>NW_027362767.1:223511986-224195320 GCF_046119375.1 Phyllobates terribilis
TGGGGGTAAGTGGCTTACTCCTGCATGGGGGCCCACCGGGGAATATACCGTATCACCTGTGGGCCAGTCCGAGCCTGGAAACAACCATTCATAATAAAATGAACTTTTTTTTTTTCTAATATGTCATCAAAGGTGGCCAAAAAAAACTGCACATATTTTGTCGATTTAACCCCAAAGCTCTTGCTTTCCATTTGTAATTATGCCATGTTGTGTACAGCAGAAATAGCAATCAATGCACTTTTTTTTTTGCAATGTGCACGATTGCCTTTTAAACTGACATTAAATTGCTCAGAAAATTCGATTTTACATATTGCAGAAATGCTGCACTGGCATGGAATCTGTTAATCTCCTTCTGTAGCACCATCTAAACATGGAGGTGGAAGCACTGGGACTTAGCCAGCCTAGAAATCTGCGTCTGGCATGGGCTTCTCTGGAACGATTCACTCTTCCCACTTCTAGTAAAGAGACAAAAACATGATCATATGGTTCCCATCACAGGTTCTAAAATGTGCAGAGACAGAAGAGTGGGACGTTCTTCCTGCCCAACTTGGGCTGCTAGCAGATGTGCCAGACAGTAATACACACATGGATGGAGAGCTGCACCTGTACTCACTTTGTCAGGTAGATATTCCCTGTTATTATTACAAATTAGTATCACAAGAAATTTCATATATTATATTTAGTCAAGTAAACAACAGATTTATCTCTTTTTTTTTTCCAGATTTTGACAAATTAAAAGAAAGAGCAGCATAAAAAATTCATATTTACATAAGAAGAGTAATAGTTACTATAGAACACAAGAAAGGAACAGCAATGGGTATCAGTAGGGCGAGGAAGGACCCCATGCATCTTTTAGTATATATCGCCAAAATTTAAAGGAAATTTGGCAGCAGCTTTTTTTTTCTGGAATCACTGATTCCAGTGATGTGTCACTTACTAGGCTGTTTCAATAAAATAAGTGTTTTATCAGCAAGAGATTATCACTGCACGACTAGGTATCCTCCTGGTCCAGCCACGCCCCCCACCACTGATTGGTAGCTTTATGTAAGTATACACTGTACAGGGAGAGCAGCCAATCAGTGGTGTGGGCGGGGTTAAACAGGGCTCAGCATTCTGAGCTCTACTAGACCTACAGCAGAGAAAATGGTTATTGTATTACAACCGTTGTACTCATCAAACTAAGTGATACATCGCCGGAATCAGAATCTCTGCCCGTACATCATGCAGCTGTCAGATTACATAGCAAAAACCTGCTGACAGATTCCCTTTAATAACTGGATTAGAAATTTTGAAGTGATAAAAGGGAGAAGAGGTTTTCATGTACAGGATTCTCACAGTGCAGAAAGTGGCTACAAAAATCTGGAGGCCACAGCACATCTTGCATTGCATGGAAAGCCCATTGATTTCAGAGGGAATCATGTCATGTAACATTCCCCATTTGGTGGAGCTATAGAAAAATTGGAAACTTGCTGACAGCTTTCTCTGCAGGTTACAGGCAGCTGGGAAACCTTGTGAACAACTTAACCTATTACCTCTATAAAAAGTCCCTGTGCTTCAGACAACTTGATCTCACTTAATTTATCAAATGCTTCTGTTTTCCTGTCTTTTAAGATTTACACAGGCATAGTAAATAGGTGGGCTTTCTATTTAGGGCAGGCAAGTCAATGAACAGTGACAGGTCCTATGCATTCAAGTGAGGGATAGAAAGATCTAGCACCTATAATGCTGGCAGAACAGAATGATGATGCAGTGGGAAGGCACCCTTAAAAAACTAGATACAAGTTACAAAGCATGAAAATCAGGACAGTTCCTGGACACTAGGCTGGCATATGCTCCAAAAGGAGTGGAAGGCGAGGGCAGCAATAGCATGCTTTTCTACACCTTTTGCGGAAAGAACAGGTAAATGTGAAAATTTCCATGAAGACAGGAAAATCTTTCAAAGAGTCTTCTTTTCCAACTGGGTTCTGATCTATTTGGCAACAAGAAAAGCAGCACTATGATTACCCAAGATACAGCAACCCTCCTCCCAAAAAAAAAAATGTTCGGACTCCAGAAAAATCATTGGGACCCATATTAAAACTGATCTATCCTGGCTGTCATGTCAAAAGCAATGAGACTAATGGGTACAAAACCTTCTAATATTCCTAGTCTTCTTCTATATAAGCAGAATGACTATTTACCTGAATATATAAATACACATATATAGATTGTAGAAGAGCCAGGTAGTACAGGGTTAAGTCCTAGCTCTGCAGGATTTGATTAGACGCACCTGCCTAGCTTTTTTTCTTTTTTAACTAGAACCAGGGCCTGTGCTCACTAGGTGTGTCAGTCTGCTCAATGAAGCAGAGTCGAGTGTGCTGCTGGTGAGTGACCAGCCAAAATGTGAGCTGCAGCTGGGAGAGAGGCATGATGTGGTCTTTCTCTGGATGAAGATTGCAGGGGTCAGCTAGAAAAGCTGAGCAGTCTGTGTGTTGCAGCTGTAGAGAACCGTACGGAAGCTGCAGCCTGTGAACTGTGTACTTACATATATATTAACAGTGTGAACTGTGAAAATACATACATATTATGTATTATTTGCAGTCCTCAAATTATATTATAGGAAAGAAGGGGCATTGAATAGGTTAGAAAAAAAACGATTTCTTCTTCACTCGGCTCAGGGTGGTTGTCACTTCCCTTCCCCCACAAAAGACAAATGTGAAGCCGAGATCTGATATTACGATAATAACTAAGATTTTCTTGCATAAGACCCTTACATTTGGAAAAACAAAGTACTCCTCCGGTGACAGTAACCACAAATCCAGCAGATAGTGAAATCTGCATTTTTATCTTTAGCATTTTCTTTATAGATTTCGGTGACCCGTGCTGTAAAACTGACAGCAGAAAGCTCCGGTAAATAAAGCTGGTAACATAAGAATCTGACAGTTCCCATAGCAGCACACTGGAAAGCCTTGCGCCGCCGCAGGTTCCCATCACAGTGACGCTTCTTCGTGTATCTAGCGCTGAGGAGCTAACTCTTCTGCTGTCACTTCTTTGTGGCTGGAAGCTGCAGGTAAAACGTCGGATGGGGCTCTGCTACAGAGGCACAAGTTCATTTAATAATGAAGTTGGGGGCTAAGTAACCCAAAAGTGCCTATCCCGCTGTTCACCCATGCCCGATTTAGGGTGATGAACTATGGATGTTTTCGCGGCTTGTATGCAAATGATGGCACCGCTGTACAGAAGTCTATCTATACATGTTCTGTGCTTACAAATGCAAGATCAATAAGCGTCAAAATCAGCAGAGACACAACGGTGGCCTGATTTGCCTACAGCCTGTGAAAGGTCTGGAGCTTATTGCTCCTGACCGGAATTTGTATGTGTCTGTGCCCCATGACAGATGCTATTTAAAGTAAATATTCTGGCAGAAACTAAAAAGTCAGTTTTTGCCTAGAGATGGTCTGATCTTCCAACGCCTTAGTTCAAGCTTTCTCCGGTCTACCAGGATGGATAGATGGCTCACATCTACATGGAATATGGAAAGTAGAAAAGAAAACGACGCAACACACCGACAGTGGCATGTAGCGTTTCCCAATGTTCCTAACAAATGTACCAAATGTTGAGAATTTGTATCTACATAATTCTGCAAACTAAAACCTATGGAAAGAATTAAAAAATTACCCACTGTCTTGATTTTTTTTGTTGCCCGGGAATGTAAAAACTTCTTTCTAAGATCATTATTAGAGATGACCGGTTGTTTTGAAATTAGAATTTGCCAACTTTTCCCCCAAAATTTGATTTGCGATGAATAAATTTGCGTGAATCTCAATACTGGAAAACTAGTAATTGCTCGTAAAATACACTCTGGGCAGAGGAAAGAGAGAACCTCACTGATTATAACAGCTAACACACCACAGAAGAGAGAGGACCCCACTGATCATATGAACTTACATTCTACAGGAGAGAGAGGACCCCACTGACTATAAGAGCTTACACTCTACAGGAGAGAGAGAGGACCCTGCTGACCATAAGAGCTTACACTCTACAGGAGAGAGAGGCTCCCGCTGACCGTAAGAGCTTACACTCTACAGGAGAGACAGAGGACCCCACTGATCATAAGAGCTTACACTCTACAGGAGAGAGAGGACCCCGCTGACCGTAAGAGCTTACACTCTACAGAAGACAGAGAGGACCCTGCTGACCATAAGAGCTTACACTCTACATGAGAGAGAGGCTCCCGCTGACCATAAGAGCTTACACTCTACAAGAGAGAGAGGACCCTGCTGACCATAAGAGCTTACACTCTACAGGAGAGAGAAGATCCCTCTGACCATAAGAGCTTACACTCTACAGGAGAGAGAGGATCCCGCTGACGGTAAGAGCTTACACTCTACAGAAGACAGAGAGGACCCTGCTGACCATAAGAGCTTACACTCTACAGGAGAGAGAGGCTCCCGCTGACCATAAGAGCTTACACTCTACAGCAGAGAGAGAGGACCCCACTGATCATAAGAGCTTACACTCTACAGAAGAGAGAGAGGACCCCGCTGACCGTAAGAGCTTACACTCTACAGGAGAGAGGACCCAACTGACCGTAAAAGCTTACACTCTACAGAAGAGAGAGAGGACCGCACGGACCATAAGAGTTTACACTCTACAGGAGAGAGAGGATCCCACTGACCATATTAGTTTACACTCTACAGGAGAGAGAGAACACCACTGACCATAAGAGCTTACACTCTACAGGAGAGAGAGGACCGCGCTGACCATTAGAGCTTACACTCTACAGGAGAGAGAGAACCCCACTGACCATAAGAGCTTACACTCTACAGGAGAGAGACGACCCCGCTGACCGTAAGAGCTTACACTCTACAGAAAAGAGAGGACCCCACTGACGATTAGAGCTTACACTCTACAGAAGAGAGAGAGGACCCCACTGACCATAAGAGCTTACACTCTACAGAAGAGAGAACCCCACTGACCATAAGAGCTTACACTCTACAGAAGAGAGAACCCCACTGACCATAAGAGCTTACACTCTACAGGAGACAGAGAGAGGATCCCACTGACCATATTAGTTTACACTCTACAGGAGAGAGAGAACCCCACTGACCATAAGAGCTTACAATCTACAGGAGAGAGAGGACCCCGCTGACCATAAGAGCTTACACTCTACAGAAAAGAGAGGACCCCATTGACGATAAGAGCTTACACTCTACAGAAGAGAGAAAGGACCCCACTGACCATAAGAGCTTACACTCTACAGGAGAGAGAGAGAACCCTGCTGATCATAAGAGCTTATACTCTACAGGAGAAAGAGAACCCCACTGACCATTAGAGCTTACACTCTACAGGAGAGAGAGAACCTCACTGACCATAAGAGCTTACACTCTACAGGAGAGAGACGACCCCGCTGACCGTAAGAGCTTAAGAGCTTACACTCTACAGAAAAGAGAGGACCCCACGGACGATTAGAGCTTACACTCTACAGAAGAGAGAGAGGACCCCACTGACCATAAGAGCTTACACTCTACAGAAGAGAGAACCCCACTGACCATAAGAGCTTACACTCTACAGGAGACAGAGAGAGGATCCCACTGACCATATTAGTTTACACTCTACAGGAGAGAGAGAACCCCACTGACCATAAGAGCTTACAATCTACAGGAGAGAGAGGACCCCGCTGACCATAAGAGCTTACACTCTACAGAAAAGAGAGGACCCCACTGACGATAAGAGCTTACACTCTACAGAAGAGAGAGAGGACCCCACTGACCATAAGAGCTTACACTCTACAGAAGAGAGGACCCCACTGACCATATTAGCTTACACTCTACAGGAGAGAGAGAGCCCCACTGACCATAAGAGCTTACACTCTACAGGAGAGAGAGGACCCCGCTGACAATAAGAGCTTACACTCTACAGGAGAGAGAGAACCCTGCTGACCATAAGAGCTTACACTCTACAGGAGAGAGAGAGAGGACCCTGCTGACCATAAGAGGTTACACTCTACAGGAGAGAGAGAGAACCCTGCTGACCATAAGAGGTTACGCTCTACAGGAGAGAGAGAGGACCCTGCTGCTTCGGCAATGTCGAAAATTATGTCAGGCAAATTTTGTTTTATTTTGTGAACCACAAACGGAATCTCAAAGTGTCTGAATTTGCATGAAACTGAAAGTTCCTTGTCTAAATCAGGTGGTAGTGACTATGTATGACCTAGTGAGTACGTATGTACCTATAATCAGTGAGTGAAGCGTTGGCAGCAAATGCTGGAAAGGTGGATAGGTCATATATGTTGTTTATGGGACAAGATGTTAAGGAAATTCCCCATTTTAGCACAGATTGGGAAGCTTCAATGAATCATATGGGAACCATCGCTTGAGCAACAGAAACTAGTAGCTAAGATGTAACAAAAAATTGGGAAGAACAATTACCTTGTCTCTCTTAAAACGTCCAAGGAAAGTGATGAAGAAGAGCGTAGAACATACATGTGAAACTCCGGCCCGTGGGCCAACTGTGGCCCGCAGGGTGGTTATGTTTGGCCCCTGACACCAGAACCGCCACCCCTATGTGGGCCCATTATTCTGTATGGAGGACTATGTGGGGCCTATTATACTGTATGGAGCACTATGTGGGGCCAATTACTCTGTATGGAGGACTATGTGGGGCCCATTATTCTGTACGGAGAACTATGTGGGGCCATTATACTGTATGGAGGACTATGTGGGGCCCATTATACTGTATGGAGGACTATGTGGGGCCCATTATACTGTATGGAGAATTATGTGGGGCCATTATACTGTATGGAGGACTATGTGGGGCCAATTACTCTGTATGGAGGACTATGTGGGGTCCATTATTTTGTACGGAGAACTATGTGGGGCCCATTATACTGTATGGAGGACTATGTGGTGCCATTATACTGTATGGAGGACTATGTGGGGCCCATTATTCTGTATGGAGGACTATGTGGGGCCATTATACTGTATGGAGGACTATGTGGGGCTCCATTATACTGTATGGAGGACTATGTGGGGCCCATTATACTGTATGGAGGACTATGTGGGGCCCATTATACTGTATGGAGGACTATGTGGGCCCATTATACTGCATGGAGGACTATGTAGGGCCATTATTCTGTATGGAGGACTATGTGGGGCCCATTATACTGTATGGAGAACTATGTGGGGCCATTATACTGTATGGAGGACTATGTGGGGCCCATTATACTGTATGGAGGACTATGTGGGGCTCATTATACTGTATGGAGAACTATGTGGACCCATTATACGGTATGTAGGACTATGTGGGGCTCCATTATACTGTATGGAGAACTATGTGGGGCCATTATACTGTATGGAGAACTATGTGGGGCCATTATACTGTATGGAGGACTATGTGGAGCCCATTATACTGTATGGAAGACTATGTGGGGCCCATTATACTGTATGGAGGACTATGTGGAGCCCATTATACTGTATGGAGGACTATGTGGGGCCCATTATACTGTATGGAGGCCTATGCGGGGCCCATTATTCTGTATGGAGGACTATGTGGGGCCCATTATTCTGTATGGAGGACTATGCGGGGCCCATTATACTGTATGGAGGACTATGTGGGGCTCCATTATACTTCATGGAGAACTATGTGGGGCCATTATACTGTATGGAGATCTATGTGGGGCCATTATACTGTATGGAGGACTATGTGGGGCAATTATACTGTATGGAGAACTATGTGGGGCCTATTATACTGTATGAAGAACTATGCGGGGCTCATTATACTGTATGGAGAACTATGTGGGGCCAATACATTGTATGGAGGACTATGTGGGGCCATTATTCTGTATGGAGGACTATGTGGGGCCATTATACTGTATGGAGGACTATGTGGGGCCAATTACTCTGTATGGAGGACTATGTGGGGCCCATTATTCTGTACGGAGAACTATGTGGGGCCATTATTCTGTATGGAGGACTATGTGGGGCCCATTATTCTGTATGGAGGACTATGTGGGGCCATTATACTGTATGGAGGTCTATGTGGGGCCCATTATTCTGTATGGAGGACTATGAGGGGCCTATTATACTGTATGGAGAACTATGTGGGGCCTATTATACTGTATGGAGAACTATGTGGGGCCATTATACTGTATGGAGGACTATGTGGGGCCCATTATTCTGTATGGAGGACTATGTGGGGCCTATTATACTATATGGAGGACTATGTGGGGCCATTATACTGTATGGAGGACTATGTGGGGCCAATTACTCTGTATGGAGGACTATGTGGGGCCTATTATACTGTATGGAGGACTATGTGGGGCCCATTATACTGTATGGAGGACAATGTGGGCCCATTATACTGTATGGAGGACTATGTGGGGCCCATTATTCTGTACGGAGAACTATGTGGGGCCATTATACTGGATGGAGGACTATGTGGGGCCCATTATACTGGATGGAGGACTATGTGGGGCCCATTATACTGTATGGAGAACTATGTGGGGCCATTATACTGTATGAAGGACTATGTGGGGCTCCATTATACTGTATGGAGAACTATGTGGGGCCATTATACTGTATGGAGAACTATGTGGGGCCATTATACTGTATGGAGGACTATGTGGAGCCCATTATACTGTATGGAGGACTATGTGGGGCCATTATACTGTATGGAGGACTATGTGGGGCCCATTATACTGTATGGAGAACTATGTGGGGCCATTATACTGTATGAAGGACTATGTGGGGCTCCATTATACTGTATGGAGAACTATGTGGGGCCATTATACTGTATGGAGAACTATGTGGGGCCATTATACTGTAAGGAGATCTATGTGGGGCCATTATACTGTATGGAGGACTATGTGGGGCAATTATACTGTATGGAGAACTATGTGGGGCCTATTATACTGTATGAAGAACTATGTGGGGCTCATTATACTGTATGGAGGACTATGTGGGGCCATTACATTGTATGGAGGACTATGTGGGGCCATTACATTGAATGGAGGACTATGTGGGGCCATTATTCTGTACGGAGGACTATGTGGGGCCATTATACTGTATGGAGGATTATGCGGGGCCCATAATACCGTATGGAGGACTATGTGGGGCCATTACATTGTATGGAGGACTATGTGGGGCCATTATTCTGTATGGAGGACTATGTGGGGCCCATTATTCTGTATAGAGGACTATGTGGGGTCCATTATACTACATGGAGGACTATGTGGGGCCATTATTCTGTATGGAGAACTATGTGGGGCCCATTACACTGTATAGAGGACTATGTGGGGCCCATTATACTGTATGGAGGACTATGTGGGGCCATTATTCTGTATGGAGAACTATGAGGGGCCTATTATTCTGCATGGAGGACTATGTGGGGCCCATTATTCTGTATGGAGGACTATGTGAGGCCCATTTTTTCTGTATAGAGGACTATGTCAGGCCAATTATTCTGTACGGAGGATTATGTGGGGCCCATTATACTGTATGGAGGACTACATGGGGCCCATTATACAGTATGGAGGACTACGGGGGGCCATTATATTGTATACTGGTTGGCCCTCGACTTCGTCCAAGTTTTTCATTTTGGCCCTCTGTGTCTTTAAGTTTGACATCCCTGGTGTACAAGAATGTCGCTATTTGAAAACAAACAGAAATTAAATTTTTTCAAAAATTCCGACAAGTAAGCACACATAATAGCAGATGAGCATCTTGGTCACCAGGCGATTAGCCGGGAGGGTATTGACTACCTGTGTGTAGTTAGGAGCCTTATCCTTTGAGGTGCTCTAGAATAACAGTCAGATGTGGATTAGGTTTCCAGATAGCGTTGGCTTCCACCTTTGCGGGTCATGGGGCCGATTAATCAAACAGTTTTCATCAGAATTCGTGAGTAAGAAAGTTTAAACTGTCACAACTTTTTTAAAAGTTGGAGGAGCTTAGCCGGGAGAGGCTTGGCATATCGCCGACAACATCATAACAATTTAAACCACAAAAAAATTGCCATAAACTTTGAGATAAGTGTACTCCAGTACCAGACTCAAAAAGCACCAAATTTATTAAGAGGCACAAGTGTCTCAATGAATCAGGCATATCTTACTCCGGCTCACTCTTCATCGAGACTGGGAAACAAAACGCCAGTCTCGATGAATCGGAGCCCATATGCTTACTAACTGCCACATGCCGTTGGCAGGGTTAGCGAGATCATTGGCAAATAGGGCTCCACAGCAGGATGTATGGAAAGTTAAAAGGTAGCCAACCATGCGCTGCTCCAACAGTTATAAAAAAAATAATAATTCTGGATTGCAATCGAGGGTGGTGCAGAAGGAATAGAAAGCCTTATTCTGAGCACCAGGCGTTTGTTCTATAATAGTAAAACAACCACTATTATGATGGAGGTCCCACTTCACATTGTACCCTGTTCCGATCTCTGAAGGTGTCCAGAATCTAGCAGCAGATGTTTAATATCTGAGGATCTTGAAGAACAAGTCTTGAACTCTTTGTCATGTTCCTCAAACCATTACTGTACTTTTTTTTTGGCAGCGTGGCAGAGCAGATTATCCGACTGAACATGGCCAGTGTGACTAGTGATGGTCCAATACTTGGGCAAACCCTTCTTCAATGCTGTATTGCCCCATGTACAATTATAAAAAAAACACAGATGCCTCCTGCACTGGCGCTGATCCAGGTCTCCAGGAGTGTGCGGGATATTATACTAGGTAAGCACTGCAGCCAATCAGCGGCAACTAATGGATTGCAGCGCTCACACCTCCAATGATGGTCTAAGTTTCATCTTAGGGAAATGTGAGCAATGCATCCCACTGACTGGTGGCAGCACTCATAATCTCATGTGAGAGACAGCAGACCTGGAATTACAGAATTTCAGTTTTTCTTTTTTAATAAATTTGCAATAATTTCTACATTTCTGTTTTTTTTCAGTCAGATGGGGTGCAGAGTGTACATTAATGAGATAAAAATGAACTCTTTAGAATTTACCAAATGGCTGCAATGAAACAAAGAGTGAAAAATGTAAAGGGGTCTGAATACTTTCTGTACCCACTGGGTGTATCTGGATTTTAAATTTTACACAGAGGAATACAGCATTTAAGAAGGGGTTGTCCAAATAGTGGACAACCCCTTTCAGTAATACCTTTATGATGAAGGGCTGTTCTTGGTCTGTAACAATACATAGGTAATCAGTATACGTCACAGTCATATAAATGCTAAAAATTGGCCAGAGAATCACTGTCTCTGCGTACTTGTCCATCCCGATGCCATGCCTTCCCCAAATAAGCAATGCAAATGTACCTGGATCTCCACGTCATATACATGTAAATAAATCGGACCAGACCTCTATCTTCATTTTGCTCTATGGCAGTTTTTGTGCTCATGAACCAGTTGTAGGTAGACAAGCTTCACCATGGGCACTCTGATCAGTTTGAGCTATGACCTGTGTGTTCTGACATCTTTCCAAAGTTATCTTTTTTAGTAATTTGTTCCTCTACATGATCGGACCAATGGACTAGCCTTAAGTCCTCAGGGGCACCAATGGGTGACCTTGTCTTAGCTTCACCACCTATCCTTCCCTGGATCACCTTTGCTAGATAGTTATCACCGCACATTTAGAACACACAACAAGTCCTGCCGTTTTGGAGATACTCTGACCAAGTAGTTACAAAGTCAACATTTGACCCTTGTCATAACCATTCAGATCCTTACACTTATAAGTTAATAGACTGTTCACTTTCTGTCTACTGTATCCTTAAAGCAAACAAAGATATCAAGCCGTTTGGATATAAAACCTCACCAATTTATTAGTCCAGCTTACAAGGTACCAGGTACATTAAAAATATTGCATCAAAGCAAAAATTGACGCGTTTTGGACAAAGAGAGGTCCACATGGTATGTGATGTGGAACCTTTTAAGCTTTACTAATAAATAGGTGGAGTTTTATACACAAAGCGCTAGAAACCTTCATTTGCTTTGTCTGCATCTGAAGCCAAGCAGGGGCTTCTACTTTCTATGCCGATGGTCTTCACAGCCAATCTACGGGAGCTGGTAGAACTTTGTACCGTAATGAACTTTGTGTCATTGTCCCTTATTAGGTGACAATGACACAAGACAAGGAATGTTTCTCACTTCATCACTCAGTGTTTTTAATGATCGGGTTGATCCGTGTTTATAATCCCATGAGTTTCTTGGTTCTCTTGCAAAAGGGATGCTTGTGGCAATGTAGCCCCATGAGTACCAGAAACATAAAATCTCTCATAGTAATAAAAAAAAAAAAGAAATGTACCGCCTAAACTGATTCTAGGGAGTCTTACCTTCACATATTCTTACCATAATCTTATAATTAAAACACCAATTAAGATGCAAATATATATGGCATTTAGAGGTCAGATGGGCTGAATCTTCTTTTAGACTGACCATGATGTACCCCAAGATAGTGACATTTTTGAGCCTACAGATCCATATTGCTGATAAACACACGTCCTCAACTCCAAATAAATGAATTCATGGCTACCGGTGGACCAAGAAAAGTCATATAGTCATACCTTCTATCTGCATTCCTTTGTGGGTATTGTTCAAAGTAAGGCAACTCTTTCTTTCCTACATCCCGGTAGATACGGTATCTCAATGTACTACAATAGCGGAACGCCGCTCTTATATTCATTGTAAGTCTTAGAAGGTAATCACCCCCATTCCTGAACCTTCAATAATAGCTCCAAACACATCAATGATCCATTTCCCACGAGCTCTTCTATCTCTCATCGTCCTCATTATACCCAATAACTCTGGTCTTCCATGCAACAAACTAGAGAGCACTGCTAAGGGTAGACCCGATTAATCTGATCAGAGTTTGATCAGAGTCGCATAAGTTTTTCTCGGAGGGGAGAGAAAAAAAAAAGTTTCTCTATACTTTACATTTTGTTAGTCCATGAAAATCGGCCCGCACTGGGATGTGCAGTCTGATGTTTTCCATGGACCCATGGACTAGCATTGCCGAAACTCGGATCAAAATCAGACGTCTCCAATTGTTTCCCCGGACCACTTGGTCAGCGGGAAAAAAAACTGGACATGTGCGTGGCCCCATAGAATATCATAGGAACATATGCTAGCCGTGAAAAACACGGATAGCACACATCCGATATAATCAGTAGTGTGCACGAACCCTAAAACAAACTTCCTGTAGCTTTGCCAAAAAACCATTCGGGCTTCCTTGTCTGGCTTGTTTCCACTATTGAAAATGGAGATCAAGATAAAAACGCATCAAATTAATCATAAAATTCATCAAATAAGACTGTAATAAAATAAGATCACAAATAAATTTTTTCAGGATGATGCACAACTGGTTTCGCCCTTTTTCGCTTCATCAGGGCATCATTATATTGATTAAGCAGATACTGGTACACCTTGTAATTTGGCATGAACAGTGTGCTTTGCAGGATCTGTTTTAGTTGAGAACAAACAATGTCCATATAATCTCACACCTAGTGGTGTAGGAGAAGTGCAAAAAAGTAACAATCATCCATAGTAGAGCAAAATATATGGCACTCAATCAGGTATCGATTCAAATAAAGTTTATTGGTGTAGATCACTATGTATCACTTCATCTTAACATTTTCACCGTTCAGTCTACCCCGGCCTAGGTCCCTTTAGATCTACTATACTCTGACTGCATTCTCATTCAGAAGTCAGCTTTGCGATATCCGCAACAAAGGTCCTGGAGGACTGAAGCGTCAAACCGCTGAACTGAAGAATAGTATCATCCTGCTGAATTCTACTGACGAGTATTGATATCTGACAAACTTGATTTGCATTTGACCCGATTGGACTTTTCTCTATGTAATTCTTTGCTTTCTATTTGTAAAGCAGACATGATACCATTGCTGAAAAGGCAGCTGACGGTATCTATGAAGCAAGCAAAAAAAAGAAGAAGAAATAAAATATTTGTGAGGGCAGCATCCTACTGTAGTTCTGTGAGCATGTCGGGGAGATAAATACGCCTTATCGCAGGGTAGGATGCTGACCACTCGGAGCTCAAAGGCTCGTTTTAATTGCAAATTTCAGCAATGCGGAGATTTACCTATCCCACATATGTCCTTCAGCTACTCCAAGGACACAAGATAGCCCTGAGAAGTAATGTTTCAAACACAGATAATCCTTGCCTTAAGCCAATTTTTCCAATAGAAAGTTTTCTTGCTCTCTCCGGGCTGCACATACAGTAAGCTCGTCCACAGCCTGAGCAGGATCCCCTGCGGGATGGAAAAGCTGCAGCATATTCTAAAAATGAGACATGCAAATCTGATAAGCTCGCGGTTCCTCCGAGCAGATCCGGGCTTAACCCCTGAACTGCCACAGTGACATCTAACGGTCTCTCAATCATCTATATTTTAACGGCGGGCATCTGGGCTTGGAGCGGACCGGAGAGCATCCAGATACACCTGGGTGGCGGTGCGTACAATCGTGCACTTTTTGAAACCGTAATTAGATGACAAGACCCTAATGGTTCCCCTCCTCTTCCCAGTAGATGTACAGCTGCCATCTCTCGCACAGGACGATCAGCCATATGTGGGGGGACCGCTCGGAGGGAGCAGATATTATTTATAAAAGCAACATCTGATTTGCAGTTAATTTGTTGATGCAGCAAAACACATTGTTTCTGAAAGGTCAGGAGGGGAACTCACGCTGGAAAATCATCTTAATTAGCGCATGGCTCGTACGCGCGCCGTTTGAGGGTATAGACAGACATTGCAAAAGAACAAGGCAAATGGATTTAAATGAGCACCTTCTCAAAGAAGCCTGCGTACGGAAATAGCTCTTTATGAGAGCGCCAAGCCGAAAACTTCTCCGCTTTTCTTTGTGCGGGGCTACCCTACGGTGCCAACGCTCTTTGTTAAAGTTGCCAAAATATGTTGCGTGCAAGGTTTATTTTAACAGCAGCCATGTTAGAGATTTAAAGTCAATCAAAGCGCTTTATTCTTCTCTATGTATATAGCGCCAACATATTCCACAGGGCCGTACATTGGTCACTACTCTCCAACTGGACTTTATAGTCTAATTTTTAAACATTACTTACATATTTAAGGGACAATTTTATAAGAAGCCAATGCGAATTGCCATTGATGCTCGGACTACAAAACTAGTAACTAGTAATGTTTTGGTCCTCTAATTAATATATAAGCCAGGACAGATACTGTACCTAAAAGTGGCATCAGTGCACTAAATACAGCGAAAAACACATGTGAACATAACCTAAGATCAATCTCCTATCCACAAAAAAAGTATTTACCCAAGAGTCCGAGAAATGAAGATGCTTAAATGGTCACTGTCATTTGATCAAACTTTACAAAAACCAATAGAACGGGCTAAAGTAAGAAACATTGTAAGATATCTTATCAGAGAAATATGTAACTTTCCCCAATTACGAGCTTCTTTTAGTCTTCTCTTCTCTTGCCTCCTGAACCCATCAGAAAAACTGCTAAAATCCATATATTGTTCACTCTTATTTCAAAACTTTGCAAAAATTAATAGTACAAGCAAAAGCAAGAAACTTTGTAATATCTCTCATCAGAGATATATGTGACTTTCTCCACTTATGAGCTACCTTTAATCTGCTCTCCCCCTGCCCATGAACCCATCATTCACTCGCAAAAGCTGCTAAAATCTGTCTTATCGTATGATGTTCTTCAAGCTACTGTTGCTTCTGAAGATGTGCATGCCGCATAGATCCAGGAGAGCAGGAATCCCTCATCTCTGTATGTGCAGTGTATGGGAAGCATCATTGCAGCTAGTCCACCCACTAGCTCAGAGGCAACTGAAAATTAAGAGATGCAGTATGCAGAGAGTAGAAGTGATGAAAAATGCTGGATACAAGTCATATAATGATCAGAAATCGTGATATTCGTCATGTACACACAACAGCTTATTCTGATAAGTCACCCTTTAAGACTATATGTCATGCTCCTGGGTTAAAACCCTTGAGCCTGTGTTTTGTGGTTGGCTTCTCTGTCCACCGAGCCACAGCAGACACATCTTTTCTCCTGGTGTTTAGATTCTGTTATTCTGGCTGTAGTCTGTTTAGCCTAACACAGGTGTTTTCATTTGTCTGCCCTATCACCTTTTGCATGCAGCTTTATATTCGTTTACCCTGCTGGTATTTCCTGCAGATGTTTAGTCTCATTTGGATGTTCAGACATTCTGTTGTAGTTTCAAGACAGTAAAAGACCAGCTAGGGTTTATCTCTTTTCTGTTTATCTTCTTTACTTTGCACCTATCTTCTGTTTCTTTTTTGGAAGTAGGCGGCATATTCTCTAATAGTATGTGCTTTATACTTTATTTTGTATTTTGTGGTTTTAATCTACTCCCTATGGGATCTCTTTCTATTTCAGCACACTTTCCTTTTTGCAGGTAATTCACACTCTGCTCTGCCCTCTGGTTCTTTAGGAGGAATGTGAAGCACTCGATGGCCTTTCAGGCAGCATAAGTCCGGAATGCCACCGTCTAGTCAGTGGTTAGGGCTATCTTTGCTCATGCAGGAACCACTAGGGATGGCAGGGTCAGGATCTCTAGTCTGTACAAGAAGCGGCAGGGGCAGCTGCAGTTTTTAGCTTTACCTATTATCCCGAGGGAGTTGCTACATTGGCATAACCCTATGATTGCAATGTTACAGTAGCATAATTACTAATCCTATCCTCAGTATTAATATACAGTACAGACCAAAAGTTTGGACACATTTAAAGATTTTTTGTATTTTTATGACTATGAAAATTGTACATTCACACTGAAGGCATCACAACTATGAATTAACACATGTGGAATTATATACTTAACAAAAAAGTGTGAAACAACTGAAAATATGTCTTACATTCTAGGTTCTTCAAAGTAGCC
The DNA here is from genome assembly GCF_046119375.1 of Phyllobates terribilis. Lineage (NCBI taxonomy): Eukaryota > Metazoa > Chordata > Amphibia > Anura > Dendrobatidae > Phyllobates > Phyllobates terribilis. The sequence continues at coordinate 223,528,864 of NW_027362767.1, forward strand.
ACCTTTTGCTTTGATGACCGCTTTGGACACTCTTGGCATTCTCTTGATGAGCTTCAAGAGGTAGTCACCGGAAATGGTTTTCACTTCACAGGTGTGCCCTGTCAGGTTTAATAAGTGGGATTTCTTGCCTTATAAATGGGGTTGGGACATCAGTTGTGTTGTGCAGAAGTCTGGTGGATACACAGCTGATAGTCCTACTGAATAGACTGTTAGAATTTGTATTACGGCAAGAAAAAAGCAGCTAAGTAAAGAAAAATGAGTGCCCATGATTACTTTAAGAAATGAAGGTCAGTCAGTCCGAAAAATTGGGAAAACTTTGAAAGTGTCCCCAAGTGCAGTTGCAAAAACCATCAAGCGCTACAAAGAAACTGGCTCACATGAGGACCACCCCAGGAAAGGAAGACCAAGAGTCACCTCTGCTTCTGAGGATAAGTTTATCCGAGTCACCAGTCTCAGAAATCGCAGGTTAACAGCAGCTCAGATTAGAGACCAGGTCAATGCCACACAGAGTTCTAGCAGCAGACACATCTCTTCAACAACTGTTAAGAGGAGACTTTGTGCAGCAGGCCTTCATGGTAAAATAGCTGCTAGGAAACCACTGCTAAGGACAGGCAACAAGCAGAAGAGACTTGTTTGGGCTAAAGAACACAAGGAATGGACATTAGACCAGTGGAAATCTGTGCTTTGGTCTGATGAGTCCAAATTTGAGATCTTTGGTTCCAACCACCGAGTCTTTGTGCGACGCAGAAAAGGTGAACGGATGGACTCTACACGCCTGGTTCCCACCGTGAAGCATGGAGGAGGAGGTGTGATGGTGTGGGGGTGCTTTGTTGGTGACACTGTTGGGGATTTATTCAAAACTGAAGGCATACTGAACCAGCATGGCTACCACAGCATCTTGCAGCGGCATGCTATTCCATCCGGTTTGCGTTTAGTTGGACCATCATTTATTTTTCAACAGGACAATGACCCCAAACACACCTCCAGGCTGTGCAAGGGCTATTTGACCAAGAAGGAGAGTGATGGGGTGCTACGCCAGATGACCTGGCCTCCACAGTCACCAGACCTGAACCCAATCGAGATGGTTTGGGGTAAGCTGGACCGCAGAGTGAAGGCAAAAGGGCCAACAAGTGCTAAGCATCTCTGGGAACTCCTTCAAGATTGTTGGAAGACCATTTCCGGTGACTACCTCTTGAAGCTCATCAAGAGAATGCCAAGAGTGTGCAAAGCAGTCATCAAAGCAAAAGGTGGCTACTTTGAAGAACCTAGAATATAAGACATATTTTCAGTTGTTTCACACTTTTTTGTTAAGTATATAATTCCACATGTGTTAATTCATAGTTTTGATGCCTTCAGTGTGAATGTACAATTTTCATAGTCATGAAATACAGAAAAATCTTTAAATGAGAAGGTGTGTCCAAACTTTTGGTCTGTACTGTATGTTCCTTCTGCAAAATATCTCAAGACCCACCATATTGAGTATTAATGTATACAGAGCACGAGTTATTATAATAATCTAAGTAGGTAATAAGAGTATGACGATCTGAAATAAAAAGGTCGGGTATATGTAGGAGAATGCCACAACAAATCCCTAGTAAGATTTTGGAGGGAGAGATACAGAAAATATTCAGTACGACTTCAATATTACCCCGGCGGATTAACCTGACCCCTGCACTTTACATGGCGTAGATCGCTTTTCCTTTTCGCACATGGTCTGGTGCTGTACTATATGGTCTGTGTATTTTGAATACTGCATTTATAGCTTACAGTTATCACATATAAATGCGTGTTTCGCTGACGCCATGGGAGATCATCACACCATGTGCTGTTTGTAAGTCATCCCAGCAATCAATATAAAAAAAAAAGAGAGAGGAAATACATGAATATGAAGTAGAAAGCGATAGCAACGCTTCATTCCTGCACTGGAAAAAACTTTCCATCCACTTGTACGTACGACGGAGGCAGATTACTTGGCAGCGAAATTGAGACTACTGTATTGGTATTTGTCAGAAAGAAAAAAAAAAAGGCAAAATATAGAGCTCAGGGGACCGACGTGAACAGTTTACCCACAGTCCACCAGGATTTCACAGTACAGAGTGTAATATTTTCACACCAGTGAAAACATAAAAACAAAATGTTTTTGTATGTGTGAATTAGCAGCTGATGCCCAGGAGAGTTTCCAGCTTTGTCTGATGGCTAATTCTCGTTAATATTTTTTTGCATAATATATTCAAAACAGATTCCTTAGCAGCACATTAGAGGTGTTACTTCACCCCCTCATAGCTGTACCTCAAATGTGCCGAGCTCAGAACAAGGCAGAGTACACAGGACAGTGTACAGGTACAACACAGGACAGTGTACAGGTACAACACAGGACAGGGTACAGGTACAACACAGGACAGGGTACAGGTACAACACAAGCACCCGGAGACCCGTGGAGTGGACGTGGTTGCAGAGCTGACATTACTGGGGCACGGCGCAACCAGCACGGCACTCCGAATTTACTTCTTTTCCAAGCAAATAGAGAGAGATTTATTTTCTAATGTATGTTGGAACCCACATCAATGTATCTACTACTGTCCTGTGTGTTTAGCTCTCAAATCAATCTCGTATTGATCTCTCTCTTATCGTATCTCGCTCTCTTATATCTATCTATATTTTTCACTAATATCTAGATTTCATATCTTTCTATGTATCTCCATGACTCTCATATCTAGCTCTCATTTCTATATGTGTATATACAGTTGTGCTCAAAACTTTACATACCCCGGCAGAATTTTTCCTTTCTGCCTTGTTTCAGAGAATAAGAATGATAACAAAAAATCTTTTTCTCCACTCATGGTTATTGGTTGGGTGAAGCCATTTATTGTCAAACTACTGTGTTTTCTCTTTTTACATCTTAATGACAACCCAAAACATCCAAATCAGTGTGTGTGCATAAAAGCTGAGTCAGTTTCTGGGATCCAGACAGACTCTTGCATCTTTCATCCAGCCACTGACATTTCTGGATTGTGAGTCATGGGGTAATAAAAAGAGTTGTCAACCTATCTAAGGGAAAAGGTAGTTGAACTGTATAACACAGGAAAGAGATGCAAAAAAAATATCCAAGGAATTGATAATGCCAGTCAGAAGCGATCAAACTGTGATTAACAAATGGAAAATCAGGGGCTCTGTAAAAACCAAACCACGGTCAGGTAGACCAACAAAAATTTCGGCCACAACTGCCAGGAAAATTGCAAAGAAAAACCCACAAATAACATCAGCTGAAATTCAGGACTCTCTGAAAACTAGCGGTGTGGCTGTTTCAAGATGTACAATAAGGAGGCACTTGAAGAAAAATGGGCTGCATGGTCGAGTCGCCAGAAGAAAGCCATTACTGCGCAAATGCCACAAAGTATCTTGCCTACAATATGTCAAACAGCACAGAGACAAGCCTCAAAACTTCTGGAACAAGGTAATTTGGAGTGATGAGACCAAAATTGAACTTTTTGTCCACAACCATAAACGTTACATTTGGAGAGAGGTCAACAAGGCCTATGATGAAAGGAACACCATTCCTACAGTAAAGCACGGAGGTGGATCGCTGATGTTTTGGGGATGTGTGAGCTACAAAGGCACAGGAAACTTGATAAAGGTTGAAGGAAAGTGAATGCAGCACGTTATCAGCAAATACTGGAGGCAAATTTGCACTCATCAGCCCGGAAGCTGCGCATGGGACGTACTTGGACGTTCCAACATGACAACGATCCAAAACACAAGGCCAAGTCGACCTGTCATTGGCTACAGCAGAACAAAGTGAAGGTTCTGGAGTGGCCATCTCAGTCTCCTGACCTCAATATCATTGAGCCACTCTGGGGAGATCTCAAGCGCGCAGTTCATGCTAGACAACCCAGGAATTTACAGGAACTGGAGGCTTTTTGCCAAGAAGAATGGGCAGCTTTACCATCTGATTAAATAAAGAGCCTCATCCACAACTACCACGAAAGACTTCAAGCTGTCATTGATGTTAGAAGGGGCAATACACGGTGTTAAGAACTGGGGTATGTGAACTTTTGATCAGGGTCATTTGGATGTTTTTGGTTGTCATTAAGATTTATAAAGAGAAAACACAGTAGTTTGACAATAAATGGCTTCACCCAACCAATAACCATGAGTGGAGAAAAAGTTTTATTGTTATCATTCATATTCTCTGAAACAAGGCCAAGAAAGCAAAAATTCTGCCGGGTATGTAAACTTTTGAGCACAACTGTATATGTATGTATGTGTATGTATATATATATATATATATATATATATATATATATATATATATATATATATACATACATACACACAATTATATATATATATATATATATATATATATATATATATATATATATATATCTCGCTATAGATCTCTTTCCTTCTGCTCTCACCTGTTCTCTTTCTATCCATCCTGTACTTCCATCTTACCTATCATTCTATCTCCTTCATATCTACTATCTCTCTCCATTTCTGTATCCTTATATCTACCTCTCTTTTTCACATCTATATCTTTCTCATATCAAATCAACAAGCATCTGTCTATCTCTTGTCTCTCATATCCACCTATTACTAATATTTATCTATATTGCCTATCTATTTTTAATTCTCTCTCAGCATTTATAAATCTCTATTTTTTTCTCTCCTTTATATCTATTGGTCCCTCTGGTACCATATATATCTTTCAATCTATCTCATATCTCTCTCATCTCTCTGTCAAATACGCCTTTTTGGCAGGACCAAACAAAAATTTGCATTGCCAAATCTGGTGAAATGTAGGGAATCTCTATTTATCTCTCATACTTCTATCTATCTCAGATCTTTTTATCATCTCCCTTTGGATATGTCATTACCTCTTCATTGATCTCTCTCCCTTTCTTATCTAATTATCCATCATTTCTCATAACCATCATATTTACCTATCATACATATGTATTCTGCTATCTCTCCATTTATCACTTTGTCTTCTCTCCCCTTAGTATTTATCTATTCCTCAGCTCTGTTATTTATCTCTCAATCCATCTTAGCTATTTCCTTCACTCCTTCATGTCTAGCTGTCTCATATCTATCAATCTCCTTCCATTTCTATATACCTTTATTTCTCTATTTATCTTCTCTTCACATCTGTCATATCTATTATCTATCTCCCTCTCTTCTTCATCTATCTCCTGCCATTTCTATACACCTTTATCTCTCCATCTCCCTTTTCTCCATATCTATCTTTCATGTATCTCATATCTATATATTTCCATTCCTCCATATATATCCCCCTCCATATCTTTATCCCTTTATCTCTCTATATATATCCCTCTCGTCTTCACCTTTCACTATTCATCCATCTATCTACCTATCCATTTATCCACCCATGTATCTATCCACCCAACCACATATCAATCAATCCACCCACCCACATATCCATCCATCAATCCACCCATGTATCCATCCATCTATGTATCCATCCATCCACCCACGTATCCATCCATCCCCCCATGTATCCATCAATCCACCCATGTGTCCACTCATTCATCCATCCATCCACCCATGTATCCATCAATCCACCCATGTGCCCATTCATTCATCCATCCATCCACCCATGTATCCATCAATCCAACCATGTATCCATTCATTCATCCACCCATGTATCCATCAATCCATCCATGTATCCATCAATCCACCCATGTATCCATCAATTCACCCATGTATCCATCAATTCACCCATGTATCCATCCATCCCTCCACCCATGTATCCATCCATCCATGTATCCATCAATCCACCCATGTGTCCATTCATTCATCCATCCATTCACCCATGTATCCATCCATCCATCCATGTATCCATCAATCCACCCATGTATCCATCAATCCACCCATGTATCCATCAATCCACCCATGTATCCATCAATCCACCCATGTATCCATCAATCCACCCATGTATCCATCCATCCCTCCACCCATGTATCCATCAAACCACCCATTTATCCATCAAACCACCATGTGTACATTCATCCATCCATCCGTGTATCCATCCATCCACCTCTGTATCTATCCATTCATCGACCCATGTATCCATTCATCCATCCATCCATCCACGTATCCATCCATACATCCATCCACCTATGTATCCATCCATTCATCCACCCACCCATGTTTCCATCCATTCATCCATCTACTCATGTATCCATCCATCCACCCATGTATCCATCCATCCATCCATCCACCCATGTATCCATCCATCCACCCATGTATCCATCCATCCACCCATGTGTCCATCAATCCATCTATGTATCCACCCATGTATCCATCCATCCACCCATATATTCATCCATCTATCCATGTATCAATCCATTCATCTACCCATGTAGCCATCCATTCATCTATTCATCCATCAATCCACCCATGTATCCATCCACCTACGTATCCATCCATCCACCCACGTATCCATCAATCCACCCATTCATCCAGCCATCCACCCATGTATCCATCAATTCACCCATGTATCCATCAATTCACCCATGTATCCATCAATTCACCCATGTATCCATCAATCCACCCATGTATCCATCAATCCACCCATGTATCCATCAATCCACCCATGTGTCCATTCATTCATCCATCCATCCATCTAGCCACCCATGTATCCATCAATCCACCCATGTGTCCACTCATTCATCCATCTATCCACCCATGTATCCATCAATTCACCAATGCATCCATCAATTCACCCATGCATCCATCAATCTACTCGAGTATCCATTCAATTGTCCATCCACCCATGTATCCATCCATCCACCCATGTATCCATCAATCCATCCATGTATCCATCCACCCATGTATCCATCAATCCACCCATGTGTCCATTCATTCATCCATCCATCCATGTATCCATCAATCCACCCACGTGTCCATCCATCCCTCCACCCATCTATCCATCAATCTATCCATGTATCCATCCACCCCTCCATCCACCCATGTATCCATCAATCCACCCATGTGTCCATTCATTCATCCATCCTTTCACCCATGTATCCATCCATCCATGTATCCATCCATTCATCCACCCATGTATCCACTCATTCATCCATCCATCCACCTATGTATCCATCAATCCAACCATGTATCCATCAATCTACTCGTGTATCCATTCATTTATCCATCCACCCACCCATGTATCCATCAATCCATCCATGTATCCATCCACCCATGTATCCATCCATCCACCCATGTGTCCATTCATTCATCCATCCTTCCACCCATGTATCCATCCATCCACCCACCCATGTATCCATCCATTTATCCATCCATCCACCCATGTATCAATCCATCTATGTACCCATCAATCCACCCACCAATGTATCCATCTATCCATGTATCAATCCATCCATCTATGTATCCACCCATCCACCCATGTATCCATCCATCCACCCATGTATCCATTCATCCATCCATCCACCCACCTAAGTATCCATCCATCCACCCACCCATGTATCCATACATTTATCCATCCATCCACCCATGTATCAATCCATCTATGTATCCATCCATCCACCCACCAATGTATCCATCCATCTATCCATGTATCAATCCATCCATCTATGTATCCACCCATGTATCCATTCATTCATCCAAAATACCATGTCTTTAGCAAATGTATATCCTTTTGGGGATTAATGTTCCTTTCCTAATTGCTGGTCTTTTGGACCTGCCACCCTCTGCCTGCAGCTCATAAATTGCAGCCTGTACTCTGCTGATGGTTTGGCAGGACAAGAATGGGGGAATCTGAAATTAGTATAGGAAATGAATACTGGCCGAAGAGATGCAAGGCAAAATCTAAAGAAACTAAAGCAAGGGCTGGCTTATTTGGTACCAAAGTGGAGAGTAGCCCCCCACGCTTCAGCAGGCGTGGTGTCTTGTAGGCTCCGCTGTTAATTTGTCCTGGCATTTGTGCTTTGACTACCTGTCAGATTTCTCTGCCTCTAACACTGGTGACAATAAAGCTGACGTCTCCCTCTGACACCGAGCAGGGAAGGAGCGCTGCAAACATTACTCTGTCAGTTGGTGAAATATAATTCATTTCCAGTCTCAAGAGATGTTTTAAGGATATACATGTTATTATAGCAAATGTACTGAAAGCAATGAGGCACTAAGATAAGGACAGCAGGTCATTCCTCTGGATATCACCTCTCCCATCCTAGACAGTTATGCAATGTTAACTACTTCCTAGTAGAGAGATGCGGGAAGCGGCTTCCTGCTTGGAATAAAACATTGAATATCGCTGCAGGATTTCCATATAATCTGCTGCCTCCAGTGCAAGCTTTAATAACAATGCCCCCTACCATAACGGGGCTGGAACAATGTGCAACATATTCTCATGTATCATTGTGGAACTGATGATGGGTCCTCCACCACGGAGATCTAACTGTATTTGTGCTCAACACTATAACATGTGCACCACTACAACATGAAGCACGCAAGAAGATCAGTTAATTCTAGGGAGCCCAGTTTACCAAACAATGATTAGGGATAGCCCCTTTAAGAACAGAAGATGTGGCCCACTATTGGCAGCTCTGTTTTATCACTATGCACTGAAACCTTTAAAACATACTCCAAATGTATACACATATAGTATAAACTAAGCCTTAAAGGGGTTGCCACACAAACAAAGATCTTTGAATAAACATAAGCTCTAAAATTGGATGTGTTAAAAAAAATGTCCCTGTGCTGACATAATCTTATAAATGTGCTCCTCCTGTGTACTATATAAAGTCTGTGTCCGACCGTACAGTGACATGGTGTGCACATACTATAGCATCTGGCCAGGGAAGGAATCATAAGAGTATACAGACCAGATAACGTAAGATTGCAGCTGATTTTTTATGTGAGGTATAAAATTTCCCTGTCGGTTTTATCACAGGAGCGAGTGTTTCTGTCATGTCTCCAGACCTCTGAGGTCTTGATAAACCAAGTCAGTGACATATAAGCTCAGCAACAGCCATAGCTCCTACTTCACCGACTTGATTTATAATGATTTCAGAGGGCTGGAGACTTGGCAGAAACACTCGCTCCTGTGATAAAACAGACAGGGAAGTGTTTTACCTCACAGAAAGAATCAGCTGCGATCCCATACAGTAATGTCTGTATACTCTTTTGCTTCCCCCCCCCTGGCCAGGAGATGTGGTATGATCAGACCATGTTCCTGCACGCTCAGACACGGCCATTACACAGTACACAGCAGGGGCACATTTATAAGATTATCTCAGCACAGGAACATTTTTTTAAACCCATCCAATTATGGAAGTTATTATTATTCCAAGATCTATTAATTAAAATGTATTTTGTTTGTGGGAGAATCCCTTAAAATGTTCACTGCTGTTTCCACAACGATTGCAGAAATCAATAGTACATGTCAATATAAGAAACTTTATAACATATCTTATCAGATAATTCTGCTTCTTGCTCCACTTATGAGCCTCTCTTCCCCTGCCTTCTGAACTCACCATCCACTCTGAAAATAAACAGCTGAACTCCATCTTGGGCGAAGCAAGACAGATTGCCAGAGCAGTGACGTGTCAGGTTATACACCATATTAATGCATATATGGAGAAAGCAGGGCAGAGGAGGAGTGAGGAGCAGAGGCAGAATAAGGCACATCGTGGTGAAGCTAGTGATTCAGATTATCCCAGAGTTGGATTCACAGCTACACTGCTCAGTAAAGCAGTATAAATTCCTTCATGCTGTTGCTGCTTTTGACAATGTCCTAATCAGAGAAAGAGGAGCAGGAATTACCTTGCTTTCTGTGTACATTACATGGGTGACAATGGCAGCTAATCTCTACCCACTAACTCAGAGAGAACTGATTACAGATGGAGCCTCCAGAGAGAGGAAATTGGGAAAAATGTGGAATAAAGTCATATAATAGAAATGGTTATTTCTTGTGCGCACTCCCAACTGCTTACGGTATATTGAAAAGTTGCCTCAAACGACTTTATATGTACTTTTAAAAAAAAGTAATTAAAGACGAGCTGTCAATTGTTCTGACATTTGTGCTTTAGCAAATACTGCAATTTTCCCCCAAAAATAACAATTTTTGAGCACCTACTCTTAGAATCCTACATTGTGTCATTCCTCCTGGAAATGTACAACGACCTTGACAACATTCTCTGGTACTGTCTGTTCAGGGATTTGGAGTAGTACTGTAGTGCCAAAGGGAATGATAATGTACACTTGCTTATGTAGCCACACTTCCAGGAGGAGTAACAGAGTGTCGGCATAATGCATCAATCTGAGAAATAAGTCAGATTTTTGTTTCACATGAGACACACTTTTAAAGGGAATCTATCAGCAGACTTTTATTATGTAATCTGAGAGCAATATAATGTAGGAACAGAGACCTTCATTCCAGTGATGTATCATTTACTCGGCTGTGTTTTGTTGTTTCAATACAAATCAGTGTTTTATCAGCAGAAGATTATCACTGCTGGACTAGGTGTCTAGTACCTCCTGGTCCAACCACGCCACTACCACTGATTGGCTGCTTTCTGTCACTATACAATGAACATAGAAAGCAGCCAATCAGTGGTGTGGGGCGGCGTTATACAGAGCTCAGCATTCTGAGCCCTGCAGAGAAAACTGTGATTCTATCACAACTGCTGCACCCAGTAAACTAAGAGATACATAGATGGAATCAGAGTCTCTGTCCCTACATCATGCTGCTGTCAGATTACATAGCAAAAACCTACTGACGGATTCCCTTTAAAGGGTCTAATATGCAGCTAAAATCCTTTATACAGGTGTGCACCATTTTTTTTTTCTGCAAAGCGTGCAGATGGATATGTCGCAATCCCTGTGATCCCTTTCATTAAAACTGAATATTTCTGGAGCAGTCATTAGTTGCCCCGTGAAATGGTTTACTCCTATCATAAATATGGAGCGCATTCAACGCCATTTATTTATTTTTTTTTTAGGTCAACCCGCACAATGACACATGAGCCCCCAAAATGCACCGCTGCGCTGGTAACAAAGGGAATGAAAGCCCTAACAAAATGTATTTGAAGAGTCGGCCGGTAATGAATACAGTAGCTCATACTGTTTGATACCCGACAGATTTTAGAAAGATGGGGAGTCCCTGACTTGTCCTGCTGCCTTTAGATCCCAGTTAAAGGCTCACAGCTGTTCCTCCGCAGCTTCAGACAGCGAGCCAAGGAGGGATCTGCTCTCCAATTTGCTGAGACGGAGCTGTGCCACCTGCGCTGTGCGTGTGACAGGGCTGACATAGTATAGCGGCAGGAAGGGGGAGTGCTGGTGACACTTTTTATTCATGGTGCCGAACGCCCTTGTAATGATCAGCCCTGCTGGATGTGTGCGCGCCAGAGCTGTCCCTCACACGGGGAACGCAGGCATCTTTTTCCAACTGGCTTATTAGGTACTTCTTGCAGCCTAACGAAGAGAGCAACTGCCGGGAAATCTGACTGTCAAATCAAATCCTCCAGGGCGGCCGGGCTGCACAGCGTCGGGTTGATTTATACAGCAGAGCGGTACTAATAGAAAGGTGGAGAGCACCTGGGACTTTGCTGTTGGTCATTTCTGCAGCGAGGCAGGCCCCGGCACTGCGTGTCACTCACTAATCACGCTGCTTATGGATTTGTGCAGCTGCTGCTACCAAACACACATAATAAAGGGCGCAAGGGAGAGAGGAGACGCTGGCTGCCGCTTTCCCACCGCGACGTGTGCTTTCAAAGTGCTGAAACAAACGGAAAACACGCACAATGTGTTGCCTCCGCAAAAATAGGCCCCCCCCCCCTGTGTTTCGACATATCGTAGACGTGCAGCATCAGCACAAGGAATGCAAATATGGACAAGAATCTCCAGTCAACGGGACGGAGGGCGGGGAGGGTCGTTTCCCTTGGAAATGTTAGAGATGACAAAAGAAGAAGTAATGTACATGTTGGGAGTGATCTGGGTAATGACCTATTATAACATGGGTCATATTTTACTGCAGTGACTTAAAAGAATTAAAGGGATCGGATACGGTTTGTTAATAGGATGATATTTTACATTTGGTGGCTACTGTGAAAGGGTAGAACATTGGGGTATTCCCAAGGAAAAGCAATTAGGCATTGACATTGGAAAGGGTTCTTTACAGTCAGAGCAGTCGGACTGTGGAATGCCGACCATAAGAGGTAGTAATGGCCGACGCCATAAGAGCTTTATACAAGGGCAGGATGGATGATTTACTCACTACAATCGGCATTGTGGGTGATAAATAATCTAGTGATAGAGAATGTACAGCAGGTGGAGAAAGGTTGGACTTGATAGACCTAAGTCTTTGCTGAAGCTAAAAGTCAATGATTTGGCATCACTTGGTTTTGAGAAAGAAGGGGCCATGGAGCTGTACGGCATGTAGAGTTGTGGCCCCTCGGCCCCATTCAAGGAAATGTGGAGATGCTATGATGGGAATACCCCTTTCAACTTGCTAGTAAAAGATGGAGGGCACCACTCCTCCTCCATGTGGCGCTTATCTACTCAGTTCCCAAAGTTTTCGGGAGGTGCCAATAAGAAGGCCATTTAGATAAAAGGCAAGGGCAGTGAACAATCTTTGTCTGCAAGTGAAGGAAAGCCTCCAACGAGTTGGTCAAGAAGCCAACACTCCATGGCCGGTGATGTTTCGCAACTAGAGATGAGCAAACTCAAACTGTAATTTTTGGGGTTTGTATAGGACACCTAGAGTCCTGTCCTCCGAATACAGACTTCTCCCGGAAGACCGTTTTAGTGTTCGGAGTTCCGGAAGCAGAGAGAGAGTCATGGAGAGAGGGAGTCCCGGAGAGAGAGAGAGTCCTGGAGAGAGAGCTCTGCTTCGTTTGGCAGTCCCCTGGCCCTTACTGGGGCTATCTACAACAATAAAGTTCGGTGTTCGGGTTCTGGTTAAAGTTCGGGTACAGTTCTGGTTTGGACTAAAGTTCGGTCGAACCAGACAAGCCCGAACTTCCACGGGTCCTTCGCTCATCCCTATTCGTGACATTTCCGCAAGTCAGCAAGAGTTTGTTCCCCGAACACCCCCCCCCCATACAATTAGGCATAATCAGCTTTGATTGGATAAAATCAGATTGTTTTGAGAAACAGCATATTGACTAAGGCAATAGTAACACCCAGTTGTCAATTTGTTTATACAATTTCTAGGAGGAATAACTGAGGAGTGGCACAACACAGGCTTCTAAGAAAATATGCTCCAAAAAGTGTTTTTTTTTATATCTACAAAACAAGTACAAAGCAGAAATGTCAGGGGATTAGGTGCTGGAGTTTACAACAGCTGCAGGCTTATTCTGAGGGACTGTGTTGAACAGGCAGCAGATTGTGATGTGTTAAAGGGTTGTCTAGTCAAAAGTGATAAGTCTGCAGTCACTCTGTGTGACTGTAGACTTATGAATCCCCCAGCGCCTGCACTGTGGGCTGCGGGGATTCGCTGGTTTCAGACCCGTGAACGAAGGGTATGTATAAATTATACATACCCCCAGCCAGTGGGCGTGGCCTCGCTCTCCTTACACTTGTATTGAGAGAGGACACGACTTCATACCCTCTGGTCCAGTGTCTGAAACCGTTTCAAGTTTCTATGTTTCAAGTAAAATCAGTTTCCCACAAAGCCTGAGAGTCCATGATTCTGCTGAAAGCTGGAATCTACAACACAAGGTGAAATGACGTTCTGCTCATTTGTCAGATCATCACTGCCATGTTTATGGTCGCCAGTGATCGAGAATGACAGCGCCTGCACAAGATGTCAGTCTCTGTGACCCGCTCCCCTGCCTGAGATCTCTCTGTGACCTGCTCCCCTGCCTGAGATCTCTCTGTGACCTGCTCCCCTGCCTGTGATCTCCGTGACCTGCTCCCCTACCTGAGATCTCTCTGTGACCTGCTCCCCTGCCTGAGATCTCTGTGAACTGCTCCCCTGCCTGAGATCTCTCTGTGACCTGCTCTCCTGCCAGAGATCTCTGTGACCTGCTCCCCTACCTGAGATCTCTCTTTGATCTCCTCCCCTGCCTGAGATCTCTCTGTGACCTGCTCCCCTACCTTAGATCTCTCTGACCTGCTCCCCTGCCTGAGATCTCTGTGAACTGCTCCCCTGCCTGAGATCTCTCTGTGAACTGCTCCCCTACCTGAGATCTCTCTGTGAACTGCTCCCCTACCTGAGATCTCTCTGTGACCTGCTCCCTTGCCTGAGATCTCTCTGTGACCTGCTCCCCTGCCTGAGATCTCTCTGTGAACTGCTCCCCTGCCTGAGATCTCTGTGAACTGCTCCCCTGCCAGAGATCTCTTTGTGACCTGCTCTCCTGCCTGAGATCTCTGTGACCTGCTCCCCTACCTAAGATCTCTCTGTGACCTGCTCCCTTGCCTGAGATCTCTGTGTGACCTGCTCCCCTGCCTGAGATCTCTGTGACCTGCTCCCATACCTGAGATCTCTCTGTGACCTGCTCACCTGCCCGAGATCTCTGTGACCTGCTCCCCTGTCTGAGATCTCTCTGTGACCTGCTCCCCAGCCTGAGATCTCCGTGACCTGTTCCCCTGCCTGAGATCTCTCTGTGACCTGCTCCCCTGCCTGAGATGTCACGCAGGCGGCGTCATTCCTGGTGGTGGCACGTGCAGATCAATAGTCTGGCACCCGCTATGTATTTAGGACGCTATTGTGCATGTGTCGCCTGAGGAATGACGGCTGCACGAGATGTTTGCCTGGGAGCAGGTCACAGAGAAGAGTGTCCTGTCAATCACTGGCAGCAGGCCGGCGCCAGAAGAAGAAAGAGGCCGGTGAGCTGTAAGTACAGACCAAGCCGCTGCACTTGTGAGATCATTAGCATAAGAACTTGCTGATTGATTACAAGAAAAAGGAGACGTGGATTTGTAATATGAAGGGATGGAAGTAATCATGATTACTGGTACTTTACTGTGATTATGTTATTTTGAGGTCTGAAAACCTGAGGACAGGTTCCCTTTAAGAGTAACAACTTTAATTTGTGTGACTGTATAGTAAATGAATAGAAGACTGACAAGGTCCTCGCTTCCTAATGCTGTGACCAACATGAGCTCCAGAAATCTGACATAATACCGTCTGCTATATTTGAACTGTGAACGTTTCCATACACCAAGTGAGAAGACGAGTATGTGATGGGCCACGTGGAAAAGGATTAAACAGATGCAAATAATATTAGAATGGAGTCAGAAACCCATGGTTAATGGGGCAGCGTATCCACGTCGCAACGCCTGTGCTGTATCCATGGGACAATGAAATGCTGGAGACTGTTTTCGAATCTTCGTGTTATGTCCCACGTCCTTTATGTCCTTTTTATACACGGCCTCGAATAGCTCTAAATTACAGAAATCAACAGCATATGACATTTTTCACAGAAAAGAAGCTAGCCGCATAATGCATATGACATATACTGTAGATAAAGCAACCAGAGGAGACAAATCCTAGAAGTGTTCGTGGTCACCAATGGTTTCATCATCTATTCTGCCAGTACAGGTAAGAGAATGATTGCAAGGGATAAATTCTCTACTTTTAACACTTGTTTTACATCAACCCATATATAAAAAAAAAAAAAAAACATTCTTCTATACGTGCAGCTAATGGAGACATCTCCCACTTAGGATATTATTTTTTTAGCAAGTCAAATATATATATATATATATATATATATATATATATATATATATTGTAAGGTGGCTAATTGACACATAGTTGATGGGAGGTATGTATCCCCGAGATGTCTGTCCTCTGTGATGTAACCCGGAATGTTGCTCTAGTGTACGTAAGCACTAAGAGGACTGTTTGGTGCACCTGAGGCCGGTTTATGGGTAGTTGGAGAGATTGGCGGGTCTAGCTACCCACATACCTCACCTCTGGGTGTGGCTAACATTAGTGTTAAGCGAGTATGTTCTGTCCAAGTATGCTCGGCCGAGCTCCGAGTATTTATAGCTGCTCGGTGATATGGTTGAATCGCTCCCGTGTGTATGATTTGCAACTGTTTGGCAGCTTTTTTACATGTGAGAAATGTGTAAGAAATAGACATTCCTCACATGTAATAAAACTGTCAAACAGTTGCAAATCATGCACACGGGAGCGATTCAACCATATCACCGAGCAGCTGTAAATACTCGAAGCTCGGCCCGAGCGTACTCGGCGAAAGGGTTAACAGAACATACTCGCTCAACACTAGTTAACATATAAAATGGAGGCCGTTGTTTGGCACATGGTCTGTGTGTTTGGAGGGAGAAGGCCTCCTGTGTGTTGTGGTCTCCCGACTGAGCCAGTGAACGGGTTGCTGTCCAGCCTGTGCGCCCACAGGAATGGCTAACCAGAGACTTTGCCGAGTCCAAATTTGAGATCTTTGGTTCCAACCACCGTGTCTTTGTGCGACGCAGAAAAGGTGAACGGATGGACTCTACATGCCTGGTTCCCACCGTGAAGCATGGAGGAGGAGGTGTGATGGTGTGGGGGTGCTTTGCTGGTGACACTGTTGGGGATTTATTCAAAATTGAAGGCATACTGAACCAGCATGGCTACCACAGCATCTTGCAGCGGCATGCTATTCCATCCGGTTTGCGTTTAGTTGGACCATCATTTATTTTTCAACAGGACAATGACCCCAAACACACCTTCAGGCTGGTGTAAGGGCTATTTGACCAAGAGAGAGAGTGATGGGGTGCTACGCCAGATGACCTGGCCTCCACAGTCACCAGACCTGAACCCAATAGAGATGGTTTGGGGTGAGCTGGACCGCAGAGTGAAGGCAAAAGGGCCAACAAGTGCTAAGCATCTCTGGGAACTCCTTCAAGATTGTTGGAAGACCATTTCCGGTGACTACCTCTTGAAGCTCATCAAGAGAATGCCAAGAGTGTGCAAAGCAGTCATCAAAGCAAAAAGTGGCTACTTTGAAGAACCTAGAATATAAGACATATTTTCAGTTGTTTCACACTTTTTTGTTAAGTATATAATTCCACATGTGTTAATTCATAGTTTTGATGCCTTCAGTGTGAATGTGCAATTTTCATAGTCATGAAAATACAGAAAAATCTTTAAATGAGAAGGTGTGTCCAAACTTTTGCTCTGTACTATATATATATATATATATATATATATATATATATATATATATATATATATATATATATATATATCAGATCCCCTAATTATGAGTGCTGTGTGTTTGTCCCTCCCTCATTTGAAAGACTTTGGCCAGGTGGAGTTGAATGGATTGCCGGTTGCACATGCGCTGTCAGCCCGGCCCTGATAATCTGAATGTCAGTGGTGGTTTTCCACAACAGTATATATATATGTTTATATGGTGGTTTTCCACAGCAGTACAGTGCTGCTCACTATTATGGATATCCCTTCATTTTTTTCATAGACTGTACAATATCTTCAGAAATAAATGGAAATGTGCCAAAGTTATATCCTCAGGATTTTTTAATTAGTGGTCCAAAGTAATACAACAATAAAACATTGTTTTTCAACTTCCATTTTGCAATTTCAAAGAAGAAACAGAATAAACAGCACGAGCACGTGCAGCAATAAAGGCACCCCTAATTAATACCTAGTTGCACACCCTTTGGCATTGCTGACAGCCTCCAAACATTTCTTGTTGCCATATATAAGCTTCTCGCGCTTCTCAGCTGGGATTTTCTCCCACTCTTCCTTTGCAGTTTGTTCAAACTCTTGAATGTTTGCAGGGTTCTTTTTTCCCAATGGCAGATTTCAATGGGATTGAGGTCAGGACTCATTATTGGCCATTTTAAAACAGTCCATTTTTTCTTTTTCAACCATTCCTGTGTACTTTTGGATGTGTGCTTTGGGTCATTGTCTTGCTGGAGGACCCATGATCTTCAACTCAAACCAAGTTTTCTTAAACTGGGTAGGACATTTTTCTCTAAAATCTCTTGATAATTCTCTGATTTCATGATTTGTGTGATATGGTCCAGGCCTCCAGTATCAGACACAGCAAAACAACCCTACAGCATTATGGATCCTCCACCATGCTTAACTGTTGGTAAGGTGTTCTTTTCCTTATAAGCTTCATTGCACCGTCTGTAAACAAACTGTTGCTTTGCATTGCCAAAAAGCTCTATTTTAGTTTCATCTGCCACAGAACATTTTCCCAGAAGGATTGTGGTTTGTTAAGGTACTCTTTGGCAAAGATCAGTCTTTCCTTTTTATGTCTTTTCTAAAGCAACGGTTTCTTCCTTGGCCTTCGCCCATAAAGCTCTGCTTGCTTTAGTGTGCGGCGTATGGTACTTGTTGAAACCATGACCCTAGACTTTTCCAGGTTGGCCTTCAGGTCTTTGGTTGTTTGATGTGGTGTTTTTTCCACCATTCGCACCAACCTTCAAAGACATCTCTTGTCAATTTTCCTCTTTCCCCCACGCCCAGAGAGGTTCTTGATGGTTTCATGCTTGGAAAACTTCTTAATAACATTGCGCAATGTTGAAACTGGGATACCAAGGTCTTTGGAGATGGCCTTATACTCTTTGGAAGTTTTGTGTTTGCTGCTAATAGCAGTTCTGATGATCTCAGACAGCTCCTTTGTCTTCACCAGTGTGACAAAGGAACAGCGCCTACCATATGGCTATTTAAAACAGTGAAGTCATTATTCATTGGCTATTTCATGTCACATGGGCACCAACAAATAATCACAGGTGAATCTCTTTTGTGATTTACCACAGACAAGTCAAAATGTGTTTCCATACTAAATTAATGTAAAGGTGCCAATACCAGTGACACAGCAAGCTTCAGGTTTTTCTATTTTTCACTTCCATTGTTTTTTGTTTTAAATTATTGTTTATCAATTTCTCTTCTGTATTTAACACGAGTCTCTATACAAAAAACTGTCTCACTTGATTAATTTTTTTCAGGAGATATTCCACATTATGTACTTAAACTTCATAGGTGCCAATAACGATGAGCAGGACTGAATATATATGTATAAATATATATATATATATACTGCTGTGGAAAACCATCACTGACATTCAGCTATCAGTACCGTGTTGACAGCCAATGCACAACCGGCACTCTATTCAACTCCACCTGGCCAAAGTCTTTCGAATGAGGGAGGGACAGAGACACATGACTCCCATTTTGGCGATTTGTAAGGATTGAAGAGGAGAGACCAACACCAATCTGGTGGAATGATCAATCCCTTTGTTCGAGGGAGATGAAGCGCTGCTAAAGTTCTCTGACAGCCACTCTCTTTTCTGATCAATCCAAGCATCAGGAAGGACAGGAAAAAGAGATTTCATCCCAACACGTGTTCTGCCAACAGCTACCTAATGTGAATGGCCAGCATAAGCTGGTGGATGGGTGATTGGTTAAATTGGGATACCGCTTTAAAGGGCCCTTACACCATTTACAAATTGACACTGACCTGCAATCTAGGCCTGTGTGGCTTCATCCATCTATAGATGTGGGATAGATCACCGGATAACTATTTCCCTAAGGACTATCAGTGACTACCTAAGTCCTCCTATCTACAGGTTTTCTGTATATGGTAGTCATTCTTATTAGGCCGTATGGACCAGACGCTGTAACATGCTGGACTTACATAGAATACATGTTTCGGGTGGTTGTCCTTCCCCAGTGCAAAGCGGGAGATCAAATATGTCTGCGTGAGAGGCATCTGATAGGGGGTCTAAAGGGGAATGTTTCTCTTTGTGGAGAGAGCCAATGCAGCGTAAGGAGACTTATAGGCCATGCAATTCTCCTCTAGCCTACAAGTCTCCTTACACTGACCTAGCACTATCTACAAGGAAGCAGAAAACATATCATCCTTAAGCTGGATGGGTGATTTTAAACTGTTGAAGGTCCAAACTCCAAGACAGACACTGATTATTGGAATTCAGACCCTAAACTTGCCTATATGCATTAGATAAATATCATCTGAACACATCCTAACGTGCATCTTAATGGGCCAGCCAAAGGTAAATGGGGTAGAGATAATAATCAAGTAATTGATTTTCAACAGCCCAATCCTTGTGCTCTTGGGAGATGTGACAGCCACTATCTCTCCTGACTAAGCTAAGCATCCGGAGGGGTAGGAAGGTCAGATTTCAACCAAATAAGTGTTCAGTCAACAGCTATGTAATATGTACAGCCATGCTAAGCATAGCAACTCCCTCCATGATGCCTCCAATAGGATGTTAAGGGGAGTTCATACCAAGTGGTGGTCAAGAATGTGCATCCTCCTCCTCCAAACTCTATGAGAGTTATGGAAACAGTAGAGAAGTATCAGAAACTTGCAGAGGGACCATTGTTGTTTTTGCTGTATACATATTTTGCTCTGTGTCTATAAAAGTATAGAAACAAAGGTTGTGTTTTATCAGACCCGTGCATTTCAGTAAATTGCTCTTGGCTACTTGTTGGTTACGATCAACGGTTGACCAACATCTTCATGAATCTGAGTTACGACTACTCTGAAACCTTCCGATTGTCCCCTGAAAGTTTCCCCCCATGCGTCCCACAAAAGTTGTGACTGATATAAGCAGCAGGCAGAGTGCTGATGAGCGACGCGTTTTGCAGCCAGCTGTGCTTCTAAGGCCTTCATGATGTCCAATCCGCTCTCGCAGACACCGAGAGGCATGGAATGAACTGTTACAGTCAAAATTTTGCAACGAAATAAGGCTGAGATAGAAAAGGGGGAAAAAAAAAAAAACAAGACTAGAATTATACAGTTCGGCTAAAAACATGTCAGCTCCGATAATGAGTAATAGAAAGATATTTTACAGTAGACGTCATATTTCTTCATCTCCCTCCGTTTGATACCTGATCCGCTGAAGGAAACGTCTATCAGAATCTATTAAACTATTTGCTATCGTAAAAGGATCTTTTAGAACATTTCCTCTTCAATCAATCAGAATTGAAATCTAAGCTCTAATTTTCCCACAGATCAATCAATTAGGTGAATGTTGAAGTGGCACAGCCCTGGGGCTGTTTAATATGAAGCTTTGCGTCTCGCTGTGAGCGCTGGATACCGGCTCAATGATGGGAGCTGAGAGCAGTGGAGAAGGCATGTAATTCAGGCAGCACTAACGCACATTTAGAATGGGAGAAATGCTAGGAGACGCTTCCGATTTACAAAACCAGCCTCCTACACCGTCTTGACTGTGAAAGGATGATATTAAGGGGACTGCACTGAGCGAGGCTCCGAACACTGCTCAGGGCAAAGAGAAAAGAACTTCCGTTTGGCTTAAAATCACAATTTAAACAAATATTTACATGCATATTCTCCAGGCGAAAACAACTGCTACTGGTCTGTCAGTGCCCGCCACCGCCGCCGGAGTGTCCCCTCTGGTGACAGAAGGGTTAATGAGGTTAAGTTCTAACGAGAGAGCGATCCCGGGGACGTTTCGCCGACCGTATACATATTAACACATATATAATTGCATGAAATTACTGTAAAATAAATTACAGGGTGAAGGAAGAGCAAACGGAGGAAGTGACTGTGAATAGAGATGCCGAAAAATACCAGATATCCTTAGTATTCTCCATTATTCACTTTCCTACATGTGATGTCAGGGCATGCTGGGAGTTGCAGTGTCACAACAGGTTGTTGTCCCCAGATAAAATATCTTACACTGGGCCCCAAAGTAAACAAATTTATGCTATGCTGTTATATACCGTATTTTTCAGACTATAAAATGCAGATTATTATGAGACTCACCGCAGGATTAGGGATCGGAAAATAGTTTCATACTAACTAAAAATTCCCTGGCGGCGTAAAGAAGTGGAGGGGTCAGGATCACTCATTTTATGGCACTTGTGTAGAATAGATGTGTTCTACACGTATAGCTTTACAGCACACACATATGTACACTCTCGGCAGCACACATAGTACATAGACACTCAGCTCTGATGTATATACACACACAGCTCTGCTACATACACAGGTCTACTACATATGTGAACACTCGGCCAAAAGTATTGAGAATGAGACAAATAGTAATTTTTCCAAAGTTTACTGCTTCATTTTTTGTAATGGCAATTTTCATATACTCCTGAATGTCAAAGAGTGATCAGCTTAACAGCAATTACTGTACTTGCAAAGTCAATATTTGCCCAGAAAATGAACTTTAACCCCCAAAACACATTTCAACATCATTGCAGTCCTGCCTTAAAAGGAGCAGCTAACATCGTTTTAGTGATTGATCCATTAACACAGGTGTGGGTGTTGATGAGGACAGGGCTGGCGATCAATCAGTCATGATTAAGTAAGAATGACATCACTGGACACTTTAAAAGGAGGCTGGTTCTTGGTATCATTGCTTCTCTTCAGTTAACCATGGTTATCTCTAAAGAAACACGTGCAGCCATCATTGCACTGCACAAAAATGGCCTAACAGGGAAGAGTATCGCAGCTACAACGATTGCACCTCTGTCAACAATCTATCGCATCATCAAGAACTTCAAGGAGAGAGCTTCCATTGTTGTCAAAAAGGCTCCAGGGCGCCCAAGAAAGACCAGCAAGCGCCAGGACCGCATCTTAAAACTGTTTCAGCTGCGGGATCGGACTACCAGCAGTGCCGAGCTTGCTCAGGAATGGCAGCAGGCTGGTGTGAGTGCTTCTGCACGCACTGTGAGGCGGAGACTCTTTGAGCAAGGGCTGGTTTCAAGGAGGGCAGCAAAGAAGCCACTTCTCTCCAGAAAAAACATCAGGGACCGACTGATATTCTGCAAAAGGTACAGGGAGTGGACTGCTGAGGACTGGGTCAAAGTCATTTTCTCTGATGAATCCCCTTTTCGATTGTTTGGGACATCTGGAAAACAGCTTATTAAGAGAAGAAGAGGTGAGCGCTACCACCAGTCTTGTCTCATGCCAACTGTAAAGCATCCTGAAACCATTCATGCGTGGGGTTGCTTCTCAGCCAAGGGAATCGGCTCACTCACAGTCTTGCCTAAAAACACAGCCATGAATAAAGAATGGTACCAGAATGTCCTCCAAGAGCAACTTCTCCCAACCGTCCAAGAGCAGTTTGGCGCCCAACAATGTCTTTTCCAGCATGATGGAGCACCTTGCCATAAAGCAAAGGTGATAACTAAATGGCTCATAGAACAAAACATAGAGATTTTGGGTCCATGGCCTGGAAACTCCCCAGATCTTAATCCCATTGAGAACTTGTGGTCAATCATCAAGAGACGGGTGGACAAACAAAAACCAACAAATTCTGGCAAAATGCAAGCATTGATTATGCAAGAATGGACTGCTATCAGTAAGGATTTGGTCCAAAAGTTGATTGAGAGCATGCCAGGGAGAATTACAGAGGTCTTGAAGAAGAAGGGGCAACACTGCAAATATTGACTTGCTGCATTAACTCATTCTAACTGTCAATATAACCTATTGGTCCTCATAATATGATTGCAATTATATTTCTGTATGTGATATAAACATCAGACAAACACTAATAAAAACCAGAGGCCAGCAGATCATGTGAAAATATAATTTTGGTGTCATTCTCAAAACTTTTGGCCATGACTGTACACACACAACTGTGCTACATGCACACACACACAGCTCTGCTGTACATGCAGACTCTGCTGCATACACACAAATACTCAGCTCTGCTATACACACATACAGGTCTCCTACATGCGTGCGCACACAGAATTTCTATATTCACACACAGAACTTCTATATTCACACACAATTCAGATACAAACACACACAAACTGCTCTCCTACATCAAGACAACAACATAACACATTGCTACATCAAGACTCACAGCTCTGTTGCATACATAGGCTTACTACGTGTGCACACTCAGCTCTCTTACATACACACGACTGTGCTACATGCACACACACAAACCGCTCTTCTACATCAACAAAAAGAACTCTATGTATACATCAATAGCCCTGTGTCTGTACTGTGCACATACTGGCTGGTGACCGATTCATGCAGAGTTATGTGAACACACTATTTATTAGATTATGACTGTATTGTACAATACAAGCACTTTTTACCATTTACCTTTTGTGTCTCCCCTACTTCCTCATAGATTGTAAGCTTGCGAGCAGCTGGACCCTCACTTCTTTTGATACCTAATGCTTATTCTGCAATGTCTTTATTGTCTGTATAAGTCCCCCCTAAAATTGTAAAGTGCTGCAAAATATGTTGGCGCTATAAAAATAAAAAAAAATATTATATTATTATACACACAACTCTGCTACATACACAAAGCTCTGCTGAATACACACAAATATTCAGCTCTGCTGTACACCCATTCAGGTCTCCTACATGAGTGCGCACACAGCGTTTCTACATACACACACAATTCAGCTACATACACACACATCTCAGCTACATCAACACACATACAAGCTCTGCTACAAACACACAAATACTCATCTCTGATATAAAACACGTACAGGTCTCCTACATGCAGGAACACAGCACTCCTACATAAACACACACAGCTCTGCTACAACAAAACACAAACCACTCTGCTGCATCTACACACACAACTCTTCTACATACATACACAGCTCTGCTACATACACGCACAGCTCTGCTAACATACACACACACACAGTCAAAACTGGCAGAATCAGTGATGTGCAGGTCATGGTGGTATTCTCTCCTGCCTTGCACCGATCACGCTAATGAATGTTGGGCTGGAGGAGAGAGAACTGGGCTGCTGAAAAGTGATTGGGAAGTACGCAGTGTCAGAGTTCTTCTCTATCACAGAAAGCTGCCTCAGGACTATAAGATACACACAATTTTAGCAAGAATTTTTCTTGCTAAAAAGTGCGACTTAAAGTGCAAAAAATACGGTATGAAGCCTCTTGACTCCCACTGAAAAAAAACCCCACACATATACCATATCAAATGCGTTTTCTAGTTGACTAGGTTTTAAATACCTGGAAAATACATAAAAATGTACACCACCTGGATATATGCAAATAGAACTTTCTGTTGACATATATTAGACCCACATTCATGGAGCACATAACTGCAAAATTCAGCCAATTATAGATGAGGTAGGTATTTTCTATGTAATCTGAGAGCACCATCATATAGGGGCAGAAACCTCGATTCCATCAATGTGTCCATTACTAGGTTGTATTTTGCTGTTTCAATAAAATCAGTGTTTTATCAGCAGGAGATTATCACTACAAGTTGTCTCCTGCCTCCAAGTCCAACCATGCCCCCACCACTGATTGTCATCTTTCTGTTTATGTACAGTCTACACAAAAATACCTGTCATCAGAGGTGTGGGCGGGGTTATACACAGCTCAGCATTCAGAGCACTGCTAGATCGGCAGCAGAGAAAACTGTGATTCTATCACAACTGCTGCACCCAGTAAACTAAGTAATACATTGCTGGAATCAGGACATCATGCTTCTGCCAGATAACTTAGCAAAAACCTGTTGTCAGATTCCCTTTAATTGTTGTCGGTCCGTTTTATGCAGTATAAACTTTATTATTTTATATGAAGATATATAGTATTAAAAAAAAAAACTATAATGTGCCTATTAGCAAGTTGTGAGGTCCTCCCAACAATGTAATGTGAACAGACACTTTGGCTGAATGTGTGACTGACCCCGTAACGTCCGGAGAGGACGTGGCAGCAGGCCGCGTTGTGTTCTATGGTGTCATTTGCACTGCGGACAGGCGCATGTCATATGGCACAAATAAACCCTCCTAACTCTTATCCATGGGACGGGGTTCTAGGCCGCTATTTTTTTTTTTTACTCAGTCTATGTAGAAAACTGCTCATGTGAATTACGCCACTGACTATTATAGGGTCTGTACTCAATTGGTTGTGGATTAGAGTATCCCGCGGACAGGTACTACTGTACAGTGGTGTGAATTGGCCCTTAGACCGCTTATGAGCCAATCTGCTTTTGTAAAATAATAACTGATTGGAAAATTGTTCTGATCATGGGAGGACCTCTATTTTTTTTAAGGTGGCAGTCCACCTTAAAAAAAATTTTTTACTTAATATAATAAGAAAGGGTTAAACAGGCTAAAGATGTCGTGTAGGCAGGGTTTGGAGATGTGCGCGGGGTGACTGATGGACGTGGCGGTCATTAGCATGGAAGGGCTCAATAGTATGCCCACCGGTGATGTTGCTCCAGCTATGGAAGACGTAACGTGAGAAGAGCCCAATTATACCTCCGCTGAACAGTGTTTACGGGATTTTCACCCGCCTGCTGCCTCTATTCCCTTTCATTCCAGCACAGTGGCTGGCCATTATCACTCCTCTTTGTGGGGGGCTCATGGAGGAGGGTGCAGAGGGGGGAGGCAGAGAACCTGACAAAGAGAAATCTCTACAGCTTCTGCTTCCCCTGGTGACCTCTGTCAAGCTCGCAGGCCTTCAGAATTCTGCCACCAACATGCAAGATCAAAATAACAAAGGATCCTTCTCCCATTATGAATAATTCTGTCTGGACAAAGTCTCCCACATTTTAAAACATTTCTCTCTACGGTTCTGGTCTCACCTCTCACAACCTTCCAGCAGTGGAGCCCAGTGTATCATTAAGTACAAAGCTATGTACATGTCACATTGTCCTCTTCCCCTGCTTACTTTCTCCAGCTCACCTCTGATTTAGGGAGAGGGATTTTTTTTCCCCCAGCATTCCTCAGCGCTTAATTAAAATACAGAAAACAGACTGTAAAAATGCCGCGCTGGAGGCTCAGATACAGATGTGGCGGATGAGCGCTCATCTCCGAGTCCTCAATCATTCAATTCATGGGTTAAAAGTCTAAACTACTTTTGGCCAAATTGAATAAACTTAGTGCAAAAATATATGATATGTGGGTGATTATATAAGTCCAATATAGTCACTAGTGGAGAACCGGAGGAGGAGTAGTAAAGACTTGGAAAAAGTGAAGATAGATAGAAAGATATGAGATAGATAAAGAGATAGATAATAGATAGTTATATGGATAGATAATAGATACTGTATATAGATAGATAGATAATAGATAGATGATAGATAATAGATAGATAGATAATAGATAGATAGATACATAGATAGATAGATACATAGATAGTTATATGGATAGATAATAGATAGATAATAGATAATATATAGATAGATAGATGATAGATAGATAGATAAATATATACTAGATAGATAGAAAATAGATAGATAATAGATAGTTATATGGATAGATAATATATAGATAGATAGATAGTTATATGGATAGATAATATATAGATAGATAGATAGTTATATGGATAGATAATAGATAGATAGTTATATGGATAGATAGATAATAGATACTGTATATAGATAGATAGATGATAGATAATAGATAGTTATATGGATAGATAATAGATAGATAATAGATACTGTATATAGATAGATAGATAATAGATAGATAGTTATATGGATAGATAATAGATAGATAATAGTTAGATATATGGATAGATAATAGATAGATATATAGATAGATAGATCGATAATATAGAGATAATAGATAGATAATAGACATATAGATAGATAATAGATAGATAATAGATACATAATGTATAGATAATAGATATATAGATAGATAATAGATATATGGATAGATACTAGATAGATAATAGATATATAGATACATAATAGATAGATAATAGATATATAGATAGATAATAGATATATGGATAGATACTAGATAGATAATAGATATATGGATAGATAATAGATATATGGATAGATAATAGATATATACAGTGCCTACAAGTAGTATTCAACCCCCTGCAGATTTAGCTGATTGACACATGCGGAATTAACTTGGCATTGTGACATTTGTACTGTAGATCAGCCTGGAAGTGGGAAATGCACTGCAGCAAATTTTTTTTTGTTTTTTTTTAAACGTAAAAAGTTAATTCAGAGTGTCATTTATTATTCAACCCCTCAAACCACAAGAATTCTGTTTGGTCCCCCTAAAGTATTAAGAAGTAGTTCAGGCACCAAGAATAATGAGCTTCACATGTGTGGATTAAAGATCTCTTTTGCCAGCCTTTTCTGACTATTTAAGACCCTCCCCAAACTTGTGAACAGCACTCAGACATGGTCAACATGGGAAAGACAAAGGAGCATTCCAAGGCCATCAGAGACAAGATCGTGGAGGGTCACAAGGCTGGCAAGGGGTACAAAACCCTTTCCAAGGAGTTGGGCCTACCTGTCTCCACTGTTGGGAGCATCATCCGTAAGTGGAAGGCTTATGGAACTACTGTTAGCCTTCCACGGCCTGGACAGCCTTTGAAAGTGTCCTCCCGTGCCGAGGCCAGGCTTGTCCGAAGAGTCAAGGCTAACCCAAGGACAACAAGGAAGGAGCTCCGGGAAGATCTCATGGCAGTGGGGACATTGGTTTCAGTCAATACCATAAGTAATGTACTCCACCGCAATGGTCTCCGTTCCAGACGAGCCCGTAAGGTACCTTTACTTTCAAAGCATCATGTCAAGGCTCGTCTACAGTTTGCTCATGATCACTTGGAGGACTCGGAGACAGACTGGTTCAAGGTTCTATGGTCTGATGAGACCAAGATCGAGATCTTTGGTGCCAACCACACACGTGACGTTTGGAGACTGGATGGCACTGCATACGACCCCAAGAATACCATCCCTACAGTCAAGCATGGTGGTGGCAGCATCATGCTGTGGGGCTGTTTCTCTGCCAAGGGGCCTGGCCATCTGGTCCGCATCCATGGGAAGATGGATAGCACGGCCTACCTGGAGATTTTGGCCAAGAACCTCCGCTCCTCCATCAAGGATCTTAAGATGGGTTGTAATTTCATTTTCCAACAAGACAACGACCCAAAGCACACAGCCAAGAAAACCAAGGCCTGGTTCAATAGGGAAAAAGTCAAGGTGTTGGAGTGGCCTAGTCAGTCTCCTGACCTTAACCCAATTGAAAACTTGTGGAAGGAGCTCAAGAATAAAGTCCACATGAGACACCCAAAGAACCTAGATAACTTGGAGAAGATCTGCATGGAGGAGTGGGCCAAGATAACTCCACAGACCTGTGCCGGCCTGTTCAGGTCTTATAAAAGACGATTATTAGCTGTAATTGCAAACAAGGGTTATTCCACAAAATATTAAACATAGGGGTTGTATAATAATTGACCCACACTTTTATGTTTAAAATTTAATAAAATTCAACTGAGCAACATAACTTTTTGGTTTGTAAGATTTATGCTTCTGTTCATAAAACCTACTCTCGTTTGCAGTTTGAAGGCTCTAACTTATTTGCATCTTATCAAACCAGCTAAATCTGCAGGGGGTTGAATACTACTTGTAGGCACTGTAGATAGATATATGGATAGATAATAGATATATGGATAGATAATAGATAGATAATAGATATATGGATAGATAATAGATAGATAATAGATATATGGATAGATACTAGATAGATAATAGATATATAGATACATAATAGATAGATAATAGATATATAGCTAGATAATAGATATATGGATAGATAATAGATAGATAATAGATATATGGATAGATAATAGATGATAGATACAAACAAGAGTATATATCAGCCTCTGTAAACGCTTAGATATATGCAAACATGGATATATGAAATGTGGAGGCATTACTGCTATACAGACTATACTTAAAAAAATGAAGGTACTTAGCGCATAAATTGGCCAATTCCTGAGAGCCCACCGGTCATGACGAGGCGTAGCTTCTTTTGATGGGACCCTAAACCTAATATTTATCAAACATGCATCTCCCGGGCTGCAAAATAAAAGGGCAGGTAGGATCCAGCATTAATTAAAATCAGCCTAAGGCTGATGGCAGGAGGAGCTCAGTCAGAAAAGGAGGCAGCCATAACCTGCAACAGTAAACTACAAAAAAAGAACCAGCACCTCCGAACAGGATAAAGCAAGTGTGAACTGGTGCAAGCAGCAATGACTGCTTTTGTTTGTATATTATGCATTCGTGGCAGCTCGCATCTGTTCACACTTGCTTTATCCTGTTCAGAAAAGCTGGTCAGTTTTTTGTTTTTTTGTAGATAGATAGATAGATGGATATTGGATAGATAGATATATATGAGATATATGTGAGACAAATAAATATAAAGGGAAAAATAAAAAAATATTGGAGATAGAAATAGATAGATACGAAATGGATAAATATTAGAAATAGACGGAAAAAAGACATGAGGGATAGGCAAATAGTTATAAGAGACACATAGCTATATAGATAGAAAGCCCAATAAGAGATAAATATGAGATAGAGAGCGTTATAAGAGGCATATCAGATGGACAGAGATCAATATGAGAGCTGAGGAATAGATAGATAGATAGATGGATAGATAATAGATAATATATAGATAATAGATAGATAGATAGATAGATAATAGATAGATAGATAGATAATGGATAGATAATAGATAATATATAGATAATAGATAGATAGATAGATAATAGATAGATAGATAGATAATGGATAGATAGATGATAGATAATAGATGATAGATAATACATAGATAGATGATAGACAGATAATAGATAGATAGATAATAGATATATGGATAGATGATAGATAGATAATAGATGATAGATAGATAACAGATGATAGATAGATAGATAGATAGATAGATGATAGATAGATAGATAGATAGATGATAGATGATAGATAGATAGATAGATAGATAGATAGATAGATAGATAGGGTAGATATGTAATAGAAATCAATACATTGATAAAGGAAGAAATAGAAATAATATATTGGGTGGAAAAATATAAGAGATAATATGAAAGCGGAGGGCTAGACAGATATGAAGTGGAGATGAATACCATATATAAAGGGATATAATAGATAGGGTGAAAATAGATGATAGATAATATGGTATAGTATACACACACGCACAGTTTTTGGTATCTCACTCCTTGATTTGCCAGCTGGAATTTGCAGCACAGCGCCCCCCATTGCTGTTGTTGGGCATGAAGGGTCATGGTCTGCGGGGCTGAATCACGGCCAAACAATCCTTGCAAATTCAGTCATGTCTGAGCAAAAATAAGGGGTCTTGGCTCAGGAAAATCCCATCTAAAAGTAGGAGCTGCCATCCAGTTTTGGCCGTTTCCGGATGGTCCCGAGGATCAGACTTAACTATTTTATGCTGTTGAAGCTGCATTTTTCACACATTGAGCTCCCAATCCTTGCTTCACTTCACATGGTCATAGCTACATGAAATATGCTGTCTACATGCATCCACCACTAGGAGGCGCTCACTGAATATACGTGAACAGTATAAAACTGCATGCAGTGAGCTTCCTCTTAAAGAAAACCTGTCCGCACTTCTAAAGGGCTCAGTTTTTGCTCGTATTTTATTCCCACTGCTCCCGAGTATTCCTGATTTTGATTCTTCAAATCCATGGACAGACATAGGTGGCTTTTTATTTCCTAGGACAGACATAGGTGGCTTTTTATTTGCTAGTTTTCATGGTCTTTATAAGCAGGTGGGTCTCACTGGATCCTCGGGGGCGTATCTTTAGGCTCCTCTGCATTATCACCCTATAAGCTTCATCCCTTGTAAACACCATAGAATTAGCACCAAATAAAAAGGCCCATATCTCCAGAACCGTATGGGGGATTTTAAAGAAACAAAAAAAAAGGAATAATCAAGGGAGCGGCGGGAGGAAAAGAAGAGCAAAAACTGGGAGAGGAGACAGGTTCTCTTTAAGAAAAAGCGCACGGCAGCAGGGACAGGTCCTCTTAGATGGTAAACTTTCTGCCATACTTGCGCCCTCTTCTGACAGATATAGAGCATATATAGGTCGATATCTGCCCTAGAGAAGGATGAGTGCACTGTATGACTATCATTATGTGTGGACATAGGTCCTCTCGTCCGTGGCATACATAATGCGATGCTAGAAAGCTCCCTGTAAGACCCTGCGAGACTCATCAGTAGAAGACGAGCTTCAGCTATGTAGACAGATATGTATGCGCTTTACGCAGCTTATAAAGAATAGCTCGGCTTTCCCGCTCTGGCAAATGTAAATGTGTCTTATATACATCCGCCACCACCGATAAATCTGTGACTTTCCATATATTTGTTAAGCGGATCTGTGTTTACATTTGCACAGTGTGTTAATTCATACGCGGATGCTCGCAAGCGTTCAAAGCCATTTATTAGTAAGAAGTATAGGTCAGGGGTGTGTTCTGCGCCAATGCCTCCGCACTGCCGGATAATTCCTCTCTCACAACCATTACGGAGTCTTAGCAGATAATGTCAGGAAACGACTACAGAGCTGCAGTACAGAGGAAGAAGAAGAAGAAGAAGCACCTATTTTCTCTAAAAGTTTACAAGGAATTTTCTCTAGAAAGAGTGGCACTGTTTCTAGAGAAGAAAAAAAGGCATTTTATTTTTTTAAATCTAAATTCAGACAATCCCTATAATAAGATTACAAGATGAGCAGTGCTTACAAGCTCTTCGCAATAGAACTTGTAAGCGCTGCTCTGAAGCCGATAGCTCCAGATCTACCCGGCTTTATTTCCTCTGCTCTCCTCCGATACGGCAGAAGCAAAGCTGGGGTCGGGCTGCCATACCACCCACAGTCTATGGATGAGAAGGGCGCTGTTGTCTAGAAAAAAATAGCAATTTGTTCTGTTCTCAAGTGAATGTGGCTGAGCAGCTTCAGGCATGGAGAAGGTTGGCACCGTTTCTATTTAATAATAATAAAAACAATATAATAATAATTGTATTTACACAGCACCAACACATTCCGCAACACTTTACAATTAAATTGAAAAAAATATATATATTTTTTTGCTAATCTAAAATCATACTGTATTTTTAAATGGGTAAAAGTGCAAAGTGCTTGTAATAGCCAGCTACTTTGCAATCTGCTTAGTATTAGAAATCCTCTAAGTTCTCAAGAACGGAGGGAATTTTAATATTATTGTTCACTGTTCGACGCCATTACTGATAGAGTGCAGCGGTGGCCGATTCATTTTATTGTTTACTGCTCAATGAAGGTTATCATCCACCGCTGTACCTTATCAGTGATGGCGTTGAGCAGTAAACAATAAAATTAAAAAAAAGCCGTGCTTACAAGCTCTTTCTAATTGAGCTTGTCAGTGCTGCTCTGAAGCTGGCCGGATAAGCTCCAGTGCCACTGCGCTCCTCCGAACCTGAGGAAGCAAAGCTGCCTCTGCTTGCAGAAAGCACCGTTCGGGCCAGCGACATGACAATACTACTGGTCCAAACTGTCAATCAAGTAGTATGGCACCGGTCCCTTATTAGTCTAAATAATAACACCGATGCACGATACCTTATGGCCGTGCGCGACACCTCGTGGCCGTGCGAGATACCTCATGGCCGCGCATAATACCTCATGGCAGCCCTCGAGACCTCATGGCCGTGCACGATACCTAATGGCCGTGCACGATACCTCATGGCCGTGCACGATACCTCATGGCCGTGCACGATACCTCATAGCCGTGCACGATACCTCATAGCCGTGCACGATACCTCATAGCCATGCACGATACCTCATGGCTGTGCACGATACCTCATGGCCATGCACGATACCTCATAGTCATACACGATACCTTATAGCCGTGCACGATACCTCATGGCTGTGCACGATACCTCATAGCCATGCACGATACCTCATAGCCATACACGATACCTTATGGCCGTGAATGATACCTTATGGCCATGCACGATACCTTATGGCCGTGCACGATACCTCATAGCCGTGCATGGCCGTGCACGATACCTTATGGCCGTGCACAATACCTCATAGCCGTGCACGATACCTTATGGCCAAGCACGATACCTTATGGCCGTGCACGATACCTTATGGCCGTGCACGATACCTCATAGCCGTGCACGATACCTCATGGCCGTGCACGATACCTCATAGCCGTGCATGGCTGTGCACGATACCTTATGGCCGTGCACGATACCTCATAGCCGTGCACGATACCTCATGGCCATGCACGATACCTTATGGCTGTGCACGATACCTCATAGCCGTGCATGGCTGTGCACGATACCTTATGGCCGTGCACGATACCTCATAGCCGTGCACGATACCTCATGGCCATGCACGATACCTTATGGCTGTGCACGATACCTCATAGCCGTGCACGATACCTTATGGCCATGCACGATACCTTATGGCCGTGCACGATACCTCATAGCCGTGCATGATACCTCATAGCCGTGCACGATACCTCATGGCCATGCACGATACCTTATGGCCATGCACGATACCTTATGGCCGTGCACGATACCTCATAGCCGTGCATGATACCTCATGGCCATGCACGATACCTTATGGCCGTGCACGATACCTCATAGCCATGCACGATACCTTATGGCCATGCACGATACCTTATGGCTGTGAACAAGACCTGGCAAGCCGAAGACTGATACCACGTCAGTAGCACTTTTCAATGTGGAAGTCAGAGGCGCTGCATGTTGCGTTTGGTTTTACATAGGACTGCAGGCAACCTAGATTTTAAGCTTGTATAAGAGCGGCTCCTACCTAATGTAACTGTTAACTATTATATGTTAATATTATGGTAGAATAATAGCGGCGACATATTCCGCAGACATTGTCATCATTTTCCTATGGGGGTTCACAATCTAAATTCTACGTTTTTGGGGCGTGGGAGGAAATTGGATGCAAAATGACGCTACATGTATATGACATCACAACCTCTTTCCATGGAGCGTAAGAGAAGTCAGATGATGGTGGTAGTAGTATTAATGTCCGTCCTCGGCGGAGAGTGAAATATTAAGTTCAGTTCTGCTACATCTGTGCATTAAAAAATAAAAAAAAAACTTTTCTAACAAGAAACTGCAAAACGTAACGTTAATTAGGAGTAAACCTGGCTGATACAATCGAGTATCCGGCGAGATGGAAGTTACTTGTTGTTAAGTTTAGAAAACGTAAATAGACGAAGCAACAACAACAAAAAAATATATATATAGATAGTTTGAACCCCAAATTCCCATCCCCCATCTAGTTAACCTGTCAAATAATAAAGAAGCAGCCAAGACTAGGACAGCTAGCTGCCGGCTCGCTAACAGAAAAGCTGATTAAAAATGTTCAAGCGGCAGCAGCTTGCAGACCTTTCCAGCGAGAATAAATAGAGTGTATGCAAATGTGTTTGTCACTCTGACAGCGTGTCTCAATTAAGGCGTCTTACTGCTGTTGCCGGATTCAGGAGCTGCAGTCCTACAGCCAGGAGAAACTGCATTAGTGATACACGGGGCTTGACCTTAATCCGCATGCATGCATTTGAAAAAAATCGCCCTCCTCTACATAAACTAGCATAATGCCAGCAGATATGTAAAACAAGTGAGAAATGGAGAGAGGGGACATCTCCTCTCCTCTGTATTAGAGGCAAAGCTTTTGTATCTTTTAATTGTGTCCCCGACTCGCATGCATAGTAATGCTGGATGACTTTAAAGGCAACCCTGGCTAATGATGACATTAAAGTATGGTGTGTCGCCTAAAAAGTGCGCTCGCTCCGAAGAGCCAGGAGAAATGTGCAGGACGGATGATATTATGTGTGGGTGTGCTGAGACATCACATAGAAATACACCGAGCGCCTTAACCACATCATCAGAGATGAGAATATTAGACAGAAATCGCTGGAGAAATGTTACACGGATTCCAAGGTCTGGGCCGGAAAACGTCAAGTCCGAAAGCCGCGGTAAAAACAATGGGCGATGATAAAATAGGGCAGGAGTTAGTGGTGCTGAAGCCTCCTATCCACATATACAGGGGATAACGAGACCCTAGAATATTAAAAG
Organism: Phyllobates terribilis; assembly: GCF_046119375.1. Lineage (NCBI taxonomy): Eukaryota > Metazoa > Chordata > Amphibia > Anura > Dendrobatidae > Phyllobates > Phyllobates terribilis. The sequence goes on from NW_027362767.1 coordinate 223,564,648, forward strand.
TCACACATGACCATATAATTGTGGCGTCTAATATCCTTGCATGTATAGTAGCAGTATATTATTCTCCATACCACAAACCATGGCCGTTTCAGAATGTGGATTTTTGGTACTCACCGTAAAATCTTTTTCTCGGAGCCTTCATTGGGGGATGAAGAAGCCCTTGGTTCATGTTAGGAGTCACACATGACCATATAATTGTGATGTATAGTATTCTTATATGTATAGTAGCGGTATATTATTCTCCATACCACAAACCATAGCCGTTTCTGAATGCGGATTTTTGGTACTCACCGTAAAATCTTTTTCTCGGAGCCTTCATTGGGGGATGAAGAAGCCCTTGGTTCATGTTAGGAGTCACACATGACCATATAATTGTGATATCTAGTATTCTTATATGTATAGTAGCAGTATATTAGTCTCCATACTACACTCCACAGCTGTTGCGGAATGCAGAAAGAGGATTTTTGGTACTCACCATAAAATCTTTGGTGTCCCCCAATGAAGTGCCGGAGAAACATTTTAAAGAAAATTTAATAATAATGTAGATCAAAGAGAACTTTTCTGTTTCTTTTTCCTTTTCTGTAGGAAAGGATGGCTTTTTTTGTAATATACTTCGATAGCACGGAGCATGAGTAGGCTGTGTGATCGGAGCTGTATACAGGTAACGCTCATCAGGGAGCATTTATACACGGATTCCTTAATCCGCCACCATATGTTTAGACGTACAGCTGGCTATAGACGTTAGATGACCGGCTAGCCATCGTATGTGTATGGGGGCCTCCTGAGTTTTCCCCGGTGGCAGATATCTTGAGAGAGTAGAATTGGGCAGTTTGTTTTTAGCTTTCCGATCCTTCTATTCTCAAAGAGATAAGCTGCCGGAGGAGTGTGACAGCGGCTTTACGGGTAATCGCACTTTTAAGTAACATTTCAGAATAGTCTGTTGTGTATGTATATGAAGAATTTATATATATAATCGTCTTTTCCCATCTGTCTGTCTGTCTGTCCAGGAAATCCCGCAACGCTCCCCGGTCCTCAGTGATCTTGGCGCAAAATTTAAACACCGCTGTGCTGATTGGTGGCGGCCGCTGCCCGCGACTAATCAGCGATCTTGGCGCCACATTTAAAAACTGCTGTGCTGATTGGTCGCGGACGCTGCCCGCGACCAATCAGCGATTTTACCGCAAAATTTAAACAGCGGCCACGACCAATCAGTGATCTTGGCGCAAAATTTAAACACCGCTGTGCTGATTGGTCGCGGCCGCGGGCCGCGACCAATCAGTGATTTTGGCGCCACATTTAAACAGCGGCGGCGACCAATCAGCGATCTTGGCGCCACATTTAAAAACTGCTGTGCTGATTGGTCGCGGACGCTGCCCGCGACCAATCAGCGATTTTACCGCAAAATTTAAACAGCGGCCGCGACCAATCAGTGATCTTGGCGCAAAATTTAAACACCGCTGTGCTGATTGGTCGCGGCCGCTGCCCGCGACCAATCAGCGAGATTGGCGCCAAATTTAAACACCGCTCTGCTGATTGGTCGCGGTAGCCGGCCGCGACCAATCAGCATTATGTGCGCCAAATTTAAACACTGTTTTGCTGATTGGTCGCGGTCGCCGGCTGCGACCAATCACCATTATTGGCGCGAAATTTAAACTCCGCCTTGCTGATTGGTCGCGGTCGCCGGCCGCGACCAATCAGCATTATTGGCGCCAAATTTAAACACCGCTTTGCTGATTGGTCGCGGTCGCCGGCTGCGACCAATCAGCATTATTGGCGTGAAATTTAAACACCGCCTAGCTGATTGGTCGCGGTCACCGGCCGCGACCAATCAGCATTATTGGCGCCAAATTTAAACACCGCTCTGCTGATTGGTCGCGGTCGCCGGCCGCAACCAATCAGCATTATTGGCGCCAAATTTAAACCCCTCTCTGCTGATTGGTCGCGACAAATGGCCGCGAACAATCAGCGATATTAGCGCCAAATTTAAACAATGCTCTACTGATTGGTCGCGACCGCCAGCCGCGACCAATCAGCGATATTGGCGCCAAATTTAAACACCGCTCTGCTGATTGGTCGCGGTAGCCGGCCGCGACCAATCAGCATTATGTGCGCCAAATTTAAACACTGTTTTGCTGATTGGTCGCGGTCGCCGGCTGCGACCAATCACCATTATTGGCGCGAAATTTAAACTCCGCCTTGCTGATTGGTCGCGGTCGCCGGCCGCGACCAATCAGCATTATTGGCGCCAAATTTAAACACCGCTTTGCTGATTGGTCGCGGTCGCCGGCTGCGACCAATCAGCATTATTGGCGTGAAATTTAAACACCGCCTAGCTGATTGGTCGCGGTCGCCGGCCGCGACCAATCAGCATTATTGGCGCCAAATTTAAACACCGCTCTGCTGATTGGTCGCGGTCGCCGGCCGCAACCAATCAGCATTATTGGCGCCAAATTTAAACCCCTCTCTGCTGATTGGTCGCGACCGCTGGCCGCGACCAATCAGCGATATAGGCGCCAAATTTAAACACTGCTCTACTGATTGGTCGCGACCGCCAGCCGCGACCAATCAGCGATATTGGCGCCAAATTTAAACACCGCTCTGCTGATTGGTCGTGACCGCCAGCCGCGACCAATCAGCGACATTGGCGCCAAATGTAAACACCGCTCTGCTGATTGCGCCCGGTCGGCCGCATACATATTCTAGAATACCCGATGCGTTAGAATCGGGCCACCATCTAGTAACATTATAAATGGCTATTATATGTCTTATATCCAGCATTTTCACCACATTTACCTTCTGCAACCTCTAGCTCTTAATTTACAATTGACTCTGAGCTGGTGGGAAGAGACAAGCTGTTGTGAGATCTCTTATATAGAGCACAACACACAGAAATTAATTCCTGCTCTTTATTCCTTAGTTAGCACAAAGATAGAAGCAGAAGAGTCATGGAGGAAATTACACAGCAGTACTGAGCTGTGTGGATGTGAATCCAGCGCTGTAGGAAGCTCAGTACGATCTTGCTATGTCTCCTTCTGCTTGATTTTCACTCTTTTCCTCCCTGCTCCCTCCGCACCTATCCACAGAATAACATGAGCTTTATCCTGACACCTCGTTGTGCTGGCAATCAGTCTTGTCTTGAACAAGAAGACGTTGAACTGTTTTTTTCAGAGTTAATGACTAGTTTAGGAGGCAGGGAGGAGAAAAAAAAGTATCCCATAAGGGGCGAAATATGTATATTTTTCTGATAAGATTTATCACAAAATTTCTTATACTCGTCTTCCATTCATTTATGCAAAGTTTATTGAAAATGTGGTTTTCATTTCAGCTAGCCTAACTGATGGCCAAATGGGAGGATTCGGATGACTTTTTTCCAATGTATATGGGAACCTTTATTCTCCCCATGCAGAAACATCCAAACATGGGTGAGCCGAGAGTGGATGAATTTAAGGGGTTGGACTTTAGATTGTTTGAATCGATTCACAGGATCTGGTCAATCGGACACAGTAATCTGTGGCCACTGGACGACAGCCATGAGAACGGCCTGCTACCCGACACCATCCCCGGCTCCTCTTTCGATTAGCCGGCCTGGTGCGACATCATCGTTGCGGCATGATGCATACTTGACAGCACGCCAGACTGGTTAATCGAAAGTAGAGCTACGGATGCCGGAAGGTAGGAGGTGGTTCTCAGGGCTCTGGTCAAGTGGCCCAGATTAATGACATGGCCAATGACCCAGGTTCTGAGAATCGATTTGCACCAACTCTGGTCTGGAGTGATGGCTGTGAGACTAATGAGTAGTCCAGCCATTAGCTATATAATATCAGTACTTGTGATTTTCATTTTTAGAACGACCACCTGATGTCTCCAGTGCCGGTGGTCACACATGCTTAGCAGCTCAGTCAGTTTCACCACCCAGATCTTCTTGTACATGTGCTCAAAAGTATTTCTTGGTTTTGTGCATGTCAAACTAGAGGAGGCTTCTTTTCACCATAACTGGACGTTGTTAGAAGAGAACAAGAACACCAAGGAGCAGCAGAACAACTATGTAACAGCAATATCCAGACGCAGGAGCATTTCGATAATGGTAGCAATTGAAAACATATTATTTTTTTGAATGAACTAACAAAGAAATGCCAAATGTACTCAGTGGACAACCTCCAAGTTGGGGTCATCAACAGATCATTAATATTCTTCAGACCATTGCAAAACTATTCTGACATAAAAAGCTTGATATGGAATGTTGTCCCTTAAAGGAGCAAATTGATCTTGAGACTTGTCGAGGGCAAGGCATGACACTCACGGTTGGGAGAATCCTTGTGTCCAGCCCATGCCATAACACAAGTTATCAGATTTAAAGAAGCATCAACCGCTTTAACACTATATATACCTCCAAGGATGGGTTAATATCACTTTGTCTACTAAACAAGGACCACGTTAGTAGTCAGTGAATGGACGCGCCCATAGCAGTACATACAGACTATTTCTACGACTTGCTTGCCGTCCATTCACTGCTTCTCTGCTTCCAGTAGGTGGTGTCTCGACTTCATGGATGTACAGCTGTTGTCTCACGGCTCAGAATATTCTTGTATCAGAACTATTACAGCAATCAAACAATGGGTTTAACTACATGTCTTCCCTATTTTCTGTATCACTTTGTCTGGGTGCAACTTCTGGACAATGTAACAGTTTCACTGTAATAAAAATTCCATTTCAAACCTTGTACGAGGTTTACACACACAAGAAGTGAACGCTGTGCTACACTTCACACCATTAGATGGTGATGCATGTGCCAAAGTTAAAAATCCCACAGGTTAAAACTATCTCCCCTTCTGTGCCACCTCACCAGTGAGACCCATCCTAAAGTTCAAGAAGGACAGCTTCTGATTAGTAGACCATTATCGTTGCGATGTGACGCACGTATGAAGTTGTAATTGTAAAGAGGTGCGGCAGGAAGCAGGAGGTTTGAAGGTACCACAAACTACTAATGTGGCCGCTGGTCTAGTGTTCTGGGAATCTTTTTGTTTTGAACCCATACAATAGATAGGTAAATGCTAGGTGGAGGTCCAACCACAGAGATCCCCTCTAGTGGCCAGAATCGGCAATCCTGGCCTCTCCGTCCTTCCAACATCGTGGCTACGAGAAGTCAAGATGAAGTGACCGTTAAATATGCATCTTGATGCACCAGTCAAAGATTTTAGCACCAAGGAGGGTCATTGACGTACCTGGAACATGGTGAAAAATTACTGGGACGTACCTGACCAAAATGAACTGTGATGGGTCTTCTTTCTTCCCTGGTTTTTAGATCCTTCTTTTCAGAAGATGGTGAAGGAGACATGCTTGGAAGTGGTTCTTCCACAGCGACGCTACAGCCGTTTTCAGTCAGGTCCTGATGTGAATACAGGATGAGGACAAGATTAATAAAGAATTATAGAAAACATGGCAAAAACAAATTAGTTTACATTTCTTCTCCAGTTATCACAGTCGTAGCACTATGTATGCACAACCACTGGTCATCAATAATCAATTCATTAGGTAACATGGACATCAGAGAGAAGGTCAAACTGTCAGAACCCAAACAGATTGACTATGACGGACCTTGCACCTGTTTATTACATCCACAGCCATTCACTTTTATTAACCAATGGATCTTCTACTTTACATGCAATTTTGTCAGCAAAGCATTTTGCAATAGAACTTCCATAAAAAAAAAATTTTGAACTATTTCTACAGCCTCTATGTGTCACAATACATAAAAGACTACAAAATTAGTAAACCGTAAAATCCATCAATGAGTTTGTCTGATGGTAGGGTCTGTAACACTTATCTGTCTTCTGCTTAATCATCTTCTAAGACTATGTTCACAGGTCCAGTAAGGATCCGTTAGGACGAATCCAGCAGCAATCCATCGCTGGCAAAAAAAAGGTGTCCATACACTTTAAAGGGAATCTGTCAGAAGGTTTAGCTATATAATCCGAGAGCAGCATGATGTACAAGCTGAGAACCTGCCACACAGCGTTGTGCATCACTTTTATACTTACCATCTTGGTTTATGGTCTGATCATTGATTTTTATCAAAATAAAAATATTTTACAATTATTTTGGTCAACCATTGACCACAGATGGCCGGTGATTGCGGATATCTGATGACCGTCGCATAGAATGACTACAATGTTCCCCTTCTAAATATACCCGGAGTGTACCCTCTCCTAGTATCAGGATACGTGACTGTCACAAATAAGACTGTGCTGATCCTGGCAGATATATAAATGACACCCATTCCAGACAGATGTCACATTAGCTGACGGATTCCAGTATGACATCGACACGTACAGGTATCCAATGGACGCTCGTGAGATGACAGATATATCGACACTGTCGTTTCCAGCGTTCAGATCTACACCTGACAGTCTCCGAACTGAAAGGATGTTTGACAGTCTTTGATGTGAAAGACATCTACGCGTTACTGATATATCTATTTCTGAGCAGGTTACGGCAGCTGAATGTCACGTCCCCGGAATACTGGAAGGCAAAGTCTGCACCGAGGGGTGATAAGGCCATTACCGCTATCAATAAGCCGAAAAACAGAAATCATCACCAAAAAATAAAAAATATCTCCTCCCTCATGTACGCGGTATTCTAGCTCGTACTGAAAAAGTTGTGAAATTGGCCCGATCATATAAATATTGCAGGTGAAACCTCTGCTCCAGACACGGGCTAAACGGGGGCTACTAGAGAGGCTAACCCTGATATACCACACAGACATAGATCCTATGTCTCACCTTGTAGGTGCTGCCCTGGATATGGAACGTCACATTATTGCCATGACCCTATGGGATAGCTGATAACCTCCCGATCGCTGGGGGTCCGAGAACCAGGCCGAATAGATTGGTGGTCAATCAGGTGCATTATTGTTCCATTCTCTCTTGATGGGATCGCTGCGTAAGGCTGGTCTTCGGCAATCCCATCAGAATGAATGGAGCATCAGTGCTCACCATTGATCTCCGCTCCATTTTTAGGGGTCTCATCAGAGCCCAGGCTTCCAGGTTTGCCACGGCGGTCAGACCCCCAGCGATCGGAAAGTTATCCACTATCTCACTTTTAAACTTGAGAATACCCTTTTAAGCAAACTGGGCAACAATGGCTGAGCACACACTAAATCTGTGTACATCAATACATTGTTGTCCTCTTTTGACATACGTTCCACAAGTATACGGATAATCCAAGACAGACCACCATACAAGAGCAGAAATATTGGAAAAAGGAGGTAGAAAATCAAAGTTTATTGCAAAAAGGTGTATTAGTCCAACACGCGAAGCTTCGGTTACATTATCCTTTCTATCCTTTCTCAAGAAATATAGGTTCCATCTCGAAGTTCAGCACTTTCCCTAACTAGTGCAGCCTACAGCGACAGATCTGCAATGGAGGTTCTTCATCACTGCTTACACAGCGCCATTACTTCCACAGCGCTTTACAGACATCATCACTATCCCCATTGGGGCTCACAATCTAGATCCCCTATCAGTATGTCTTTGGGGTGTGGGAGGAAATCGGAGAACACGGGGGAAACCCATGCAAACACGGGGAGAACATACAGTGCCTACAAGTAGTATTCAACCCCCTGCAGATTTAGCTGGTTGACACATGCGGAATTAACTTGGCATTGTGACATTTGTACTGTAGATCAGCCTGGAAGTGGGAAATGCACTGCAGCAAATTTTTTTTTTTTTTAAAACGTTAAAAGTTAATTCAGAGTGTCATTTATTATTCAACCCCTCAAACCACAAGAATTCTGTTTGGTCCCCCTAAAGTATTAAGAAGTAGTTCAGGCACCAAGAATAATGAGCTTCACATGTGTGGATTAAAGATCTCTTTTGCCAGCCTTTTCTGACTATTTAAGACCCTCCCCAAACTTGTGAACAGCACTCAGACATGGTCAACATGGGAAAGACAAAGGAGCATTCCAAGGCCATCAGAGACAAGATCGTGGAGGGTCACAAGGCTGGCAAGGGGTACAAAACCCTTTCCAAGGAGTTGGGCCTACCTGTCTCCACTGTTGGGAGCATCATCCGTAAGTGGAAGGCTTATGGATCTACTGTTAGCCTTCCACGGCCTGGACAGCCTTTGAAAGTGTCCTCCCGTGCCGAGGCCAGGCTTGTCCGAAGAGTCAAGGCTAACCCAAGGACAACAAGGAAGGAGCTGCGGGAAGATCTCATGGCAGTGGGGACATTGGTTTCAGTCAATACCATAAGTAACGTACTCCACCGCAATGGTCTCCGTTCCAGACGAGCCCGTAAGGTACCTTTACTATCAAAGCGTCGTGTCAAGGCTCGTCTACAGTTTGCTCATGATCACTTGGAGGACTCTGAGACAGACTGGTTCAAGGTTCTATGGTCTGATGAGACCAAGATCGAGATCTTTGGTGCCAACCACACACGTGACGTTTGGAGACTGGATGGCACTGCATACGACCCCAAGAATACCATCCCTACTGTCAAGCATGGTGGTGGTAGCATCATGCTGTGGGGCTGTTTCTCAGCCAAGGGGCCTGGCCATCTGGTCCGCATCCATGGGAAGATGGATAGCACGGCCTACCTGGAGATTTTGGCCAAGAACCTCCGCTCCTCCATCAAGGATCTTAAGATGGGTCGTAATTTCATCTTCCAACAAGACAACGACCCAAAGCACACAGCCAAGAAAACCAAGGCCTGGTTCAAGAGGGAAAAAGTCAAGGTGTTGGAGTGGCCTAGTCAGTCTCCTGACCTTAACCCAATTGAAAACTTGTGAAAGGAGCTCAAGAATAAAGTCCACATGAGACACCCAAAGAACCTAGATAACTTGGAGAAGATCTGCATGGAGGAGTGGGCCAAGATAACTCCACAGACCTGTGCCGGCCTGATCAGGTCTTATAAAAGACGATTATTAGCTGTAATTGCAAACAAGGGTTATTCCACAAAATATTAAACATAGGGGTTGTATAATAACTGACCCACACTTTTATGTTTAAAATTTAATAAAGTTCAACTGAGCAACATAACTTTTTGGTTTGTAAGATTTATGCTTCTGTTCATAAAACCTACTCTCGTTTGCAGTTTGAAGGCTCTAACTTATTTGCATCTTATCAAACCAGCTAAATCTGCAGGGGGTTGAATACTACTTGTAGGCACTGTACAAACCTCCTTACAGATGTTGTCCTTGGTGGGATTTGAACCCAGAACTCCAGTGCTGCAAAGCAACAATGCTAACCACTGAGCCACCATACAATGCTAACCACTGAGCCACCGTGCTGCCCAGACAATGATGTTGGGGAGAGGCCAGGGTCACAATCTTCGTCATAGCTCATCCTAAAGGTGTTGGATGGGGTTAAGGTTGGAGGTTTCTACAGCCGGTCAAGGTCGCTCACGCCAAACTCCCTCAACCATGCATTTATGGCCCATGTTTTGTGCAATAGGCACAGTTATGGTGAACAGAAAAGGGCCTTCCCCAAACTGTTCATACAAAGTTCAAAGCTATTTTCCTTCACTGGAACTAAGAGACCCCTGAAAAACAAGCCCGTAGTATTATCCATCCTCGACCAAACCTTAAAGTTGGCACAGTCAGATGGGTAACATTCTCTTGACATTCATCAAACCCAGACTCATCTATCAGTCTGCCAGATAGAGAAGTGTAATCTGTCTCTCCACAGAACATAAGTTGTGGATGCAAGAAAGTGCCAATAATTCCGCGCTTGGTGCAAGCTATGCACTGATGAAGTTGACAGGCCACGAAACGCGTCTGATTTTAGCTTATAAATACTCTTAACCAAGCACTGGGTATTGCATCCCTTCCTTGACTTGGAGGAGCGCAGAATTATTGGCACTTTCTTGCATCCACAACTTATGGTACTCAGACCCTTGAGGTTTGGTGTCTCCGGCAGCACTCCAAGGTGAGCATCATTTTTCCTTTCTACCACTACTTGTCTGGGTAACAGAGCTATTGGTGCCCCATCTCCATCTTACTCCACAGAACATGTATCTACTGCTCCAAAATCTGACTTGCATCACCAAATCCAACATTTGACATTGTGCTTGGTGATGTACAGCTGCAAGCAACTGCTCCTGGCTGGGGTGCAGTATTTGTGCTGATGTTAATACTGGAGGAGGTTTGGACTCTGTAGTTATGGATTTTGCAGAGTGTTGGTGACTTTTCTGTCCTCAACACTCGGTGACCCCGCTCTGTAACGTTATGGGGTCTCCACTTTGTGGCTGACTTGTTGGGGCTCTTAAACACTTACACTTCTCAGTAATACACTCACAGGTGATATGTGAATATTTAAGAGGGAAGAACGGTCATGAGCGGACTTGTTACCCCGGTGGCTCCTATTACGGGACCGCGCTGGTATCAGGGGGCTCTGCACCACCAGCCGCTCTGTCACATGGTAGTAAAGGCAGACGGCATGGCGGGGGGCTGGATTATATATACCTTGCTGGATTTTAATTACTAGACTAAAAGTAATCAGTACGTGCAATATAATGTCAGGTGTAACTGACTTCTGGAGCACTAACTAGCCATCTCTCGGTGTGGTCTCCTTTACAATACATCTCCACTTTTTGCCATCTTTTGACACAAAGAAGGATAAAAAAAAGTCACCTTAATATATGGGAATGAAAAGAATGCTGAGATGAATACCTTTTGCTTTAGCGATGCATTCTGTGATAGAGGTAGGTAATCACTTGTGCATTACACTGGGTGCTTAGAAATATGTATTCAATCCACAAGATACGGATCCTCCCCGGATTGACCCTTCACTCCTCATCAACATTCTGAGTGTTACCCATGGCCCGCTCCTCGAATTGCAAATAAGGAGTAAGGCTGTGACCTAAACCATTCAGGTCAGCAAAAAAAAGCCGAAAGCGGCCCATCGTAATGTAGCGCTGGGGAGAGAAGATGGCCAATCTTCATCCAGATCAGATTCACTGGACCCTGAAAGGTCGAGAGGAAGAGACTTCATCGCACAACTACCACCCTTAACCAGTTGTGATTTCTCCACCGAAAGTGGAAATAAAACTGCAGAGTGGGGGAAGGGCAGTAACAACCTACAGTGGGGAAAATAAGCATTTGATACATTGCCGATTTTACAAGTTTTCCCTATTGTATCAAATACTTATTTCATGCAATAAAATGCTATTTAATTATTTAAAAATCATACAATGTGATTTTCTGTTTTTTTATTCTTAGATTCTGTCTCTCACAGGTGAAGTGACCTATGATAAAAATTACAGATCTCTCCATTCTCTGTAGGTGGGAAAACTTGCAAAATCAGCAGTGTATCAAATACTTATTTCCCCCGCTGTATGTGATCACATAACTTGCTCCGAAGAACAAGTGGTCACAAAATGAGGGAGCCAATTCTTAAATCTGTGGGTGTTTATTTCTTTCACTGTTACACATTTCTTTAAGACGGGTTACCAAACTATTTCTAAACGGTTTAACAATGGCGACATTTGGAAAGTTCCAGCTGGAACTAAACTTATATTTCACAGGTTTTTTGACACATACGTGATGAGACATTATCAAACTCATTCATGTGACCTCACAAATAAACTTGGGTCAGGGATGACAAAATCTGGAAGGAAATCGTCATAGTGTAAACAGTAACTGTCGAATATCATGTGGACTCTGACAAACATTTTCAACTGCCGCAATTCAAAATTTTAAAATAAAATAAATAAATGCAAAATAAATAAACACTGTTTTGTGAATACAGGTCATCTACAGAACTATGTGTCTCCACAGTTGCAGACTACAAAGAAACTTATCCTACGACCACAATAAGCCGTACACTCCATAGAGGTTTACCAAAAGACATGTGGGAGACTCCCCAAATGTATGGAGGAAGGTGCTGTGGTCAGATGAGACCAAAATTTAAATTTCTGGCCACCTAGGTAAACGCTATGTCTGGCACCAACCAACACAGCTCATCATCCCAAGAACACCATCCCCACAGTGAAACATGGTGGAGGCAGCATCATGCTATGGGGATGTTTTTATTGGCAACAGGGACAGGGAAAATGGGGAATATGAATGGTGCAAAATACAGGGATATTCTTGAGCAAAACCTGTTTCAGTCTATCAGTGATTTGAGACTGGGAAGGAGCATCACCTTCCAACAAGACGATGACCAAAAGCATACAGCTAAAGCAACACACAAGTGGTTTAAATGGGAAACGTGTAAATGTTTTGGAGTAGCCTAGTCAAAGCCCAGACCTTAATAAAAATTGAGAATTTGTGGTCAGACGTGAAGATTGCTGTTCATCAGAGGAAACCATCTAACTTGAAGGAGCTGGAGCAGTTTTGCCTTGAGAAATGGGCAAAAATCCCAGTGGCAAGATGTTGAAAGCTCAGAGAGACTTATACAAAGTGACTTGCAGCTGTAATTGCCACAAAAGGAGGCTCTACAAAGTACTGACTTTAGGAGGGTGAATAGTTATGAACACTAAAGTTTTCAGTTATTTTGTCCTATTTGTTCTTTGCTTCACACATAAAAGAAAACCAAATGTTCACAGTTGTAGGAATGTTACTGATGCAAACCCTCAAAAAAACAGTGATATTCCAGGTTGTGAGATGGCAAAACATGAAAAATGCCAAGGGGTGAATACTTTCGCAAGCCGCTATAGGTAGCCTAATAGTTTTTAGTCCCATAGTAAATGCAAGGGAACAATAAAATATGGTGAATATATATTTTAAATTACAATCTGGAAGAGAAAAATCTTAAACTTTAAGTAGCAATGAAAATGTAGCATCACAAGGGAAGCAGAGTTGACGACACAGGGAAAACAGGATTCCCCTTCGCTCATACACGTTCTTCTCCATGGGATATCTTAATGATTGCTGGAGATCCCCATACACATTAGATGATCGGACTAGCCTGTCAATATTGGTGGGATAGAATGTAATACGAGACATTTTACTAGTAATCATACTTTTTCCTCTGTGCTGCTCTCTACGATCAGTGGTGTCACAGACAGAGCACAGGAGATTGAAGCTGGGGGAGGCGAGTAAACCACTTTACACCATGTACTAAAGGGGTTGTATGACAGTAAAATACTTATTTTTAGGCATGAATTGATTAAAAAAATAAAACAGAGCCATAGTCCCTTCCAGCACCCCCACGGATCCAGCGCAGGCGGCTGCCCCGTTCACAGGTCACAAACATCTAATGACGTGCTCGTCTAGTCAACTGAACGCTGCAGCAAATTACAGGCTGCAGCGGTGCTATCACCTCCGAGCAGGGCAGCAGACACCTCCAGAGCAGCCTGCGCTAGATCTGCAGGGAATGCTGGAAGGATGCGTCCGGTTATATTTTTTTTAATTAATCCATGCCTGTAATATGTTCCTGTTGGACAGCCCCTTTAACCTATGTACTACGTCACTACAATGGGAAATTGAGCATTACCCTAGACCACCAGGGAAATGGGCATTGCCCACTCACTACAATAGACCACCAGGGAAATGGACATTGCCCACTCACTGCACTAGAGCACCAGGGAAATGGACATTGTCCACTCACTACAATAGACCACCAGGGAAATGGACACTGCCCACTCACTGCACTAGACCACCAGGGAAATGGGCACTGCCCACTCACTACACTAGACCACCAGGGAAAAGGACATAGCCCACTCACTACACTAGAGCACCAGGGAAATGGACATTGCCCACTCACTACACTAGAGCACCAGGGAAATGGACATTGCCCACTCACTACACTAGACCACCAGGGAAATGGACATTGCCCACTCACTACACTAGACCACCAGGGAAATGGGCACTGCCCACTCACTACAATAGACCACCAGGGAACAGGACATTGCCCACTCACTACACTAGACCACCAAGGAAATGGGCATTGCCCACTCACTACACTAGAGCACCAGGGAAATGGACATTGCCCACTCACTACACTAGACCACCAGGGAAATGGACATTGCCCACTCGCTACACTAGACCACCAGGGAAATGGACATTGCCCACTCACTACACTAGACCACCAGGGAAATGGACACTGCCCACTCACTGCACTAGACCACCAGGGAAATAGGCATTGCCCACTCACTACAATAGACCACCAAGGAAATGGACACAGCCCACTCACTACACTAGACCACCAGGGAAATGGGCACTGCCCACTCACTACACTAGAGCACCAGGGAAATGGACATTGCCCACTCACTACACTAGAGCACCAGGGAAATGGACATTGCCCACTCACTACACTAGAGCACCAGGGAAATGGACATTGCCCACTCACTACTCTAGACCACCAGGGAAATGGACATTGCCCACTCACTACACTAGACCACCAGGGAAATGGGCATTGCCCACTCGCTACACTAGAGCACCAGGGAAATGGGCATTGCCCACTCACTACACCAGATCACCAGGGAAATGGACATTGCCCACTCACTACACTAGACCACCAGGGAAATGGACATTGTCCACTCACTACACTAGACCACCAAGGAAATGGACACTGCCCACTCACTGCACTAGACCACCAGGGAAATGGGCACTGCCCACTCACTACACTAGACCACCAGGGAAAAGGGCATTGCCCACTCGCTACACTAGAGCACCAGGGAAATGGACATTGCCCACTCACTACTCTAGACCACCAGGGAAATGGACATTGCCCACTCACTACACTAGAGCACCAGGGAAATGGGCATTGCCCACTCACTACACTAGACCAACAGGGAAAAGGGCATTGCCCACTCGCTACACTAGAGCACCAGGGAAATGGGCATTGCCCACTCACTACTCTAGACCACCAGGGAAATGGACATTACCCACTCACTACACTAGACCACCAGGGAAATGGGCATTGCCCACTCACTACACTAGACCACCAGGGAAATGGACATTGCCCACTCGCTACACTAGAGCACCAGGGAAATGGGCATTGCCCACTCGCTACACTAGAGCACCAGGGAAATGGGCATTGCCCACTCACTACACCAGACCACCAGGGAAATGGACATTGCCCACTCACTACACTAGACCACCAGGGAAATGGACATTGCCCACTCACTACACTAGACCACCAGGGAAATGAGCATTGCCCACTCACTACTCTAGACCACCAGGGAAATGGGCATTGCCCACTCACTATACTAGACCACCAGGGAAATGGGCATTGCCCACTCACTACACTAGAGCACCAGGGAAATGGGCATTGCCCACTCACTACACTAGAGCACCAGGGAAATGGGCATTGCCCACTCACTACACTAGACCACCAGGGAAATGGGCATTGCCCACTCACAAAACTAGACCACCAGGAAAATGGGCATTGCCCACTCACTACACTAGACCACCAGGGAAATGTGTAGTGCCATCTCACTACACTAGACCACCAGGGAAATGGGCATTGCCCACTCACTACACTAGACCACCAGGGAAATGGGCATTGCCCACTCACTACTCTAGACCACCAGGGAAATGGGCATTGCCCACTCACTACTCTAGACCACCAGGGAAATGGGCATTGCCCACTCACTACTCTAGACCACCAGGGAAATGGGCACTGCCCACTCACTACAATAGACCACCAGGGAACAGGACATTGCCCACTCACTACACTAGACCACCAAGGAAATGGGCATTGCCCACTCACTACACTAGAGCACCAGGGAAATGGACATTGCCCACTCACTACACTAGACCACCAGGGAAATGGACATTGCCCACTCGCTACACTAGACCACCAGGGAAATGGACATTGCCCACTCACTACACTAGACCACCAGGGAAATGGACACTGCCCACTCACTGCACTAGACCACCAGGGAAATAGGCATTGCCCACTCACTACAATAGACCACCAAGGAAATGGACACAGCCCACTCACTACACTAGACCACCAGGGAAATGGGCACTGCCCACTCACTACACTAGAGCACCAGGGAAATGGACATTGCCCACTCACTACACTAGAGCACCAGGGAAATGGACATTGCCCACTCACTACACTAGAGCACCAGGGAAATGGACATTGCCCACTCACTACTCTAGACCACCAGGGAAATGGACATTGCCCACTCACTACACTAGACCACCAGGGAAATGGACATTGCCCACTCGCTACACTAGAGCACCAGGGAAATGGGCATTGCCCACTCACTACACCAGATCACCAGGGAAATGGACATTGCCCACTCACTACACTAGACCACCAGGGAAATGGACATTGTCCACTCACTACACTAGACCACCAAGGAAATGGACACTGCCCACTCACTGCACTAGACCACCAGGGAAATGGGCACTGCCCACTCACTACACTAGACCACCAGGGAAAAGGGCATTGCCCACTCGCTACACTAGAGCACCAGGGAAATGGACATTGCCCACTCACTACTCTAGACCACCAGGGAAATGGACATTGCCCACTCACTACACTAGAGCACCAGGGAAATGGGCATTGCCCACTCACTACACTAGACCAACAGGGAAAAGGGCATTGCCCACTCGCTACACTAGAGCACCAGGGAAATGGGCATTGCCCACTCACTACTCTAGACCACCAGGGAAATGGACATTACCCACTCACTACACTAGACCACCAGGGAAATGGGCATTGCCCACTCACTACACTAGACCACCAGGGAAATGGACATTGCCCACTCGCTACACTAGAGCACCAGGGAAATGGGCATTGCCCACTCGCTACACTAGAGCACCAGGGAAATGGGCATTGCCCACTCACTACACCAGACCACCAGGGAAATGGACATTGCCCACTCACTACACTAGACCACCAGGGAAATGGACATTGCCCACTCACTACACTAGACCACCAGGGAAATGAGCATTGCCCACTCACTACTCTAGACCACCAGGGAAATGGGCATTGCCCACTCACTATACTAGACCACCAGGGAAATGGGCATTGCCCACTCACTACACTAGAGCACCAGGGAAATGGGCATTGCCCACTCACTACACTAGAGCACCAGGGAAATGGGCATTGCCCACTCACTACACTAGACCACCAGGGAAATGGGCATTGCCCACTCACAAAACTAGACCACCAGGAAAATGGGCATTGCCCACTCACTACACTAGACCACCAGGGAAATGTGTAGTGCCATCTCACTACACTAGACCACCAGGGAAATGGGCATTGCCCACTCACTACACTAGACCACCAGGGAAATGGGCATTGCCCACTCACTACTCTAGACCACCAGGGAAATGGGCATTGCCCACTCACTATACTAGACCACCAGGGAAATGGGCATTGCCCACTCACTACACTAGAGCACCAGGGAAATGGGCATTGCCCACTCACTACACTAGAGCACCAGGGAAATGGGCATTGCCCACTCACTACACTAGACCACCAGGGAAATGGGCATTGCCCACTCACAAAACTAGACCACCAGGAAAATGGGCATTGCCCACTCACTACACTAGACCACCAGGGAAATGTGTAGTGCCATCTCACTACACTAGACCACCAGGGAAATGGGCATTGCCCACTCACTACACTAGACCACCAGGGAAATGGACATTGCCCACTCACTACACTAGAGCACCAGGGAAATGGGCATTGCCCACTCACTACACTAGACCACCAGGGAAATGGACATTGCCCACTCACTACACTAGACCACCAGGGAAATGGACATTGCCCACTCACTACACTAGACAACCAGGGAAATGGACATTGCCCACTCACTACACTAGACAACCAGGGAAATGGACAGTGCCCACTCACTACACTAGACAACCAGGGAAATGGGCACTGCACTCTTAACACACTAGACCAGCAGGGAAATGGGCTTTGTTCTCTCACTACACCAGACCACAAGGGTAATGGACAGTGCCCACTCACTAGACTAGACAACCAGGGAAATGGGCATTGCCCACTCACTACACTAGACCACCAGGAAAATGGGTGTATCTTACTCAACCACCAATAAAGTTTACCCACAAGAAAAAAGTTATATACTATCCACTTGTCCCTCTTGATTACTACTAAAATTGAATTGGTTGTTTTGGACAACTACTCCCCTCGTCAGCTTAGCGCTACTTCTGATGAATCCTCCGATACCACATGTAGATGTTAATCTAAAGCTGGTGAGTCTGGACTAATGGGACTTAAGCATTTCATAATTGGTTCAGACCAGATCTGGCACCGTACAAGATTTATTGGCAAAAGTCAACAAAGGATTGTTTTTGTTTGAGAAAAAACAACAAAATCTGCATGTAGCTACAACTAAAGGGAAAAAAAACAAGAGAGCCAGTACCTTCTGTTTCAGGCGGTTTTTCACTTCTTTAATTCCCATTTTAGCGTGGTCCTTAGCCTAAGGGAGACAAATGTGATTAGACTTCAGGCTGTTACAGACTATTGCCATCTTTTACAAACTTTAGACATGAAAAAGCAGTCACCAGGTTTCTGCTATTTAATTGAGAGCACCATCATGTAGAGACCGAGACCCTGATTCCAGCGATGTGTCACTTACTGGGCTACTTGTTGTTGTAGCAATAAAATCAGTGTTTTATCAGCAGAAGATGATCATCAGAGGACTAGTTGTTTCGTGACTAGTCATGGGTGAACCCCTGATTGTTCGGGTCCGGCCGGTTCAGTTTGGGTTCAGGTACCAGAACAGTACCCCAACCCAAACACGGACCCCATTCATATGAGTGGGGGACCTGAACATCCCTGGTTTCCCACACTGTCACACAGATGACACTGTCAATCAGTGACCGGGTGGCGGGGTTTTGCAGAGAAGGAGGACTACATGTCACGAGTAAAGATGGGCAAACCCGAACAGTAGTAAAGCTCAGGGTCCGTATCGAGTCCGTGTTACTGTTCAGGTCCGGGTTCGGGTGTTTCCTGCACTGTCATATGCGTGTCAGCGCAGGAAACACGGGCTCTGATCGGCGGCAACATTATTACCTCAGGTCAGAGTGCTGTGGGATCAAACTGTCAGAGTGATCCCGTAGCTGTGACTGTCATCCGCATTAAAAAGCTTACCTCGGGTGACAGGCGCCGGCTGGTGAGACTACTACACCCATCAGTCGGCGCCTGCTGTAATTGTAAATAGCGAGTGCATTCGCCGTTGAATGGGAGAAGTAGTCTCTCATCAGCGGCGCCTGTGCTGAAAGTAAAGAGAAAAAAAAAAGAATAAATAAATATTGAAAGAAAAATAATAAACACATTATAGTCACCTACACCAAGTCCCCAATGCCCTCATTCCTTGTAAAAAGAAAACAAAACACCATATACTCACCTTAACACCTAATCCCCGATGCCCATGTCCCCTGTAATCAAGAAAAAATAATAAACCACCATCCGCCGTAGTCCCATGACGATCTCATCAATAGAACAGCGAAATCGTTAGATGTGACCACTCTATTCAGCAGCCGGCAATACACAGACAGGAGCATAATCGCTCCTGCAGTGTATAGTGCTGAGCTGCCGGGAGTGAGGTCTCTGGAGTTCATCAGCTGATGAAGCTCTGATGACCTCCCTTACAGCACAACCACTGCATGAGAAAATTCCCACGCAGCAGTGGTGCCGTAAGTGAGGTCACCAGGGCTCATCAGCTGATTCAACTCCAGTGACCTCACTCCCAGCAGCTCAGTGCTATACACTGACACAGGAGTGGTTACACTCCTGTGTCAGTGTATAGCCTGCTGTCTTGTAGAGCAGTCACATTAGTGACTGCTGATATAGCTGTCCTACAAATGATCCGATCGCCATGGGACACTCGGGATTATGTCATCACGGTGGACAGGTGATGGGTATGGTTGTTTTTTATTTTCTATTTCTTACAGGTGACAATGGCTTCAGCAGATTAGGCGTTAGGTGAGTATAACTGTGTTTTATATTTTTAAATAAATATGTTATGTTTTATTTAAAATAAAATACTTTATTTTTGCCGTGTCTTTATTTTCAAACCTTTACTACGGGGTTAGTAATATGGGCGTCTTATATACTGATACTGTGATTACGCTCCTGTCAGTGTATAGTCAGCTGCGGAATAAAAAGGTCACATCTAACGGTGAGGCTGTTCTATTAATGAGATCTGAGTGGGGCACTTGGGATTACGGCGGATAGGTGACGATTATGGTGGTTTATTATTTTTTCCTTATTACAGATGAGATGGGCATCGGGGAGTAGGCGTTAAGGTGAGTATACGGTGTTTTTCTATTTTTTACAGGAGACGAGGGCATCGGGGACTTGGTGTAGGTGAGTATAATATGTTTGTTATTTCAATATTTATTTATTTTAACTTTTTTTTTTTTTTTTTAAGCTTTCAGCACAGGCGCCGCTGATGAGAGACTACTGCTCCCATCCAGCGGCGCCTGCGCTTGCTATTTACAATAACAGCAGAGACTACGACCACCATCAGCCGGTGCCCCTTACCCGCGATAAGCTTTTTACCGCGGGTGACAGTCACAGCTGCGGGATCACGGTGATATCTGACAGCGTGATCATGCAGCGCTCTGACCCGTGTTTCCTGCGCTGTCACGCAGATGACAGAGTGGGAAACACCCGAACCCAAACAGTAACACGGACTTCCTGGTGGAGTCCATGTTCAGGGTCCATGCCCGAACAGTAGGTGTTCGGTACGGACCCCGAACTTTACTGCTTGGGTTCGCCCATCTCTTCTCGTGACATGTAGTCCTCCTTCTCTGCAAAACCCCGCCACCGGGTCACTGATTGACAAGTTTATGTGTACACTATGCATAGGCAGAAAGCCGTCAATGGGTGGTGTGGTTGGGGTCGTACAGAGTTCAGCATTCAGAGAACTGCTAGATGTGCAGCAGATAAATCAGGGATTTTATCAAAAATGCAGCAAGCAGCCCAGTAAGTGACATTGATGGACTCAGGGTCCCTACATCATGCTGCGCTTAGATAAAATAGTAAGAACTTTGTAGAGAATTGCATGGGGAAGTGTAGGATAATCCATAAACCGAAACTTCCTAAATATTCCTCATGTTCACAAGCAGAAATAATCCAAAACAAGAGGAAAATTCTATTGTCCTGATAATCCATAATCAATTAACTCTATCTGCAGCCATAAAATACAAACAAT
Source organism: Phyllobates terribilis (assembly GCF_046119375.1). Lineage (NCBI taxonomy): Eukaryota > Metazoa > Chordata > Amphibia > Anura > Dendrobatidae > Phyllobates > Phyllobates terribilis. The sequence continues at coordinate 223,585,737 of NW_027362767.1, forward strand.
ATAATGTTGCTGAGCAGAGACCTTTGCTTCTGATAAATATATCATGGAATCAATGGAATCAACAGTGTGCCCCCTACAAAAGTCATTACTGCGCAGGTCAGTGGTACAGAGCCTCCTTGTTGTGTCTTTTGTCCTTAGTCTGGTACTTACAAATTTATAGACAGTCTTCATGGCTGGATTAGCTCTGGTCTTCATGGTGTTAAGAAAGGCCCCACTTCCTTTCTGTAAAAAAAAGGAAACAAATAAGAGAGAGAAAAAAATATGAAAGAAGAAGAAATAATAGTTATTTTAGTCCATATGATGGTGATGGAGGAGGATGATGAAGAGGATGAAGAAGAAGATGAGGAGGAAGAGAAAAAGAAAAAAGAGGAGGAAGAGAATGAGGGGGAGAGAAAAAGGATTAGTAGGAGTGGAAATAGAACAAGGATAAGTAATAGGATGGGGAGGAGGAGAAGAAAGGGAAGAAAGGGAAGAGAAGGCAGAGGGGAAAGAAAATGATAAAGGAGAAGGAGAGAGAAGAAGGAGGAATAGAAGCAGGGTGTGAGAAGGAGTAGAAGAAGGAGGAGTGGAAGAAAAGGAGGAGAGGGAGGGGCAGAAGGAGGGGGAGGGGCAAAATGAGGGGGAGGGGAGAAGAACAAGTGTGAGGATGAGTTGAAGGAGGAGGAGAAGGAAGATGAGGGAGAGAAGGAGAGGGAAGGGGAGAGGGAAAAAGAAGGAAGGAAAAAAGGAGGAAGAGTAGGAGAAGGAAAAATAGGAGGATGGGGAGAAGGCACAGGAATAGAAGAAGGAGAAGGATGAAGAAAAGGAGAAGAAAAGGAGGAGAAAAGGGAGGAGAAAAGGGAGGAGGTTGAAAATGAGAAGGTGGATGATTTGGAAGTGGTGGAGGATGAAAATGAGGAGGTAGATGAGGAGGTGGAGGAAGAGAAGGAGGATGATGGGGAAGAGAAGGAGCAGGAATAGAAGAAGTAGGAGAAGAAGAAGGAAGAATAAAAAGGAGGAGGAGTAGGAGGAGAAATAAAAAATATGCAATAATAATACATACAATAATAATTACAGAAAGGGAAATATATGAATAAATATAATATCAGCATAATATGTAATTTATATGCCAGAAACAGATACGAAAAAGCTGCTGCTATAATTTTGTTTTTTAAAGGGAACCTGTCATCTCGTTTATAGCCATTAAATTAGGCACGGCCAGAGGATTGCATTTGATTGCTGTGACAGGCCTGACATCACGGCACCCACGTAGTTATTCCCGCACTTTTCTTTGGCAAAAATGTGTTAGTGATGCACATTGCACACCAACAGCACACTGGGGCCAGTGTATTGGCTAAAAACGGGGTGACAGGTTCCCTTTAAAGCAAAGAAACCTGAAGAAATATCAGCGTTTTGTTGCAGGATTCGGCCTGGGTTGTGCCTTTTATTCACACCACTGTTTAGACTCGTTCCATGGAGGTATTTATAGTAATGAATTAACTGTGCAGCTCAATTACATGTAATTAGAATAATTACCAATGATAATAATTACTTTACTCATTAAATATAGACTTATTAAGTAATAACGTATTTTAAATTGATGTACCATTTTACTTCTGAATTCTGCACCTCTGAGTCAAAGCGCCATCTGTTCCATCTTTCCAATACCAAAAGTTTTCTGAGTCTATGTGACACGACTGTAACCTCAACAATGGCGCGTTTTCTGCATTGTGGAGCTTTTACAACAGAAAAAGAATCTTTCTTAAAGAAGGGAGCAGGAGTTTTGATTTCTATTGGCAGCACACAGCCTGTAGGTGCAGGGTAAGAGTATATTTAGGAATTATATCATTCTAGGTTAACGAAGGGTTGGTCTCACAGTTCTTATTATAGGGAACAATAGTGAACAAGAAAAGACTCAATTCCAAAAAAGAACTCCAGCAAAACAAAATATTTGGAGTGTATGCTCAGATTCTGGGGTGCACAGCTTGAAACTTAAAAAGTGGCACTGACCACTGGCAATTCAATCAGAAAGAAGACACACAAAGTGAACGAGCAAGCTGTTTCGCCTAACTACACGCTTCTTCTGGCGCTGACATAACGAACAACACTCCCCCTTTATATACAGTGTTCTATCAACATATTTTTACTTTTATTAATAATAACATCAACATCACCCAACAAAGGAAAAAAAAACAATTTTTTTTATTAAAATAGACACTAGTTTGCGCCAAATATAAAAAAGGGGCTTAAATCATTGCGATCATTTAATCCCATCGGTCCAAGAGCCTCTGTTTCTTGAAAAAAATATATTTATTTCCTTAGCAGCATTTTGTGACGATCACCCTCTCCTCTGGATACTTTTTCAAAGTGTAATCCCAAAAACCATACCCACTCAGGGTCACCTCCATGAACCCATCCTCCTGTGATCAATGAGTCTCGGACAGCCTCTTCCAGATTGCAGTGAAAGTTCACTGAAGAGTTTGCACAGGTGACAAATAATTTTTCCTATGTAAAACCTCCCGCAGTCACACAAGATGGCATATACCATATATTTACTCTGGTAAGTAAAAAGTTAATTGACATTATGAATGTCTTTGTTTTTTTTAACTGCCTTTGGCTCGTTCTTGATCCATGGCAACTTCATGGATGAACAATCTGTAGTAAGATCGATCTTGAGCAGCCTAGATAGGTCCACCAGGGTCTTCTCTGCCGTTATCTTGATAGTATCGAGCCATCGGGTTGCTGGTCTTCCTCCTCGCCTTGTTTCTTCTACTCTTCCGACCATGATGTACTTCTCCAGTGATTGATCTCTTCGTATGATGTGTCCACAGTAGGCAAGTCGTAGCTTGGAGATCCTTGAGTGACATGTCTGGTTTGTTCCAAGATTGATTAGTTTGTTCTTCTTACCATTCATGGTATTGATAACATCCTTCTCCAGCACCACATTTTGAAGGCGTTGATTCTTCTTTTTCGTTCTTTCTTTATTGTCCAGGTTTTACATCCGTATATCACCATTGAAAAGACCAGACTATGTACGAGCCGTGTTTTCTTCTCTAGTGAAATGTTCCTCCATTTGTAGACCTTGTCCAGTGACTTCATTGTTGATTTACCCATAGCTATTCTCCTATTGACTTCCGGTGTCGTTGCAACATCTTGAGTGATCATTGATCCGAGTAGGCTGAAGTCCTTTACAATTTCCAGTCCGTCGCCGTCCATCTTAGATGTGACCGGGTCGTACCTGGCAGTAGACAATATCTTTCTCTCCTTTGTGTTTAGTAGCTGTCCCATGATCGAGCTTTCCATCCTGACACTCCGTAATAAGTCCTTCATTCCATCTACGCTTGTTGCTATCAATGTTGTATCGTCCGCGTATTTAAAATTGTTGATGATCCGTCCAGCAATTTTGATTCCTTCTTCTTTTTCGGCAAGTCCAGCCTTCTGAAAAATACCTTCTGCTTATGAATGGAAGAGAAATGACAAGATGTCGCCTTGTCTGCCGCCTCGCTCTACTCTGAACCATGCCGTGTCGCCGGGCTCTGTTCGGACTGCTGCTTTTTGGCACTATGAATGTAACCCCCTAATTTAACGTGATCTTTGCAGTACATGTAAGTACAATAGGAGAATAGATCCGGCCTCAGGAGTATGTAAAATCAAAATATTTATTGGACATAGTTTAAAAAGCATGTATGTCACTGCAATGTGTCACAACCGCAGAGGAAGGTGGGGGGAGGATTCCTGGGCAGACGAGTTTCAGACCATAGGGTCCTTAATCAGATTGCAATGATTAAGGACCCTATGGTCTGAAACGTGTCTGCCCATGAATCCCCCTCCTCTGGGGTTGTGACACATCGCCATGACATACAAGCTTTTTAAATTATATCCAATAAATATTTAGATCTTACGTACTCCTGAGGCCGGATCTATTCTCCTATCGATTGGTTTTCCTGCTGCACTGCTGATGTTCCGTGCCTTGGACTCTACTATGGGTGAGCTGACTTAAATCCTTTATATTTCATGTAAGTACAATAATTACAGAGTCTACATTTAAAATTCCCCTTTGGTACTATTTTACTAAGTCAATTGTCTTTATGTTTTTCTCTCAAGCTCTTACTTCTTCTTAAGGTAATTATAGTTTTTTAATGTCAATATCCAATAATAAAGGATCGCTTTCAATCATGTACCATTATGGATTTTACATTGCTACTCATAGAATTAGACTGGAAAGACAACACAAATCTTTTGTCTTTTACGATATTGTAAATGTTCACTTTTTGTGTCTCTGTTCACCATATCATGACCGAATAAAACTGCTCTCTGATTGAATTGCCAGTGGTGAGTGCTGCTTCCTATGTTTTCTCACTCATAGGGGAAGTTGCTGTCAGGTAAACATCACTACAGGTACCTATTCAAATGGCCATGGAAAGATCAAGTCGGCCTTGTTGGTGGACTCATAGAAGGGATCACGCCCTCTGACGAAGCTGGGTGAAACGCGCGTTGGGGTGCAGGGCTTCACACATAACAGGGCTCCACTTCATTACTATATAAGTTTCCATCCTATACACTTCTACTTGATGTATATTTTAATCACTAGGGAATGTAATTCAAAAGATATGTGGGCATACTAACTATATACTGTATATGGACTTGGGCGGTTTGTTGTTAGCCCTCCGTAGAGTTACTCTGTTTTTTACAAAATCCGTTATGATATTTTATATTTAATAAAGTTGATATATTTGTGAAACATTTTGTAGAGCCATTATTCTTTTGGTTTATTTCGTGATACTTAGGTGCATCTCTCTTATTAAGCCAGAAACATTTGGTTATAGGAATATTGGTTGATCTGTCCCTAATATACAGTAGATCAGGCAGGACTTTGTCTCTATCGCTGTGCCCAGTGCAATGGGTGAAAACGGGCAGCAGCGAGTTACATCAGCGAGAAGCCAATCTCCTAGGTGCACACAGAAGCCGATCAGAGCTAGTGGGAGAAATAACAGGAGTTGTGGCAGACACAGGAACTACTGCAGCATCCTAGATCAGCTTTGTCCTCTTGGAAGGAACGTTACCAGGCCCAAAGCCACTGCCACCTGCAAAAGCCGCAGTAGATGCACAAGCACCCAGTTGATTGACGGCCTCCCAGCCTCGAATCTTGGACTACTGCAGAGAATGAAGACCACCCAGGATGTGCCATCTGCATGAAGGACAGCGAGCCCTGGGTCCAGGTCACAATAATGCCATGTGCTCATGTGTTCCACCAGGGGCTCCTGAAATGTCCAAAATGCCCCATGTGCCGCGGTCAGAGCTAAAGTCTTTTTTCATTGCAGTCATGTGATTTTTTTTTTCAGTAACTTCCCTAAAAAGCGATTTTTAACATAAAAAAAAATCTAGAGGTATTATAAGTCACCCAATATACTGGACCACAAAGTCATGGCACATACTTACTTTTACCGTCGACAGCCATTGATGGTACAGCTTGTCACTGCCTGCAAGAATGAGAAGAAAAAAAAAGTTCAAATGGCTATAAACCCAAAGTAACCAGCAAAAGATGAAATGAAATAATCAAGATGAGCTAAAAATCGGTGAAATAGAAGCTGGAAATGGGTTAAATAAAAGATTTTTGTACGGTTTACAACTGGACTAAATATATTTAATTTTAGGATGCCATCCACACCATGGCGGTAAGAATAACAGAGGTAAGGGGGCTACATCTAATAGGCCTCGTACCCCTCTGCACTGATATTCTTTACCTGCATATTCGCCCATATTTATCTCTTCTTCAAAGACATCACTGAATCCATTTCCAGTGTTCAGCAGGTCAAGACGCCCATCTATGAACTAGACGAGAGAGAGATTAAATGCGGCTATTATAAGTAACGGAGCAATTCTGAAAGGTTTTCTCCAATCTCGTACCTGTTTAAATAGCTGAAGCTGAATTGCATTCTGAAGGAACGGTCTCATCCCGCTGGAACGATGGGACACAAATGTTTCTTCACAAAAGGTAATTGGCTCCTCCTGTCGGGGGCAGACAGACAAAAGTTAAGAGAGGGCAAAATGTGTCCATGAGTTGTCTGCCGTATTCAGGGTAAATTCCACCTTTAATTCCTTCCACACTGTATGAGATTTCTTGGCGTAACTCTAGTTTAGTAACATAGGAAGGTAAAAGATAAAAAATCATTTCTACTTATTCTTGTGCAATGCGGAGAAAAGGCAAAAGCCTCAGGAGACAGAGGATAGAATTCCCTTCCCAGTAAATACAGTGGGGAAAATAAAGTATTTGATACACTGATGATTTTGCAAGTTTTCCCACCTACAAAGAATGGAGAGGTCTGTAATTTTTATTGTAAGTACACTTCACCTGTGACAGACTCTAAACATAAAAACCAGAAAATCACATTGTATGATTTTTACATAATTAATTTACTTTTCATTGCATGAAATAAGTATTTGACACAATAGAAAAACAGAACTTAATATTTGGTACAGAAACCTTTGTTTGCAATTACAGAGGTCAGACGTTTCCTGTAGTTCTTGACCTGGTTTGCACACACTGCAGCAGGGATTTTGGCCCCCTCCTCCATACAGATCTTCTCTAGATCTTTCAGGTTTCGGGGCTGTCGCTGGGCAACATTGAGTTTCAGCTCTCTCCAAAGATTTTCTGTTGGGTTCAGGACTGGAGACTGGCTCGGCCACTCCAGGACCTTGAAATGCTTCTTACGACGCCACTCCTTAGTTGCCCTGGCTGTGTATTTCGGGTCATTGTCATGCTGGAAGACCCAGCCACAACTCATCTTCAATGCTTTTACTGAGGGAAGGAGGTTGTTGGCCAAAATCTCATGATTCATGACCACATCCATCCTCCCTTCAACACGGTGCAGTTGTCCTGTCCCCTTTGCAGAAAAGCACCACAAAGTATGATTCCCCCCCACCATGCTTCACGGTTGGGATAGTGTTCTTGGGTTGTAATCATCCTTCTTCCTCCAAACATTGCGAGTGGAGTGGATACCAAAAAATTCTATTTTGGTCTTAACTAACCACATGACCTTCTCCCAAGCGCAGCTCTGGATCATCCAGATGGTCACTAGCGAACTTCAAACGGGCCTGGACATGTGCTGGCATGAGCAGGGGGACCTTGCATGCCCTGCAGGATTTTAATCCATGACAGCCCAGTGTGTTACTAACGGTAATGTTTGACACTGTGGTCCCAGCTCTCTTCAAGTCATTGACCAGGTCCTCCGGTGTAGTTCTGACAGTCATCTTGTGTTTCTTCCATTTTCTAATGATTGTGTCAACAGTTCTTGCCTTCTCACCAAGCTGCTTGCCTATTGTCCTGTAGCCTATCCCAGCCTTGTGAAGGTCTACAATTTTGTCCCTGGTGTCCTTAGACACCTCTTTGGTCTTGGCCATGGTGAAGAGGTTGGAGTGTGATCAATTGAGTGTGCGGACAGGTGTCTTTTAAACGGGTAATGAGTGCAGAGTAGGAGGCTTCTTAAATAAAAACTAACAGGTCTGTGAGAGCCAAAATTCCAGCTGGTTGGTAGGTGATCAAATACTTATTTCATGCAATGAAATGTGATTTCATTATTTAAAAATCATACAATGTGATTATCTGGTTTTTATTTTTAGATTCTGTCTCTCACAGGTGAAGTGTATCTACGAAAAAAATTACAGACTTCTCCATTCTTTGTAGGTGGGAAAACTTGCAAGATCGGCAGTGTATCAAATACTTATTTTCCCCACTGAATGACCATCAGACTGGATCCTAAATCCATCTCAAGTAATTCAGTAACCACAACTGTCGCAGTATGTCTTTGGGTAAGGGCTGTAGCGGTGACGTCCTATCCACAACACACCGCTGCGGCAGATCAGTGATGTCAAGGTAGAAGGCAACAGACAGTTGGCTGCAGTGGTCACTTTTTGTTGCCAGTGATCATTTGCAGGATACAGCGGTGAGGTGGCAAAGGAACTTCAACAGGTAGATAATGCTTAGCTTGTTATTTTACACCATTACCTCCCTTTGCCCCAATTTTGTACGATCTGGAGCAACCCCTTTGACAGTCCTGTACGTCTGTCTAAAAAGAGACTTGCCCATACACGTTAGATAGAAGTAGTTTGATGATTATAACAATTATTGAATAAACGCTCATCCAGTCAACGATCCTTAGCGCTCAGATGTCCGTGTATCTTGTCTGATCTTGGATGGCAATGCACGGACTGGGTTGCATCAAAATCGGCAACGTAAATCTATGGGTCCGTCAAAAAGCCGCATCGCACTCAGATGACGTCTGAGTAAGGCTTGATTTTCACGACTGTCAGAAAGGAGAAGGTGGAGAAACTTAATTTTTTTTTCTCCATAAATGAAAAAAAAAAATGATGATCAAACTGTGATTAAATTCTGCCCAAAATAATTGGTCGGTTTTTCTCGTACGTGAGAAAAACGAACGTCTGAATGAGGCCTTACACTGATGCAGCCAAACACATTTTAGTCCACATTGATACATTGTTATAGTCGGTCACACTGACCCTACATGTCCAAGGGCATCGGGTGAAGGGAGAACAATCTTTCTGGGAACATTCTTTTATGGAACTATAGCGACTGCCGGAGTAAAATTTGAAATGTGGCCAATTTACCTCTAAAATCAGTCAACTAAAGAGAGCAATTCATTGGCAATTTTTCCTCTGCAGACAATCAGTTTAGGTCAACGTTAGTCTAGTGACTGGATGGTGCTGATGAAGATAAGCCCTCGCCACTACAGGATATTGCAGAACCAATTCAAGTCCGGTGAAGGACACTCTGGAGTTTGCAGAAACGACAAAAAGGCAATGGCTATATTTTGAGATTGAGAGCTTAAATAGGACCTGTCACCCCATAGATATATATATAAAATAAAAAATATGTAATTTACTTGCTTTAAATGCCGGGTCTAAGAGCCAAGACGTGATCTCTGTGAGCTTCTTCAGGAGGATCACGCCTACTTGGCTAACAAAACTAGATTTACATACAGGGTGCAAAAAAGAAGAAGGTAATATCTCTGAAATGGAGAGGCATAAGAACGTTTTGGCTAGTGACAGGTCCTCTTGTGATAAATTTGCATTCGGCTAGAGAATACCTTCGATTTAGAGAGCTAAATTAACACCAAATATTGTATTCTGTCCTTGCATTGGTTTAGTAAGATAATTAGCGAGGAGCGATTCGATCTGTGCTGCTATGGTCAGCCGTCTGGTCCAGTCCTCCATTACAGCTGGTCTTTACTTCTAAGCCGGATATCCTCTGAATAGGCTGATGCCAGAAGAGTCTGGCAGTGGCTCTCTCATACTTAGTCAAGCGATCCTGTGTATTGGGAGTCGGGAGAACTATTGCCCGAACCATTGTTTGTCTGACAGCGGTCTAATGTATATGGGGGCTTTAGTGAATGGCTATGAAAGTGTTTTTGAGCATAAACTTAAAGTATTTAAAGGGCCATCAGAACAAATGTCAAGTTTGCAGCACCATGAGCCTTTAAAGTTTGAAGTGGCAGCGACCCGGATAACAGCTGATCAGCGGGGGTGCCGGGTGTCGGACCCCGGCCGATCAGACATTGATGACCTGTACTAAGGATAGGCCGTCAATGTAAAAGTAGTGGACAACCTCTTTAAAGGAAAATCCCTTTAACAACACTGTAACCCAACTATGCTAATATTTTAGAGCTTATATACCACGAAGGCAGACTGTGGCATTAGGACCTTTGGAGAGAAAACGCATCCCTGGTTGATCCACAGAACAGAGCTGTTTTTTTTTAAAGTGGAATTTGAAGCAGATTTGTTCCAAAAATCCATATAAAACACGCTTCAAACGCTCTTTGAATTCTCTCTCCATTAATTTCAGTGGGGAATCCACATTGCTGTACATCCAACAAGTTTTTGTGATTTTTTTCTCTAACAAGTTTTTGAAAATCTGGTCAAAGACCAATAAAAAAGAACCAGATACGATGCGTCAATTCTTTAATGACAATTTCTCTTGGAATCTATTTGAAACTTGATATTGTCAAATCAAAAGACTGCAAAAAAAAAAAAGCGTGAAGAAGTAAAAAATAAGCTGTTAAAAAAAGCAAGTTCGATTTCTCGTGAAAACCACATCGGATTTTTGTGCCTCAAAAAAACTCCATTTGCACATACCTTAAAGAGGAGCTGTAGCCTGAACTCACGCCCCCAAAGAATCCTGTGCCTACCACCCATTTGGTCCTTTGACTACCACACGATTTTAGGAGCAACAACAACCGGGGGTCTGCTGAAGACCTCCGTGCTTGTCCTGACGATTATCCTGTGAAAGCCAGCGTTTAGCAGGTGTTCATAAGAGATCATGATCTTCACTATACAAAGCAATGCTGATGCCCTGCTATGTATAGCACAAGCGATCGCAGATTCAAGTCCCTTAGGGGGACTATTAAATACAGTAAAAAGTGAATTTTAAAAAAAAATTAATATATATATATATATATATATATATATGAAAAAAAAATACAAAAGTTCAAATTATTAAAAATAAAAAAAAATTAAAATACACATTTGGTATCTGCGTTCATAAAATCTAAAATATCACATGTATCAAAATAAAATAAATAAATGTGATTGGTAAATGGCGTGACGAGAAAAAAAAAAAATGGCAGAATTATGGGGTTTTTTTTGGCTGTTGCAACAGAATGCAATAATATAGACCTCAAATGGTATCAATAAAAACGTCAACTCAGTGCGCAAAAAATAAACCTCACACGGACCCATATCCCGAAAAATTAAACTGTTACGGGTCTTAGGAAATGTCGACACCAGCAATCTTTTTTTTTTTTAATTTCCAAATTGCTGCTTCCAACAGGTGGCGCTATAGAGTTCAAGTTCTCTTGCTCTCTGAAGAGGCAATTTGCATATTAAATTTCCCAGAGGAGCATTGAACGAGGAGTAAGCCCCTTTACATTGGCAATCCAGAGCAGGTATGTAACTTTACACAAGGAGAAACATTACCCCTTAGACCCCAGTCCAGAGCCTCTCACCTAGCCAAATCAGATCTCATACTTTGCACTGACGAGGGGCAATAGCCCGAAACACCGTGTCTGCAAATTGAGATTCTGATTTAGCTTATAGAGGTTCAGGTGACGCTATAGAGGTCAAGTCCTCTCTCTCTGAAGAGGCAATTTGCATATCAAATATTTTTTTACCACTTAAATAAAAAAAACTATACATGTTTGGTATCTGCGTAATCGTACTAACCTGGAGAATCAGGTTGCCAGAACAGTGTTACCATATAGAGAACAAGATAAATAAAAAATATATATGTATAATTGCACTTTTTTTGCAATTTCAAAGCACTTGGAATTTTTTCCCTGCTTTCCAATGCATTACATCATAAAATGAATGGTGACACTCAAAAGTACAACTTGCCTCACAAAAAACAACCCCTCACACGGCTATGTCGATGGAAAAATAAAAACCGTAATGGCTCTAGGAAGAAAAGAAGTAAAAAAACGAAAATGAAAAAACGAAAAAACAGCCTGGCCATGAAGGCGAAACACAAGCAAAGAGGTGGAAACCAGTGGAGAAGGAAGCAAACATAAGGCTGGGGCTACGACAATGAGCGGCCAAAGTTCGCTTGGCGTTAATGCCTCATTGCAGAGCTGCGACAAGCAAATAGCATCGGACTTTTTGCGACTTGCTTGTCGTGGTCGTAGTACCCTCTGAGTCGTAATGCGACCCCTCACTCGTATTGATGTAGTGTCATGGCCAAAGTTGCCGTGTAACCCCAGCCTATGGGCCCTTCTATCATCGTTGACAAAACTATGAACCATAATGGTGAACCCATTTTATTTATTGCTATCGGGCCCCTTCTCTTCTGTGTACACCACAACAAATGTCACGTTATTATGATATGAATGATAGCTACATACACGTTCATGTTAAATTTACTTTTTAACGACGCAAGTCATTCTCCATTGAAATAAAAAACATAAAATTGCTGGAGATGAGCCGAGGTTCTGCACTTCTCTACTGATTATATTCTGATCAACATCCTTCTTTCCCAATATATTTCTTCTTTCCGATTTGCCCACAAAGTTTTCATAATTATTTCACAAGATCGCTCACATAAGGATAGATGTCAGATTTCAGCACAACAGTCACATCACTAATATTACTCCAAGGTCTTTTAGTTTTTTTTGTATGCTAATTTATTTTTTTCGCAAAACAAACTGCCAACATTCAGCCCTACTTGTGCTACACTTATAAATGTTTTATGAATGCTATTTCTTCTCATTCCGTGATACACTTTATACTGGCGAGACATCGCTATTGACAAAACTGATGTGAAAATGTCTGCATACATTATAATAATTTACTAGTTTAGTTATTCATCCGGTGGGGGGTACAGAAAAAAGGCCACGCATATTCTTTACCTGCTGAACAGCGTTCTGAGAACGTATCTGATCGCTTCACAAGTAATGTGTGTTTTAAATAGACACCTGCATTAGACCTGGATTTGTCAGTGCTACAAAGTATTAAAAGAGACGATCTTCATGGTATACGTTCTCAAAGTCGAATAATGGCTCACCGAAGATCCCATGTACACCCATGTCTATCGGGTAAAATAAAAGCGAGGCTGGAACACAACATGTAAGAGTAACATTTACTTGATACATTTTGTAAATTAAAATGGAATGTTTACATTGTATTCATGGGTTCGAGCCAGTGACGCGCGCGGAGACGAAGGGACCAAAGAAAGGCAATTAGACCTGCCGGTAATTCGATTTCCAGGTAGTCCCTCAGGACACCACACCAGGAGGTTGTCCTTCCTTGACCTATGATGGGGCAGGCTCACAGAGAGGTTAAAAGGTCCCTCTCTACTCCACCCTCCAGTGTTTTTTAAAACTACTACCGAAGGATGGATGCAAATGGTCTATACGAGCCACTAGTAGAAGGATGGATGCAAATGGTCTATACGAGCCACTAGTAGAAGGATGGATGCAAATGGTCTATACGAGCCACTAGAACTCATAAGAAAGATAAACAATTTAACGCCCTTCAGCTCAATATCGAGCCATGGCAACTTGATGGATGAATGATCTGTAGAAAGATCGATCTTGTCCAAGCCTAAAGATAAACATAAGGGAGGGGAAATAAGGGTGCTGTCCAGAAGGACGCGGCGACAAAACCAGGAATACTGCATTAACGCAGAAAGTGCACTGGCTGGCTGTTGACTGAGGGACCTCTACTTAGAGAGGTGTCGGCCTCAGACCGCTTGACAGAGGGAAAGGAAGGCCGAGACCCCGATCCCACCTGAGTCCGTACTCTGATACAGCAACTGATGGCTGGTGTACCTCTATTTAGAGAGGTGTCAGCCCCGGACTCCCTGACAGGGAAGAGAAAGCCGGGACTGCCCGACGCTCCTGAGTCCGTACAATGAAGCTCCACAGGACAATATATCTTCACACTAGGAGCAACCTTTCATAGCCTATCCCCCACAGGAACAGGAGAAACACTGGAGAGTGAAGGTGAGAGGGGCCTTTTAACCTCTCTGTGATCCTGTCCAGTCATAGGTCAAGGAAGGACTACCTACTGGTGTGCTGTCCTGAGGGATGTACTGGAAAAATAGAATTCAACGGTATATCCTGTACACCACTACGTGTCCCATGCAGACTTGGTACAACCCTCCACTTGGTTGTAAAAAACTGTGAATAAACCAAAAACCCAAGGCATCAGGTAGTATCCTTCAAAAAAGTTTTCTGGCACCAGTGTACACAGAAAAAAATAGACATGCGATGTTTCGGCCACACAGGGCCTTTTTCAAGCCAAAAACAAGGTGTACTTTAAAAATAGATTAAATTTTGGGCCTTCTTCTCACACTAGTCAAAATCGCCTAAGGACTCGGCACTTGTTGGTTCCCTTTTTACTCTCTAAGTTTCTTGAGTTAAAGAAGTTGTATGTTATCCCTTATAAATAAGTAACTTAAAGGGGTTGTCCAAGCTTGGGTTAACTCTGCAGTCACTCTATGTGATTGGAGACTTGTAAATGCTCACAGCGCGCACAATACACGCTGTCAGTCTTCTCCGGTCCCAATTAGCATACTTCCAGCCACATTCTGACTAGACGTGTCCGGCCTCGCTCAATTCACTTGCACTAAAGAGTCCCGTTCTTGGGATCAGAAATAGGAGTTGATTTGTAAGTCTCTGCAAAAGTGTAAGAAACTGTGCTGTACTTCTTCATACACCGTTTACAGCCAGCCGTTGCCGGAGCCGATAACGACTGATCATGGAGGTGCTGGGTGCCAAATTACCATCGATCTGATATGGATAGGATAATATATTTCAGCATTCAGGTCCTTGCCATATAAAAATCTTCTTTACTCATCATCTTAAAACCTCGGTAGTCATCATATCGAGATAAGTCAAATTGCAAACTGTAGTGCAGCGGTGTTCACACAGTGCGATTAAAAGGCAAGTGACCCAAGAATCCAACCTAAAAGTACTTTATTGTTCAAAAAACTCACACAGTGAAAGGCTGCTTTATCATCCGGATCGCAGCCGGGTTGTCCCAAATAGTCCAAACAAACAAAACAATGTTGCCGTGGGCGACTGCGCCGTTGTATCACTCTGAGGTGCGTCAGAAGCTTTGCCTTCTTGGGCTTTGTGTTCACGTCACACCGGCCTGTATTGCACAGAGCCTCTTGCTCTGCAGCTAGCAAACAAAAACTGACACACCCAAACCTTTGCTGCAGGATTAAATGGAAAACGGTGGCCATGACCACTCATAAGACCCGAGCTGGAGGCAGCGATTCGCCCCACTGCAATCCTGTACATCATTCCAAAAATAAAAGACCATGCCGGGTTTACTTAAAACCGACTTGGTCAAATAGCTTGACCAAGTCCAAACTTACTTTTATTTTGCACTGCAACCACAGCTGTGTCTGTGACAGCAATGCTCCCCTGCGGGTTCAATTATCTATGCACATCCTGGGGGATACATACCGTCCCTCGTATATGATCCCCCTCACTGCCTAACAAAATGCATTTTTAAGTAGTACACAACTCATTTTAGATTTACGTCTTGCAGCATTAGATCCCTGCCCATGTCTTCACCACCTTTACACAAGGGATGCAGCCACCTGAACTGGCTCCTGTCTTCTCTTTTTTGAAATCTTGGTTCAGAGTAGAAAATGTAAGTTTTTTTTTCTTTGATGGCAATATTTGCAGGATTGGTGGGGTCACTGCTGGGTGTATGGAGCTAAGCCTGCTCCATACGCTGCAGATGCCAGTGTAGTATCGGCGTCTCTGCCCCCTGACAGGCAGAGACGCCGTCCCTCTTACCGCCGCGCTCCCGGCCCGACGTCTTCTGGCTCTCCTGCTGCTGCTGCCGGCGCGCGCAGCTTCCAAGGCACTGTGCTTAGGGCGCGCATGCTTCCTTCCTCTTAAAGGGGCCGCCCTAAGGAGTCCCCGGCCAATGGCCAGAAGACCTCTCATATAAAAGGCACCTCCTCCAAGATGGAGGTGCCCGTGCAAGGCTGTAGCTTTGTGTCCTAAACTCTGCTCCAGCCCTCAGGTCCCGCTGCCAGCTTGACTACCAGTCCAGTCCGCCAGCCTGACTACCAGTCCAGTCCGCCAGCCTGACTACCAGTCCAGTCCGCCAGCCTGACTACCAGTCCAGTCCGCCAGCCTGACTACCAGTCCAGTCCGCCAGCCTGACTACCTGTCTCCGCCAGCTAAGTGTACTCTCCAGCCCGACGGTCTGCCTACGATCCAAACCCGCCAGTCTGTCTATGGGCCTGGCGTGCCGGCCTGCCCGGAGAATGAACCAGTTACCTGCCGTGCCTATCAGCTAGTCTACCTGGAGGCTCCTACCAGTTACCTGCCGTGCCTACCCGGAGGCTCCTGCCAGTTACCCGTGGGAGTCACCTGCTCTCATACAAGGACAGGCCCAGAGTAGCACCTGGTCCCTCTGCTTGGTCCTTCCCTGGTTCACGGAGTCGATTGAGCCGCCGTGCGACCTTGGTCAGTCCGAGTTGATGCCTAGTTTCGCCCATCTGGTCCCTCCTTGCACCGCAGCACAGAGGTTCCATCACCCGGATCCGTAACAGCCAGCATCTGCCTGTAACAGCAGCGTCCAGAGCTTGCCCTAATTGCTGCTGTTCACCATTTAAATACCGCTGTCAATCACTGTCGGTAGCACCTAAATGGCACGATTTCCAGTACGCTTATGCACAAGCTCCCATCAGCCCCCCTGCCATGCAATTGAGGGGAGCCGATAAGTTACCATGGCAGTCAATGGTCTGCTGAAGGTCCCCGTAGCTGCCACCTAAGTTTTCATGTGAAGCTCAGCCAGGGGTTAGGCTTCATAGGAGAACAGCAATTACAATATATAGTGCAATATATTAATATTGCAGTATAGAAGATAAAACAATCGCAGGTTCAAGTCCCCTAAGGGCGCTAAAAAACTATATAAAAAAAATGAGAAAAATATAAAAAAGTTTAACTAGTCCCACTTTTCCCCATTCAAAAATAAAGAATTTAAAAATAAATAAAACATATTTGATCCAATCTATCAAAATATAAAATTTGTTCAACCATATGTTAAACGTAAAAAAAAAAAAATCAAAACCCGCCAGAATTGCGCATTTTTGGGGGCCGCCACATTTCCCTACAAAAATACACTAAAAAATTTTCAAAATGGCTTTTCTCAATAAGAGGTAATTAAGCGAAGCCGTTCACGTCTAGTCGGAATGTGACCGGAAGCATACAAATTTGCATACTTGCAGTCACATGACCGCCCGCTTCCAGCGCCGGCACCAGAGAGTACCGACGGCCTACACACTATGAGGATTAACAAGTTTGCAGTCACATAGAGTGACTGCAGACTTTTGAGCCACATGTGGACAGCCCCTTTAAGGAGTCAATCTGTGTATCCCGTTTATTAGCAATGCACCATGGGTAAAAGAAAAATTCTAATTCTAAGAGGGGAAAAAAAGCTATCTCCCTACTGCCACCTGCAGGTGATTGCTACCTTACAAGTCAATGTTCTACACGTCTATTAAAATTTCGGTACTATACCAATATATCCTCCTTATACCATACATAGCTGTGCCTGGCGGATTCCAAAACTCCCATAAAGTACATAAAGTATAAATGGACAGGCAATGTGTGGGATCAACTGATCTACTCCTCATCACCATGGGTGTACAAGTGAGATGGGACTGAAGACTCAGGACCCATTTTTTAGAGTTGGGGGAAATTGGTGGGAAATCACTTTAAAGTGTCAGACATACTCGTCAAGAAAAGTTCCACTCCCCGTAATCAGTACAGCGACAGTCCGTGACTGTCATTATTTCACCCTATAATAACCAGACAGCGCTATAATCAAAAATAAAAATTATACGGCTTTTTACAGTAAAGACAGAGAGATAAATTAACCCGAAAATTGGTACAAATCCTCAGCTGAGAGATTTGTGACAATAGTTATTTCTACCAACTTCCAACACTAAGTGAAATTCGCAGCCCGGCTACGGCAAGTATTAAAACTCTAGAAACAGGGAGCTTTCCAGCAATTTTTACTATTCTCTTTTTTTTTTCACTGCTCATAACGAACCTTTATGTTCTAAATCCACAGGGGTAATATATTGTGTGTTATTTAGTTTATATTTCTGAGCCGTATTTGATGATCTCATTAGTTCGAGCATATATTTCTGGGCTTTCCAGATTCTAACTAATGTAAGGTGAAGGGTTTTTTTTTTAAACCTCCTTTGGATTGTTTTATTGGAGCTCGTTAAAAAGTTGTTACAGCTTCCTGATGTTTTCGAGAATCTGTATAGCGCTCAAAATGAAAGGCCCATACGGCAACTTATTTCAGACGCAGCGGGGAAAACGATAGCGCGGCTCCGGCTAGATGGGAGCGGAACGCAAATTAGCGAGATGGAAGAAGGCATGAGACATCGATATTGTGAGATTAAATTGATTGGTTTTGTTAAGAACAAAAAAAATATATATATATCAACAAAAGTTTTTTTCAGCTGGGAAAATCCATTGTCTGAAAATTGCAGCAAGGAATTTGGAAGCTGAAGTCGGCATCAGAGGCGATGCAGGAAGATTCAAGGAGAAAAATGCTGTGCTGCGTTACTAGGTTCCTACCAGCTATAGCACGAAGTCAAGCTGCCTAGCTGCTGAGAAACCACATGTCCCAGCATGCCCACTTGACGCTACATAGCAGACAATAGTTGCAGAGCATTGTTCTGCACCGTGTCCATCTTGCAATTGTTCACTTAAAATTTTTCTACATTCTGGTTGATTTCAATGGAAATATTGATTTCAGTGATGAAAGCTTTGACAGTACATACGATCTAGGTCTACATGATGTCTTCCATTACTGGCATCCCATCAGATGCCTTGGCCCAGTGTAACAAATTATTATGTACTATGTCCAGTGCCCCCCTATTGACCATCTCTAATGATGCAACACTTAAAAGGGTGGGGTCAAATGGTGCTCACCTATCGATCAATGCTTAGGATGCAATACTCAAAAAGGTAATGTCACGCACAGTGTGGAAAAGACTAAGTGCAACACAAAGAGGAGAGGGGAGGATAGCCCAAACACTAGGGAAAGGGGGAGTGGAGACCCCTAGGCAGATCTAATATCACCCTACCCACCCTACCATCCCTATATAGGTTCCGCACCTATCGCCGAACAGGAAACCTAATCCCTTTATATCCCTAAAGCTAGGCCCTAGATAGGGAGGGGGTGAGCATTGGTCAGTCCCCACTATAAACTAAAGACAACAAGGGAGACAAACAAAGGGGGAAAACTTAGCTTGAGCAGACACCAGAGAGATAACACCAAACGTCCTCCAAGGGCACCAGAGAGGAAGCTAGCCGACTGCTATTGCTCCAAGCCTTCATAAAGGAAAATGAGAATATCACCGGCGACTCCCTGAAGTAGACAGAGTTTATAAACACCCAGACCAGCGTGAGTCAATCAGAGCAGGAGGGAGGTTGCCGCTGGGTCCAAAAGTCAGAAGGATTAAGAAGGCGTCTGCAATGCCAAACGCAGTGACCTTCTACAGCCAGATCCAGAGCGACTGTCTGTTACATCTGACACATATGTGATAGGTCAGGCTAGATGGTACCCACCTATCGATCAATGCTAAGGATGCAAAACTCAAAAGGGTAAGGTCAGATGGTGCCCACCTATCGATCAATGCTAAGGATGCAAAACTCAAAAGGATAGAGTCAAATGGTGCCCACCTATCGATCAATGCTAAGGATGCAAAACTCCAGGGGGCAGGGTTAGATGGTGCCCATCTATCAATCAATGCTAAGGATGCAAAAATCTACACTGCAGGGTCAGATGTGTCCCATCTATCGATCAATGCTAAGGATGGAAAACTCTACAGGGCAGTGTTAGATGGTGTCCACCTATCGATCAATGCTAAGGATGCAAAACTCAAAAGGGTAGGGTCAGATGGTGCAGCTGCAGTGCAAATAAAGCTCTGCCCCCACATAGTAAAACATGATCAGGTGGCAATTGGCCATAGCGGTGGTTGGCGTTTTGGCCATACCGTCTGGCTATACCCCAAGTCAACTCTTGAAGTCTCAAGACAGAGTTACTGGAGATAATAGCCACATGAAAGTCAAATGCCGGCCAAAAAGTGAGAGGCTGGGCCCATAGTGATCACATAATTGTAAAGATGGCTTCCATCTGAGAACTGATTATCTAGTAGCACAGCCTTTTAAGCTGCTCATAGACCAGTTTCCAAACTTGGGTTTCCTTGCTGCATCATCTGTGGTCCCAGATCAGCTTTGTGCTTGTTTGCCCTATGCATGCAACTGCAACAATCAGTGAATGGCACAGTGCAGAGGTCTAGCTGTGATGTAGCTATAGGGATTGATAGGATAGTAACCCCTTGGCACATCAAGCCCTAGAACACAAGGTCCGGATGATGGCGGCATAGCGTTACTTACAGGATCAGAACACCGAACATCTTCAGGATTCTCTGTGCTGCATCGCTTGCAATGTCATGACACTGGCTGTCATCTTAAATAAGGGTTGCTAAACTGAAACGCTTCAGCTCATGGATCCTTAATCTTTTTGCTTTTTCTCGCCATGTTTTTAATAGCACACGAAAAAAGTTATGTTTTAACATTTTCCCATTGGTGTTGGAGCTCAGTCTTCATGGACCCATCTGTCATCTTGTACCATGTGCAGCATCCTGAAGACGAGAGTAGGCTGGAGCTACGAGAGGTTTTTCTTTTTTCTTAGGGTTAAATTTGGGGTGTGAATAATAATACGTGGCTGAATTTTGGAGTCTGTAGTCTTGCTTGGAACCAGAATTCATTTTTGGGTTTTGCATGGCGTCTGGATGGATTCAGAAGTCTGGGGTCATGGGTGAGACTGCTGAAATCGGATGTTTGCTGCAAAACTCTAGGTTTTATACCAGGGATCAATAGGTCTACAAGGTATTTGGCCAAGTCAATGTAGATATTAATGGGAAAATCAGTTTGCTGATCACCCATCTGTAAACGAAAGGAGTTATCCACTACTTTCACACTGATGACCTATCCATAAAGCACCACTCCAATTATTTAATTTTTTTTCCCCTGTATTCACCGGTCTCCATCTTCTCCCGGTTTCAGTGGTGCTCCGGTCTCTGCGGCACCTCTTTAGTCTTTTGTGACTTGACAAATCATACAGTGGTTGCAGTGTGTTGCGGAAGACGCTTTGTGAATTTTCTCAATACAAGTATAAGAGACTAAAAAACAAAACTAGAGAGCCTCATAGACTTAACATTGAGAGAGTAACCACTGCTCCATACAGCGATCCGCCAGGTTACCAATGTGGTGGCATGACCGGATCACCGATGACAATGCAAGAAGACTATGACCGGTGAGTATGGTACTGCCTCCATGACACTTACACACATGACACCTAACAAATCACTGGAGTGATGCTTTAGGATAAGCCACCAGCTTCAGATCAGTAGAGGTTAATGAGAACCTGTCATCTGGTTCATGATGCCCGAACCACGAGTAGCATGAATCCGGTTGCATGCGTTTCCACAGACCATCCCGTGGTCGGTCCCTGGCGTTTTCTCCCTGCACCCCTAAACTGACAGGCCCCTCTCTTTGTGGGTGCATAAAAAAGACCTGTCAATCAAAGGGATCGGGACGAGGAGAAGTGGCCGACCTTGTACTATTCTAGTCTGTCCATTCCTGTTAGTCTGTAAGAATGAAATGATGCAGAATCTTTCCCCAACAGATGTTGGCACAATGGTGGAGAGAATAAATTTGTAGTAAAAGATACTAGCCGCAGGGGAGCAATTTAGACTACTAATAAAACGCTGGTCTAATGAAAGTTTAGAGAGATGCAGAATTGTGAGAGGTAAATCAGAACGAGGAACGTGGAGAGCTGGATGCCAAAACAAACTGCCGTAAAATGTCTCTAACGGTGAGTGGAAGCATTGGAGAGCCCACACAACTGCAGCACTGCTTGCCGAGGACTCTGCAAGGTGAATGCTTGCAAGAGAGAGTTAACAAAATCAAAAAGAGACAGATGCAGCTTTTTGCAGACGAGTTGTACTCCTCCACAGGTGGACTGAGCGCTATGGCAGGTCACATACAAAACGATTGCTACATGTTCTGTTACACGCACGCCGCCTAAGTTCAGATAGGGGCGAGACAGGTTACATGAATTCGTTGGAATCCTGGGGGAACCGTTACTCAGAGCGACCATAGACCATAGGCTGCAGCTTCTCTCAGGCACATGATAGATTCAATTGCTAACCAGACACATCTGACAAGAGTCTTCATAAACGGTAGAACAGTAACATTTAATGAGGCACGGCCAGTGCAATGCAAATGTCTCTTTGAGCAACAGGCTCCAGTAATAACAGTACAGTCTCCTTTGCAGCACAGCAGTACACAGTCGATTATCCGGTAGCACAGTACAGCACAGTTTTAATGCATACACAACCACAGGCTTTTCCTTCACAAGGACTCAATAATACACAGCATTCTTTATCCTGCATGGAGATGGAGGGGGGAAGGGTGTGATGAGGGAGATGATCTCTATGACAGGCTTCCTTCCAGTCCTTATCTTCCTGGCGGATAACACTCCACACTGTTAGCTCAAGAAGTCTAACTGACCTTTGTTTAGCTTCCCTCCTGACCTGAATTCTGTTCCCTTGCCTTCTGTGAGATACAGATCAAAAGCCATCTTTCTCTTCGGCGCTGGCCAGACAGTAAACAACTTCCCCACAATCCCCCTGGGGCTCTGCTAAAACACTCCCTGTCTCCTGTGACTGTGCTAACTCTACTAGTTGCTGAATGCTTTTAAAGCAACAGCACTACTTCTGCATGTCACACTCTGCAACAGCACTACTTCCGCATGTCACACTCTGCAACAGCACTACTTCTGCATGTCACACTCTGCAACAGCACTACTTCTGCATGTCACAGTTCTGCACTTACTGTACAATCACACATCATCTGCTAGGCTAATGGGACAAATGTCACAAACTAGAAAATGTTCCATAAACATCACAGGAGCCAAAAGGTTTGTGCGTTTATACTGTCCATTTAAGTACTGTCCCTTTAAAAAAAAGGAATAGTGAGCAGAATTACCAATGCTAGTGTGCTTCAATGCACATTTGCCATGTAGCATCTCCATTTACTTGCAGGACTGATTATGTATCAGCTTCTCTCCACTGGAGACAGTAGGAGCTACAGAAACATCTCAATGTCCCACCAGTAACATTGACTCCATTATATTATTATATCATTCACAATTTTACCTTCGATTTTATATAATAAACTGGGTAGCTTGGTAACTGAGTGATGAGATGCTGCTTTTCTCTGTACATAGTGAATTAACTGAATTTTGCCAACTACTGCTATATATAAGGTAAGGGGGGCCTACCTGGGCATTCACCTGTTCCCCCGTGGGCCAGTCCGAGCTTGGCCATAAATGGCCATAATCCGAATATCCTTTTAAAGAAATCTTTAACTATATTTTTGCTAACTAACCTCAAAGCATCATAATGTAGAAACAGAAACCCTGATTCCAGCAATATGATAGATGGACCTGATGAAGGAGTCTGATCGACTCAGTAACACGTAGTTTTATGAATAAATTATGTTTTTTACCAGTCTGGACTACCTACTCCTTGGCAGCGCACATTTAATCAGTGGATTTTCTATAGGTGTCTCATCTGATTCCAGCAATGTGTCACTTACTGGGCTGCTTCCTGTAGTTTTTCTAAAATCATTGTTTTATCAGCAGGATATTACAACTAGAGGACTAGTCACCCAGCCACGCCCCCCACCACTGATTGGCAGCTTTCTGTCTATGCACAGAGTACCCAGAAAGCAGCCAATCAGTGGTGAGGGCGGAGTTATACAGAGCTCAGCATTAAGAGAACAGGTAGATCTGCAGCAGAAAAATTGTGATTTTATCAAAAGTGAAGCACCTTGTAAACTAAGTGATACAGAGCTGGAATTGGGGTCTCTGCCCCTACATCATGCGGCTCTCAGATGGGGCAGCAAAAACTTGGGTGACAGATTCCCTTTAAGAAATTTCTGTAATCCAGTAGTTCATAATTAGTGTTGAGCCACCCCCGTAGTGTTCGAGTTCGGTTCGGTTCGTCGAACACCCGTGTGTTCGCCGAACTGTTCGTCGAACTGTTCGTCGAACACCTTCGAACACCGTTAAAACCAATGGCAGGCAAACAAAAACACATAGAAACACATAGAAAACACCTTCAAAGGTGTCCAAAAGCTGACAAACTGCTCAGAAGACATAACTAACACATGGAAAAGTGACAAGTACATATAGTCATGCGAAAATAAAAGAGGTGGAGGAGTAAAAGGAGGGGGAGACACAGATATAGGCATGTCATGCCCTTCTAAAATCCAAAAAGTGAGAAGCCGACACGGCCAGTCCGCTCCTGCCCGTGCCACCTCCGTGTCGCCGGGTTTGTGCCAGAGCCGCGGTGAACCCTGACGGCCAGCCCCCCTCTCCCAATACTGGTGCCTGTCCGCTGGTGGGTCGAGCGAGCCCCCCTGTGGTGGAGGCAGCTCTAAGCTTTTTAATTTAAATTGTCCCTCTAATTTGAATGAATACACTTTAAATCCATTTACAAGGATCTATTGGAGGGCAAGTCTCATGCCAGCAGCCGCGTAATTCCAGCTCCAGTAGCGTCCACTAAAGCTGCTGCAGTTAAAAAGCTTTTATGAGGATCGAGCTCGGCTGTCCACCGCAAGGCATCCTACTGCCAGTCCCAGCCCCTATGCCTTGGGGTGCCTCCTGATGCTCTTCACTGAGTATTCCGTGGTCCCGAAGCATTTCCTTTGAAAAAATGAAGTGTCCAAACTACAGGTGGTGTAGCTTGCTTAACAGCCGGGATAATCCGCTGACTAGCAGACCCTGCTACTAGGCACAAAGTATTTCCTGGGCTAGATGCAGTTAAAAATTTGTAATTAGATACTCTCGTTGGATGCTGAGAAAGCATTCCATAGAGTCTCCTGGCACGCCATATATGATTCTCTTAAAAAGCTTGGGGTAGGGGTCTAGGGGACCCTTTTATAGCCAAAATCACGGCCCTGTATCGCAATACGTCACCTAGGCTGAAGATAAATGGAACTGTAGCACCCTGAGGGCTCGGTTGCTACAGAGGTATTGCACCTCACCCAGAGGTGTGATATCTCACTCTCAGGTAAGGATGTAGAGTGGATCAGGACCCGACACCTGCATGCATTACACCACATTGCCGTGGGGCAGGGCGACCAATATGCCCCTGAGGTGGGCACGACAGTCTCTGTCCCTGGCTGGAGTGGGGGGAGGGAACACTGAGGAAGGGGAACCCTGTAGTGCAGGAGCAGGGAGGAAGCAGTTCCTGGGTGCATTGAGAAGGGAGTATAAAAGGTGGGCACCATCTTAGTTCAGTGCAGAGAAGTCTGAGCAGAAGTGGCAGGGAGCAGGGGCTCTGCATGAGCTCTGCTCCGGAGGCGGGCCTAGTAACAGAGGCCCAGGCCTGGAAGAGGGAGAAGGAAGGAAGAGGAGCGGAGAAGGCTCCAGGAACGAGGAACGAAGGGATCTCAGGGGTGCGGACGGGCGAGTCGCCACCGCACGCCAGAATCCACCTGCGTGGAGGGGTCAGGCCAAAGGGGGAGACCGGTCCCCGAAACTAGTGGAGGCAGGAAACGACCCTCAGCTAGAAACAGGAGGCTGTGACATTTTATGTGGCGCAGCCCCTCGCTACACCCGCTAGGAAGGCACCACATAGGGTCAGGGAAACTGGCGCCAAGTTTACCAAGAGGAGGCCCGAGGCAGCCGGACAGAAGGGTTGGTAAGAAAGGCCAGACAAAGGACACACAAAGGGGGTCCTGTGAAGCGCTCCAAAGTTATCTGGGAGTTGTCTGAGCCCCTCACCTGGTGAGCACAGTACGACGTGGGCAGCCGTTACCTGCAGACGTGGTCTGGATAATAAGAACTGTGAGTAAAGGCCCTGGACTGCATCACTGACTCCGTGTCATTACTGCTGCTGCCCTGCACCATCACCCCCATCCTCCGCATACACTGCCCTGAGGCTATACTCCTCCCGTGGGGAGTTATGCTACGCTCTGCTGCACCCACAACACCAGCCTCAGCGGTCTGCCCTGGAGCGGCGGTTCACTCTGACCGCAATCCACGGGTGGCGTAGTCGGACATTTAAACATCAAAACCACATAAATAGTTCCGCCACTGGTTTGACCGCCCTGAGCCACGGAACCGGGTTGCCGCCACGGAGACTACAACCACCAGCATCCACCAAAAAGGGTCCGGCTCCGGGTGTCCCAAGGCCCAGGGGGCGCGTCAGAACATTTTCATCACCTTTCACAATCACCAATGGGACAAGGCAGGGATGTTCTCTGTCCCCTCTCTTATACATCCTAGTGACGGAGCACCTGCTCTCATCAATTCGCCATAACCCCAATATTAGGTGGATTGAGGTGGGAGGCACCGAGTACAAGTGCTCTCTATTTGCTGATGATGTCCTAGTATATATCACTCAATCACATATATCCATCCATGCTGTTATGGCTGAAATAGATCACTTTGTTACATGGTCAAATTTTAAAATCAATGCAGCGAAGTCTGAGGCCCTCGATGTCTCCCTCCCCAAATCCATATAGGATTCCATCCAGTCCAACTTTCCCTTTGCCTGGCCCTCACAGGGTATCAAATACTTAGGAATTCCTATTCATAGAGACCTCTCCCATCTATGTTATCTTAATTTTGGGCCCTTTATTGAACAACTCCATACAGACCACGGTTGGCAAGTTAGAACTGTAAGATTCACTACGTGAACCACTGGTGTTTTGTGGAAAAGCACATGTACACTGCGTTCCAAATTATTATGCAAAAAGTGTTTAGGAGTGATAAGGGAAGAATTTGTTTGTTTGTCAGTTAAACTCATTGATGGTGATGTGTGTCAGGGCTCTTTATATCACTGTAAGCAATTGCAGACACCAGTGCTAATTAGTTTGGCAGGTGTGTCCAATGAAAGGCAAGACTACTTAAGAAGGCTCTCTCACATTATTAAGCAGCCTACATTTTCTGCCAAAATGGGAAAGAAAAAGGATGTGTCGGCTGCTGAGAAGCAACAAATTGTGGAGTGTTTAGGTCAAGGCATGACTACAATCAACATTGTGCGATGATCAGGATGAAGTGTCTTGGCAATCAAGAAGTATGTAGCTGATTCACAGTACACACGTGTGCGTGCTGATAAGGGCAAATTGAGGACTCTTTCCTACAGGCAATTACGTCAGGTTGAAAGAGCAGCGGCAAAAAAGCCTGGTCATAGCAGCAGACAAGTTTTTGAAGCTGCTTGTGCCTCCAACGTCCCCCGAACAACAAGATGCAGGGTCCTTCAGAGGTTTGCAGCTGTGCATACGCCATCCTGTCGACCTCCTCTATCCACTTCACACAAGCAGAAACGGCTCCAGTGGGCCAAACATTACATGAAGACTGATTTCAAAACTGTTTTGTTCACGGATGAGTGCCGTGCAGCGCTCGATGGTCCAGATGGATGGAGTGGAGGATGGCTGGTTGATGGACACCCCACGCAAACACGGCTACAGCGCCAACAAGGAGGAGGTGGAGTAATGTTTTGGGCTGGAATCATGGGGAGAGAGATTGTCGGCCCCTTTAGGATCCCTGAAGGCGCTAAAGATGAACTCCATAATGTATGTGGATTTTCTCAAACAGCACTTCCTGCCATGGTTCAAGAAGAAGAACCGTGTATTTCACAGCAAGATCATTTTTCTGCATGATAATGCACCATCTCATGCTGCACATAAAACATCTGCATCTCTGGCTGATATGGGCATAAAAGGGGACAAACTTATGGTGTGACCCCCATGCTCCCCTGACCTCTACCCCATTCAGAACCTTTGGAGCATCATTAAAAGGAGTGTCTATGATGGCGGGAGGCAGTTCACATCTAAGCAACAGCTCTGGGAGGGTATTCTGTCCTCATGCAAAACAATTGAAGCAGAAACCATCCAAAACCTGACAAATTCAATGGACGAGAGAGTTCAGAAGCTTCTTTCGAACAAGGGGTCCTATGTGCAAATGTAACATCACCTAGAATAAAGTTTTGAGTTGAAAACTGTTTGATTTCAGTTTCTAACAACCTGCTAATGCTTATAATTTCAAAAATGACCATTTTTTTGGTCTTTATTAAAATGAAAAGGTTGATCGAAAAGTTTGGGGGATCTAAGAGTGTGGCAACCCAGTAGTCATGATTACTTCGAATTCTGACAATATGAGGGTCATGCTGCAGGTAGTGCAGCAAGAAGGCACTTATGTGTCTTGCGCATCTCGGAGCCCCAAAATTATTTTCCGGGCTAGATACAGCTAAAAATTATTTTTAATTTTAAATCTGGTGGAGCTTATTATAGATGGCCTAATAGGATCAGTGCTGCACACTGCTACAAAGCCCAAATTATTTTCCAGTCAAGATACAGATAAACATGATAAGTAATTTGAAAGCTTAAAACGGTTGGTAGGGTGATTTTAAACAATCATCAAGCTTTTACTCTCCCCAGGATGACACAGGGGTAGAAAAGTCGTTTCGGATCCATGATTTGTTCATCTTTATGAACGTGAGTCTGTCTACATTAACAGTGGAGAGCCGCGTGCGCTTATCTGTCAGCACACCACCAGCAGCGCTGAACACACGTTCAGACAGAACGCTGACTGCGGGGCATGACAAGATCTCCAAGGCGTAAGTGGCTAGCTCTGGCCATTTATCCAGATTGGAAGCCCAAAAAGAGCAAGGGTCCAGTGACACAGTCGTGGCTTCAATGTTTACTTGGAGATACTCCTGTACCATCGTCTCTAGGCGTTGACTATGTGTCAGACTTCTTGTCTCCTGTGGCCTTGCAAAGGATGGGCTAAAAAAGTGGTGAAATGATTCCGCAAAATTGATGTTACCAGCAGATACTGTGGTTCTGTTACGGTTTGAGTGCTGAACACTTGACGGTCCCACGGTTGGCAAGTTGGAACTGTGAGATTCACTACGTGCACCACTGGTATTTTGTGGAAAAGCACATGTAAGATTCTGCAACAGTCTCTGCTGATACTCCTGCATGCGTGCATCCCTTTCTATGGCAGGAATAATTTCTGCAAATTTACTTTTGTACCGGGGATCTAACAGTGTGGCAACCCAGTAGTCAGGATTATTTCTAATTCTCACAATTCGAGGGTCATGTTGCAGGTAGTGCAGCAAGAAGGCACTCATGTGTGTTGCGCATCCAGGAGCACCAAGTCCCTGTTGTGTTGGTGGCGAGGTAACAATCATGCTTCCTTCCTCTGTCCTCTCCCCCCAACCTCGCACAACAGAAATGTGATCAAGGTCTCCCTCATCTGATGAGTCTTCCATCAGTTCGTCCTCCACTTCTTCCTGGGCTCCTGCACCTTCCTCACTAGTTTGGCTGCTACCATGCGCCCTGGTAAAACCATCTCCCCCACCCTCACATGCCTGCCGCCTTGGTGCTGCCGACCGTCTGGACCTTGCAGATGTTAGCCCTTCCGCATACAACTCCTCCTCCTCTACTTCCTCCACCTCCTCTTGTGCCACCACCTGACTCCGAATTGTGTTTAACATGTGCTCCAGCATGTAAATCACCGGAATAGTCATGCTGATAATGGCATCGTCAGCACTAAACATCTTCGTCGCCATTTCAAAACTGTGCAGAAGGGTGCATAGGTCCCTGATCTGAGACCACTCCTCCAGCGTGATTTGCCCCACCTCTGAATCTCGTTGGCCCAGGCTATACGTCAGAACGTATTGCACCAGGGCTTGTCGGTGCTGCCACAGTCGCTGCAACATGTGCAGAGTTGAATTCCACCAGGTAGGCACATCGCATTTTAGCCGGTGAAGTGGCAGGCCCAACGACTTCTGTAGAGATGTAAGTCGCTGAGCTGCGGGATGCGAACGGCGGAAGTGAGCACACAGCGACCGTGCCCTCTGCAGAAGGCCATCTAGTCTGGGATAGTGGGCTAAAAATTGCTGGACAACCAGGTTCAACACGTGAGCCATACAAGGCACGTGTGTGACATTGCCCCGGCGAAGGGCCGCACCCAGGTTTGCAGCATTGTCGCACACGGCCTTCCCTGGTTTCAGGTCCAGTGGAGACAACCATTCATGAAATTGGTTCTCCAGAGCTGACCACAACTCCTCAGCTGTGTGACTCACATTTCCCAGACATTTCAATGTAAAAACCGCCTGATGACGTTGAGCCCTACTGCCAGCATAGTAAGGAGGTGTGCAGGATCCCCTCTGCGCAGTTAGAAAGCTTGTGGCATGACCAGACAGGCTTTGGGTGCAGGTGGAAGACCGAGAGGAGGTTGAGGAGGCAGAAGCAGTGGAGGAACTTTGACATAAAGAGGATTGACGCACAACTCGTGGGGACGGCAAGACTTGGACAGCAGCCCCTTGTCCTGCTGTCACCATAGTTACCCAGTGCCCAGTCAGCGACATGTAACGCCCCTGTCCATGCCTACTCATCCAATTGTCTGTGGTGAAATGCACCCTGTCACACACAGAGTTTCTCAAAGAAGCGGTGATGTTGTGTGCGACATGCTGGTGGAGCGCAGGCACACCTTTCTTTGAGAAGTAGTGCCGACTGGGCATCTGGTACTGGGGCACTGCGACGGACATAAGGTCTCGAAAATCCTCTGTGTCCACCAGGCGGAAAGGCAGCATTTCTGTAGCCAAGAGCTTGCATTTGGTGAAATTCAACCTCTTAGCTTTCTCATGGCTAGGAGGAAATGGTCTTTTACTTGTCCACATCTGAGGGACCGAGGGCTGGCTATTGTGCTTAGACGGGGTTGATAAGGGTGTCCCCGGCAAACTGCCGGTCTGTGAGGAAGATGCAGGCGGACATGTTAGGTTGCCTTGATCCAAAGGTGGTGCTATCGATGTCGGACAGCGCTCAACACCAGCTGCTGTTACCACCTCCAAAGAAAATGATGACCTGCCAATCACGCTGGCTGTTGCGGGTAAAGAGGTGGCAGGTCTGCGCCCCAAAACAGGTGTGACTGCTGTCCCCCCAGTCACAGAGGATGAAGAGGCCGCGGATGCACAAGATATGGCAGACGGTGGTTGGCCCGGCCGGCTAGGCCGCATTGTAGCACACTGAGCTTCCCACTGCAACTTATGCTTCATGTCCATGTGCCGGTTCATGCATGAAGTACTCAAACTATGTATTTTTTGGCCTCTACTTAGCTTTTGCTGACAAATGTTACAGATAACACGAGTTGGGTCATCTTTATCGATCTGAAAAAATGCCCAGGCTATGCAAGGCTTAGCACCCATGCGACCTGAAGAGCCACCACGACTTGTGGTGAGAGGCAGAGTTGTGTTTGAGGATGCAGTTGTTGACGTGCTTCCAGTACTACGTCTCTGTCCAGGAAGGCGCAACCTGACCTCGTCGTCACTAGCATCTTCCTCCACCTCCTCTGCTGACCTCATCTCTTGGCTGACTGTGGGTTGACAGTAAGTGGGATCTCCAACCTCATCATCATCACCCTGTGCGTTATCACACCCGTCGTCCTCAGAGCCAACCTGTTCCTGCCCTGACAAAAAACTAAAGTTGTCGCTCCAATCAGGTATTTGAGTCTTATCATCGTCTTCCTCATTGTCTCCACCAACAGGAGTTACAGTTTGGGAATGAGGGTCTACATTATGGTCAGAACCTTCTGGGTCTGGTCCTGGATCCGACTCATAAAGATTCTGGGCATCAGTGCAGATCATTTCCTCGTCTGGATTCACAGAAGCGCTGGAGTCGACCTCTGATTCCCAGGCTATAGTATGAGTAAACAGCTCTGCAGACTCAACCATCTGTTCTACCTCATACTCAGACGGGCAGCTGGAGATTTGGGAGCTGTGAGGAAGCAAGTGCGATTTGGGTGACACCTTTGAGGACTGGAGTATTTGTGATGTTGAAGTTGATGTGGAGGAGAGCCCACTTAAAGGAGCACTTGATATCCGTTGAAGCACCTGCTGTTTTTGTGCCTCATCTGGAATTTGTAGCGATTGGCGTGGCCGTAAGAAAGGGATCTTATCACATTGTCCGCTAAAAGAAGTAGACATTTTAGTTTGGCTGGAAGATGGTCTTTCTTCTGCAGATGTTACTGTTGCTTTAACACCTACCCCACGGACACAACCTTTTTTCCCCTTCCCAACACGCCTATTCCCCTTTCCACCAGCAGCAGGCCTTTTTCCACTCATTTTGGTGGTTAACTAATTCACAACTCTGGAGTTGTTTGCACAAAAAAACAATGGATGGTAACCGAGCAGAGCTGAGTGGCCAAACTGTGGTATTAGGCCAAAACTATTGGCTGGGTTAGATGCAGAAAAAAATATATTCAGTTTGCAACCTGATGGAGGTCAGTATAGATGGACTAATAGAGAAAGTCCCACACACTGCTAGAAGGCCAAATATTTTTTCAGAGGTACTGTAGATGCAGATAAAAATTAGTTTTAATTTGCAACCTGATGGAGGTCAGTATAGATGGACTAATAGAATGATGCTATGCCCAAAAGATTTTACTTCACTAGGTGCAGTAAAAAAATTTGTATTCTATACACAGGTGTTATATCTTGCAACACAGATAGGCTACTCCACTGACTAACACACTCTGCAATAGGCCAAAAAGGATTAGCTTTGCTAGATTCAGCCAAATGCTGTGAAAAAAACTTGCACAGCACTGGCACAGACCTGCCTGGCAAAAACTGATAGGAACTGATGTAACCTAGTCCTGAAAAGGACTCCAATTACAATTAGTCTTTACTCCCACAATCTATCTATTTAAGAGCACAGACCTGCCTGATAAAAGTCGTAGGAAATGCTGTAACCTAGTCCTTAAAAGGACTGCAATCACAACTATTCCCTACTCCCAAGCTATCTGTAGATTTGTGCGAAAATTGGCTTGAAATTAACAAGGTATAGCGCACACAGCAACAGCGGTGCCGTCTAACACGCAGCTGCAGCAGTGAGAAAATGGTGGCGACGGGGAAAATGGCTTGGTCTTATAGGGCAAGGACATGTGACATACACTGCCAATGACACATGCCCTTGCTTGTGTGAAAAAAAGCACTTCGCTCCGTGTGTGCGCTGCTGATAGGCTGACAGATTGCACCTCCCCACTGTAAATGCGGGAAAGAGAAAAAAAAATGGAGATCTTCATTATTCCTGCAGAGATCCATCCCCTGCCCCTCCCCCCACCCCGCTGTACACTCAAACTGTGGATTAACATTAATTTTCATCATTACTGAGAAAAAATCCAGTTATGATTTTGGTGCACGAACAGTTATCGAACATAACCTCGAACAGCCGAATTTTTATCAAATTGTTCGTGTTCGCCGAACGGCTCGAACACCGCCCAAAACAGCTCGAATTTGAGATTGGCGAACAGTTCGAGTAGAACAACGCTCATCTCTATTCATAATCTCTATAAATTCTGATAAAGCAGAAAGAATGACATAAAAATCTATTCAAAGGAGACAGAGTAACTAGAACAAATGATGAGACTTCTAGCTTTAATGTGCCGTCTCCAGACTGACGTCCTCTACCTGTGAATCTCTTTGTTCCATTCTAGTCAGCATAATTATATTTTTTTTAAACTATATAGGAAACAATAGAAAACTCCACTTACCAATAAAGTATGCCAACAAAATTATATTAACATTATGGCCAGAGTATAGCTATCTAGTGCCAAAGATTGGCGGTAGGTATGGGGGGATACAGCCATGATGTGGAGATAAAGAGAACTATCACCAGATTTATGCTGATCCCATCTAAAAGCAGCACAAAGTAGAACCCAGATTCCAGCACTGTGTCACTTACTGGGCTTATTACTGCAGTTTTGATAACACTGATTTTTCTGCTGCAGTTCTGCTAGTATTCTCAGTTCCTGCTATTGGAAACAGGAGGAATTGAACGCTGATCTGAGCAGAGGAGGAAGCAGGCGGCGAATGTAGGGAAACGAACCATGAGAAATGTATAGTCACTTTTCAGGTCCACTTTAATGTCAAAGGAAGCATCAATATAAAACAGTGTAGGAATAAAAACCGGTATATCCTGAACTCCTTCAAATTGTATAAAATGTGAAATGTATACGAGGCGTACAGGCGTAAAAAAAAACCCAGATGAACAGATCCACATGGCTGAATAAGACATGAAAAAATAAGCTCAGGGGTTGTCCAGGCACATGGTATTGATGACCTATGTAGATGATAGCGATAGCAGATTGGTGGAGGTCCGACACCTACACTTTTTGCTCCAAAAAAAAACAAATGTTTCTAGTTGTCGGCATGTTCTTTACATGAACTGATGCAAACCCTCAAAAAAAACAACAGTGAAATTCCAGGTTGTACTATAGCAAAACATGAAAAATGTCAATGGGGGGTGAATATTTTCGCAAGCCACTGTAGGTCATCAATACCATTTGTCCGGACAACTCCTTTAAGAACATATATGTTGGAAAGACAGCTCCATTGTCCAATCTAAATTCCAACTGGAATTACACAATCAATAAATGAAAACAATAAATAATAAAAGACCTAAAACCTAGAAATACATAAAGTATATCATGCCGCCAAGTACCATACTTAATTATATCTTCACCAAACAATCACACACACGCTAAGTCCCTGGTGTAGGAAGGAGAGCGAGTCTTCGCGGTGGACGGACCCGCAGAGATTACAACGAGCCGTATACATGATGTCTGAGTGACTTGGTAGCCAGGTTGGAAAGATGCCAAGCTGATGAGCAGACATACTATGGGCATTGTCAGGGGATGACGTCCCCATGAGAGGAGAAGTGAAACTCAAGTCACCTGCGTTCCCTGATACTCCATGTATAATTAACGTGTGTGTTCTACCCGTGCGTTGCATCTAGAGACGGCTGGATGCAGCGAAGAGCCAGGATGAAATGTAACTATAGGCAGAATTTTAGCTCTTTTTATGTCAGGTTCTGAAAAGTAGCAAATGTGACATTAAAGTAACGATCACGACAAAAATGCAAAAAAGAAAAAATCAGCAAAGTGCAGAGAGGTTATAATAAAGGGTAGCAACAAATAAGTGTTACTGAAGGGGTAAGGGTATGTTGAGATGTAGCGGAACGACATTCGGTTGGTTTCCTTACATGCCTTGTATTCCACAAGAAATAACAATCATGCTAATACTTTGCTTACTCCTCCTGGAAATTTAGGGATAAATTGACTACTGCATGGTAGCTTTCCCCTTGCCAATAGGGGGCGCAAAAATCACAGCAAGGTACTTCATGGGAAATACAAGTATTTATGAAACAGACATGTCAGGAGAGCTGAACGGTCCTCTCAAATAGGAAAGGAACAAAATGCTGAATTTAGTTTTGGATCAGAACGGAGAAGAACATATTGTGTAATTAAAATCACTGCGTGATAAGTTCAGCTAAGGATTAGGTTACGTAACTACTG
Source organism: Phyllobates terribilis (assembly GCF_046119375.1). Classification (NCBI taxonomy): domain Eukaryota; kingdom Metazoa; phylum Chordata; class Amphibia; order Anura; family Dendrobatidae; genus Phyllobates; species Phyllobates terribilis. The sequence continues at coordinate 223,620,717 of NW_027362767.1, forward strand.
AAGCAGAGTCAAGTCGTCCTTTAAAGCGCCACCTACTGTTATTTTAAAGATATAATACTCCATGCCTGTCAGGGGTAGTTTATTCACCTTGTAAAAACTGCAGTATATTTGGAAGGTGATCCCCTCAACTGTGAAAACATAGTACCTCACATTGTCTAAAAGACTCTGATGAGATGGTTGGACCTGAACATGCAATTCTTTGATCGATACTTCTTTATACTGTAGTATATAGTGTAATAACTAAAGGTCCTATGAAGTTCAGTCTGTGGCTGGGCTTCACAGGATTACTGAGATGCAGCCATCGGGGCCTTTATCAAGCCCCCCAACTACCATAGTAACCCATCGGCACCCGGTGATCACTTTGCAGGAAGAGTGATGGAACACTGGCGGATGCTACGTTTAAATGCCGCTGCCAGTGATTTACAGAGGCATCTAAATGGTTAAGCAGCAGCGATCATCTACCAATTACCAGCACTAATCATCCACCAACTACCTTTACCAATCATCTATGTCACATATTAGGAAGATATTATAGAAGTTCACTGTCTTGATTTGTGGACCAGTCACAGGTCTCCTGACCAGAAATCAGCAGGCTCATAGGCAGATGATAATGCTATCTACCTGCAGATATGGGGTTAATCTGCAGGTTAATAGTGTTACAATGCTGTACGGCCACCTTATCGAAAGTGCAGATAATCGGAGAAAATTAAATAATTTCCTCCAGTGAGCAGCCGGCTTTCAGTCATGGGGGTGTGTACACAGCGGCTACGGTCACCGCTCACAACGCCACTTACTTTACGGTGAGCTGTAGCTAAAAGCTGCTCGTTCTGCACAGATGCACTGCAGAGCTGATTGTCAATCAAAAGGCATGCTAATAGTACAGTAGGTGGTGCTGTGAGCAATCACTGTAGCAGCTCTGGGTACAACTGAAAGCTGGAGCCTCCTGGGAGGAAATAAGTTCATTTTCTCCCGGTACCCGCACTTTCAGTAAAGTAGCCAAGGTGACAGGTTTCCTTTAAGTTTTATCAAAACAATACAAGAACAAAAATAAGAAAACTATGTAATGTCTTGAATATTAATTTCCAAAGTTTAGGTAAAGTATGAACCCATGTTCTATAACTTCTGCTATATCTGCCATAACTACTGCAGTAGAGTCAGGTAGGACAGGGTTAAGTCCTAGCTCTGTATGATTTGATTACACATAGCTGTCTAGATTTTTATTAGAACCAGGGCCTGTTTTCGCTACATGTGTCAGTTTTCTGAATGAGTCGACTGTGTTGGTGAGTGACCAGCCAAAATGTGAGCTGCAGCTGTGAGAGATGCCAGGATCTCTCTCTGAGTGGAGACTGCATGGGTCTGCTGGGAAAGCTGTGCAGTCTGTGTGTTGAAGGAGGAAAAAGAACTGTGTTATACTGAGCAATCTGCTGGGGAGAATCTGGCCAAAACTTACTGTGCTTTAAACGGGTGAGCTTGTGTCTGTGGTACCGAGGACTGTTTATTTTATTTTTACATTTGTGTAAAGGAAAGGCCTATTTCTTTTCTGGAAAGACTTTAATAAATCTACTGTTGTTTTGCACCAAGCTACTTTGTATCTACCTCAACCGCTGCCAGAGTGAGGAACCTGCGGAAAAGTACAGAAGAGGCCCCTGTGCAAGAACAATATATGGACCTTTGCAGTCCAATAGCTGCTCATAATACACAATTACACCTGGTTTGGAGGTAGTAGTGGCCCCTTTACCTTTAGGGCCCCCTTGCGGTTGCCCAGGTTATACCAATGATGTGTTCGTCCCTGGTCCCAGCGTCTAAAGGCCACACGTGTTCGTTTGCGCCATTGCCATTACCGGCACGTGGGATATAATGATGACATTTTTCATTTCGTCCGTGTTCTGATTCGGAATCCTGTATTGGACAGTGGCTTGAGGTCATGGTCTTGTGTGACCTCCCCCCATCCCCGGCCTATTTAAAGTCAAATTTTGTTCCTTCTCTACAAAAGCACAAAAGAGAATTTGCAGCCACTTAACCCCCTCGTGGCCAAAATAAAATCCTCAAAGAGACGGATGAGGCTTTCATCTTGTCCCCAGTGTGTTTTTATAAGCAGCCTAATGTATCATTCATGGGGCGGAGAGACAAAACCCGCTATTTGTGTACTCTAACGTCAAGAATTACATTTTTACTCTTCCAGAAAGATTATTTTTGTACACGTCGGCTGCGGTGTAGCCACTTTTTTACTACTTCTCCGGATCGTTTAGACTATTATCACTTTTCCAATTTTATCCACTTCCCAAGCGCATAAAATTATCACCCTATTTAGTTTGGATTGTGGCTCCCGGCTCTTCAATCCATTTTACTGAACTCCGTGTCTCTGACCCTATTCTCACCCATTCACACAATCTTCACACTCGCACATGTACTGAGCACTAGCTTTCTTTCACTTACTTCCCTTGCATAATCCATGGTTTTTGTTTTTTATTAGTTTAATTGTATCCTTTTTCATTCTTCTGAATTCTGACAAATCAGAAGAAAGGGGCCATCGGGCTTCCCTTTAGGTCAGGTATTTCTTGGAACACCCACCCCACCATCATCTACCATCTGTCTTACTGTGTCAATCAGCAAGGGAATCAGAATAAAACAAGAAAAAAAAATGAATGTATATATTAAGGCTTGTCTGTGGGTACAGGTTAGGAAGAGTGTCTCAAACGCAGGATTATCCATGGGGGTGGAACAATCAATAGTAGGTCAGATATTGGCACAAAATAAAAAACTAAATTCACAATTACTTGCTTTAACGGTGAATTTGTACATCTTGCTTGCAGCTTTTGTTTCAATGCTAAATCAATGATGTCCCCAGTAACTTACTTTCCTTAGATCTTGCTCCTTGGCTGCTTTTTAGCTCAGCTCCATTAATGTAAGGTTGTGACCTGTGACTACAGTCTAGATACAGTGTCCACAGGGAGTCTGAGGTAGTCTGAGACACACCTCCTGTTTCATCATTGGTTCAGGCAGCTGCTCTGCCCCTCCTACTGCAGATCTGCCTCATCTGATTGGCTGGTGCATACAACACAAGTTTATCACATGATCACCAGTGCGTGAAGAGCTGATCAGAACAGCAAGAATAGATTACTAAAAAAAAAAAAAGATGGGCGTCGGGACATTTTTGCACAAATGAGCCTTATTAAAGTGGTGCCTGGGTTTTGTTAAAAGCCCCCAAAAAAGTTCAAGCATGTAACATTAAAAGGGTTCGCAACTTTTATCGCTGCCAATGTTATAAAATAAGGAAAAGAACACTGATTAGCTATTCTTTTCCCCGACGATCCAGCACTGGCCCAACAGTATTGTTCCTGTGTTTGATTACACTGCTTGTGGCTGCTGCGGTCAATCAGTAGTCGCAGCGGTCACACGGTGTATTATTTGCTTTCCCGAAGCGTCAGCGCTAAGTATGGAAAAATAAAAATAACAAAATGGACCATTAAAGCCATCAACTTGGTCCGACCCTCACTCATTAATAAAGCTAAAAAGCCACAGCGATTGAGTGAGTGTGATAGCTGCACATGTGGACATGCTGAGGTGTCTGGATAAACATTGAAGGGGCTGTGATGGTCCAAAAAAGCCATGACTTCATTCTGCTGATGGGTGAGGGGAGGTTGAATCCACTCCAAAGACGCTAAAGACCCTTGAGCCTATGTTTTATGAAGCTGGACATTTAAAAATGGGTTTTCTTTGCAAGACAACCCCTTTAAGGTAAGACCATCTGTTTTCTTCTCCAGGAAACCCCTTTGCTCCTTCCCAACGTAGGACATAATAGCACACTGGGTTCTCATTTATGGAGCAGACTCAAGATCTGAGCCCGCACCATACCAGACATATCCCTGTGACAGCAGTGTCCAGAACTTGCTCCAATAGCGGCTGATTAACCATTTAAATGCCGCTGTCAATCACTAATAATCATATTTGTAAATGGCAAAATTGCTGATTCGTGTGTGTGACCATTAGATACCAATAGACCGTCATGGCAGCCGGGTGTCTGCTGAAGGAACCAAATGCTGCCATCTTAGTCTGCGGCAGGCCTCCATAGGACAATATTGTTTTGTCAACCCACCTTTTCCCAGTCTAAAATAAATAATAAAAATATGCATATTTTTTATCATTGCGGTTCAAAAAGTGCAATCTATAAAAATGTAAAATGAATGAACCTGTACAGTACATAAAGAAAAAAGGAATTTAAACGGCAGAAATACATTTTTTTCAATGCCACATCTGAAACAACAAAAAAAATTGAACAAAATGTCGTTTACAGCACAAAGTGGTTGATGGAAAAATAAAAATGTCATTCGTCCAAGAAAATGGTGACAACAGCCATTTTTTTTTTCTTTACAAATTTCTGAAAAAATTTCACCCCTAAAGAGAAGCTGTTGTCAGGATTTTGTATCCCAAACTGATAGCATGTATATAACGTCGCTTTAATGCTGATTAAATCCATACCTTTCGTGCAGAAATCAGTTTTGCTGTTTTAGAGAAATCCATAGTTAAAACTTCACGCTAATGAACTGCAAGTGCAGTGGGCGAGCGCTGCACTTACAGCTCTCCAGACTCTCTGCTCACTACCTGCCTCCTGTCTCAGCCCGACAGGTCACAGAAACATGAGCGACCTAAAGACAGGAGGCAGGCAGCGGGTGGGGAATAGGGGGAGAGGCAGAAGAGCTGGAAGCCCAACATCCAACCCCACTGCACTTGCTATGATTAAGAACATATTAAGCACTCTTGACGTGTCAGGATATCTTCCCTGTTCCATGTGCTGGATTCTTTTATATTTTTTCTTTGAAAATGATTTTAGTCATCCACTGAATTTACACGAGTGTTTGATTTATAGAATCATATGGGCCCTGATGCAAAATTTGGACCTGGGCCCCCACCTACATGTTGGTCCAGATGTATTAGCCCTTGCAAAAGACATACAGGTGCATCTCACTAAATTAGAATATAATCAAAAAGTTCATTTATTTCAGTTCTTCAATTCATCAAGTGAAACGCCGATATTATATAGAGTCATTACAAACAGAGTGATCTATTTCACGTGTTTATTTCTGTTAATGTTGATGATTATGGCTTACAGCCAATGAAAACACAAAAGTCATTATCTCAGTAAATTAGAATACTTTATAGCAACACCTTGAAAAATGATTTTAAAATCCGAAATGTCCTACTGAAATGTACAGTACAAACCAAAAGTTTGGACACACCTTCTCATTTAAAGATTTTTCTGTATTTTCATGACTTTGAAAATTGTACATTCACACTGAAGGGATCAAAACTATGAATTAACACATGTGGAATTATATACTTAACAAAAAAGTGTGAAACAACTGAAAATATGTCTTATATTCTAGGTTCTTCAAAGTAGCCACCTTTTACTTTGATGACTGCTTTGCACACTCTTGGCATTCTCTGGATGAGTTTCAAGAGGTAGTCACCGGAAATGGTTTTCATTTCACAGGTGTGCCCTGTCAGGTTTAATAAGTGGGATTTCTTGCCTTGTAAATGGGGTTGGGACCATCAGTTGTGTTGTTCAGAAGTCAGGTGGATACACAGCTGATAGTCCTACTGAATAGACTGTTAGACTTTGTATTACGGCAAGAAAAAAGCAGCTAAGTAAAGAAAAACGAGTGGCCATCATTACTTTAAGAAATGAAGGTCAGTCAGTCCGAAAAATTGGGCAAACTTTGAAAGTGTCCCCAAGTGCAGTTGCAAAAACCATCAAGCGCTACAAAGAAACTGGCTCACATGAGGACCGTCCCAGGAAAGGAAGACCAAGAGTCATCTCTGCTTCTGAGGATAAGTTTATCTGAGTCACCAGCCTCAGAAATCACAGGTTAACAGCAGCTCAGATTAGAGACCAAGTCAATGCCACACAGAGTTCTAGCAGCAGACACATCTCTACAACAACTGTTAAGAGGAGACTTTGTGCAGCAGGCCTTCATGGTAAAATAGCTGCTAGGAAACCACTGCTAAGGACAGGCAACAAGCAGAAGAGACTTGTTTGGGCTAAAGAACACAAGGAATGGACATTAGACCAGTGGAAATCTGTGCTTTGGTCTGATGAGTCCAAATTTGCGATCTTTGGTTCCAACCACCGTGTCTTTGTGTGACGCAGAAAAGGTGAACGGATGGACTCTACATGCCTGGTTCCCACCGTGAAGCATGGAGGAGGAGGTGTGATGGTGTGGGAGTGCTTTGCTGGTGACACTGTTGGGGATTTATTCAAAATTGAAGGCATACTGAACCAGCATGGCTACCACAGCATCTTGCAGCGGCATGCTATTCCATCCGGTTTGCGTTTAGTTGGACCATCATTTATTTTTCAACAGGACAATGACCCCAAACACACCTCCAGGCTGTGTAAGGACTATTTGACCAAGAAGGAGAGTGATGGGGTGCTACGCCAGATGACCTGGCCTCCACAGTCACCAGACCTGAACCCAATCGAGATGGTTTGGGGTGAGCTGGACCGCAGAGTGAAGGCAAAAGGGCCAACAAGTGCTAAGCATCTCTGGGAACTCCTTCAAGATTGTTGGAAGACCATTTCCGGTGACTACCTCTTGAAGCTCATCAAGAGAATGCCAAGAGTGTGCAATGCAGTCATCAAAGCAAAAGGTGGCTACTTTGAAGAACCTAGAATATAAGACATATTTTCAGTTGTTTCACACTTTTTTGTTAAGTATATAATTCCACATGTGTTAATTCATAGTTTTGATGCCTTCAGTGTGAATGTACAATTTTCATAGTTATGAAAATACAGAAAAATCTTTAAATGAGAAGGTGTGTCCAAACTTTTGGTCTGTACTGTATGTTCAGTAAATGCTTCAATACTTGGTCGGGGCTCTTTTTGCATCAATTACTGCATCAATGCGGCAATGTGGCATGGAGGCGATCAGCCTGTGGCATGGAGGGATCAGCCTGAGGCATGGAGGGATCAGCCTGTGGCATGGAGACGATCAGCCTGGGGCACTGCTGAGGGGTTATGGAAGCCCAGGTTGCTTTGATAGCAGCCTTCAGCTCGCCTGCATTGTTGGGTCTGGGGTCTCATCTTCCTCTTGACAATACCCCATAGATTCTCTATAATAGATTCTCTATGGGGTTAAGGTCAGGCGAGTTTGCTGACAATCAAGCACAGTGATACTGTTGTGTGTAAACCAGGTATTGGTACTTTTGGCAGTGTGGACAGGGGCCAAGTCCTGCTGGAGAATGACATTCCCATCTCCAAAAAGCTTGTCGGCAGAGGGAAGCATGAAGTGCTGTAAAATGTCCTGGTAGACAGCTGCGCTGACTTTGGTCTTGATAAAACACAGTGGACCTACACCAGCAGATGACATGGCTCCCCAAACCATCACTGATTGTGGAAACTTCACACTAGACCTCCAGCAGCTTGGATTGTGGCCTCTCCACTCTTCCTCCAGACTCTGGGACCTTGTGGAGTGTGTCAATGACTGCCTTCTGGTTTTTTGTTAATTTTAATTTAACTACTGAGATAATGACTTTTGTGTTTTCATTGCCCGTAAGCCATAATCATCAACATTAACAGAAATAAACACTTGAAATAGATCACTCGGTGTGTAATGACTCTATATAATACAGGAGTTTCACTTTTTGTATTGAAGAACTGAAATAAATTAACTTTTTGATGATATTCTAATTTAGTGAGATGCACCTGTATGTGAAGTCCCTCCACATAATGTAATAACATTGTAATAACATTCATTATCTCACATGTAATAACATTAATGTAATAACATTAATGTCACCCGTCCTGTGCCCCTTCCAGTAATAATGTCCCCTCATTCTTGGCCACTTTCTGGTATAATGTCCTCCGTCCTGAGCCCCTTCCTGGTATAATGTCTCCATCCTTGCCACTTCCAGTAATATATGTCCCTATCCTAGGTCCCTTTCAGTAATATATGTCCCTATCCTGGGACCCTTCCAGTAATATATATCCCCATCCTGGGCCCCTTCCTGGTATAATGTCCCAGCTACCGGGCCCATTCTGTAATAATGCTTCCAGTTCTGCCGCTGTTTTCTACCACATGTAAGACACACATCTTCAGGCGCACATCCAGCAGAAATAGTCACTGGTGTTAGCGGACCACCCTCCCATCCTCTGTGAAGGTGATCATTACTCCTCTGCTGATGACAGGTTCTCTTTAAATAATAATTAAAAAGTAAAAATATATACAAGTTTGGTATTCCTGTAATAGTACTAAACGAAAGAATCGTGAACATTGTAAAAACAAAACATCCCAAAATAATGGCGATATTGCATTTTTTTTCACTATTTGATTGCACAAACTTTAACGGTTCCATTTTGTGGATCATTGTGGGGTTAAATGAACAGAGTCATTCAAAACTGCAACTTTTTTCTGAGAATAATGAGCCCTTACATGGCTATGTCAACCGAGAAATAAAAAAAAAAAAAAAGTGATGGCTCTTGAAAAAAGGAGGAAATAACGAATATTGGCCTTGGTGAGAAGGGGGTTAAACTTTATAGTTTCCCTTATAACTACTATATTATGTTGAATCCTGCTTAGGAGGAGCACGTTGCCTCTGTAATTGCAGGATTTCATTGTCACCTTCTCGGGTTTTCTTCCTCCCCATACAGCTTGCATTACCGGCTGAAGGTCTCCGTTAGCGGTAAAATGGGATTATTTCTTAATGACCTTAGTTGAGATGATAAAACCTGCGTAACCACCATAAGACGACAAACACTGCAACCATTTCTGGAAATAATCCCTGGAAATGAAGATCCCGACCGAACCCATCTGTGCATTAACCGACAGTAATGACATTGTATGGAGACCTCCGGTTGAGTGACACGGCAGGACGCTGCCCCCCATCCGGGGATATATTGCAGGCCAGGTTTTTGTATCATGTAAGGAAACTGATGGCGCGGTGTCGCCTAGTGTAGGACGTGTGCTGTGCCGCAGGTGCAGCCATGACACTTGGTGCTCCATTGAAGCTCAGGTCGTGTCGGTCAGCAGTATGTAAGGATGAGCCGGGTGTGAAATGGTTGCACTTTTATCAGAGGCGTCTAATTAGCCGACACGTGAAGAGCGGCATCTGGCTCAGCGTTCGCCGATCGCACCACACCTCCAGTTGTCGTGGAGACCATCACATGACCGGCTCGGAGCTGAAACTCGGGGGCTCAGGTCCAGATGCACTCTTAACATAATCTGACAGGGACCAGATGGGCGGCTTATTCGGGGGGCCAAAAAATGCCAAGTTCATTGCCCTCCAAAAAGTGCATCCCTCGCCCATCATTTCCGTACGTGTCTTCCTGCACCGTACCAGCTCCTCTCTCCCGGGGGGGTCTTGTCCGAGGCTAGAAGGATATTTTACATTACAGATAAAAAAAAAAAATCACATTAGTCTTTGGGAACCGGGTGCACTAAATTATTCCCTCGAGGCATCCAGCTATTAACCCTTCCATATCACATGGATTGCAATAGTCAAAATCAAGACTGAAAATTTCATTTATCTCCTTGCTGAAATAGCTGTAAAAAAAAATTTATATACCGTATATAGAGAAAAAAGGGACAAAGGGATATTAAAAAAGGATCTGACATGTTCCTATTTTCCATAATATGACTACTCTGGGGCATCACGTGTTAAAACTCTGCACTAGGTTGTCCCTCCGCCTGGAAAATGATGATAAAATTGGTATCTGGTGGCATGTCTCTACCCAGACTGACATCGTCCAATCCAATTTGGCAATGTCAAACATGGAGAAGAGAAATGGTAACACCCTGTTGTCAATTTATTCCTACATTTCCAAAAGGAGTAACAGAGGAATGGCACAACGCAGGGTTCTACAAAGAATATGTTACAGGAACTGCTACAAGTTTTTACTGGTGAGTAGAGATGAGCGGCCCCGAACTAAAAGTTTGGGGTTCGTACCAAACACTTAGAGTCCGGTGCTAAACACAGGCTTTTCCCGGAAGTCCGCTTTAATGTTTGGAGTTTTGGGGGAAGTTTGGGAGGAAAGAGAAAAATGTTTCCAGCTCCAAGGTTTGGGTCCCCATTGTTTTCTTTGGGTTAAGGTTCAAATTCGGGTCAAGTTCTGGTACCCTAACCGAACTTTGGACTAAAGTTTGGGTCAGGTACCAGAAACCAAACTTCCACGGGTCCACTCATCCCTACTGGTGAGATGACAGGTCGTCTTTAAGCCCTTCGCGACATATGACGTACTGGTACCTCCAATGTCTGGTCACCATCTTTAATGTAGGCTCAGGAGCCGAGTCTGCATCACTGCCGGCAGATGATGGCTCAGTCCGTTGCTGTTAGCGTCTCAAATATCACTGTCAGTTTCTGCGAGAGGAATTTATTGTGCTCTAACTAGGGGACTTGCTTTTCCATGCACTTATCAGCCCTCCCACCACATGATCGAGGGGCGCTGTTGGGTTTCTATGGCAGCTTGTGCTCTGTTGAAGACCTCCGTGCCAGCCAATAACCCTTTCGCGTCACAGACTGTTTTCACCTTCCTGACCAGGCCAATTTTTTCAATTCTGACCAGTGTCACTTTATGGTAATACCTCTGGAACACTTCAACATATCCCAGTGATTCTGTGACTTTGAAGGGTCTATATGACAGAAAATACCCAAAAATTACACCATTCTAAAAACTGAACCCCTGAAAGTACTCAAAAGAATATTCAAGAAGTTTATTAACCCTTTAGGTGCTTCACAGGAATTAAAGCAATATTGAAGGGGAAAATGAAAATTTCACTTTTTCCCACAAAAAATGTTACTTTAGCCCCAAATTTTGCATCTTCGCATGGGTAACAGGAGAAAATGGGCCATACAATTTGTTCTGCAATTTCTCCTGAGTATGCGGATACCCCATATATAGTAGCAAGCTACTGCTTGGGCGCACGGCACGGCACGAAAGGGACGTTATTTTGGCTGGAATAGATTGCGAACGCCATGTCACATTTGAAGAGGCCCTGACATGCCAAGACAGCAAAACACCCACAAGTGACCCCATTTTGTAAACTGCACCTTTCGAGGAATTCATCTAGAGGAGTATTGAGTACTTTTAACCCTCAGGCGACTCACAGACTTGTATAACATTGGGCTGAGTAAGTGAAATATTACCATTTTTTTCCACTAAAACGTTGCTTTGGCCCCAAGTTTGTAATTTTCAAAAGGGGTAATAGGAGAAAACAAAATTTGTTCTGCAATTTTCGACCGCCATATTGGAGTTCAGATTTTGCGGTGCCAAGTCACATTGGCAAAGCCCCTGAGGTGCCAGAAGAGCAGAACCCCCCATAAGTGACCCCATTTTACAAACTATACCTCTCAATGAATTCATCTAGGGGTGCAGTGATGATATTGACACCACGGGTGTGTCACAGAATTTAAGACCATTGGGCAGTGAAGAAAAAATAATTACATTAAACAGCACAAAAAAAAATTGTTTTAGCCCCAGATTTTACATTTTCACACTGGGAAATTAGTAACAATGGCACCAAAATTTGTCCCACAATTTCTGCTGAACGTAGCAATACCCGATATGTGACTGTACTGTACGGTTTAGCCAAACGGTGAGACTCAGAATGGAAGGAGCACTATTTGAGTCTTGGAGAACAATTTTTTGTAAAATAGGGCTCTGTATATGGAGTCTGTAAACTAAGTGTCAGAAGAGCAGAATCCTCCCCCACAAGTGACCTCATTTTGGAAATTACACGCCTTTGAGAATTTATCTACAGGTGTAGTGATGATTTTGACTCCATGGGTCTTTTCCAGAAACAAGCAGCAGTGGATGTTGCTGAATGAAAATTGCAAATCTGCCATTGCAGTGCCCGTACATTGTAGTGACCAGTACATTGTGCCAAGCTCGGGATTCTGGAGACACGTACCCAGCAAATTAGGCAGTATCTCATCACTACAGAAATACCAAACATCTGGACGCTCAAAGTGGTTTAGGCACACTGGGCCTCAGAAGGGAGGTTGGCATTAGGATTTGGAAGCGCAGAATTTGCTGTATTTTTTTTTTGGGAGGGTGGGGGGGTTGCCAAACCGCTTTTCCAGAGCCTTTGTACTACCAGTAACGTGGAAGCCCTCTATATTTCCGTTAACAGATGACAGACCTGAGTGGGGACTTGCTTTTTTTTTGTGGATTGAGTTGAAGCTTTTATTGGGAACATTTTACATAACATTTGGGATCATTTTTATCCTGCGCTCTACGCTGAGCACTTACATCGGGGTTTCCATCTAAATTTCCAAGTGATGTAATTCAGATGAAACCCCTGCGGGATCCATTCACTATAATGAGGCAGCAGAGTTACTCTGGACTCCGTTTGGCCTCTGTTCAGCGTTGTCCTTCTTTTCAGAAGTGCACAAAACTGTGGCCGACCGCGCTTTTATGCACGCCTAAAAAGACTGACACCGCTTGATCATAGGCCACACGGCGTCCTCAGTGCCTCCATCAGCCTCATTGTAGGGAATCTTCCGCCAGGGTTTCCAGTCTGAATCAAGCATTTCAGAAATTTACATGGAAACCCTGGTGTTATCGCTCAGCGCAGAGCACAGGATAAATGTGAGCGGAGCTGCGATCTTTGGGAGAATGAAAAAATTAACAGCGGGTACCATTTCTAGGCACATACCATTTTTTGATTGGTTTCTATTCAGATTTTAGGAAGGCAGAATGAACATAAACCAGCAATTCAGGAATTACATTTTTGTATGCCGTTCACCGTGTGGTAAAATTGACAAGGCAGCTTTACTCTTCGGGTCAGTAGGATTACAGTGATACCACATTTACATCATTTTTTTTAATGTTTTGTCGCTTCTACACAAATACTATTATATAGAAAAAATAATTTTAAAAAACCCTGTAACACTCAAGGGAGAAGCGGGAAATAAAATAAGTGCCGAAACTGGCTACTTCTGACCTGGTGATAGGTTCTCTTTAAATGCAGACGCAAACTTCAAAGGACTGAACTCCAGGTTGAAATTGGCCACATGGAGGAGCTAAAACATTGCTCTGTCACTCTGGGTGAATAAGGCTGACTGATTTGGATGTTCTGGCGAGCTGCTTACCCTATTTATGCACCCAGTATTGAAAATGAATAAATAATAAGGTGGTCTCTGATATATACTGTACTTGTTAAAAAAAAACAACTTTTCTATACAGTATAATTGCTCCGGTAGTACTAGCAGATTGTATTCACAGAGACTTTTTTACTGTACGTTCTGTACACATGGTGTTTTTGCAGCAATTTTTTGCTATGTTTTCTTTTGTTGCAAAAAGACTGCGTTTTACAGTACTGGCAAAGTGAATGAGATTTAAAACCTCATGATGACGCTTCTTTCATTTTTGTTTTTTGAGCTGCTTGACGTATTTTCAAAACTGTTGCAAGTCAATTCTTTCAGCGTTTTTCACACATTCTGATGAATGGGAAAGCAAAGCAAGCACACTTCAAAAATGTGCCTATTTTACACAGGGTATTTACTGCCAATGCACTATTTTTGCTACAAATACGCAACGTGTGAACATACCCTTAATGTGTGTTACTACAACTAAGCAAGAGTCTTCACGAACAGTGTCTGAACTGGTAACATCTGATTTTATAAAACATACTTAAAGTGTATCAGTCCTTTTACATAATATTTGCAAAAAAAACCATGGACTTAATGCTTTCATCCCCCAATGTGTTAAAGGGAAACTGTCAGCTGGTAAAGTAGAATAGGGCCCAACCATTCCACAAAATGACAGAGGCCCCAACAGGGCCACATCTGTCAAAAAGCATCTTGGGCTGCAGATTTTCAAAGATCTAACTAGCCCTCCCATTGATATATTTTATCCATGATGTTTATTTACTTTGGGTACAGATTTGTGTGCAGTTTATTCGCTGCTGTTATAATTATAATATAATATTTTTTATTTTTATAGCGCCCATAAATTCCACAGTGCTTTACAATTTTTGGGGGGACTTGTATATTTATAGATTGTTATAGATTTGCGTGCAGTTTATTCACTGCTGGTATAGATTTGCCTGCAGTTTATTCATTCCTGGTATAGATTTGTGTGCATTTTATGCTAATATAGATTTGTGTGCAGATTTTTCACATCTGTATAGCTTTGCATGCAGTTTGTTCACTGCTGGTATAGATTTGTGTGCAGTTTATTCACTGCTGGTAAAGATTTGCCTACAGTTTATTCACTGCTGGTATAGAAATGTGTGCAGTTTATTCACTGTTGGTATATATTCGTGTGCAGGTTATTCACTATTGGTATAGACTTGTGTGCAGTTTATTCACTGCTGGTATAGAAATGTGTGCAGTTTATTCACTGTTGGTATATATTCGTGTGCAGGTTATTCACTATTGGTATAGACTTGTGTGCAGTTTATTCATTGATGGTATAGATTTGTGTGCAGTTTATTCACTGCTGGCATAGATTTATGTACAGTTTATTCACTGCTTGTATAGATTTGTCTTCAGTTTATCCACTGGTGGTATAGATTTGTATGCATTTTATGCTGGTATAGATTTGTGTGCAAAATTTTCACTGCTGTATAGATTTCTGTGCAGTTTGTTCACTGCTGGTATAGATTTGTATGCAGTTTATTTACTGCAGGTATAGATTTGCCTGCAGTTTATACACTGCTGGTATAGATTTGTGTGAAGTCTATTCACTGCTAGTATAGATTTGTGCGCAGTTTATTCAATGATGGTATAGATTTTTGTGCAGCTTATTCACTGTTGGTATAGATTCGTGTGCAGGTTATTCACTGTTGGTATAGACTTGTGTAGTTTATTCAATGAAGGTACATATTTGTGTACAGTTTATTCACTGTCAGTATAGATGCAGTTTATTCACTGCGGGTATAGATTTGTGTGCAGTTTATTCACTGCTGGTATAGAATAGCCTCCAGTGAATTCACTGTTGGTATAGACTTGTGTGCAGTTTATTCAATGATGGTATAGATTTGTGTGCAGTTTATTCACTGTCAGTATAGATGCAGTTTATTCACTGCTGGTATAGAATTGTGTGCAGTTTATTCACTGCTGGTATAGAATTGTGTGCAGTTTATTCACTGTTGGTATAGACTTGTGTGCAGTTTATTCACTGTTGGTATAGTTTTCTGTGCAGTTCATGCTGGTATAAATTTGTGCGCAATTTATTCACTGCTAGTATAGATTTTGTGCAGTTTATTCACTGCTGGTATATATTTGTGTGCAGTTTATTCACTGCTGGTATATATTTGTGTGCAGTTTATTTACTGCTGGTATAGATTTGTGTGTTTATTCACTCTTGGTATAGACTTGTATGCAGTTTATTCAATGATGGTATAGATTTGAGTGCAGTTCATGCTGGTATATATTTGTGTGCAGTTTATTTACTGCTGGTATATATTTGTGTGCAGTTTATTCACTGTTGGTATATATTTGTGTGCAGTTTATTCACTCTTGGTATATATTTGTGTGCAGTTTATACACTCTTGGTATATATTTGTGTGCAGTTTATTCACTCTTGGTATATATTTGTGTGCAGTTTATTCACTGTTGGTATAGACTTGTGTGCAGTTTATTCAATGATGGTATAGATTTGTGTACAGTTTATTCACTGCTGGTATAGATTTGTGTGCAGTTTATTCACTGCTGGTATATATTTGGGTGAAGTTTATTCACTGCTGGTATAGATTTGTGTACAGTTTAGTCACTGCTGGTATAGATTTGTGTGCAGTTTATTCACTCCTGGTATAGATTTACACATACAACCCATAGAGATGTTTAAAATAATAACATCTAAAATTGTATTTCTTTAGCTGAACAATGGTGGAAGCTTCCACAGGTCCTTGGTAATTTGACTGTATGGGTCTCAGAAATTTGAGATAACAGCCCAGGACAACAGTATTACTAATATTTCAAGTGCGATCCAATTATGAGCTTTTCCCAAAGAATTATATTCTGTAGAGGCAAAAATTATATTGACTTCAGTGCTGTCTAACATTTTGAGGATCTAACGGGAAACTTTTTTGTTTTTCTTTAAAGACAATATAAAAGACGTCACAGGGTTTTATATGAGTTAAGGGCTGCTAACACTGCCATTGTAAACAAGCTTAATTTCAGGTCCGCAGCATCACTCAGGCAACGGGAGTCACACGGCTTTGCAGGTTTGGGGCATTAATTAAAGGTTTCAGAAGACCCTACCTGTGTGAGGTATTTCTACTTCATATTCTAAGAAGGAAGCCCTCTCTGTGGAGAGCAGGAGAGCTCATTAATGAGGCTAATTAGGTGTAAAGGGGGTAGAGTCTGGCATCAGCTGTGTCTTGTAGGAGCTAATCATTAAACTCAGTAATCTCCAGCATATAACAGCCACAGAGCGGCTCCTGGGTGATGTAGCTGAGAATTTCTCCAGCACCTGAGCGCTGGAACAAATGGAGAAAAATTCCCTTAAAGCTGCAGCGCTGCCAGAGCTCTGAAAACGCCTGACCAAGAATGTGGGTCAAGCCTGTGACTGTCTTCTCATTAGCTTGTACAGTGATTCAACTACTTTTAACAGGGTTTTATTGACTTTCCAACAAAAACTATAATCCAAGATGTCTTCATAGAAAAAAAATACAATATTAACTAAAAATAAAGACTGCAGCTCACCAGGAGGGATTGGAATTCTGTATTGTGCCGTTCCTCGATTATTCCTCCAGGCAATGTATGAATTAGTCTCTGCCTGGTCATTTTACCCAAGCTTGAAAGTGCCTCAATAACCGGAAAACTATTTTTTTCCTCTTTACAACAGCCATAATATTATATTTATTATAACATATATATATATATATATATATATATTATATTGTACAGTACAGTGAAAAGTTTTCAGTAGGCATGGAAAAAATGCTGCAAAGCGAGAATGTTTTTAAAAAAAAAAAAAAATTCCAGAAATGTCAATAGTTTATTTTTGACAATTAAAAAGATGTATATGTGTGTGTGTATGTATATATATGTGTGTATATATATATATATATATACGCACACACACACAATATATATATACTGTATATATTTCTCACGTATTTAATAGACATGGCCGTATGAGACACTGCTTTATATGGGTGAAATTGTATTATATTATTTTTATTGTAATTTATTTTTTTTTACTGTTCATCTTTCACACCCAATAACCTGTTAAATGAATTCTCTAGGTTATTACGGTCATTTAGATACCCAAAGTGTAGGGCTTTTTGTTATGTATGTAATAAAATGCATTTTATATGAAAAAATTTGTACCTTTGCATATTTTTTAGTTTTTGTAGTAGGAACTTTTAATTTTGCATTACTTTGTCTTACTTTTCATGATGTTATATTATATATGTATATATGTATATATATATATATATATATATATATATATATATATATATATACAGTACAGACCAAAAGTTTAGATACACCTTCTCATTTAAAGATTTTTCTGTATTTTCATGACTATGAAAATTGTACATTCACACTGAAGGCATCAAAACTATGAATTAACACATGTGGAATTATATACTTAACAAAAAAGTGTGAAACAACTGAAAATATGTCTTATATTCTAGGTTCTTCAAAGTAGCCACCTTTTGCTTTGATGACTGCTTTGCACACTCTTGGCATTCTCTTGATGAGCTTCAAGAGGTAGTCACCGGAAATGGTTTTCACTTCACAGGTGTGCCCTGTCAGGTTTAATAAGTGGGATTTCTTGCCTTATAAATGGGGTTGGGACCATCAGTTGTGTTGTGCAGAAGTCTGGTGGATACACAGCTGATAGTCCTACTGAATAGACTGTTAGAATTTGTATTATGGCAAGAAAAAAGCAGCTAAGTAAAGAAAAACGAGTGGCCATCATTACTTTAAGAAATGAAGGTCAGTCAGTCCGAAAAATTGGGAAAACTTTGAAAGTGTCCCCAAGGGCAGTTGCAAAAACCATCAAGCGCTACAAAGAAACTGGCTCACATGAGGACAGCCCCAGGAAAGGAAGACCAAGAGTCACCTCTGCTTCTGAGGATAAGTTTATCCGAGTCACAAGCCACAGAAACCGCAGGTTAACAGCAGCTCAGATTGGAGACCAGGTCAATGCCACACAGAGTTCTAGCAGCAGACACATCTCTTCAACAACTGTTAAGAGGAGACTTTGTGCAGCAGGCCTTCATGGTAAAATAGCTGCTAGGAAATCACTGCTAAGGACAGGCAACAAGCAGAAGAGACTTGTTTGGGCTAAAGAACACAAGGAATGGACATTAGACCAGTGGAAATCTGTGCTTTGGTCTGATGAGTCCAAATTTGAGATCTTTGTTTCCAACCACCGCGTCTTTGTGCGACGCAGAAAAGGTGAACGGATGGACTCTACATGCCTGGTTCCCACCGTGAAGCATGGAGGAGGAGGTGTGATGGTGTGGGGGTGCTTTGCTGGTGACACTGTTGGAGATTTATTCAAAATTGAAGGCATACTGATCCAGCATGGCTACCACAACATCTTGCAGCGGCATGCTTTTCCATCCAGTTTGCGTTTAGTTGGACCATCATTTATTTTTCAATAGGACAATGACCCCAAACACACCTCCAGGCTGTGTAAGGGCTATTTGACCAAGAAGGAGAGTGATGGGGTGCTACGCCAGATGACCTGGCCTCCACAGTCACCAGACCTGAACCTAATCGAGATGGTTTAGGGTGAGCTGGACCGCAGAGTGAAGGCAAAAGGGTCAACAAGTGCTAAGCATCTCTGGGAACTCCTTCAAGATTGTTGGAAGACCATTTCGGTGACTACCTCTTGAAGCTCATCAAGAGAATGCCAAGAGTGTGCAAAGCAGTCATCAAAGCAAAAGGTGGCTACTTTGAAGAACCTAGAATATAAGACATATTTTCAGTTGTTTCACACATTTTTGTTAAGTATATAATTCCACATGTGTTAATTCATAGTTTTGATGCCTTCAGTGTGAATGTACAATTTTCATAGTCATGAAAATACAGAAAAATCTTTAAATGAGAAGGTGTGTCCAAACTTTTGGTCTGTACTATATACATACATACATACACTGTATACACATGAAATTGTCAACGACGGATGGTGTGATCTGACACTGATGTTCCTTGAGCTTGAAGTTCACCTTTAATCTCTTTAGAAGTTATCCTGGGCTCTTTTGTTACTATTCGTATTATCCGTCTCTTTGATTTGTCATCAATTTTCCTCCTGTGGCCACGTCTAAGGAGGTTGGCTACAGTCCCATGGACCTTAAATTGCTGAATAATATGTGCAACTGTAGTGACAGGAACATCAAGCTGCTTGGAGATGGTCTTATAACCTTTATCTTTCACATGCTTGTCTATAGTTTTCTTTCTAATCTCCTGAGACAACTCTTTCCTTTGCTTCCTCTGGTCCATGTTGAGTGTGGTACACACCATGTCACCAAACAGCACAGTGAGTATCTGTAGCCCTATATACAGGCCCACTGACTGATTACAAGATTGTAGACACCTGTGATGCTAATTAGTGGACACAACTTGATTTAATATGTCCCTTCTGTCACATTATTTTCAGGGGTACCATCATTTCTGTCCAGGCCTATTTCATGAGTTTAATTTTTTTTAAATTCTGTGGAAACAGGGTTGAAAAGCAAAGACTGACTTTCATTTGTTCATTTTCATAGATTTTTAATTTATTATTACTTTTGTCAGATTCAAGTTATTTCTGTGACCATTGTGGGTTTTTCTTTCATTAAACGAGGGGTACCAACAATTTTGACCACGTGTGTACATACATACACTGTATATACAGTACAAACCAAACGTTTGGACACACCTTCTCATTTAAAGATTTTTCTGTATTTTCATGACTATGAAAATTGTACATTCACACTGAAGGCATCAAAACTATGAATTACCACATGTGGAATTATATACTTAACAAAAAAGTGTGAAACAACAGAATATATGTTTTATATTCCAGGTTCTTCAAAGTAGCCACCTTTTGCTTTGATGACTGCTTTGCACATTCTTGGCATTCTCAGAGGATAAATACCCAGCTTTCTAGCTAGAGCAGTGAGTCTGCATGGGCCTGGAGGTGAAAGCTCTGTAGCTGTGTTTTCATGTGAAGGAAAGTTGAACCTTGTGTTCTTTGTTCCTGAAGTGGGCAGTTTCCCATAGCAACAAAGACTGTGCAATACATTATGTTTTTGTTTTCCTGTTAGGCCGGGAAGTCCGTGTTTGTTTTGCTAGCATTGCTGTGGTTTATGCAGTGGAAGATTTAAAGAGACAGTCTTCCTTGGTCTACCTCTATGTGCAGCCGAGTGAGGTGATCTATGACAGTTGGTGGAGAATGCGGGCAAGTCTCCCAAGAACCAAATGTGACGGCTGGGGACAAACTGCATGTCTTGGGTGAAGGCGGCTGTAAGGATGGAACAGCGGTCAGACAAAATGGAGGAGCTGATCAAGCATCTGGTCCAAAGCCAGCAGCAGCATCAGTTCCAGCAGCAACAACAACATCAACAGCTTTGACAACAGGAGCAGCAGATTGATTCACTCACAGGGTTGGGTTGTGGCACGGCAGCAGCTCCGACCCCAATGTCAGCTGATGATTTCTCTGTCTAGAAGGCGGTGAGAAGAGCCTTGCAGAAGATGACCCTGGGTGATGACAAAGAGGCCTTTTTAACAGTTTTTGAAATGTCGTCGATAGGGAGAAACTCCCGCCAGAGCAGTGGGCGGAAGTTCTGGCGCCATAATTAATGAGGGAGCCACAAAAGGCCTACTATGATTTGGCTTTACTGGACGCCAACGAATATGAAAAACTGAATACAGAAATTTTGGGGCACTTGGGAGTGCCAATGTTTGTCAGGGCACAACGGGTCCACCGCTGGGCATATCACCATGACAAACCCCCTCGCTCCCAAATGTTTGTTCTGCTGCACCTCATCTAAAAGTGGTTACAACCGGAGTCCTCTACAACAGCGCAGATAGTGGAGCGAGTTGTAATGGACCGGTCGTGCACTCCCTTCCGAGCCCGATGCAGACTTGGGTTGCCCAGGGAAATCCCAGAACGCCTATGACTTGGTCGGACTGGTTGAAAGGTATCAGGGGGTCGACGGGTGCTTCGGGAGGCAACCCACTCCATACTGGAGGGTGGAGGCTAAAAAATGGGTGGGGCGTCCAAGGGGGCAGTAGAGGTCATGCCAAAGACCTCAGTGGGAGATATAATTTGGTCATTGGCTGCTCATTGTCCCCTGACTACCGAGCAAATGGACTGTAGCATTGGGCACCGGTGTTCATTCTAAGTATATCCAGCAGTGTGGACTGTCCACCCGGCAAGGGCTCCCAAGCTTGTCCTGTAAAAGTGAATGGCCTGCAAATGATGGGACTACTGGACGCTGGGAGATTGGTGACCCTCGTGAGGGCTACACTCCCTCTCCAATTGATCCCTGGGGAGAAGGTTGGCGTCGGCTGCATTCACGGGGATGCTAAAGACTATCCAGTGGCAAGATTGGACATTGAAATGGCCCGAGGTACTGAGTTCCATGAGGTTGGTTGGTCCCGGATTTATTTCACCCAATTATCATAGGCCGGGACTTTGTGTTGTTTTGGGACTTGTGGGGGAGGGGCGGAGACCTCGATGGCTTGTGTCAGAAACAGGTTGGCCCTAAAAAAGTCTCACTAACCCAGAGTCTGACGGATTTCCCTTCTGTGTAATGGGAGAAGAGGAGAAAGTAGTATCCCCGGATTCAGACATTCCTGAGACAGGGGTGACCAGAGAAAATTTTGGGTTCAACCAACATAGGGACCTATCTCTAAAAGAAGCGTTCAATAAGATAACCATCATAAATGGCATAGCACAGGAGTCAGGGGCTGACACCCGATTTCCCTATTTCATGTTGAGTGGGGACTTATTGTAACGGGTTACTAAGGTTAGGGAGGAGATAGTGGAGCAATTGTTGGTACCAGGACCCTATAGACAAAGGGTGTTGGACAGGGCCCATTCACATGTCTTAGGTGGCCATCTCGGGGTGGACAAAACTCAAGAATGGGTCATGCGGAAGTACTATTGGCCCAGATGTCAAATGGAAATCCTAAGGTACTGCAAGTCCTATCCCAACTGCCAGTTAACGACTCCCACCTCTCACTTCGGAAATCCTCTCATGTTGATACCTATCAAGGCAAGGCAACAGAGGGACCCTGTTGAAACTCCATGTGGGCTGGACAAGCCAGAAGGGGACACTGTGAATGTCACAGTGGCAGAGACACTGTCACTAGCACAGAAACAATAGTGCTAAGAACTGCTTCAGTGGAACCGGGAGCAGTTTTTGGAGTCGCTAGGACATACGCAGGTGGTTGAACATGAAATCCTGACGGAACCACATGTGCGGGTGAACCAACAGCCGTGTAGAATCCCGCAAGCCTGCCATGAGGTGATTTCAAAGGAGGCGAGGAAAAGGTTGAACCTAGGTGTCATCGAGGAGTCAAAGAGCTGCGGGTCCAACCCCACCCTTCTTGTGCGGCGAGTCGCGTTTCTGAAGCAACCACAGGGAACTAAATGTGGTGTAGAAATGTGATGCATATTCAATGCTCCGTGTAGATGATATCATAGAGAAGCTATGGTCAGGAAGATACATCCACCACCCTGGACCTAATGAAAGGTTACTGGCAAATCCTTCTCTCTCAAAGTGCAAAGGAAAAGATGGTCTTTGCTACACCTGACGGTTGCTGCCAGTATACCAGAATTCCGTACGGGCTGCAAGGAGACCCAGCTACCTTCCGGAGGGCCATGTAACGGATCTTAGCCCCTCACAAAAAGTATGCCGCAGCTTACCTCGACGACATGGTGATATTCAGCCCGGATCGGGAAAGTCATCTGCAGAAGGTCCAGGCCATGCTGGATGCACTAAGGTGGGGGTTTACCATAAACCCAAAGAAGTGTGCCATGTGGGAAAAAAAAAAGGGAAAATACTTGGGCTATACCGGAATAGGTGAAGTAAAGCCGCAAGTGAATAAGGTGGAGGCAATCCAAAATTGTCTGAAACCGGTCTCCAAGAAACAGGTTTGAGCATTTCTAGGAGTGGTGGGATACTATCAGCGGTGTATCCCGAATTTTGCCATGACAGCCGCATCCCTGACCGACCTTCTTAAGGGCACAAAGACGTCAATGGCCAAATGGTCTCTTGAAGCAAAGATGGTGTTCCAAGAGTTTAAACTCAGGGCTACGGGACTTCAACTTTCATGTGCAACACCGGCCATGGGAAGCTGCACAGCAACACAGATTTCCTGTCTAGACTTCCCTGTTTGGTGACTGAAGGTGACAAAACCCCCAGCTTTGGGCAGAGGGGGGAAGTTATGTGACAAAGTCACTGGCAAAGTACTAGAGAAGAGATATGTAGCACTGAGGTTGTTAGCTTCAGTAATATTAACCTTGGAAAAATGATCCAGCACACTAAGTGCTGAGAGGGGTTAGTCAGCCATGTTTAGTGCTAGGATGATTGAACAGCTGTAGAGTGGGAGGAGTCCAGAGGATAAATACCCAGCTTTCCAGAGCAGTGTGTGTGTGTGGGTCTGGAGGTGAAAGCTCTGGAGCTGTGTTTTCTTGTGAAGGAAAGCTGAACCTTGTGTTGCTTGTTCCTGAAGCGGGTGATTTCCCGTAGCAACAAGGACACTGTGCCATATGTTATGTTTTTGTTCTCCTGTTAGGCCGGGAAGGCCGTGTTTGCTTTACTAACATTGCCGTGATTTATGCGGTACTCTTAATAAACTCAGCGAAAGATTTAAAGAGACAGTGTTCCTGTGTCTACCTCTATGTCCAGCCAGGTGAGCTGATCTACTACAACATATATATGTGTATATATATATATATATATATATATATATATATATATATATATATATATATATATATATATATATATATATATACATACACACACACACACATATACACACACTGAGATTGTTGACCAGCCACTTCTAACTGGATGAAGCAAATGTGAACAGGTGCAAGCTACTATGACTGCACTATATACATACCTATACGTATCGTTCTCTGATGGGACATGTATATGTAATCTATTAATAGATAAATATATATATATAAATACACAGACCCATACATAGTCCATGATTCGTGCCGCTCAAAAATCACAAGAAATTTCTGGGAACAATTTTATTTCTTTATTGCTCATTTATTCTTTCCACTTTAACTGGAGCATCCATAGAAGCCCCTGTTACAGTGGGGGAAAAAGCCCACTATAGTGAGAAAAGTCAGTGGCAGAGCTTATTTAGCTAGGATCTATGCCAAGCAGAGATCCGGTCATCATGTGATCGCCGGGTACTACAGAGGCATCAGGAGTGCCGATGCTTCTGTTTGTTGCATCTCACTCACAGAGCGATATGTACCTGGCAAAAGAGAAGACGTAAGTGGTAAGGCAGGGGTCACATCACGTCTAGCCCTACGGTCAGTGGCACAGTCAGTACTTACACCCGCACCCTTGCAAAACGGAATTCGGGCCATTCACTATAATGATGAAGACGGTGTCACAGTGTGCTGTGTCTTACATTATTTCGGCTGTGTTTGTCTGGTTGAGGGAACTAGGTGTATACAGATGAAAATGAAGCTCGACAGCACACTGTGACTCCGTCTGAATCCCTAGAGTCAACTGCTCCGTTGGTGCATACACCCAAATCCCGTTTTCCAGGGGTCTGGACGTAAGCCCCGAAGGAGTCACTAAATGTAGAGTCAAACCCTATGTGAATACAGCCATATAAATCGCTTCTATCTTCTCCCAAAGGTCCCCAGCTGTGTCCGACAGCCACAAATCAGACCTGCTCTAGGAACTTTCAAGAGGATCTGTCACGTGCTCAAAAAATGTAGTTGAAATATGTTGTAAAAGATCCCTGAGCTCCTCTGATTCTGCCGATCTTTTCTGTTTTGCGCTGCATTTCTCGATTGCAGATTTAGTCACATTTGATGCTTTTAAAGTGCAGTATGTGAAATCTCTGATTGTAGACCAACTAGGCTATTCTTCAGTCTTCTCTGAGGTGCACGTTTTCACCCCTCCCTCCCAGATGCTGCCAATCACAGCTCAGCAGCTAATCAAACAGTCTCAGACAATACTGTGCTGTTATTGAGTGGGGGGGGGAAGAAGTCTCAGAAGAAATACCCTATTGGACTGTAAGCAGAGATTACACAAAGTGTGCTCCAGAAGCAACAAATGTGAATATATCTGCAAGGGGATTTTTACAAGCTTTTTAACTTACTTTTTTTTCAACCCTGCTCTGAAATGCCATGAAATTTGTTTAGTTATAATAAAAATGGAAAAATATAACAAAGAAAAATAATGACTATTTATCAGTATTGCTTACGTTCTCTATATATTTTTTTGCTCCTTGGCCGATTTTGATCAGTGACTGCAATGAAGTTGCACTTTTTAATGGGTACTCAGTGTTATAATAATAATAATTTTTATTTCTATAGTGCCAACTTATTTTGCAGCACTTTAATATTCAGAGGGGTCTTGTACAGACAATAAGGACATTACAGAGTAACACAAAATTCAACAGACACCAGGAGGAGTGAGGACCCTGATCACAAGCTACAATCTATGAGAAACAAGGGGGGACACGAAAGGTTAATCGTAAAAAGTGCTTGTATCAATATAATAAATAGGGTATTCACATAATGCTGCATGAAAAGGTCACCAGCCAGTATGTGCAGAGTACAGACACAGAGGGCTAGAAAACGCATGGAGGGTGTGTGCATAGAGGATACAAGGGTCCTGATTTGGAAGAAAATTTAAGTGAGGTGAGGCGACAGGCCAGTCTAAAGAAGTGCGTTTTTAGGGTACGGTTAAAACTGTGAGTATTGGTAAATTAATCGAATTGTACTGGGTAGTGCAATCCAAAAAATTGGTGCAGCTCGCAAGAAGTCTTGGATACGGGAACGAGAGGTTCAAATTATTGAGAATGTTAGTCTTAGGTCATTAGTGGAACGGAGGGCACAGGTAGGGTGATACACAGAGATGAGGGAGGAGATGTAGCATGGTGCAGAACTGTGGAGCACTTTGTGGGTGAGAGATAAGTTTATATAGGACTAGGTAGCAGATGGGCAACCAGTGCAATGACTGGCACAGAGTGGAGGCAACGGTGGAGTGGTTGGAGAGGAGTATGATCCTGGCTGCTGCATTCAGGACAGATTGGAGAGGGGAGAGTTTAGAAAGAGTGAGACCGAGAGTGCTGTCCGATTTTTGTTGTTTGATATGAGAAGCTTGGGAAAATTTCTCATACAAAAAAAAAAACCTGATTAAACACTAATGGCAAAAACTGACAAACTGACCAAACCCTGAAGAAAATCTGATCCAAAACACTGATGGATCTCAGTCTGTTTTTGGCATCTAAGAAAAAGCACTGAATGAGAGCTTAGGGTATGAGCACGCCAAGTTTTTTTGAGGAGGTTTTACAGCAGAAACTGAGTGGAAACTCTCCAAATCCTCTTAAAAAAGTTTATGAGATAACCACTTTAAAACCAAAACACATGGTATTCAGGGTTTTTTGGTGCAGATTTGCAGTTTGAACTGTGAACATTTAAGCCCCATTCAATGACATCTGTCTTCACAGTGACAAGTCATATGGGGCTGTATGAACAGCACAGCGGATTTCCTAGTGTAAATGATGGGAGGCGTTTTGTGGATAATTTTCAAGCACACGCTCATGTGAGCATGAAAAAAACCCTCTTTGAACATACCCCAAAAGTCGATTGAAAATCGTGCCAATCAGCATTAAACTCGCATGCCGCCTTAGTTTTTATTCGAGGTCTCAATTTGGCCAGAGAGGAGTCTTTAATCTTTAGGCTGGGGCTACAAGGCAACATGTGTCGTGCGACAGCAAATCCCAGAAAAGACGCGATACAAAAATATCAACTTGTCTGCGACTATTTTCGAGCTTTGATTTTGCTCTAGATGAGTTTCAGATAATTTGGATGTGAATTGCATTAAAGTCTATGGCAAGAGTGCGACCAGCGAAGGAAAATCCAACACTTACGACTCTGTGTCGCAGCTGCAGCATGTCACAACGCAACGCCTTGGGAAGTCATTACATCCAACGTTGCAATGTGTAGCACAACACATTTTGCCGTGAATCCCTCGCTTAAGTGTTGAAAAGCAACCCCAAACCACATATCAAGCTGTATAATCTGTACATGAGAATATTTTGTGTGGTTGTGATGTGCATTTTTTTTTTTTTTTAGTAAAAAGACCCTAAAACTAACAAATGGCTTCTCATTGAAAAACACAAGTGATGTGACATCTAAAAACTACACAAAAAAATGCATTTTTGCATCTCTCCCTTTGATGACATTGGGAAAACTCGACCACAAAAACCCAAGGGCTAGAGAATGCATCGGTTGAAACAAAAACGCATCAGGGGGTCAAAAACACACAGAGCTCACATGAGAAAAGGATGAGAAACCAGAGGCTTCTCGTAAGCCAATTTTATTCATTGGACGTTGTAGGCGATTCTGGGAATTAAAGAGTTAAGCAACCTCTCAGCTAATTAATGCAGGCCACGAATGGATTCAGTCTTGCTCGGAAGTGCCTTCAGGACACACCAGCCACTCTTAACCGGCGCCAACTTTTATGTTCTCTCGCTAGAAAATGACACCTCTTTATTTTGTAAGGCAACCGTGTACTTGTACAAGAACCCTCGCGGGGTCCTGTGTATCACTACAAGATACATTTTGTGATGCGGTAAGAATGGACGTGAATGCCCTTGGCAGTAGAGTCGGCTGTGCCTTCACGGAGCCAGTATGGTATGAAGCCGTCACTATAGAATTGTTGCCTGCTCTCTGCCGGTAAATACAGTGTATGTCTTTCCTGCTGGCATAAAACACAGTTTTTGACATTGGATGGCCGTGAGCAGAAATTTCCAGGCCTTATACTCTGAATTCATTGGTCATACGTATCCAAGTTCAAGTCATTCCTAATATTTAAAGATAATCATTCTCGGCAGCACATCGTCCTGTGTAACCAGGACCAGAACAATGACAGTCTATGCACACAAACTGATCTATTGCAGATCGTTCCGTGTACATCGTAAGCTTAGTCGACTTGCCTAAATAGGTTATTAAATGGCTGCCGATCGGCAAACATGTAGCCGATAGGCGATCATTTAACGCTGCAGGTCGCGCAATGTAAACGAGCCCTTAGACTTCACCAAGGCGTCCATAAGGCATTCAGACGTCAGTGATTTTTCTCATGCACAAAAAATGGTCTTCGTTTCAACAGGGTTTTTAATCATAGTTTGGCCAGAGTTTTATTGGCTTTTCTCAGATGAAAAAAAAAACTGATGGAGGTTTCTCAAGCTGCTCCTATGAAACAGTCCTTGAAAATTGACCACCATATAGATGGTATCCAAGTGCTTTTCGAATATTTAAAAAATGCGTAGATTTGCACTGGCGAGTTTGATCCGACAATCGGATCAATATCGGACAAGTCTATGTGCTTAAGTGAGAGCCACTTGGTCCAACAAAATAATCGGGTACGTGAACTACCCCATAGACCAGTGTTCTCCAACTTAAGTCCTCAAGAGCCACTAATAGATCACGTTTTCATTATTTCCTTAGTATTGCACAGGTGAAAGAATTATCATCTAAGGAAATCCTGAAAACATGATGTGTCGGTAGCTTTTGAGGACTGGAGTTGGGGAACACTGCCATAGACTATCACAGGGTCGAGAGATATCCATGAAAAACATGGATAGAACTTGTACAAAAATAACTGATGTCTGAATGAGCCCTTTTCTTGTATGTGTACCCGTTACAGTCTAGGCACTTGTCTTTTTATGGACCATTGTGTCCATTTGGATCAGATTAGTTGATCAAAATCACCCACTCAAGTCAATGGGCCAGCCAAAGAAGTCCCTCACACTGTATGTCTCCATAGCACCCCTACACAGTATGATGGCCCCCAATTTCCATCCATCTACTGAAAATTTAAAAAAACAACTACTAAACTCCCTGCATTCCCCCAATGGAGTATACCAATCTGTGCATTCTGAGGATTGAGCCTCCACAAAGCAGGCACAATGTAGTGACATCATTGCACCTACTGCACTGAGTCTCAAACCCACAGGTTGAATGGTGGAGGAGGTAGCTGACAGCTCCCTGTTCCTCCATTGTAATCAATGTTATCTACACCTTGTTCTTGTCCCGGTCCGCGGGCCAGGCAGGTGCAGTCAAAAGATAATAAACTGATGATCGCCGTGATTCCAACACAGAACCGGGGTCCCGTGCGTGACCACTACTCCGTTCACTGTCTATGTCAATCACTCTACCGCACCCATAGACTGCTTTTCACAAATGCACACAACCCTCCATTAACATAAAACGTATGCACCCAAGTTCTCAGGATCAGTGGGGGTCAAAGTAGTTGCCCCCCACCTCTCCCCAGGACCGCTCATCAATTATACAGGATTTTTTTGTGATTTTTTTTTTTTGTGGAATAACCTTTTTAAATCATTTCCAAAAACATATATCTATCCAAAGCCAGCTGAACACATCCTTACTTGAATCTCGACATGTGTCTGTGAAAGGTTAGCCTGTGGGACTTTTCTAAACTCATGGCACAAAGAAATAAAATCCCATTCCAAGAACAGGTTTGTATGTGTGAACTCTGACAGAGAGTGAGATCACGGCAGGGAGATGTGTTGAGTCATGAAAGACCTTATGGAAGGTTTTTTTTTTTTCCCGAGGAGGCAGGGTATTTGCAAGCTGTCCTGGATTTTATTCTGAGCCCTGGAGCTGAGGCATCTGACACAAAGTCATTTATTTTGCTTTTGTGATGTTTTTGAAAAGGTTTTGTACAGTTTGGAAACAGGAGTGTAATGATGAGACGTTGACTGTTTACTGCATTTCTGCAGTTCGATAAAAACTCATGTCAATGCTTCCATCGTATGGAGTAGTATGTTCATTCTCCTCTAAATGCTCAATGTGAACAGTGCGTACCCATGAGTAAAGTTTTGCCAATGTGTGCCTAGGAAAAGGACAGGAGGCCTCAGGAAACAGATTAAAAAGTGGAGTTTTCTGGGGGACTGGATCGCTTTACTGTAATCCTTGTGCACACTTGTTTTCTTGCAAAGTATGGTAAGCAGACAGGAGATCTTTATAATTTTTTTTTTAAGAGGACCTGTTAGTAAGAAAGTACCTAGGAAGCCTGGGGTAATGCAAAAAAAGGCAAGGAAACAACTTTGCAAGTATACCTGTTCAGCTGTTATCCGGGGCTCTGTGGCACCACATGCAAATTAGGCTTGCAAGTGCATTGGAATCAGTGCACTTGCAGTCTGCGATTCTCTCCCCGACTTCCGCTGCAGGATGTCACATCTGGTCTCCACTGTCAATCAAGAAGCAGGAGCAGCTCCGGCACAGAGAAGCTAAGAGGAGACGAGGACTGCAAGTGCAACGATACGCCCACCAGTGCACTTGCAAGCTTAATTTGCATACGGTTATTACATGAATGTCAGCACGTCAGACCCTGGATAGTTGACTAGGTATTGTTGGAAATGTGTTTCCCTGACCTATCCTGCATTACTTCAGGTTCATTCTTACTGAAAGGTTCCCTTTAACCACTGATTGTTACATGGAATGCAGCTAACCTGGGCTCCATGGAATACAAAGTAGCTGCAGATGGTGGCCTCAAGGACAGGAGGGCCCCAAGGACAGGAGGGCCCCAAGGACAGGAGGGTACCCAGCTTTGATCAGAATTGTGCACGCCTTAGATTTCACTTGATGGCTGTGGGCGGTGCGGTTGACTCGCACGGCGCAGTGGGCATGCGCAGATATACCATGATATGATTGGTCCACTGTGACCACGTGACTGCAGGTACTGACCGCATTTAAACAGGCATGGAAGGTCCTTTTCTATATTCCCCCCGGGGAAGCTGTCAAATACACAACGCGAAACGCGCGTTGGGGATTTTTCTTGCTGGGCTGCTATATCGCCAACAATGGGTAAGAGTGCAATATTATGATTTAGTGCATTATTCTATAGGTTTATGTGCTGACACGATTTTCATACCATTTTGCACAGACAATAAACGTATTACTGGATCTGATTGTCGTGTGCAGCACTCAAAGAAATATCCCATGTGGGAATAAGCACTGTTGCACTTTTTCCATTGCGGCTTTCACTTTCTAATAACAGTAATTGAACATATTTATATATGCTGCCTAACTTTGGTGCCGGGTTGGTCCTTTTTTATGTCATTTGTCCTCAAGTGTTTAATAAAGTATTTTGCTAAATTTTTGCAAAAAAAAAAACTCCTGGTTTTTCGTTTTTGCATACCAAATATTATTGGGCCTAAATTAATATACATACGTCACCTATAGGTGTCTTTAACCTGTGATTGCTATACCTATACACTGTACTACTAATGTATTGCAGTGTATAGCTAAAATCCTGGACACAAGAGTACCAACATGGCAACAATAGGGGCCTTCAGCAGGCCCCTGTCTACTGTGGCAACCAATCAGTGAGGGGGCCTATGACTACCAGAAATGACGTACCACCAGGTCGGTATTCTTTAAATGACACTATCAGTGATTGACAGCAGCTTTTAAGGGGTTCACAGCAGCAATTGGAGCTAGCTCGGTTTGCTATTGCTATAAGGAGATGAGGGCTGTGTAACACAGCCAGCACCTTCCATTTATGGTGCATGTTCAGCTTCTAAACTGCTGTAAAGGAATATATCACCTATAATATTTTGAATAATTAAAACCAGATATTGATACGTATAATTTTTTCTAATCTGTTTTACTTCTCTAAATGTAGATTTTCCTGAGTTTCATTTAACAGCATTTGGAGCTATGCTGTACAGCCGTCACATGGACTACAGACCAGCTCTGAAGAGAAGAGTAGGAGAACTTTTTAGGTGCTTTTTTGTAGGTAAAGGACACTAGAAGGGAGGGAGAGGAGGTGATCTTTGATAATCAGCTATTGTGAATGGTGGATCCTGTTTATAGAAGGGTTACCGGTCATTGTTTTTTGTTTGTAATGAGATCGCTCAACTATTCTATGATCAAGTTCAAAAATAAATCGACAAGATGCCAAAACAAGACTTACGTCATTTTCTAAAGACACGTGCCTTTAAAAAAAAGAGTACTTATAATTGATTTTATTTTTTTTACATGACCAGTACTACTTAAAATATATAGTAGACGGGTGGAAATCCAGGATCTGAGACGTCCGCCTATCGTGCAAAAAGCTGCTCCGCTGCACACTGCTCAAGCAGGTTGAGTCGCTGACCTTCAGACTAAGCGTGCGCACAAGATGGTGTATGGGCTCAATAGCAAGTGTAGGGATTCACTCTCTCAGATAGCATTAGGCAGCATTCACACAGGCAATGTGGTTTGGTCCAAATGTGCAGTTTAATTGGTTTCATAGAACTCCAAGGGATTCAAAATCAAAAACAGCCTCTTCTGGGCACAAAGGTATAACAGCAAATAAACAGTTCATTCATCAGGCACATATATGTCAGACGGGCTGACCCGAACAGATTATAGTGCTTTCTCCCGCAGAAAACTTTACACAAAGAATAGGTATGGTCTTACCAGTCTTGGTGTCCCCTTAAGCCTGAGCTCCAGCAGTTTCCAGTGTCAAACAAAAGTGTCCATGCACAGTTCACACTGAACAGGCTGCAGCTTCCTCAAATTACTCTGCAGCTCCAACACACAGATTACTCAGCTTTCCTAGCTGACCTGTGCAGTCTCTATTCAAAGATACCTTGGCTTGTCTCTCTCCCAGCTACAGCTCACATTTTAGTTGGGCACTCACCAACTTCAACACACTCCATTCTGCTCAACAACCAGCAGAATGACACAAAGTGAACCCATTTCCTGGTTCTTAGTCAAAGCTAGCCATGTGCATCTAATCAAGACCTGCAGTGCTAGAATTTAACACAGTCCTACCTGGCTTTGCAACACAAGTTTATGAGCTTGCACACAGAGTGGAGTTCACACTTGTAGACTTTCTATGTGTGCACACAAGCAGACGTTTAGCTCTATATTCTGCTAGAGCAGAGCATTTAGAGAGCAGATTTTTGGCGATCAATGGTGTCTTAGGAATGGGCCTTCACCCGTCTGCTACATAGGGAGTTTATCATCAGAAAACAACCTATTGTTCCCATCAGGTTTTTGTGTTGCATATTTTTAAAAAAAAATGTTTGGAAATGGTTTTTTTTTTAGCTTTTTCATTATGAAAAAAAGTAGTAATCCTGCAATTTTTACAATGCTTGCTGGGGCTTTTTTTAGAATCATACTTCCTGTCCTTTCAGGAAGCACTTACAGCAAAGCACCATATTATCAGAGGCAGGATTACACAGCTGATGACACAGAATCCACCAATACAATAGGTGATGTCACAGCTGACCACCCTGGTACCCCCTCCCTTCACTATGACCTTTGCACATGCTCTTTAGATGCTTCAGTATAAAAGATAGGGTCAGGGGCTCAACATTGTGCCAAATGTATATGTGTTGATTCCTGAAACAATAAGAAGTTAGAGTCTAAAAAAGCCCCAATAAAGGAAAAAACTAGAGGAGACAACTCGGACCTGGTTCCCTAAAAGGCTGTTGAGTGGATCATGTACATCCTAAGGAATTGAGGGAGAGTGCAGAAAAGAAACCCCAGCAGTACACTTATCTGACTGTTCTAGATACTCAGAAGTAGGACTAGAACTCCAAGCAGAAGCCACAAAAGACCATCACCAACAGAGAAGACCAGCAGGGGGTAAGTTTAAACAGTGGCACCAGCAGTGTGATAGGACAGGCTAGATAAAAAATGAAAAACACCTGCTGTCCGAAAAGAATGGACAAAGGAGAAAGGTAATCAGCACTTGGACAGCGACAGAACCCGCCGTTGCTCTGCAGACAGAGACGTCGACAGAACAGTACAGGACCACCGAATTGAATCCCGAGGCATGACAGCAGTTTAAGCCCTTTAAAAGGAATCTATCAGCAGGGTTTTGCTATCCCATCTGAAAACAGTATAATGCAGGAACAGAGACCCTGATTCCAGTGATGTATGACTTACTGGCTGTTGGTTGGAGTTTTGATAAAATCCCTGTTTTACCTGATGCAGATCTACCAGTTCTCTGAATACTGATCTCTTTATAAACCCACCCACGCTACTGACTGTCAGCAGATTTCTGTGTACACCGTGCATAGGCAGAAAGCTGCCAATCATTGGTGGGGGGTGGAGTTATACTGAGCTCATGAATATGTAGGATGACCTAGCAGTAGGCTTACTAGTCCTCTAATGATAATCTGCCGCTGCTATTAAAACAGTGATTTTATCAAAACTACAGCAAGCAGCCCAGTATGGGACACATCACATTACGCTACTCTCAGATTAGGTGGAAAAAACCTGGTGACCAATTCCAGTTTAAAAAAAAATTAAAAAAAGTTTTGCAGGACAACCCCATTTATTTTTCACCTCTAGTCTATGAAATATCTAAAACAAGAACAAACAAAGGATCAGAAGTAAAAAAAATGAAATAACGAATGTTTTTTTTTTTAAGCCTTTCCTTGCCAGGTCAATACTAGGTCCAATGAGAAGGATCCTGCTGCATGTACAGCGGTTCTGTTGGTGAAGGCTTAACAAGCACCTCCTGCTTCAGAGAATATAAGTACAGCAGGATACGAGATTCCCTTCTATACGAGAAAAAGAAGCTCAACCGCCAATACCTTCCAGCCGTCTCTGGTTTTAGGGCAGAGCTGCCGGAGTTCCTGAGAATAGACCCCCTTTAGTGTTTCAGACAAGTGCTCTATTGTTCTTTATCAGTGTACAAGCCTCATTCGAGTAATTAGCTGTCAAAGAGGGCCCTGAAAGCAGCTTAATGCTGTCCGCTCCAATCATTTTAATGAAATGCAATTCACTCAGATGTCCTGGATGCATATCTGTAATTGCATTAAGTAAAGAGGCTGGGGACATCAGGATCAAACTTCAGTCTCTGAACACTGCACCGCGATCAAACACGTTAATCCATTAGTTTTTCCACGACCTGACAGCCAATTAATACTACAGCATTTCAGACACCATGGAAAGGCCTGATACTCGTGACATTATTTTTTATTATTGCTAATATTATTATATGTCGGATAGGGAGAGGGAGGATGTTTGTTAAAAAAAAAAAAAAAAAAGGTGAAACCTGCAAAGGCTGCGGGATGTGATATTTCATGGCTGACACAAACATTTCTATGACATTCTCACAGTCTGTCTTGCCTTCCAGTTACGGGGGGAGAGAAAAAAAAAATCTATATTTGAAATTAAATAAAAAAAAAAAAAATAAAAAAATTAAATATATATGTATGTATATATATATATATATATATATATATATATATATATATATAATAAATATATTAGCATATATTCTTTAAATAGAAATTACCATTCGCGTCTTCAGTATACTGACAAGCTTAATCCTTTCATTGTCAAAGAGTGTGGACCTAAATGTAGAGCTTTAGAGTCAGCGAATATAATCTACGCCTGTATCCCAGGCGAGGGAATTCTGCAAGGTGTCATATATATATCAATCCAGCACAACAGTTCTTCCCTTCTTCCCTGCCTTTTTGCTTGATACTTTGATGGAAGCCCTGGGTTATATTCAGCAATAGTACATGCTAATTTTTTTTCTTTTAGGTGGCTACATGATGCACAGGACATGTGTGTTCATGGGGTATGAAAGCGATGGGCCTATGTATTATTTGTGTGAATATGCACGATGGGAGTCATGTATCAAGAGAGTCATTTGTGTGACACGTTATTAACAATATAACAACAGCGCTGAATATGCAGAATCTGGCATACATTGGCGAAACGTGCATATATTACTTACAAGGAATTTATGGACACACATACTATACACACTGGTAATTGGCCAAAGGAGGACCTATCACCAAGTTAAAGAGAGGCCAGTTATTTTATTCCTGCTGCTGCTGCCCTGAGTAATATATATACCGTACATATATACACTGCTCAAAAAAATAAAGGGAACACTTAAACAACAGAATATAACTCCAAGTAAATCAAACTTCTGTGAAATCAAACTGTCCACTTAGGAAGCAACACTGATTAACACTCAATTTCACATGCTGTTGTGCAAATGGAATAGACAATAGATGGAAATTATTGGCAATTATCAAGACACCCTCAATAAAGGAGTGGTTCTGCAGGTGGAGACCACAGACCACATCTCAGTACCAATGCTTTCTGGCTGATGTTTTGGTCACTTTTGAATGTTGGTTGTGCTTTCACACTCGAGATAGCATGAGACGGACTCTACAACCCACAGAAGTTGCTCAGGTAGTGCACCTCATCCAGGATGGCACATCAATGCGAGCTGTGGCAAGAAGGTTTGCTGTGTCTGTCAGCGAAGTGTCCAGAGGCTGGAGGAGCTACCAGGAGACAGGCCAGTACACCAGGAGACGTGGAGGGGACAGTAGGAGGGAAACAACCCAGCAGCAGGACCGCTACCTCCGCCTTTGTGCAAGGAGGAACAGGAGGAGCACTGCCAGAGCCCTGCAAAATGACCTCCAGCAGGCCACAAATGTGCATGTGTCTGCACAAACGGTTAGAAACCGACTCCATGAGGGTGGTATGAGGGTCTGACGTCCACAGATGGGGGTTGTGTTCACAGCCCAACACCGTGCAGGACACTTGGCACTTGCCACAGAACACCAGGATTGGCAAAGTCGCCCCTGGCATCCTGTGCTCTTCACAGATGAAAGCAGGTTCACACTGAGCACATGTGACAGACGTGACAGAGTCTGGAGACGCCGTGGAGAGCGATCTGCTGCCTGCAACATCCTTCAGCATGACCGGTTTGGCAGTGGGTCAGTAATGGTGTGGGGTGCCATTTCTTTGGAGGGCAGCACAGCCCTCCATGTGCTCGCCAGAGGTAGCCTGACTGCCATTAGGTAATGAGATGAGATCCTCAGACCCCTTGTGAGACCATATGCTGGTGCGGTTGGCCCTGGGTTCCTCCTAATGCAGGACAATGCCAGACCTCATGTGGCTGGAGTGTGTCAGCAGTTCCTGCAAGATGAAGGCATTGAAGCTATGGACTGGCCAGGGCTGTGGTGTCGGTAAGTCAAACCTCCAACTCCGACTCTGACTCCCTCATACACGGCTCATGTTTAAGCAATACATTTTCTGTAGCACAGATTCATCTCAGCTAAAAGTCCGGACCCTTAGATCAGGAATAGGACAGACATTTATAGGACATTTCATAACTTTTCCAAATTCTTATGAAAAAATATTCCCCACAAACTGCATTGAACTACTGTACCCAATTTATTATATATTTTAAGAGTCGGGGTTGGTCCATTTTATACCGACTCCACCAAGATGGGCTCCGACTCCACGACTCGGACTCCACAGCCCTGCGTGGCTCACAGGTTTCAAAGGGGGCGTGGCCCACAGTATTCCCCTGTGGGGGCGTGGCACACATGATTCCCCCATGGGGTCGTGGCACACATGATTCCTCAGTGGGGGCGTGGCACAGAGTATCCCCCCGTGGGGGCGTGGCACACAGGATTCCCTGGTGGGGGCGTGGCACACAGGATTCCCTGGTGGGGGCGTCGCACACAGGATTCCCTGGTGGGGGCGTGGCACACAGGATTCCCTGGTGGGGGCGTGGCACACAGGATTCCCTGGTGGGGGCGTGGCTGCTCTGCATAATTACCTTGATGGCATCATATCTCTGGAACCCTATTGTGGATTAAAAAAATAAAAAAAATGTCATACTAAAGGAAGCAGCGCAAATAAAATAAGAGCAAGAACTGGTCACTTTTGACCTGGTGGCAGGTTCTCCTTAAGTAGTCTTCCAACAGACCGGTCAAGTTGAAGGAATATTTCAGTTCCTGTTTCCAATATCTTACAAGGAAACTATCAGGAGAATCATGCTGCGCAAAGTACAGGCGGCATAAATCAAAGACAGGCTCCATGAGTACAAAGTTTTACTCTGAACAGCTGCGGTCTGAAGATGCCGGTTAGGACCCGCCCTTGTGACTAATCTATTCTGGCACTTTGTTCCTGTATCCTATTTCCAACTAAGCTTTCTCTGAAACACGGTGGCATTTCAGAGTAAAATATAAGGCATTTGCAGTACTGAAGTCTCTACCTGATTCAGGCAGCATGGATCTTCTGACAGCTTCACATCTTAAAAGGGAACCTTAGCAAAAGTTAACTTTAAAGTTGGACATACAGATTAGATTAAAGTCAGCCCGATCAAGGTGTCCCAACTCTCCCCTCCCAGATCAAGGTGTCCCAACTCTCCCCTCCCAGATCAAGGTGTCCCAACTCTCCCCTCCCAGATCAAGGTGTCTCAAATCTCCCCTCTCAGATCAAGGTGTCCCAACTCTCCCCTCCCAGATCAAGGTGTCCCAACTCTCCCCTCCCAGATCAAGGTGTCCCAACTCTCCCCTCCCAGATCAAGGTGTCCCAACTCTCCCCTCCCAGATCAAGGAGTCCCAACTCTCCCCTCCCAGATCAAGGTGTCCCAACTCTCCCCTCCCAGATCAAGGTGTCCTAACTCTCCCCTCCCAGATCAAGGTGTCTCTACTCTCCCCTCCCAGATCAAGGTGTCCCAACTCTCCCCTCCCAGATGTCAGGGTAAATTAGGATCGGACATGTTGGTTTTCAATATGACAAATCCTTTGGCGGCGGTGTATCTCCTGTGAGAAAAGAGCATCCGGCCAACAAGTATCTCATGCATATGGCCACCCTAAGGATACATTCACACAAATTGGATATAAAGGGAACTTTTTTGTCAAGAGTCATTGTGTCCCATATAGACAATGCATCAACAATGTCTAAACTATGCTTTATTATTTAAGTGTAGGTAGGATATAAAGTTATAAAGTCCAGGAGTCTAGGCTGTTTAGCTTATTGTGGTAGCAGACTGTTTTTGGACCAATCATCTAATCAGTCAATAAAATCTAACAGTGTATGTTCAGAGGTACAGATTAGTAATGGATCACATCATAGTTATGGGAGCAAATAAGTCTTGGTGGTGTGCCATTAAAGGGGTGGTCCAGAATACAACTTAATTTTCATCCTAATTCCCTATCTATTTAATGCCATAATCTTATCTATTTTCTAATTTACTTTAATTAAAAATTCCCTATCGTTCCCTAACTACACTATAGAACTAATGTATTTTTTTACCGCTTCCTTTTTGATGATGCTTCGTTTGAGAATCGCAGTGCATGCAGTCACTGCTGCAGCCCTTCCCCCTCCCTGAAATGAAGTGTCATCAGTGACACTCATTTCTGGGCTGGGCTAGTGCTATGCGCAATGTGTACAATGACAGTGCGCTCTCTCGCCGGCTTAGATCAGCAGTAACAAGCCGGCAGGAGAGCGCACTGTTAGTGGTGCTATAAGACTAACCGGCGTGCAGAGATCAGCGCCACGTTAAATTAATAGTGTAAATGTAGTGATGATAGTTGCAAAATGCAGTGGCGGAAAAATCCAGGATGAATGGATTAATGGCAACTGTCGGGGTGCAGGGTGCCAGACGACATTCATTACTATTAGTTGAAGCTGTTTTGTCACCAAAGACCAGGGACAGCGTCAAAAAGGCAAAGCTGGACTTGGGGAAGGTAACTGACTTATTATGGACTATTATTAATATTCCCTAGCGCAAACCTATAGGAATCCCATTAACAAAAAGTAACACCGATGCTAGAAACTAGAGATGAGCGAACATGAACTGTAAAGTTTGGGGTCTGTACCGGACCGGTGCTGAACTCCGAACACTGACTTCTCCTGGAATTCCGTTTCGGGAGTTCGGGGAAGAGAGAGAGAGATTTCTATGGGGTTCGGGTACAGTTCTGGTACCTGACCCAAACTTTAGACTAAAGATTGGTCGAATCTGATGTACCCCAACTTCCACCGGTCCGACCATCTCTACTATGAACCCTAATTTTCGGGGTTTATAGGCGTCAAACCTTTACCAATCTGCTTATGGCTGCAAATCCTCTTAACCTATTAACCATTTATGCATCATCCATTAAATAGCTGCAATGTAGATAATTAATTACTAAGAAACAATAATATATATAGATCCATAATTTTGTTCTCAGAGAAGAATATGTGAAACCTTATAACCATCTCTGAAGAATTCTCAAACGGTTCAGCAGCCTTTTTTTTTCAGTTTCATTTTTTTTTTTTTGGAATTAATTCTGCTTCTTCCTCCGTCCTCCCCACACAGAATCCCAATTATAAAAGTACTTTTTAACCTAATTATGAAATAGTCTTTGATAAAGAAGGGCAGCGTGCGGCATGGCCAACCTATGAGAACATGCCCCCTGGATAAGAGGCTGCACACAGCTTTCAGGTCAGCGGTGACTTTGAGATTTGACAAAATTTAATTAGACTTGGGCACAGTAAATGATGCCAGCGTTGCAGACTATGTGGCTGAGAGGCAATTCTATTGTATCTACTACTTAATGGCTAAATCCATTTCTCCTGGTCACTGAACTCAGAAAAGAAAAGTTGCTTGGTCAACTGTCTAAGTGTGCCGAGGTACTCTGGGTAAATGGATTTTCAATCGACCAAGTGGCGTATTATTAAGTATTTTCATAGTTGCCTAAGATTGCTGTGTAAGATTTATATATCAAGGGGATCATTTAGGAAGACCCTTACACACAAGGCCAGGGTATGGCAAGGATGAGATTGTTGTAAGGAGGAAGAACACATTAAAGGGAGTCTGTCAGTACAGAATGACTGCTCAAACCAAGCACAGGAGCTCGGTGCACCATGGTGGGGCCAAACAGTTCAGAGCACCTTCCACACCTAGGTATTTTCACTCCATCTTTGTCCCCCTCCCTTATAATTTGATTGACAGTTCTGGCTTTATAAAGTCAAACTAAGGCAGAAATAGATGGAAAATAAGTAGACAGGAAGGTGCACTTAACTATTTGGCCGCGCCATGGTGCACCAAGCACCTGTACGTGGTTTGAACAGTCATTTTGAGCAGACAGACTCCCTTTAACATATGTTATAACAGTCTAACTTACGGTCCATATATACTACATAATTATCACTCCTACGAATGCTCCGATAATTGTGCAGGCTGATGATCAAGTAAAACGCTGGTTCGTTGGGTGAAATGATAGTTTGGACAGCACAAAAGTTCATCGCTCCCGGTAAGGTATCATCCTGTGTAAACAGGACTCTCGCTGCCGGGAACAGTTGCAGCCTATGCGCACTGTGCAATCTATTACTGTTCGATCAGTGCGTATCTGATGCCCGGTCTTGCCTGTCTAAAGAGGATGACCACCGATTGACAAACAAGTAGCTGTCGGCAGTCATTAAGTGCAGCCGGTTGACTAGTCTAAAAAGATCATTAGTGTAAAACATGGCTATACATTCTGGATCTAGAGATAAATCCCAGGGAAAATGGAAAGTGGTCCCCTGTAGGATCCTGCTTCTGCAACCAGCAACGGACTGGATTCTTCAAGCCCACCATGAAAAAATTACTCTAATAGCCCACCCCATATATACATCCAAAATGTACAGTTTTTAATTGCTTCTTAAACTCTTGTGATTACTGCACAGAAATAAGTTCAAATATATATATATATTTTTTTTTAACAATCCATAACAAACAGACCCTAGTGGCAAGTGCTTGTCTCAAATGGGGTTGCATAGAGAAATGCATTCAGCAATCCCTGATCTACTGAATAGCGGGTGACAAAATTGCAGGGCAGCATCAGAGAAATGGCAACTTTCCACGGGTAGCCATTTGGCACCAGTAGCAAAGGTGTTGGCCGGACCAAACAGTTTTCTGGCTTTATTCCATAGATTATTCCGCCTAAAAGGAGTTCTCAAGCATGTGATATAGGTGACTTATCCATAAGATAGGTCATCAGAAGCTGATCAGCTGTTACCATCTATGCCGGCAGTCGGATGTAGACACAGAATGGAGGTGCACTGCACAGGACAGTTCAATGTGTATCGGCCACTGTCACCGGAGCCAATAACAGATGATCGGTGGGGGGGTTGGACCAACATCGATCGGATACTCATGACCTATACTTAGGATAGTTTATATAACCAAATAACTTCTTTAATGATTCTAAAAAGTATGCTGCATGCCATTTCACTATTTACACATGGATATGACTTATGGTATAGCTGTAAGGGCTCACCAGGTGAGGTGGATCCGCTAAGCCTCTGGTCTAGGTGGGCACTCGCACCCCCGGCGTTGGTTCAGACATGTGAAATCGTGAGGACTAGGACTAACTGGAAACTCAGGAGCAGACATGCAGGTGGAGTGGAACCCAGCAGGG
Organism: Phyllobates terribilis; assembly: GCF_046119375.1. Lineage (NCBI taxonomy): Eukaryota > Metazoa > Chordata > Amphibia > Anura > Dendrobatidae > Phyllobates > Phyllobates terribilis. The sequence continues at coordinate 223,663,059 of NW_027362767.1, forward strand.
ATGGATGTGAGTTGAAACACAGTAGTACAAATAATAGAGCATATCAAACAAGGAACACTGGAGTCTCAATCCCAAGACACAGGTGTGTGTGTTGATGGGCCTTAAATAGGTCTATGAGGATGATGTTACAGATCGACGCAGGGCAACCTGAAAAACGTGACGTGGAGCACAACAGAGGGCAGCAGACCAAGGAGAGGGGAGCGGAGCCCGAGATACCAGGCACAAGTGTGTGATAGCAAACTGTTACTTGAGAAAAAGAAGGTTTTAGAAATCTGAAAAAAAAAAAATCTAAAGCTGTCTATACATATGAGATAACCTGTTGGTGTAAGGCCGGACATTTCTTAGGATAGCCGCTATCCAAATGCCTATTCAATAGTCAGTTAATCGTCCCGATCACCCCCTATACACGTGCATGGAAGGCCTAGATGGGCATGCATGTGTTTTCAACAGGAAGAAAGGACTAAACTGCTGACAGACATTTCTGGATGAGGCTCATCTCCAAAGAGAAAAAAAAAGGATTGTGCATGTGATAAATCAATATGCCCAATCCTTTATTTTCCATGATACAGAGGATCAATGCAACATGCGCAATCCTTCTTTCCCATGAATATTAGCTCTCATTGCTAGGCTTGGATGGCATTTATCTAAGGTTTTATGTCCAATGGCAACTGGCATAAAATGAAATGTCAATTCATCTCTGAACCATACTGGATACGCAGAATTAGTCAAGGGCAGTGCCACATCCGAAAAGTAAAATATTCACAAAAAGATTGCATGCTGAATCTAAATTATTTTGGATGCCCTAGTTGGTGCTGTTCTCAGCCACAATGTCCCTGTATGACCCCCGTCCGAGCACTTAAAACGTTGCCTGCCCTGAATAATACAGTATGACGCCCCTTCTCTATACCCGTTTTCATTATATAAAAGCATCTGGTGTCTGGTGGACTCTGTGGATGTAATTTCTCTTTTTTTCTGCTCATCATACAGTATTGAAGATCAAGTTCTGATCATCCTGACATCACTTGGAGGATTACACAAGCTGCAGACCCCAAGGAACATATTGAAGCAATCTTCCCTTTATCCTGTCGTTAGATCAAATCAGAAGCACACCTGATAGTGTTAAGCCGAGACCCCCGGGGCTACAGGTATAACGAGTCATTAACTGACAAACCTGCACTGTACCTGCCCCACATGTACAGGGACAGATGGGCTAACGGAAGCCAACATAATCACCTTGATAATCCCTACAAATGACGCTGGCAGGTTAGAGAGATCAGATGGTCCTGATTTGTGTTACTTTAATAATTACAGAGCATAGATGGACATAAGCGGATCAGGTTCTACCTGGAAAGAGTTGCTGTACGGGAGGACGCTTTGTAAGAAGTTATCATCCATCTGATTACATTATAACTCCATAATAAACTTTTTCCTTGTGATTTACCTATACATCATTATCAGTTGTTCTTTTGAAGCTACTTTGAACTTAAAAGGGTCGTCCACAACTTGGTCAACCCACTCTCAAAATCAGACTGTACTCGCCTTACAGCGATGTCGGCGGATGTCATGTAACAATGTTAATTTACGTGAGTCCTGAAGCCACTCAGCGGCCATTAATAGCCGCTTCACTCTCACTTCCTTCGGATGTACAGTGGCTTGCGAAATTATTCACCCCCTCCGCCCCCCACCCTTGGCATTTTTTGTGTTTTGCTACCTCACAATCTGGAATTTCACTGGTATTTTTGAGGGTTTGCAACAGCTCATGTAAAGAACATTCCTACAACTGTGAACATTTGGTTTTCTTTTTATTGTAAAGTAAACAACAAATAAGACAAAATAACTGAAAACTTCAGTGTGCATAACTATTCACCCCCCTAAAGTCAGTACTCTGTAGAGCCTCCTTTTGTGGCAATTACAGCTATAAGGCGCTTTGGATAAGTCTCCTTATGTGACCTTTCCATATTTGCCACTTGTATTTTTGCCCATTCCTCAAGGCAACACAACCCCAGCTCCTTCAAGTTAGATGGTTTTCCTCTGGTGAACAGCAATCTTCAAGTCTGACCACAGATTCTCCATTGGACTAAGGTCTGGGCTGTGACTCGGCCACTCCAAAACATTTACACGTTTCCCCTTAAACTTGAGTGTTGCTTTAGCAGTATGCTTTGGGTCATTGTCTTGTTGGAAGGTGAACCTCCGTCCCAGTCTCAAATCACTGTCAGACTGAAACAGGTTTTGCTAAAAAATATCCCTATATTTCGCACCATCCATCTTCCCCTCGACTCGGACCATTTTCCCTCTCCCTGCTGCTGATAAACATCCCCACAGCATGATGCTGCCACCACTATGTTTCACTGTGGGGATGGTGTCTTGGAGTGATGAACTGTGTTGGTTTGGCGGCAGACATAGCATTTATCTTTGTGGCCAAAAAGCTCAACTTTGGTCTCATCTGACCACAGCACCTTCTGTCATACATTTGGGGAGTCTCCCACATGTCTTTAGGCAAACTCAAAAACGAGCCTTTCAATTTTTGTGTGCAATTAAAGGCTTTTTTCTGCTAACTCTTCCATAAAGGCCATCTCTATGGAGTGTTCGGCTTATTGTGGTCGTATGGACAGATACTCGAGTCTCTGCTTGGGAACTCTGCAGCTCCTTCAGGGTTACCTTTGGTCTCTGTGCTGCCTCTCTGATTAATGCCCTCCTTGTCCGGGCTGAGAGTTTTGGTGGCGCCCTCTCTTGGCAGGTTTGTTGTGGTACCATGTTCTTTCCATTTGGTGATAATGGATTTTATGGTGCTCCGGGGATCATCAGAGATTGGGATATTTTTTTTTTTTTTTATAACCCAACCATGACTTGTACTTCTCAACAACTTTGTCCCTGACTTGTTTGGAGATCTCCTTGGTCTTCATGGTGTTGTTTGGAGATCTCCTTGGTCTTCATGGTGTTGTTTGGAGATCTCCTTGGTCTTCATGGTGCTTTTTGGAGATCTCCTTGGTCTTCATGGTGCTGTTTGGAGATCTCCTTGGTCTTCATGGTGCTGTTTGGAGATCTCCTTGGTCTTCATGGTGCTGTTTGGAGATCTCCTTGGTCTTCATGGTGCTGTTTGGAGATCTCCTTGGTCTTCATGGTGTTGTTTGGAGATCTCCTTGGTCTTCATAGTGTTGTTTGGAGATCTCCTTGGTCTTCATGGTGCTGCTTGGAGATCTCCTTGGTCTTCATGATGTTGTTTGGAGATCTCCTTGGTCTTCATGGTGCTGTTTGGAGATCTCCTTGGTCTTCATGGTGCTGTTTGGAGATCTCCTTGGTCTTCATGGTGTTGTTGGGAGATCTCCTTGGTCTTCATGGTGTTGTTTGGAGATCTCCTTGGGCTTCATGGTGTTGTTTGGAGATCTCCTTGGTCTTCATGGTGTTGGTTAGTGGTGCCTGTTGTTAATGGTGTTGCAGCCTCTGTGGCCTTTCAGAAAAGGTAAAGTGTATATACTGACAGACATGTGACATTAGATTGCACACAGGGGGACGTCCTGTCACTAAACATGGAACTTATGAGGGTAATTGCTTGCACCAGAAATTTTTAGGGGCTTCATAGCAAAAGGGGTGAATACATATGCAAATGCCAATTTTTAGTTACTTGATCCCATAAATTTAATTTCTGCCTATATTTTCTCACTTCACTTCACCACCTTAGACTATTTAGTGCTGATGCATCACACAAATTGGATTACAAAAATATGCACACAGGTTGTAATGTAACAAAAAAAGGTAAAAAGCCAAGGGGGTGAATACTTTAGCAAGCCACTGTAACTGAAAACCTGCAGAGGTGAGAGAGCAGCAGCAGTTTTCACTTCCGACAGATGTCAGCTTAGTCCGAAGGAAGTGAGAGTGAAGAGGCCCATTAATGGCCGCTGATTGGCAGCAAGGGCTGCCAATGTGATGCAAACCTCCGGAGAATAGGCGTCATAGTAGCTGGAATGGTGCCGGAACAGAAGATATGGCACAGGCTGTTTTTCTATTTTACATGGGGGAATACATTATTTGAGAAGGAGTAGTCCAAGTAACGGGCAACCCTTTTACTTAGAAAACTATTTGGAAAAATTAAGGTATGTTAGAAAATACTGAATTCTATATCCACATACAGACATGAGAAAAAGTAAGTACACCTTAATTGAATTCTATGGTTTGACATAATGAAAAAAAACATTTGGTCCTTAGAAGATCTTACAATTTGGTAAATACAACATATGACAAATTATTCTGGAGAAATATTGCCCAACTTTTTGTATTAATAATAATAATAATAATTTGTATTTCTATATCGCTAACATATTCCATAGCACTTTACACTTCATATACAAACAAGATAAGACATAATAACAACACATAGTTGAAAGCATACCAAGAGGAGAGAGGAAAGAAGCAAAAACGCAGCATGTGAACAAGCCCATACTGATGGGGAATGTAGATGGTGAGCCCCAATGGGGACAGCGATGATTGTGTCTGCAAAGCACTGCGGAATATGATGGTGCTATATAAGTAAAATAAATAATCCTAAGAATTAAAAGTAGGAAAAAAAAACATCATTAGGTATAAGGATGCACGCTGCTCAGCCAGGCACATTTCATGATGCACGTGGGATTCAATTTCTTTATAAAAGTGTCTAAACTCAGACTGTCGGCTATACGTTTAACCTTTTAAATGCCAGCGACAGGGAAAGCAAGCCACGGAGTGTCCAACAAATTAGTAGCATACCGGTAATTAGTGGTTAAGAGAATTACACATTCAATTACCGAGTTAATTAAAATGATGACCGTACATCAGAGAGTTCATGATAAGGCGAGGGCTAAACGGAAACATGAAGATGCGTGCGTCTTCATAGGACACTATATCTAAGGTCCGCACCATCTTTCTTTAGCAGGCAGCAGATTAATGGATTGTCCTCTGATATGAAGATGAAGCATGGTATGACATGATCTGAGCTTTTAAATACGTAATTGGGGGGGTGGGGGATCAGTTTTTGGCTGCTTTAGAAGTCATAAACCCCTCGATTCAGGCCAACTTGCTCCAAGGGGGCATCTTTCAAGCTACATGATCCTCAAAATATAGAGATGAAGAGATGTATGGAGAGCAAAATACCCATTTAGTCCATCTATTGTTCATTGGTAGTGAAAAGTTGTGCCCTATCCGGGTGCATTTACACTGGCCGTTTATCAGGAACGAGACCCCCTACGAACGACAAACGCTACTTTGTAGGGTGAGATGATTTTTAAGACTGCTTAAAAATCATTGTTCTAGGCAGCACATCATCTGTCTTAAGAGGACATGTGCTGCCGAAAACAATGACTATTCTATGTGCACAAAATGATCTATTACTGATTGTTCTGTGAGCATGGGAAGGGAAGTCAGACTATTTAAACAAGCTATTAAGTGACCACCGAGCGGCCTTATATGTGGCCGTTCGGCGGTCATTTAACTTCACAAACCCATCCATCTTACTGCTGTTAATTAAAAACTTAAAGGGAATCAGTCAGCAGGTTTTTGCCACCTCATCTGAGAGCAGCCTGATGTAGACAACGAGACCCTGAATCCAACGATGTGTCACTTAGTTTACAGGGTGCAGCCGTTCTGACACAATCAGAGTTTTCAGATTTAGCAATGCAGCAGAGCTGAGGAAGCTAACCCCGCCCACACCAGGCTCTGTCTATACACAGAGAGCTGCTTATCACAGAAGGGGCGGAGTCGGACTTTGGCTCAGGAGCTGCTGTGTCCCAGCAATGATAAGCTCCTGGTGCTAAAACAATCATTGCAAGTAAACAACAGGACAAAGCTTGATAAGAGAGGCATCGCTCAAATTTGTTTCCCTTTTTTGTTTTCCCTATATCCTTTCATGGGAATCTGGATTAATGTTGATAAATGTAGAGAAATTCACCTAGGACGGAGTAATCCTATTGCTGCATGTACATTAAACGGGAGAATACTCAGGACTACAAACCAGGATAAACTTGGATATTTTGGTTACAAGTAAGCTAAGCAGCAGCACTCAACGTCAGGTAGCAGCTGCAAAAGCAAATAAGATATTAGGGTGTATAAAAAGAGATAAAATCCAGCGATCCGAACGTACTGTTACCCCTCTATGTGAGGCCACATCTGGAATATGGGATCCAGTTTTGGGCCCCACATTTTAAAAAGGATATTCAGAAGTTAGAGTCAGTTCAAAGGCAGCAACTAGATTATTACAAGGGATGGAGAGTTTTACATATTGAGAGGTTTGAAAGGATGGAGATCTCATTTACATGTATAAATATATGTGTGGTCAGTACAAAGGACTGGCACGTGAGTTATTCCTTCCAAAGACCATACTAAGGACCAGGGGGCACTTATTACGCGTAGAAGAAGAGGTGATTCCGGCAGATAAAAAGGAAAGGGTTCTTTACAGTTAGAGCAGTCAAGCTGTGGAATGCCGACCACAAGAGGTAGTGATGGCCGACCCTATAACAGCTTTTATAAAAGAGCCGGATGCTTTTCTAACAACAAATTGAATTGTTGGTTATAAATAATCTAGCGATAGAGAAAGTAGAACTGGTGGAGAAAGATGGAACTTGAGGGGCCTTTGTCTTTATTCAACCTATATAACTACTACCGAGTGCCTAGTTCTCCATTTCGATGTTCAAACAGATATGTGACACTATTATTATTTTCTCATTAGAAGCACAATAGAAATACTGAATTAAAAATTCCAAGTATTATACGATGAATAACCTGAATTAGAAAATAAATATGACCGTATTTACGTCCACCGCCTCCTGAAACTTTACAAATTAGGAGTTTCTGTTATTACTCCATATTATGTTCCATATCCGTTAAGTGCTCTGATAACTGCTAATAATACTGACCACATCGATATTCTCCACTAAAAATAATGGGGCTTCTGTTTGAGCACTTCTTAAAAAAAAAACAAGGGACAGCAGAGGAGCCTGTGGCTGGGTTTATACAACTATCTTTTCCTTAATGAGGTATTAAAAGAAAGTATAATCTTTCTTAACCCAAATTCCCTTTAAGGCAACAATATGCTCCCCTCTGTCTGTCTGTATTTTAATTGGGGTTAGCTACGAGGCTCGCTGGCTTCAGATGCTTTGTTTACCGTCCTACATATTCATAGACGAGAAAGGGAACGATAATGATTTTAATAATACCATAAAAGATGTATCTGTAACCCGAAGAGAAAGACGACAAAAGAACGGAGCAGTAGAGGCGAAACGCGTAAAACAAAAAGTAGTCTATGGAGTTATAAACTCTACACAGTAATGGCAACTGAATGGGTCAAGAAAATCTGCCCGGATCAAAGTTTTCTATGACAGTAAGACACATTATTTCCCAAATGTTCTTAAGCGAGGCGACACAATATATGTGAATAGATGAGCTTCATACAGAACGCAGGCTTGTGGCCGGCCGGCACACATACCAGCAGATAGTTAACCTCTCCAACATAGAAGGGTCAACCAAGAACAGCTCTCCACCGGAGGAGCCAAGGAATCCTTCCCAGGATCAGTCGTAGATTGTGCAGGACACATTGTGCAGACTGCTGTGCAATGTTTCACCCCTTTTGCTCTCTGCCACAGTGTCTGAGAGATCTGTCATATCCCAAAAATCAAGTAAAGGCATAAATGCAACCTGCGAACCTTGGCAGCTGAAAGTACACTAAGCAGTGAGGCACAGGAGAGGAGGACGCCTTGCTACTAACACTTCAGATACTAGATCATACCTATTTATATCTCGTCAGCTCTGATATCTGTCACAATGGAAACCAAGCAAAAGGATGACCCTCTCTGTAACACCGACTGTTAGTAACGCTTCTCCATGAATCTGTATCCACAAATGGCCAATATAGGAATGTCGTCTCGAAAGGTTAGTTGACATTTTTGCTCCCTTATTGGCAGAGCTCATGCACACAAGTAGTATACAGCACAGAACAAAGGGGGGGCTTACAGCTTCATACCTCCATAGAACCAGAGTCCACAAAACAAAGGAGGGGCTTACAGCTTCATACCTCCATAGAACCAGTGTCCACAGAATAAAGGGGGGGCTTACAGCTTCATACCTCCATAGAACCAGAGTCCACAGAATAAAGGGGGGGCTTACAGCTTCATACCTCCATAGAACCAGTGTCCACAGAATAAAGGGGGGGCTTACAGCTTCATACCTCCATAGAACCAGAGTCCACAGAACAAAGGAGGGGCTTACAGCTTCATACCTCCATACAACCAGAGTCCACAGAACAAAGGGGGGGGCTTACAGCTTCATACCTCCATAGAACCAGAGTCCACAGAACAAAGGGGGGGCTTACAGCTTCATACCTCCATGCAACCAGAGTCCACAGAACAAAGGGGGGGGGGCTTACAGCTTCATACCTCCATAGAACCAGAGTCCACAGAACAAAGGGGGGGCTTACAGCTTCATACCTCCATGCAACCAGAGTCCACAGAACAAAGGGGGGGCTTACAGCTTTATACTTTCATACAACCAGAGTCCACAGAACAAAGGGGGGTCTTACAGCTTCATACCTCCATACAACCAGAGTCCACAGAACAAAGGAGGGGCTTACAGCTTCATACCTCCACACAACCAGGGTCCACAGAACAAAGGGGGGGCTTACAGCTTCACACCTTCATACAACTAGAGTCCACAGAACAAAGGGGGGGGGGGCTTACAACTTCATACCTCCATACAACCAGGGTCCACAGAACAAAGGAGAGGCTTACAGCTTCATACCTCCACACAACCACGGTCCACAGAACATAGGGGGGGGCTTACAGCTTCATACCTCCATACAACCAGAGTCCACAGAACAAAGGGGGGGCTTACAGCTTCATACCTCCATGCAACCAGAGTCCACAGAACAAAGGGGGGGGGGCTTACAGCTTCATACCTTCATACAACCAGAGTCCACAGAACAAAGGGGGGGCTTACAGCTTCATACCTCCATACAACCAGAGTCCACAGAACAAAGGGGGGGCTTACAGCTTCATACCTCCATACAACCAGAGTCCACAGAACAAAGGGGGGGCTTACAGCTTCATACCTCCATGCAACCAGAGTCCACAGAACAAAGGGGGGGGGCTTACAGCTTCATACCTTCATACAACCAGAGTCCACAGAACAAAGGGGGGGCTTACAGCTTCATACCTCCATACAACCAGAGTCCACAGAACAAAGGGGGGGCTTACAGCTTCATACCTCCATACAACCAGAGTCCACAGAACAAAGGAGGGGCTTACAGCTTCACACCTCCACACAACCAGGGTCCACAGAACAAAGGGGGGGCTTACAGCTTCATACCTTCATACAACTAGAGTCCACAGAACAAAGGGGGGGCTTACAGCTTCATACTTCCATACAACCAGGGTCCACAGAACAAAGGGGGGGGCTTACAGCTTCATACCTTCATACATCCAGAGTCAAATGGAACAAACCACAGCTTATCAAAGGATCATGCAGGTCTGAAACATGTTGCCTGGGAGCGCAGTGGATATTTCTTTTCTGCCTTTTTAATTTTTGTGCAGTTGTGTTCAACCATTTTTGTGCCTTTTATACTACTGGATCCATAAAACAATTCTTTTAAAAAGATGTGAGTGACGGCTATCGTTTGGACTGTTGCACAGATTTCTTTAGGTCAGATTCAAATAGAGGTTGAAATTTTTAAAAAAATCACACCCATACATCAAGTATAGAGGGGTAGTCCTATGTACTGTAATGGGCAGGGAGGTGGAACCACTGTGCTGTGACCCGAGGAGAGCCAGGAGAGGCGTAACTAGGGACCTCACCAAGTCCGACCTCAAATGCACGGCAGCTTGACGACTCCGTGATCTGAGGAGAGATGAGGGAGGCGAGACCAGGTGCTACTCCAGGACTGACCTCAGGTGGGTGACGGCTGACCCCCAAGGTACAGGAGGCAAGCACGGCCAGGAATGGTATATAAAGGATAAGCTGACACTGCTGGTATAGTGATAGGTACGCCAGACACACGGCCAGCCAGGTACAGGTGGGCACGAATGGAGAATAGGTAGGCTGGTGCAGGTGGACTGGCACGGCAAAGACAGGCAGGCCGATGCGGCTGATAAGACAGGCAGCCAGGCATGGCTGATAGAAAGGCAGGTATAAGCACTGGGACCTGAGAACTAACAAGAGTGTTATGAACAAACTTACAACGTTGCACAGGCACCTCCATTTTGGAGGAGGTGCCTTAAATACTAAATGTCCTCCAGAAATTGACTGGGGACACTTTAGGGCGGCGTGCGCAGCCACTTTAAGAGACAGGGAAGCGCACGCGCCCTGTTAAACGGCCATGAGAATGAACCTATGATTCAATTTGTGGGGTAAAGCAATTGTGTTATATATTTGCCATATTGTTAATTTATAAATGTCTAGATGACAAGCACTTCCATAACAAATTCATATCATATAGATAATAGCACACACATTAGATGTATACGATTCTAGTACACCAATTTTAATTTGATCGGCTGACGACTGAATATAAGGGAATCTCCCAACTTTGCCCCAGATGAAACATGTTGGGCGAAACAAAGATCCCCATACACATAATGTAATTGTCAACCAAACATGCGACACATGGGGAGACGGCTTGACACTCTGATACACAGGAGCGCTCAGTTGCCAGACTCTTCTGACGGTGGATAATCTCCAGGGAGAAGAAAAAAGGACAGGCTGCTGTAATTTGGCATGTCAGTTCCTTCTCTCCTCCAACATCCATCGGGGGAGAGTTGGGAGGCCCCATATACATTAGACTGTCAGCCAATCCCACTTATATTGACAAGTTCAGCCTATTTTAGTCTAATGCTCATGGCGGCCTTAAGAATCTGAGTCATCCCCAGAGGAGCCTTGTGACTAGAACCAGACTCTATACTTCTAGATACTTTTGAAGCACAAAACTAGTGCCAACTTGCCACTAATTATATGGGGGTTCTAGGAAATAACCTGCCAAATAAGAACATCCTAGTGTGGCCCCTAATTCGTACTGCTTCATACACAAGGGCAAACTCTGAGTGAGGACACAAGCAAGAATATATTCAAGAAAACGATAAAAAGAGATTGTCCGTGAGGAACCACATTGCGGCTGCTGCAAGGTAATGGAGTGGATGGGCCAGGACTACCAAAGCTGAAGTCCCCTTGAGAAAGGCATAGGCGCCGATACGCGCGTCGGGGAATCTCGTGTGGTGCAGGCTCAACTTTTCCTACTAAGGTAATGATGTCCGATGGTGGCCTTATAAGATAGGAGGGAAAGTGATATGAGTATTACAATTTGTTTATATATATCATGTATAAATATTGTCTTTTTCCTCTTTTGGTAGCATTCTCTTCATTGCACTATGGATATGGTGTAGTCGGATTCTAGAGAGATGCTATACCTGCATCACACATTGTACTTGCTTGTTTTTTAAGTAGGTTTTAAATGTTAATGAAAATTTTTGGCTCCTGTCTTCGTCCCCAAATTTTCTGTGCAAATATTTTTCAATAAAGTTTTTTCATTATAAAGGGCCATGTGATCGTTGTTCTTTTTGCTTTGGCACCTCCTAGTTTGCAAAGCTGAAGTTTGCATCTACTCATCACTCGGGACAATAAAGGAAGGTCCTGAGGAGCCCCATCCATGAGGTCCGTATACCCCAACAGATCGTCTAGAAAATAACTTCAGAAGACAACCCGTTAAAGTCAATTTTTACTTATTATCTATGTATACCTTTATTAATTTACACCATTTTATTTTATTATAATAAATGGTTTACAACTACATACCGATATCTAATAAACTGTGCTTTTTTTCACATTGAATTCAATGCTACTTTTTTCTAAAATTTATTTCAAATTGAAAAAAGATACAATTTGATGAATAACGTTGACACGTAAGACCTCAATGATAATAAATATAAGAAAACACAAATGGGACTGCGGTTATGATATATAAATCATTATAAAGGAAAACAATGGGGCTCAAGCGAAACAAAGCAATGAAACCTTAGAGGTGCAAGCAGTCCCCGATTCATCTGACTGATACATTAAACAAAGGGTGAGAAGTCTCTGTAGACCCTGAGTATAATTCATTAACACGAGGATACATAGGTAGAAGGGCTCGCTTTATATGCCATAATGAGACACAACTCACATAGCCCAATTAAGCCTGTCTTTAATGTATCAAATGTTGTCATCAGTGATAATTCCCAAATGTTTTTTACCTTCTCGTGTTTCCTTTCAGAATTGTTTGCTTTGTACCTCACCATTAAACAAAGACTATTTTATTAATTTCGCCTTAAATAACAAACCAAAAACGATAGATCCTATGCACGTTGGTAAACTATGAACCATAAAAGACATTCTACAGTATATATTAATTTTAGCAATTGACTGTGCTGATATCACCTCCACAGCATTTTATTATAGCCACCAAAACATTTAAAACCGAAAATTAATACATTTTGCCAATACTCAAACTTAAATTTTCCAGTTGCGTCCACAGTTCCAATGCAAACATACACATCTGGAAAGTAACAGAAAACAATCAAGCCTTGTGTAGACTAATACGAAAACCCAATTATTTGAGCCCTTTAAAGAGGACCTGTCATTTGCAAAGTATTAAACTAATTTATTTTGAGCAACAGTCCCTGATCTCCCGATTCCACCGCTTTTTTCCTTTTTGCGCTGTGTTGCTCCATTGCAGAGATATTCGCATTTGTTTCTTCTGAAGCACAGTATGTGAAATCTCTGCTTGTAGACCAACTAGGTGTTTCTTCAGAGTCTTCTCTAGGAGCGTTCGATTTCACCCCTTTCTCCCAGAAGCTGTCAATTACAGCTTGTCAACATTTGAGACTGAAAGGCTGCTGGATCAGCTGCTGAGCTGTGATTGGCAGTGTCTGGGAGGTAGGGGAGAAAGCACACGCCTCCAGAGAACACTGTGATGGAACGTCCAATTTGCCTGAAAAGCAGAGATTTCCCATACCGTGCTCCAGAAGAAACAAATGTGAATATCTTAACGATGGAGTGATGCAGCGCAAAACGGAAAAGAGCAGCAGACTCAAGGGAGCTCAGGTATTTTAACAATGTACTTAACTCAATTGTTTTGAGAAAGTGACAGGTCCAATTTAAAGGGAACGTGTCCCCAGGTTGATTCTGCCTCATCTGACAGCAGAATGATGTAAGGGCAGGGATAGAACTCTGATTCCAGCTATGCATTATTCACTGGACTGCTTACTGTCAATTCTATAAAATCCTTGTTTTATCCTCTGTAGATGTACCAGTTCTCTGAATGCTGAGCTCTCTATAACCCTGCACACACTACTGATTGGCAGCTCGCTGTGTTCACTGCGCATAGGCAGAAAGCTGACAATCAAAAGTTTGGGGTAGGGTTATACAGAGCTCATGAATATGGAGGACTATATTGCAGCAGTCCTATATTGCACTAGTCCTCAAGTGTTAATCTCCTGTTGATAAAATAGTGATTTTATCAAAATTATATCAAGCAGCTCAGAAAGTGACACATCGCCAGAATCAGGATCTCTTTCACTGCATTATGCCGCTCTCAGACTAGGTGGCAAAAACCCGATGACCGATTCCCTTTACGCATCAGAACAACGATACAAGTATACTAAAGCAGGATTTTACTGTATTTCTATTAATGTTTTGAAATTCCATGTAAATATATGTATTTATTAGGCTGTATGCAGACATCTGTGTGCCAAGGTCTGAGTATGGACTGTGATACACGGACTGAACCGGGGGAGTCTCCTGACCCGAACTTGACAGCCCGTGTCTTTTTCCCAGATGCCACAATGTTATGATTGTGTAACAACTCACACGAGAAAAAAGGAAATATACTAAAAAACTGCAACCGACCCTGCCGGTTCCTGTACAGACTAGAGATTCTGACCCCACAAATCATAGTGATTCCTACATGGGTTGGAATAGTCCTAACAACAGACTAAATGATGGCTGCTCGGACCTATACTGCCTGAAAGTATGTTCCTCCTAAAGAACCGGAGGGCAGAGCAGAGTGCAAATTACCTACAGAAGAGAAAGTGTGCTGAAATAGAAAGATCCCAGAGTGAGTAAAACAAACCAAGAAATACGAAATGAAAAGATAAGGTACGTACTGTTAGAAAGTATGCCGCCTGCTTCCTAACTGAGAAACAGAAGATAGGTGCAGGATGAAAAGCATAATCAGCAGAGAGATAAACCCTAGCTGATTTTTCACTGACTGGCATAAACAACGGCAGTACTGCTGGACATCCAACCAAATGAGAATATCACCAGCAGGAAATACCAGCAGGGGTGAAGTATATAAAGCTGCAACCGAAAGGTGATAGGGCAGAAAAATGAGTAAATTAAAACACCTGTTACCCTAAAAAGACTAAAGCAAGGAAAACAGACAATAAACACCTGGAGAAAAGGTGAATCTGCTGTGGCTCAGCGGACAGAGAAGCTGACCACTAAGCACAGGATCAAGGGTTCGAACCCAGATGCAGGACACACAAGTGGCCATTATAACCTATGCTGCTGTGCACAAGTCCGTGTTTTTACAAAGGTCGTATAAGACATGGAGACATGTCCGTTTTTTACCAGTAGCACGGATGACAACGGCCAATACTAGTCTATGAGTCAGTGTAAGACACGTACAGCACACGGATGGCATCCATTCCATGTGTCATCCACCTGCTGTATGTGTTTAACATTGCAGAGGTATAGAAGCTTTGTAATTTCTTTTGCCATACCGGTAAAAAAACACTGATAAGACACTGATCCAAAAAACCGATGTCGCCGATACTGTTTTTTCCGGTATCGATTTGATACGGACTTTTGAAGGGGGCCTAAGTGTGTGTCGGGAACGTTCTCCGCATATACGCTAAATAGACATGATAAAACGGATATGAACATGGCAGAAGATATAAATTGGAAGGTGACAGGTGTCATGTAACTCACCATATACGCATTATTAGCAGAATCTCTTTAGATTTACACCACGGCCTTGACCTACTCCTTATAAGCATACAGTAATGCCTGGAAGAATGTGACTTTATTTCACATTGTTTTAGAAGATTTCACCTTCTCTGTAAAGTTCTCTTCTGTACAAGAATCAGGAGATGTGCCTCGCCTATAACTTTCTTGACTTATAATAGGCCACAGGAAGGAAGGGCCCTTTCATTCCAGAAATAGAGGTGACGAGGGAGTAGAGGTCAGGATACCCAGGGGTATCAAAGTGGAGCAAGTTCTACCATTGGCTTTGTAAAACAATCCAAGAAAGACGACTGTAAAAGGCTTTGCAGAGGCAAGTGACAAAAAAAAGGAAAACATTCACCGACAGAAAGCACAGACAACAGATGGACCAGACATTGCTACGTTTCTAGATCTGTATGTAAAAATAACTGGAATATCACACATTACACACAAGCAGAAGCTCACACTTTATAAGAAAATTACTCTGCACAAAAAGAGCATGGATAGATACATATATATATGTGCCTGTGTATCTGTATACAAGTGATGATACCCGGGAGAGGAGGCCTGTCAGCTCCCCATTAGGAAATAACTTTGCTGTAATCCATTAATTTATACATTTCCATGAGGAGTAACAGAGGACCGGCATATTTCTAAAGAAAGATTTTGTTATTTTATTCATTTATATTTGGACTGCAGATTGATCAATTCTATTTAGAAGGCAAGCGTTAACAAAAAACTAACTGAAAGGAGAGAGAACTGAATTTAGATAATATATTGTAATACCAAAAGAAGTTTTGCCAAATAACTGCACATTCACAAACTGTTTGATTAGAGACACCTGCCCTTTATAAAGTGTTACACACCTGTCCTGGGTATTGGGGGCTCCGCTCCCTTCCCCTGGGTCCGCTGCCCTCTGCTGTGCTCCGCATCAGATTTTGCAGAATGTCCAAAGTGGATCAATGACATCATCTCCCTAGACCGATGTAAGGCCCATTTACTCACACACCTGTGTCTTGGGATTGAGACTCTAGTGTTCTATGTTTGAGTTACTCCATTATTTGTGCTTGCTGTGTTTTCAGCTTACACTCATCCCTGCTGGGTTCCACTTCACCCGTCCTGCAGCTCCTGAGATTCTTCTGTATGCCAAGTCCTCGCTGCCCACATGCCTACCTGCTCACTGCATCAATGCCCACCCGGACTTAAAGGGGTTGTTCACTACTAAGACAACCCCTTTTTGAACTAAATGTTTGGCCCTGATAAAATAAAAAAAATTATACTCACCTACCGTGCCAGCGCCATTCACTTCATGGTCCTGGGGCTCTCAAATGACACATGGTGCCCGGCGCCCCATCAGTGCCGGTGTCACAGTCCCTGCCTTGGTACGAAATTGAACATGAAAAGGAAGTCAGAGATCAGCCGCTGCCGGGACTTCCTCTTTATGTCCAAAACGTCCAAAGGCGAGGACAGTGACGCCAGCTCTGATTGGGCGCCGGGCACCACGTGTCATTCCACCCCGCATCAGAGGCCCGGTACCATGAGTGTCGACATCGCTGGAACGGAGCCGGCACGGGAGGTGAGTATAGACTTTATAATTTTATTGGGGCTAAACATTTAGTTCAAGAAGGGGTTGTTCTAGTAGTGGACAACCCTTTAAAGGCTTAGAGGATCCACCTAACCTGATGAGCCTAACATCAAATAAGGATTCACTTCCGCTTTTAGAACACTTATCAAATGCAATATACACATATATAGCAGACCTTTCCAACCCCTTTACACCCAACCACACACATATATTATGCAGGATGTGTCTTTCATCTGCAGCAATTACTTTCCTTGGCCGACCATTGCGTCTACGGTCCTCAATATTGTCCATTTATTGGAGCTTCTTCAAAAGAGCATGAAGTCCCAGTCTGCTATGAAATTTTTACATGGGAGAAACCTTGCTGATGCAGTATAACTACCTTGTGTCTTGTTGCTGTGCCCAGTTTTGCCATGTTGTGTGACCTGAGACATAAAACTGTCTTCCACAACCTCACCTTTGTAGAATAATGTGACTGTTCCTCACCTAGGTTTAAGCATCCTACACAGCTGTTTCAGATTTAGTGTATGACTGTGTTTCAACCTGCCTTCCTCTGCCCATCTCTCCACTAGAAGTTTTTCTTTGACTCAAAAATTATCACCACTACCGCACCATTTTAAGAACACTTTTCATTACATTCATATTGCCTAGACCGTGGGCCGCATGAATCCGAGTCTAACTGAACGATTGCGTTTCGGATTAAAACATATAAGGCTGAAATCACGCATTCAGACTCTGAATCATGCTGCCCAAACCACCAAAATCTAATGACAGGTTGCCTTTAATGCACTATTATAAGATTAGAGCACAACATTTGTTATGTCTAATTTATACTTGAAAATCAAAGACTGACTGCAACTTCCAAAAAGAAAAACAGGTGTGAACAGATGCGAGCTAAGAAAGCCACCTCCATATGTAAATTAAATCTGCAAACTGTAATGGGATAGTATGCAAACCATGGAATACATGAAATTAGAATTGCATTGCAGCTGTAGAAAAAAAGTTTAAATGAAGATACATAGCCCATAAATTGGCCAATTCATTTGTGCCCAACTGCCATCGACAAGGCGACCTTCTTTGCTGGGAACCTAATCTAATATGATACCTTTCCTGGGCTGATAGCCTACATTTTTATGGGTAGGTAGGATCAAGCTGTGGTTATGCGCTAAGTGTCTTCATTTCAACTTTTTTTTCTAGAGCAGCAACGCAATTCCAATTTCATATATTCCATGTTTGCATACTATAGAGTAACAGAGTGCAGCTTTAATGTGTACCCGAAGGCGTTTTCTGGTTTCAGAAAAGTTCTGTGCCTAGGTGCAGTTTGTTGTCCACCTTAGCTCACTGATTGGCTGCAGAGAAATGTGACATGATGTCAGCGCTGCAGACAAACACCAGAAACCAGTGCGGCGGCGCAGTCTCAGTAATGGACCTGGGTAGGGTGAATAAAGCAAAGTGGGTTTTTTTTGGTTTACATCAAACTGCGCCCGGGGACCAAACTTTTCTGAACCCTAAAAACCTGTTTAAGCGGTGTCAGATGAAGAACACACGTCATCAAACACTGCTAATTGTCAAAGGTCCAGTTTCTAGGATAATTTTGCGTTTGTTTGCCCATTTTCTCTACAGGGGCCACTACATATCATTCTCTGCTGTACTCTTTGGATGCACAGTTTTGTCATTCGTTTTAATCGTGCAGTGTATTACTTGGCCAAATGATTTCGCCATTCATTTTTGGCCGCACGGCGCGATACTGCGACACGTCAGCCTAGCCTGGGAATAGTTATTTTTGTGCTGTGCGCGGTGAGTCCTCTGTCACTTTGCAGGACAAAATTGCTTTAATTAAGATTTTCATTTGTATGTAGAATTTCGCGGCAGCGAGTCGCATCCTAATTTCATTGTAGCCAAAAGAAGCCAGTCGCCCATTATTGGAATGTCACTTCTATCACGATGCCTTTTGTCCACCGCCTCTTGGTATGATACATGTTTTGTGTTAATCTAATCTTTTAAGCTACTTATATTTTTGCAGCTAGGAATTCTCCGTGGTTCCAGGGCTTGGCATGTCTACTTCTGCGTTATGCATGGCACTGCCCGGGTAAGCATTACAGTGTGGATGCAATACCGCAGAAGGGTCCCCAGCAAACATCTTATACGCTGAGACACCCGGTATTTCATTAGGATTTTCCCAGAAGGCAGTTGAAAGTGATGCCGTATAAAGAGCCTTACATTGCAAAAAAAAAAAAAGCTTCTCCTCCCTCCCGAAAGCCAAAGCTCATTAGTCTCATTTTCTACCTCCGTGTTGCTGGCGACCATACTAGGGCTTCCTACATCCCAAATGAGAACAAATGGGCTTTTCCTGCACAGTCATTAAGAGCAGGGATATTTGTTTTACTCTAAGATCCGTGATGCTTTTTAATATCTTGTCATTTTGTGCCCGGTCTTCCATCATCGCCCATCATTCAGAATATGAATGTGATCTTTCCACTGCCCTGGAAATTATTTAGATTCCTAATGTCCAGAAACCCTATACTCGGCACATTTTTTTCCCCCCTCTCTCATTCGGTAATGTCTGCTGTATCCTTTTAACTTGTGTTTTATGGAGTGTATACGTCGCCGGGCCTCGCGTATCTGCTCGACTTGTTAGAGGATGTAAGAAGATAGACGGGGATTTGAGTGACGCGTGAACTTCATTAATTATCATGCAAATTTCAGAGGGAAAAAAAATGATTGCATATTAATGCCCAAAAATTGCATATTCACTTCTGCTTAGAGGCAAAATGTTAAATACACTGGAAATATAGAAAAGGGTTATTTTATTCTAAAAGCTATGAGGTCATCAAAAGAGTATTGGATTATTTTCACAGTTGGAAAACAAAGAGTATGGACCCCCTTTGGAAGCATTTTTTATGCCTGTATTTTTGGCTAATAGCATTTTGTTAAACATTTTGGCTTCCGCAGCCTTTAAGTATCACTGTACATTTATTACAAACTTTCAATTAGTCATAGGTCAGCTTGGGACAAGAGAGATAAAAGGTTATAAACTCAGAAGGAACTCACAGACGGATTTGATTCAACTCATTCTGCAGTCTGCTATGTACCGTGATAGCTAGAGGCTGTATAAACCAAAATATGTCATGTTTTTAATGAAACCCTGTTGTAAAACTGCATTTAAAGTTGAACCATTAGCCCATATCCTTTACGTTTTGTTCGACGGAGGCAGGATAAGGAGTATGGTTCCGTACTCCTTATCCTGTCTCCTTTTATCAAATGTGTCAAAGGAATCCAACAAGTACAAAACACCATTTTATAGCATTTTAAAGGGGGTTGAAAAGGAACCTGTGAGACAGTATGAATCAAGGACAGGCTACCTTACAGCAAATATCTATGTTTCACTACAAAAAGTGCACCGATTTTGAGAAAACAAACTTTAAACAGGTGCCAGGAAAAAGATGACTGAGCACACTAGGTCCCTGGGGTGGGCCGGCTTCTCCCGGACTCTATTCTATTTGATTGACAGGTCTGTTCCTACACAAGCGTGGTCAGTTAAGCTGAGTGAGGTAGGAAAAGGACGATGGGCACCTTCACTATTGATGATCCTTCTCAGGCGCTGAATAAATAAAGTATGTTTTAGTTTCATAGTGAAACATGTACTTATAGTAAGGCTAAGACACGACTGCAACCGCCACATCGTAGTATAATGCAAGTGAATGTGGTCGCATTGTCACCCCTAAGGTACCGCGACAACCAAATTGCAAGTAATCCAAAAAGGTTCTGACTTTTTGAGAGTTGTTCGTTGCGGTACCTTACGGGTCGCAATGTGATCACCTGCATTATGTTGTGATATAGTTATGGCACAGAGTGATCTTTGGCCACTCAACCTGTGTCACGGTAAAAGTCGCCATGAATCCCCCCCAGCCTAAGCCCCTGATTCATGTCGCCTGGGGCTACATAGCAAAGACAACATTAATCACCTGACAGGTTCCATTCAAAACACCAGTTTGCTTTCTTTCTCATAAAATTGTTAAAAAAAAAAGTTTAAAAAAAAAGGATCAAAAAGAAAAATATTTCTATAACTTATTGATGTGCTTCGCTTGGGATTGTGATTCTGGCTCAAATTATGTGACTGCTTATCCATCAGGTGCATGTTTATCCGCCTGTCCTGCTTTCTTATCTCCAGCAAAGCTGCTCCCGATTGAAGCAAAAGTAGCCTGCAACAAGAAAAGGGCAGATGTGGAGGAAAGAAACTAACCTCTGGACTACAGAGCACGAGCTTCGGCCCTTAGCCTGCTGTTTGCTGGCAGTCCGGACTACAGGAATAATCATGGGGGATTGGATTTCCTTGTGAATTTCGGTTCTAGCCTTGAATCTCTTTCCATGTAATACTTAAAGGTTTCTGTGGAGGTGCTGTAGACAAATGAAACACTTTCAGCCCTTGAAGATAAAAGTTGATTCTTGGGAGTCCAAGCAGGGAGACTATCAGTGATCAGTTAATAGTCAGGAGAGCAATTAACAAAAATCAGTTGTCCTTTACAGAAGACCTGTCCCCAGGTGAAAAGTGATCAATTTTTTACCAGTTTTTATCTCCATTGCTCCCTGACTATTCCGTTTTTTTTGTGTGTTCATTTTAAACCTGCCATTCAGTTCTAGAGATTTGGGTCTTTTTATTTATTAATAGTTTTTATGGTCATAACCAAGGGGCTGTGGCTCACCGGATTCTCGGGGGTGTTTCTTTAGGCTCCTCAGCAATATTACCCTGTGAGCCATGCTACCTTGGAAAAGATCAGAAAAATTAGCACAAAATTAAAAAAAAAAGGCCCATAGTTATGAAATCATACGGCGGATTTATAAGAACAAAAAATGGAATACTCAGGGGAGCAGCAGGAATAAAGTAAGAGCAAAAACTGGGTACTTTTGATTGGTGAAAAGTTTTCTTTAAGGTAACTTTAGCAGTGCATTGTCCACTACTTTAGCATTGATGCGCTATCCTTCGGATAGGTTATGAATGTCTGATCAGTCGGGGTCCGACACCCGGCACCCCCACCAATCAGCCGGCCATTAATGCTAAAGTAGTGGACAATATCTTTAATCCTCCCATACACTTTAGAGTGTGCCGGCCGAAGGGCGGATCAGCAGAGAGTTCGGCTGCCAGCCATCTCACCCTGCTTCCCCATACACAGGAGCCCAAGACATCTCTGGCGGCAGCTTATCTCTTAAGGCCCCCATAGATATTAGACTGATGTAAGCTGAATTTGCCGATATCTACGGGCTCGGCAGACAGTCTAATGAATGTGTATGGGACACCGGCCAACTGATGGTTGGGAGAGATGTTGATCTGGTATGTCCAATTTTATACTGCCAAACACATTTTTTCTCCAGGAGATAAACAGCCAGCCGACTTGTGACTTGGTGGCTTTCTTGAAGAGAACACAGGAGCTCTGGCGAGTAAGAGCTCCTATGTATGGAAGAGTCGGGCTGAGATGGCTGACAGACGAACGATCGGCAGACGCATCAGACATTGAATGTGTATGGCCGGACTTAGGGAACAAAAGGATTGGCAGTTCGAAATTGGACATTCCAGATCCTTAGCTCCCCCAACAATTGTAATTATCTGCTGAGGGCCCCATACACTGTTGGCTGAACCTGTCGATATTGGCGCATTTGGGCAACGTTAGTCTATTGCCTATGGGGGATTCTATGTAAGAAACGGCAGACTATTATATGTGCATGTAGACAGACATAGGCGTGAATTATCTTGTAGACAGACAGGGTAGCCACTAAAACACAACTAGTTGGATGGATACCGAGATGTATCATTTGCAAATGCCATTTTTGCAATTTAGGTGGGACGTGACTGTGGACACCTGCCATTGGTGTGTGGGAAGGAAAATTAAAAATTATTCTTTGAAACTAAGTGCAAAAATTATGCATCCAACAAACCTATTAACCAATGTCCACGAAAGCTTGGCAACTTTTGGATTTTAGGGAATACAGATTGTTCTGCGTGGGAGCTTATTTGCATACTTTTCATTCTCAGGTGACATTTTTTTTATTTTGCATTGCGGATAAATTGATATTAAGGTCAGTTGGACACACAGAAGTCTAAAGTGAAATTCTGGCAATTGTTTATCGGCATACTTAGATAACTAGCAATCTTTACGAACTAGCCTTGTATCATCATCGCTCAGACAGAAAGTGTTTCGCCAGCACGGCAGACGTGAATATTTATTTGCTTGCCACTAGGTGGCACTCTTAGAAAAAGCATGAACATAGGCCTGCCAATTATATCTAGAATGCATTGGAGCCTTTCTTTGTTTCTTTTAATCATTATACCATGGAAGAAGAAAAACAATTAACATTTATTCATTTTGCTTGCGATAGATATACACATTTCCTCTATGTGCCATTATCCGTATCCGCAAGCAGCAGGATTACCTACAAATTGTATTTGCACACTAAACTGATGCGTTCTCATACCTTTTATGCTGGGACATCGAGGGAAATATTGCTCAAGTCAACATTTCCTTTACTACAAAACACGGCACAAATATCCGCTTATCTGATCCTATTAAGGAGTGTAACTGTATGGGCTTAGTTCAGATCAGATTATATGCCACCCGAACCATATGAAGCCTTAAAGAGGGCACAAAAGAGGATTTACTACATGATCCTGTAATACCCACTTTCTACCAGCCGGGCACGGATAATGTTTATGTATACAGATGTATACAAATACACAGGCTCGGACTGGCCCATGGGAGGAGTGGTGAATCCCCCGGTGGGCCCTTGTAGTAGTTGTCACAACAAACTTGATTCACTATGTATAGACAAGAGCAGCATCTAATTATGTATATGTATGTGTATACACATATATATATATATATATATATATACAGTACAGACCAAAAGTTTGGACACACCTTCTCATTTAAAGATTTTTCTGTATTTTCATGACTATGAAAATTGTACATTCACACTGAAGGCATCAAAACTATGAATTAACACATGTGGAATTATATACTTAACAAAAAAGTGTGAAACAACAGAAAATATGTCTTATATTCTAGGTTCTTCAAAGTAGCCACCTTTTGCTTTGATGACTGCTTTGCACACTCTTGGCATTCTCTTGATGAGCTTCAAGAGGTAGTCACCGGATATGGTCTTCACTTCACAGGTGTGCCCTGTCAGGTTTAATAAGTGGGATTTCTTGCCTTATAAATGGGGTTGGGACCATCAGTTGTGTTGTGCAGAAGTCTGGTGGATACACAGCTGATAGTCCTACTGAATAGACTGTTAGAATTTGTATTATGGCAAGAAAAAAGCAGCTAAGTAAAGAAAAACCAGTGGCCATCATTACTTTAAGAAATGAAGGTCAGTCAGTCCGAAAAATTGGGCAAACTTTGAAAGTGTCCCCAAGTGCAGTTGCAAAAACCATCAAGCGCTACAAAGAAACTGGCTCACATGAGGACCGCCCCAGGAAAGGAAGACCAAGAGTCACCTCTGCTTCTGAGGATAAGTTTATCCGAGTCACCAGCCTCAGAAATCGCAGATTAACAGCAGCTCAGATTAGAGACCAGGTCAATGCCACACAGAGTTCTAGCAGCAGAGACATCTCTACAACAACTGTTAAGAGGAGACTTTGTGCAGCAGGCCTTCATGGTAAAATAGCTGCTAGGAAACCACTGCTAAGGACAGGCAACAAGCAGAAGACACTTGTTTGGGCTAAAGAACACAAGGAATGGACATTAGTGGAAATTTGTGCTTTGGTCTGATGAGTCCAAATTTGAGTTCTTTGGTTCCAACCACCGTGTCTTTGTGCGACGCAGAAAAGGTGAATGGATGGACTCTACATGCCTGGTTCCCACCGTGAAGCATGGAGGAGGAGGTGTGATGGTGTGGGGGTGCTTTGCTGGTGACACTGTTGGGTATTTATTCAAAATTGAAGGCATACTGAACCAGCATGGCTACCACAGCATCTTGCAACGGCATGTTATTCCATCTGGTTTGCGTTTAGCTGGACCATCATTTATTTTTCAACAGGACAATGACCCCAAACACACCTCCAGGCTGTGTAAGGGCTATTTGACCAAGAAGGAGAGTGATGGGGTGCTACGCAAGATGACCTGGCCTCCACAATCACCAGAGCTGAACCCAATCAAGATGGTTTGGGGTGAGCTGGACCGCAGAGTGAGGGCAAAAGGGCCAACAAGTGCTAAGCATCTCTGTGAACTCCTTCAAGATTGTTGGAAGACAATTGCCGGTGACTACCTCTTGAAGCTCATCAAGAGAATGCCAAGAGTGTGCAATGCAGTCATCAAAGCAAAAGGTGGCTACTTTGAAGAACCTAGAATATAAGACATATTTTCAGTTGTTTCACACTTTTTTGTTAAGTATATAATTCCACATGTGTTAATTCATAGTTTTGATGCCTTCAGTGTGAATGTACAATTTTCATAGTCATGAAAATACAGAAAAATCTTTAAATGAGAAGGTGTGTCCAAACTTTTGGTCTGTACTGTATATATATATATATATATATATATATATATATATATATATATATATATAAATAATCTGCCAGTCCCATAAACTTGAGAAGCAGTGCTGTATTCAAATGGGGGACTCGGGAAACCCTTTCTGATCATTGGTAGGGGTGATCAGTTGCGATTGCGGGACATCCACCATTGAAACGATTGAATACCACCATCTCAAGTAATATTTTTTTTAAAGAGGTTACTCGGACAACCCTTTGGAATCCATGTTTCCCTGTAGTAAAATAGTAACATCTATACTCACCTCTGATGTTGGCGGTTAGCACTCGCTCTCCTGGGGATTGTTTCACATAATGTCACACGAACCCTGCGGCCAATCGACTCTAGCTTCACTCTTCCCTCCTTCGGACAAATCACATACATCAGGAGGAAGCGAGAGCTGCTGCTGCTCTCTCAATTACTCCGGATGTGTGTGATGCTCTCATTTCCTCCGGAATGTAGGGAGAGTTAAACGGCCGTTGATTGGCAACAGGGATTGCCTAACATAACAATGTCATGCAATCCCTGGGAGAACCGGAGGAGAGTATAGGTGTTATTACTTTACAAGCGGGAAGCATAGGGATTCAGAAGAGGTTGTCTGAATAGTGGACAACCACTTTAAATATCTATCAAATGCAAAGATTGAGTCAACTTCTCCCTTTTTTATCTGGTTTCAGGTGTGATTTTCAAATTGCCCACACCTGTTACTTGCCACAGGTGAGTGTGAACGAGCATCATATGCTTAAAATAAAGTTGTTTACCCACAATTTTGGAAACGTGCCATCAGTTTTGTCCAGCCCATTTTTGAGGTTTCGTGTAAAATTATGTCCAGATTGCCTTTTTTTTCTCTGTTTTTTAGTGTTGTTCCAACGCACACAAATGAAATAAACATTTGTATAACAAAATGTGTGTAATTGCACTAATATATATGTATATATATATATATATATATATATATATATACACTGCTCAAAAAAATAAAGGGAACACTCAAATAACACATCCTAGATCTGAATGAATGAAATATTCTCATTGAATACTTTGTTCTGTACAAAGTTGAATGTGCTGACAACAAAATCACACAAAAATCATCAATGGAAATCACATTTATTAACCAATAGAGGCCTGGATTTGGAGTCACACCCAAAATTAAAGTGGAAAAACACACTACAGGCTGATCCAGCTTTGAGGTAATGTCCTTAAAACAAGTCAAAATGAGTCTCAGTATTGTGTGTGGCCTCCACGTGCCTGTATGACCTCCCTACAACGCCTGGGCATGCTCCTGATGAGGCTGAGTATTGTGTGTGGCCTCCACGTGCCTGTATGACCTCCCTACAACGCCTGAGCATGCTCCTGATGAGGCTGAGTATTGTGTGTGGCCTCCACGTGCCTGTATGACCTCCCTACAACGCCTGGGCATGCTCCTGATGAGGCTGAGTATTGTGTGTGGCCTCCACGTGCCTGTATGACCTCCCTACAACGCCTGGGCATGCTCCTGATGAGGCTGAGTATTGTGTGTGGCCTCCACGTGCCTGTATGACCTCCCTACAATGCCTGGGCATGCTCCTGATGAGGCTCAGTATTGTGTGTGGCCTCCACGTGCCTGTATGACCTCCCTACAACGCCTGGGCATGCTCCTGATGAGGCTGAGTATTGTGTGTGGCCTCCACGTGCCTGTATGACCTCCCTACAACGCCTGGGCATGCTGATGAGGTTGCAAATGGTCTCCTGTGGGATCTCCTCCCAGACCTGGACTAAAGCATCCGCCAACTCCTGGACAGTCTGTGGTGCAACGTGACGTTGGTGGATGGAGCGAGACATGATGTCCCAGATGTGCTCAATCGGATTCAGGTCTGGGGAACGGGCGGGCCAGTCCATAGCTTCAATGCCTTCATCTTGCAGGAACTGCTGACACACTCCAGCCACATGAGGTCTGGCATTGTCCTGCATTAGGAGGAACCCAGGGCCAACCACACCAGCATATGGTCTCACAAGGGGTCTGAGGATCTCACCTCGATACCTAATGGCAGTCAGGCTACCTCTGGAGAGCACATGCAGGGCTGTGTGGCCCTCCAAAGAAATGCCACCCCACACCATTACTGACCCACTGCCAAACCGGTCATGCTGAAGGATGTTGCAGGCAGCAGATCGCTCTCCACGGCGTCTCCAGACTCTGTCACGTCTGTCCCATGTGCTCAGTGTGAACCTGCTTTCATCTGTGAAGAGCACAGGGCGCCAGTGACTACTTTGCCAATCCTGGTGTTCTGTGGCAAATGCCAAGCGTCCTGCACGGTGTTGGGTTGTGAGCACAACCCCCATCTGTGGACGTCGGGCCCTCATACCACCCTCATGGAGTCGGTTTCTAACCGTTTGTGCAGACACATGCACATTTGTGGCCTGCTGGAGGTCATTCTGCAGGGCTCTGGCAAGTCTCCTCCTGTTCCTCCTTGCACAAAGGCGGAGGTAGCAGTCCTGCTGCTGGGTTGTTGCTCTCCTACGGCTCCACATCTCCTGGTGTACTGGTCTGTCTCCTGGTAGCGCCTCCAGCCTCTGGACACTACGCTGAGAGACACAACAAACCTTCTTGCCACAGCTCGCATTGATGTGCCATCCTGGATGAGCTGCACTACCTGAGCAACTTCTGTGGGTTGTAGAGTCCGTCTCATGCTACCACAAGTGTGAAAGCACAACCAACATTCAAAAGTGACCAAAACATCAGCCAGAAAGCATTGGTACTGAGATGTGGTCTGTGGTCCCCACCTGCACAGCCACTCCTTTATTGAGGGTGTCTTGATAATTGCCAATAATTTCCATCTATTGTCTATTCCATTTGCACAACAGCATGTGAAATTGATTGTCAATCAGTGTTGCTTCCTAAGTGGACAGTTTGATTTCACAGAAGTTTGATTTACTTGGAGTTATATTCTGTTGTTTAAGTGTTCCCTTTATTTTTTTGAGCAGTGTATATATACTGCACAGTATAGATTTTTTATTTTTTTTTACAGTGGAAGTCAATGGCTAATGAACATGATGTGTACGCAGTCTTAGTCATATCTGTTTCTGGAAAAGCTCTGGAACATTAAGATTTTATGCTTTTAGTACAAGTAATTAAAGTAAACAAAAAGCAAGGAATATATAATATAATATAAAATTAAGCGCTAACACATTATGACACCTGTCTGACCTGCCTTTCGGACCAGCCTTTGAATCGTTCCAATCATCGGCTCAGCGAGCGCTCTGTATAACACTTCATTGGGATCAGACCATTTCTTACGTGCATTAGATGTAATCTAGCTGAAAATTGCAGAGAAAAGAGCACTGCTCCGAGAACAGGTAATGATGAAGTAACTTCTGATCAACTCCGTCACTGCCACAGAGCACTTTACCTGTTTATGGCAGTCTGAGCAGATGGTATCAGCCGGCAATATAGCTTAATAAAAACTTAAAACACACAAATAATTGGAATTGAATGTGCTGCGCTGCAGTAAAACACCGTTCCCAGGAATACAATGCATACTTTCTTCTCGATACGAAAATAAAAAGAAACAAATGCTTTAGAGCAGTGATAGAAAACCTCCCCATAGTAACATGGGTTCTGTTCATTTAACTTAAAAAAAAAGATAAATGACTGAATCTCCAAACTTTTTATACCATGTCGCTTTAATGTCCTTAACTCTTTGAGGATACATTTCTTAATATATCCTTAAAGTGAATCTGTCAACAGGTTTTTGATATCTAATCTGACAGCAGTATAATATAGGGCAAAAAAGCCCGATTCCAAGGATGTGTCACTTACCAAGCTGCTTGGTGCAGTTTTGTTACGATCCCTGTTTTCTCTGCTGTAGATCTAGCAGTGCTCAGACTGCTGAGCTCTGTATAACTCCGCCCACACCTCTGATTGGCAGCTTCATGTGTACACTGTCAGCAAGTTGCCAATCAGTGCTGGGGGCGGGGTTACACACATTAGCCCTACTGCCTGGCCCCAGAGATGTAGTCCTATAGTGATAATCTCCTGCTGATAAAACACTGACTGGATTGAAATAACACACAGACTAATAAGAGACACATCCTTGGAATCAGGCTCTTGTGCCTTATATTATGCTGCTCTCAGAGTAAATGGCAGAAACCTGCTGACAGATTCCCTTTAAGATGGACAAAGCTCTGTTTTTCGGATCCAGAACTAAAATGTCATGGGTATCCACCTACAGTTCAAATCTAATATTCTAGCTGCCTGCAGCTTCCACTAGAGGGATCTTAGGAGCTATCTGCATACTATTTGTATACTGAACTTAAAGGGGATGTGTCGTCAAAAAATTATCTATGGATTAAGTTGGGTCTTTGTGTCACATGTATTTAAAAAAAATGTGGGGCTTTTTTTCAGATTATAACCTTGTTCTTTTCACACTGGTCATTGTGGGTATTCTAAATTCGTACTTCCTGTCCTTTCAGGTGTTTACAGCAGTTTCCTTATCATCAGAGGCGGGATTACAATGACAGATAACACCTCTATACACAGCATCGACCGATCACAATACGTGAAGCCACAGCTGACTTGGCTCCGTCTCCCTCCACAATGACTTTTGCACACGCTCATTAGATGCTTCAATACAAAATACAGTGTCTGTGTCAGTCTATTGCTACTAAGGTACATGCAAGCTTTCTGAAATAGCAGGAAGTACGAGTCTAAAAAGCCCCAGTCGTGAGTGTGAAAACGGCAAGATTACAAATTTTTACTTTTAATACAAATTATGATATATATATATATATATATATACACATTAAAAAGAAAAAAATCATTATTTAAAAAAAGATACATTTATCACACAAACCTGATTTATACAATAGGTAATTTTCTTATGACACATTCCCAGGGAAGTAATGGAAGCTCAGAAATACATTGTTCTTCTATATTTAAAAGTTTAAAAATATATTTGTATAAAAAATTAATTTATATTTAAAAAAATATATATAAAAATGATGTTAAATATATTTATATAAAGTATCAAAGAGCCCAATCCTAAAAATCAATTGAGTAACTGATAAATGCAATCATTTCACAAATTATTTGCTCAGTCAGCTTGGATCGCATGTATGTAACGAAAGTGTGAACCTTGCCTCGGGCGGCATTCACATAGCAATCGGGAGATCCTCTTTTCCAGAAGTCTTTTTTTTTTTTTTCAGCAAAAATGGGAACAGGACAAAGTGTTCAAAAAGGGAAAACTTTCTGTCGAGAATATTTTTCGTCTCCTTTGTACTTGGATCCATTCCCATTAAAAATGCATGAGATTGGATCTTGTGTGTATGTAGTATTATGCAGTGATGAAATATGATTCATAAGCGATCATAAAGGTGATCTTGCTTTATGCAGCAGGAGGATGGTAGTTGAGCAGTGATAATTACTAAAGGGAACTTGTCACAGTGTGCTCACTGTCAGGATTCTCCGACGCAAGGAGCGGAGGATATGTGACTGCAAGTATGTGATTTGCATAATTCTGGCTGCATTCTGACTAGACTTGTCCAGCCTTGCTCAATTCACTTCTATAGAGCGAGGCTATGCACGTCTAGTTGGCATGTGACCACATGCATGCAAAATGCATACTTGCAGTCACGTGCCTGCCCGCTCCTGGCACCAGAGAATCCGGACAGTGCGCACACTGCACACTGTGAGGATTCACAAGCCTGCAGTCACGTAGTGTAACTACAGACTTGAACCCCCTGATTAAGATAAACGCGTGTCGGAGTACTGGGCAGGGTGGTCTGTTATACTGGTGCAATTACTATGGCGTCCTTTGGTGGGTATGGGTACTCTTGCACTACTGCAGTTTAATATACTGGAAGGATTCCTTGTGGTTATGCATTGATATTTATATCTATTTTAGCCCACGTTCACACGTTCAGTATTTGGTCAGTATTTCACATCAGTATTTGTAAACCAAAACCAGGAGTGGGTGATAAATCCAGAAGTGGTGATGAGTTTCTATTATACTTTTCCTCTGATTGTTCCACTCCTGATTTTGGGTTACAAATACTGATGTAAAATATTGAACGTGTGAATATGGCCTAATATTTGGTTATTTTTTGTGGGGTCATCCAATGAGTTAAGATTTTTTATCTTGAATTTATATATTTTTTCAGACAACTAAGTCTTTGGTTTCCTGACCATCTCCGTGATTTTGTACAGTTGTTTATATATGCATCCCCTCTTCCCCCTGTATTATGGTTGTTATTTATTATATTTATTTGCCATAATGTGATTTACCATTGACCTTTCCTTTTCTTTTGGGTTTTATGGGGTGTTTCTACATTTTTTTGCCTTCTGTCTTTGTGTATTGTAATTAATAAAATTATATTTATTTATGTTTATGATTTTTTGGTTATTTTTCATTATTATAAGTTTTGATCACTTATTGATAGGTCTATAGACTTGAACCCCAAGCCTGGACAAACCCTTTAAAGGGGTTGTCTACTACTTGGACAACTCCTTCTTGATCTCAATGTTTGGCCCTGATAAAATAATAAAGCTTATACTGACCTCTTGTTCTGGCGCTGTTCCAGCGATGTCGACACTCAATCTCCCCGGGGCTCTCGTGCGGTTGTTGTGACACGTGACGCCGGCACCCAATCAGCGCTGGCATCACTGGCCCCGCCTCCTGTCGAATTGAACATGAAGAGGACGTCCGGGCTGCAGCCGATCTCTGACTTCCTCTTCATGTTAAATTCAACAGGAAGCGGGGCCAGTGACGGCAGCGCTGATTGGGTGCTGGCGTCACGTGTCACAACAACAGCATGGGAGCCAAGGGGAGAGCAAGTGCTGACAGCGCGGGAACAGCGCCGGCACGGGAGGTGAGTATAGGCTTTTTAATTACATTGGCGCCAAGCGTGGGGAATGACAAGGAGTTATCCAAGTAGTGGAGAACTTCTTTAAGCTTCCATGTGCCACCACAACCACAAGAAGTGTACTTCAGTCAAGGACGAAAGTACATTTCTTTCATAATTTCTGATAGAGTTGCTGGTTGTGTTTGACCATGCATTGTCACAAAAGTGAAGCTCTGCCCACAGTTCTAAAATTTGGTGGTTCTGGAATAAAAAACAAAAATCGCAACATTCTTACACAACTACAAGTTGTGCAAAAATTTTGCCATATTTCAAACAGTTTTACACTGGAAAAAGGTTTAACCACTTCGCGCCAGAGCCTGTTTTTGTCTTCGTGACCAGGTCAATTATTACTCTGGAACGCTTCAACGGATCCCCCTGATTCTAAGACTGTTTTTTCGTGACATATTGTACTTCATGATAGTGGTAAAATTTCTTCGATATCACTTGCGTTTATTTGTGAAAAAATCGGAAATTTGGCAAAAATTTTGAAAATTTTGCAATTTTCAAACTTTGAATTTTCATGCCCTTAAATCAGAGAGATACAGTACAGACCAAAAGTTTGGACACACCTTCTCATTTAAAGATTTTTCTTTATTTTCATGACTATGAAAATCGTACATTCACACTGAAGGCATCAAAACTATGAATTAACACATGTGGAATTATATACTTAACAAAAAAGTGTGAAACAACAGAAAATATGTCTTACATTCGAGGTTCTTCAAAGTAGCCACCTTTTGCTTTGATGACTGCTTTGCACACTCTTGGCATTCTCTTGATGAGCTTCAAGAGGTAGTCACCGGAAATGGTTTTCACTTCACAGGTGTGCCCTGTCAGGTTTAATAAGTGGGATTTCTTGCCTTATAAATGGGGTTGGGAACATCAGTTGTGCTGTGCAGAAGTCTGGTGGATACACAGCTGATAGTCCTACTGAATAGACTGTTAGAATTTGTATTATGGCAAGAAAAAAGCAGCTAAGTAAAGAAAAATGAGTGCCCATCATTACTTTAAGAAACGAAGGTCAGTCAGTCCGAAAAATTGGGAAAACTTTGAAAGTGTCACCAAGTGCAGTTGCAAAAACCATCAAGCGCTACAAAGAAACTGGCTCACATGAGGACCGCCCCAGGAAAGGAAGACCAAGAGTCACCTCTGCTTCTGAGGATAAGTTTATCCGAGTCACCAGCCTCAGAAATCACAGGTTAACAGAAGCTCAGATTAGAGACCAGGTCAATGCCACACAGAGTTCTAGCAGCAAACACATCTCTTCAACAACTGTTAAGAGACGACTTTGTGCAGCAGGCCTTCATGATAAAATAGCTGCTAGGAAACCACTGCTAAGGACAGGCAACAAACAGAAGAGACTTGTTTGGGCTAAAGAACACAACGAATGGATATTAGACCAGTGGAAATCTGTGCTTTGGTCTGATGAGTCCAAATTTGAGATCTTTGGTTCCAACCATCTTTGTGCGAAGCAGAAAAGGTGAACGGATGGACTCTACATGCCTGGTTCCCACCGTGAAGCATGGAGGAGGAGGTGTGATGGTGTGGGGGTGCTTTGATGGTGACACTGTTGGGGATTTATTCAAAATTGAAGGCATACTGAACCAGCATGGCTACCACAGCATCTTGCAGCGGCATGCTATTCCATCCGGTTTTCATTTAGTTGGACCATCATTTATTTTTCAACAGGACAATGACCCCAAACACACCTCCAGGCTGTGTAAGGGCTATTTGACCAAGGAGGAGAGTGATGGGGTGCTACACCAGATGACCTGGCCTCCACAGTCACCAGACCTGAACCCAATCGAGATGGTTTGGGGTGAGCTGGACCGCAGAGTGAAGGCAAAAGGGCCAACAAGTGCTAAGCATCTCTGGGAACTCCTTCAAGATTGTTGGAAGACCATTTCCGGTGACTACCTCTTGAAGCTCATCAAGAGAATGGCAAGAGTGTGCAAAGCAGTCATCAAAGCAAAAGGTGGCTACTTTGAAGAACCTAGAATATAAGACATATTTTCAGTTCTTTCACACTTTTTTGTTAAGTATATAATTCCACATGTGTTAATTCATAGTTTTGATGCCTTCAGTGTGAATGTACAATTTTCATAGTGTTGAAAATACAGAAAAATCTTTAAATTAGAAGGTGTGTCCAAACTTTTGGTCTGTACTGTATGTCACACAAAATAGTTAATAAATAACATTTCCCACATGTCTACTTTACATCAGCACAATTTTGGACGAAAATTTTTTTTTTGTTAGGGAGCTATAAGGGTTAAAAGTTGACCAGCGATTTCTCATTTTTTCAACAAAATTTAAAAAAACATTTTTTTAGGGACCACATCTTATTTGAAGTGACTTTGAGGGACCTTTATTATAGAAAATATCCAAAAGTGACACCATTCTAAAAACTGCACCCTCAAGGTGCTCAAAACCACATTCAAGAAGTTTATTAACCCTTTAGGTGTTTCACGGGAATTTTTGGAATATGAAAGAAAAAAATGAATATTTTAACTTTTTTTCACAAAAATGTTACTTTAGACCCAATTTTTTTATTTTCACAAGGGTAACAGGAAAAAATGGACTACACAATTTGTAGTGCAATTTCTCATGAGCGCGCTGATACCCCATATGTGAGGGAAAACCACTGTTTGGGTACACTGCAGGGTTCGGAAGGGAAGGAGCGCCATTAGACTTTTTGAATGTAAAATTTGTTTGAATAATTAGCGGACGCCATGTCGCGTTTGGGGAGCTCCTGATGTGCCTAAACAGTGGAAACCCCCCACAAGTGACACCATTTTGGAAACTAGACCCCTTAGGGAACTTATCTAGATGTGTGGTGAGCACCCTGAACCCCCAGGTGCTTCACAGAAGTTTATAATATTGAGCCATAAAAATAAAATTTTCACATTTTTCCCTCAAAAAATGTTTTTCATCCCCTAATTTTGCATTATCATAAGGGTAATAGGATAAATTGCACCATGAAATTTATTGTGCAATTTCTCCTGAGTACACCGATACCCCCCCATATGTGGGGGAAAAACAATGCTTTGGTGTACGGCAGGGTTCAGAAGAGAAAGGAGCGCTATGTTGGCTGGGATAGGTTGCAGACACCATGTCACTAGCTTTTTTTGAGGACTGAGTTGAAGCTTTTATTGGGAACATTTTACGTAACATTTATCCGGCGCTCTAGGCTGAGCACTTACATCGGGGTTTCCATCTAAATTTCCAAGTGATGTAATTCAGATGAAACCCCTGCGGGATCCATTCACTATAATGAGGCAGCAGAGTTACTCTGGACTCCGTCTGGCCTCTGTTTAGCGGTGTCCTTTTTTTCAGAAGTGCACAAAACTGTGGCCAACCGCACTTTTATGCACGCCTAGAAAAACTGCCACTATGGGATCACAGGCCAGACGGCATCCACAGTGGCCTATATCTGCCTCATTACAGGGAATCTTCCGTCATGGGTTCCGTCTGAATTACGTATTTCAGAGATTCACACGGAAACTCTGATGTAAGTGCTCAGCGCAGACGCAGGATAAATGTGAGCAGAGCCTTACTGCGATCTTTGGGAGACATAATAAACAAATCAGTAGCAGGTGAAGAATTGGTTTTATTTATTTTTTACGCCGTTCCTCGTGCGGTATAAGTGATGAGATTACTTTATTCTTCGGGTCGGTGCGATTACAGAGATACCAGATTTATATCGGGTTTTTATGACTGACAGCTGTCACACACTAAAAGACGCTTTTTTTTAGCAAAATCTAGTTTTTGCATCGCCATATTTTGAGAGCTATAATTTTTCCATATTTCGGCCGACAGTCATGTGACGGCTTGTTTTTTGCGGGACGAGTTGACATTTTTATTGGTACCATTTGTGGGTACGTGACATTTTTTGATCGCTTTCTATTCCATTTTTTGGGAGGTAAAATTAACAAAAACCAACAATTCAGGAATTGTTTTTTGAGGTTTTTTTTTACGCCGTTCTGCGTGTGGTAAAAGTGATAAGGCAGCATTATTCTTCGGGTCAGTACGTTTACAGCGATACTACACTTACTGTATATTTTTTTTATGTTTTGGCGCTTTTACACAATAAAACAATTTTATAGAAAAAATATTTTTTTTGCATCGCTTTATTCTGAGAGCTATAACTTTTATTTTTAGGCTGATAGAGCTGTATGGTGGCTTTTTTTTTGCGGAACAAGATGACGTTTTCAGCGGTACCATTTTTATTTCCATTTTGCTTTTTTATCGCATTTTTTTCCACTTTTTGTTTGGCGATATGATGAAAAAGCATAGTTTTTTGCTCTGTTTTTTATTTATTTTTATTATGGGGTGCACAGAAGGAGTTAATTAGTGTGACAGTTTTATAGATCAGGTTGTTTCAGACCCGGCGATACCAAATATGTGTACTTTTTTTGTTTTTGCCTAAATATACAGATTTATTGGTTTAATATTTTATTTATTTATTTTTATTTATTTTGTGATTTTTTTTTAACAGTTTGAATACATTTTTTAGACTTTTTTTTACATTTTTACTTAGTCCTGTATGGGACATTAATTTTTATTTTTCTAATCACTGTTCTCATGCAATGCAATAGACATGTATTGCATTGCATGAGAGCTTAGCTGACAGTTTCACACTGTCTGTCTCCTGCTAGACTTCAGCTGCAGGCTGAGCCTAGCAGGACTCCGTACATGGCAGACCCGGAGGTGGTCATGTGACCTCCGGCTGCCATGACAACGGCAGGTCCTCTCAGACATCAGGGGGACGTCGGAGAGAGTTAAGTGGACGACCCCCTCTCCTCTCACTATCTTCTAAATGCCGCGATCACTATAGATCACGGCATATAGAAGATAGCAAAGGGTTAACATCATTGGGACCTGATCCAATCAGGTCCCGATGATGTCCCCTGTCAGAGCTGTCGCTCTTCACCGCACCCGCAGGGCTTGCAGGACCCTGATGGTCCTGAGGGCTGCGGGACCACCGACCGTTCATAAACGTCGGACCAGCACAGAGCCCAGGCAGAGCCGACGTTTATGCACAGTGGGCGGTCGGGAAGCGGTTAATGAAATGTGAGCAAAAGGTAAAAAGAAACAAAAAAAACAGTAGATAAAAGTGAAGCAGCGTTTCTTTTGTCAATACAATATACATGATAACATAATAACATGTATTGTAATTTAGAGTTTTAAAAATATCTATA
Source organism: Phyllobates terribilis (assembly GCF_046119375.1). Lineage (NCBI taxonomy): Eukaryota > Metazoa > Chordata > Amphibia > Anura > Dendrobatidae > Phyllobates > Phyllobates terribilis. Next base: position 223,700,225 of record NW_027362767.1, read on the forward strand.
TATTTATATATCTGAGAAATAATACCGGAAGGGGAGAGGTTGATATATATTCAGTATAGTTATAAAGAAGAGAAGTTTGCATTGGTCGGGAGAGCAAATAAATATATATGGACACTTACAGAATGTCATTGTTCTTCTTTATTTCAGTACTGAAAAATATAACACATTTCAAGAGTGAAAAATACCTGATGAAGATACAGTACTGCTGAAACGTGTAGTATTTTTAAACACTGAAATAAAGAAGAACAACGACATTCTGAGCACCCATATATATTTATTTCCTTCCTTGAGGAGTGCGCCGACCGATGAAAACCTCTGTTCTTCATTCATATCTATGCTGATAATAATAATCCCTACAGGACATTCGTGAAGATGGGACCAGCAGCCACCTATACTGTTTGGCTTCGATAAGGCTCTTATGGAGGTGGTACTTCAAGTACAACTCTACAAGGTGAGCAAGCTGGCATATAAACTAGAACGTAACCACAATGCTGAGCTCTGTGTATAATCCCGCCCACACCATTGATTGGCAGGTTCCTGTGAACACTGCACATTGTCAGCAAGCTGTCAATCAGTGGTGGTGGCGGGTTTACACAGATTAGCTGGACTGGCATTAATGTGAGACCTAGTCCTGCAGTGATAAACTACTGATTTTACTGAAACTACAACTAACTGCTGAGTAAGTGACACATCCCTGGAATTAGGTTATCTTCCCCTACATTATGCTGCTCTTATATTACATAGCATAAACCTGATGACAGATTCCCTTTAACCCCTTCACGACATTTGACGCACATATACGTCATGGTCGGATAGGGGTTTCAGACCGATGATATATAGGTACGTCATGGAGATTGTGCATGGCACAAGAGGTGTGCTCAAGCGATCACCGCCAAGAACTCTGCTTACATGATAGCTGAGCCTCGGCTCTCACAGCCTGGAGTGCCTGCACTGCCCCAAGCAGTATAACTCCCTAAATGCTACAGTCAATACCGATCGCAACATTTAAGAGCCTGGGAGAGGGAGGGTGCCATTTATACCCATTTTCCCGTGTCAAAATGTAAAATCTGGGGCTAAAGCAAAATTTTTGTGGTAAAAAATAATTATAATTTTCTTCACTGCTCAATGATATAAAATTCTGTGACATACCTGTGGTGTGTATATGATCACTGCACCCCTAGATGAATACATTGAGAGATGTAGTTTGTAAAATGGAGTCACTTTTGGGGAGTTTCCAATATATAGGCCCATCAAAGTCCACTTTGCCAGTGGGTCATGGCACCCACAAACAGCAAAATGTGCACTATAATATGGTACTCCTTCCTTTCTGAGCTTTGCACTGTGCCTGAAAAGTATTTCCCGATTACATGTAAGGTATTGGCGCTCTCAGGAGAAATTGTGCAACAAACTGTGAGGTTCATTTTTTCCTATTAACCTTTATAAAAATTAAAAATTTGGGGCTAAAACAATATTTTAGTGGTAAAAATATAATTATTCTTTCTTCACCGCCCAATGGTATAAAATTCTGTGAGGCACATGGGGTGTCAACATGCTCACTGCACCCCTAGATTAATTAATTGGGGGAGGGGGAGTTTGGAAAATGGGGTCACTTATGGGGAGGGTTCTGCTGTTCTGGAACCTCAGGGGCTCTGCCAATGTGACACATCACCCTCAAACCATTCCAGCAAAATCTCAACTCCAATATGGACAATATGGAGCTTCTGACCTTTGCACTGTGCCTCAAAAGTAGTTTTTGACCACATATGGGGTATTGATGTACTCAGGAAAAATTGCACAACAAATTGTAACATTCAATTTCTCCTATTATCCCTTTTGAAAATTAAAAACTTGGAGCCAAAGCAACATTTTAGTGGAAAAAAATGCTAATTTTCCATTGACTCAGCACAATGTTACACAATTCTGGAAGTCGCATGAGGCTTAAAAATGCTCATTACGCCCCTAGATGAATTCCTCTAGAGGTGTAGTTTCCAAAATGGGGTCAGTTGTGGGGGTTTCTGTTGTTTTGGCATGTAAGCGGATCTTCAAATGTGACATGGCATCTGCAATCTATTCCCGTTGAACATGCGCTCCAGAATTCAATTGGCGCTCCTTCCTTTCTGAGCACTGCCGTGCGCCCAAACAGTAGTTTTCCATCACATATGGGGTATCACTGTACTCAGCACAAAATTGCACAACAAATTGGATGGTCCATTTTCTTCTGTTACCCTTGTGAAAATGAAAAATTTGGGGCCGAGGCAACATATTTGCAGCTAAAATTTATTTTTTATTTTCATGGCTCAACATTTAAAAATTTTGTGATGCCCCTAAGGTTTTAAGGTGCTTACCACACCTCTAGATAAGTTCCTTTAGAGGTGTAGTTTCCAAAATGGTGTCAAATGTGGGGGTTCCACTGTTTAGGCACCTGCAAACGTGACATGGCTTCCTCTATCGATTCCAGCCAATTTTGCACTCCAAAAGTCAATTGGCACTCGTTGCCTTCCGAGCCTTGCCTTGCGCACAAATAGTAGTATTCCAATACATATGAGGTATTGATGTACTCAGGAGAAATTGCACAACAAATTTTATGGTCTATTTTCTCCTGTTACCTTTGTGAAAATGAAAAATTTGGTGCTAAAGCAACATTTTTGTGGTAAAAGGTAACATTTTCATTTTTTTCTTCCACATTGATTGATTCCACATTCTGTGAAGCGCCTGAAGAGTTAACCCCTTAATGACTGCCATTTTCCGTTTTTTGCTCCCCTTTTTCCCAGAGCCATAACTTTTTTTATTTTTTGGTCACTATGGCCATGTTATAGCTTATTTTTTCGGGGACAAGTTGTACTTTTGAATGACACCATTGGTTTTACCATATTGTATACTGGAAAACGGGGAAAAAAATCCAAGTGCGGTGAAACAGCAAAAAAAGTGCAATTCCACGCTTTGTTTGTTTTTTTTATATCATGTTCACTAAATGCTAAAACTGACCTGCCATTATGATTCTCCAGGTCGATACGAGTTCGTAGATACCAAACATGTATGGGTTCTTTTTATTTAAGTGGTGAAAACAAAATCTAAAGTTTGTTAAAAAAAAAAATAAAAATGTTGCCATTTTCCAAGACCCGTAGCATCTCCATTTTTCTGGATCTGGGGCCGGGTGAGGGCTTATTTTTTGCGCGCCGAGCTGACGTTTTTATTGATACCATTTTGGGGTAGATCCGATGTTTTGATCGCCCGTTATTACATTTTATTGCAATGTAGCGGCGACCAAAAAAAACTTAATTCTGGCGTTTTGAAATTGTTTTTTTGTCAAGCTGTTTACCGATCTGATTAATTATTGTTTTTAGACTGATAGATCGTACGATTCTGAATGTGGCGATACCAAATATGTGTATGTGTGATTTTTTTTTGTTTTATTTCGAATGGGGCGAAAGGGGGGTGATTTAAACTTTTATATTTTTTTTATTTTTTACAATTTTTTTTTTACATTTTGCATGCTTCAATAGTCTCCATAGGAGATGAAAAGCTGCACTTGTCTGATCACCTCTGCTACACACAGTAGATGACCAAATCGCCTATGTGTAGCAGAAATGCTCACTTGCTATGAGCGCCGACCACTGGGCACGAAGATCGCCCCATTCTGGGAGAACAAGACTTTTTTTGTATCTGTTACGTATAGATGGAATAATGCCTTTTATATGGAGCGTACAGAACCTGAGGACAAGCATAGCCGACATGTAATACTCAGCCAACAACTACGGTAATTATTAAAATATTGCTGCCATATTAAACCGCACTGGTAAGTGTAAGTCCAAGTAAAAAATAAAGTTTTCTGGCTCTGCAGAAACGCAGTTCTGCTAAGAAAAGAGCAGCCTGCAGCGACATCACTGCTCTTTGTGCAATGGCTTTGGCAGGAAACTACAGGTACAATGTCTCTCCCGTGAAACATCACCACCGCACGGCCTGCAGCACCGGCGGAGCTGATAGTATGGGATACATCACACATAGACAGGATAAGAAATCACTTACTATAATGTTAGCACTGCTGGGGAGGGAGAGAATCCATATATCCATATGTAGATTACAGAAGAACACCTCTGTTCCAAAAATGGAGAAAAACTCCAATGTGCCAAAGATGTGTTAGAAAATGTATCCTCCGACAAAAATGGAAAATGTAGAATAATTTGGAAAACTATAATAATATGAATTATCAGTAAAAGAAAATAATAGCAGTCAGGTCATATGGTGCCATCACTTTATAATCAGTTGGGGCTAGGCTATGTTCACAGCCAAAACCTGCTCTCTTGGCAGCAACAACGTTGCGCTCAAAATGAAGGTTTGTTGTGTTTTTAGCAGCACGGTGACTCAGTGATTGACATTGTTGATTTGCCGCATTAAGGACCTGGTTCAAATTCCAATTCAGCCAAAATTTGCTTGGAGATTGTATTCCCCTCCTTTTTTTAATCTGTTTTTCCCCAGGTACTTTGGTTAATTGGTTTCTTCAAAAATTAGCTCCAGCATGTGAAATTAGATTGGGCTTTTGGATGTTACTTCATTTTACCAGCATAGAGCGGGGGGAGAATTCTAGCTTTGTTTGCTTCAAAAAAACTTTCGAACGTGACGCGAACCACTTTATTATGTGTTTTTGGCTACGCTCCCACGATGAGTATTACAGTTTCAGCAAAGTAGATGAGATTTATGTGCTGTTTTTCTTTCAGCACTACAAAAATTCACCTGCGGTGCTTTTTTTAAAAAAATCTGCAACATGTCACATTTTCTTGCGGTAAATATGCATCTTATTTGCAAACTTTGCCTAAACGCAGTGTGTGACGATACAACGTAAAATCTTAATTAGCCAGATGATTAGATTTGTTAATCCAAGAGAAATACTTTAATGTGTTGTATTAGACATTGCTGGCTGTGTTTTATTAATGTTCCGCTAGCTCGTCAGTTTATGTACACTAATTTAACTTGTAAAGTGTCCAGCATTCCACTAATCTCATTAGTATCTCAGGAACCTATAAATATTGTTCAAAAAATCGTTTAGGCCCATTGTGTAAGTGTTGAAAGAGGTTCCAGGGAGCCTCCAGCACAGGGAGTCTCAAATGTAGACCCAGGTGATGCGGTCGACCTGAAAAGATGCCTCCACTAATGCACACTTAGATTTGAGGAGGAGGGTGAGTGCAGTTCTGCCATTCAGGGGGCTGAGTCCAGAGAAGCAGAAGGGACATGTGTTTTTGTAACAGTCAGACTTGAAACAGAGATTGGAGAAAGACTTTACAAGGAGAATGAGAGACATGCTTCAGGAAAGTAGATGAATAGCTTGCACCCAAAGAGACACAGATTTGTATTCCATATGATTCAAGTCTAAGGGTATCGACCCTAACTGGAAAGATTCGGATCTACTCCACTGACCATCAGAGAGACCATGGATACATTTTGGGGAGACCAGAAAAGGATGAAGAAGTCACCTGGCCCTATGGATGTTGTTTGGGGTTGCCAGGAGGGACCCACCGGTCACCTGCAACCCACGGAGACATTCGGAGAAGCCACATTGGGACCCGCCAGTCATCTGGCCCCATGGAAACTCTCGGAGAGGCCAGGGTGGGACCCTCGGGTCTCCTTGTCTTTTATCTCGGTGCACTGCTAGCTTCCTAAGCTTGCCGCTACCTTCTCTCGGTGGGGGCCCGCCAGAAGCAGAGGGCCACTGGTTGAGGTAGTCGGTCCTGGAAGTCTTCAAAGTCGCAGCTGTTCTATCCTAGGCGGGTGGAGCGGAAGGGTGTAATGTTGTACCTTTTTAGGTATTTGCTGGAACTCTTCTGTGTGTTTATTGTCCGCTTTGTGGTTCAATAAAGTATTGCCACACTGTTTTACCCATACCCTGTATTGTCTGAGTAGTGTTACGCCCACGGAAGACCCTGGGTCTTCACACAGTGCAATCCAAAAAAATGTTGAATCCAAGAAAGCACTGCCCGTAGAGGTGAATTACTTCTGTGGCTCTTTCCCGGATCCTGCGATTTTTGGATTACGCTGAGTCTCAGTTTCAGAAATCAGACGCTGTCCGATTCTGCGGGTGGAGCAGCAGCCTTGTGATTGATATTGCTGGCCACACGCGTGTCCTGCAGCTTGCACAATTATATCTGGTGAGTGAATATCAACCTATATATACGAGCTTTTCTGCTTAATACTAGTTTCACACTATAGAGCGCTTCCTCTATTTTTTTCCCCCATAAACCTGAATGATATGGAATAAATCTGCAGATAAAAAATGCAGTAAAGAAGAATGTAATCCGCAACTGACTTTATCAAAAGTTTTATCAAAGCCAGCTAACTCAGGAAGCCTCTAAAACAAAGTTTAAAATATGACATCTCTAAAAGAGATATAAAGCCCACAAATAGTCAAAGTGATTTGATTGATTGAGGGCATCATTACTGGGAAAGAGTGAATTGCAAAAGTGTGAAAAAAAAAATTGTTGGAAAAATTTTGGCAAAAATTACTGGCCCAAAGTCAAGATGCATGATCTGTCGGTGATATTTTAAGACTGTCTGGAATAAATCTGGATCATCTAAAAATTAACACAGTTTTAGTACCCCAATGTGTCGCATGACTTGCACCTATGAGGGTCCAAAAAAATAAAACTGCTAAAATAAATCAGGTAGGACTTCTGCCTCATATAACAAGTAGGAATATTGATCCCTCAAGGCTGGACACCACATCAGATAAAATAAGTTATGTAAGACACCATTGGTGCTCATAAAAAACAGCAACCCTCTAGAGTCTAGGGCAGGGGTCCCCAACCTGTAGCTCCGGAGGCTCGCCAACCTCTATCAGAGCTGAATGTGGCCCTCAAGGTCAGAAAGGTTGGGGACCTCTGGTCTAGGGAATATATACTCAAATGTGTTCTTCTCAATACCATCTCATGAATGCCAATTAGCTAGGGCATAGATGTATATGTACAGCAAGCTGAACAGGCACAGAGGGCGAGGACACCTTCAGCTCTGTTTTCACCTACTGTCTATAACCTTTACTTTGGGATCCGAAGTCACTGCAGAATTTCAACCTTTTGGCGCTTCTCTATGCCTGGAGGCTTTGCCTTCATGTTGTGCCCACCAGCTGCACACTAAATACATTTTGGCAGCTGTTCTGGAATCACATCTTGCAGATGCCAACCAACTGTTTCTAGGAATATAAATGATGCTCCAGTGGTAGAGCCGGTTTTCTTTTCCTGGGTGATTTCTGCCTCTTGTTCGCCGAATCAGTAACAATAACAACAATCTTATCAGGTGGTTAGTTTTGCATCGTGCATGAGAACAGGCAACAACGGGTCACAGGTTTTAATGTCAAATCTGACATTGATCTATGAGAAAGTGCCACTTTGTAGGGGTATATTTAAAGGGGGATTTTAGATTTAAAACTAATGGCATGTATGTATAGGAGCTTTCATTCTGATTAAATCAATACCTTTACTGTAGAAATCTGTTTTGCCATTACTGAGAAATCCAACATTAAAATCAAATGCAAAAGAACTGCAAGTGCGTCAGAGTGGGACATTGCACTTGCAGCTCTCTCTTATCTCTCTCCCTATTGCCTGTCTGCCTGCTGTGTCTGGTAAGCAGGGGATAGGTAGCAGGTCACTGAAACAAGAGTGACCTGTCAGTCTGATATAGGAGGCAGGCGGTGGGAGGGGAATAGGGAGGGCACAAGAGCTGCAAGTGCATGTCCCAAACCGAAGCACTTGCAGCTCATGGTAAAAGTGATTTCTGCAATTAAGGTATGGATTTAATCAGCATCAAAGCACCTGTACATACATTCTATTAGCATGATTCATAAAATCCCCCTTTGAACATAACCTACCACTGCGCAGGAGCACCTGCTCATAGACTGTGGATCAATGTCAGAGCTGACATTAAAACACTTGACTGGTTGTCTGATCTCATGACCATTACAAGATTAACCACCTAATAAGTTTGCTACTGACTCATGACATAGTAGGAAAAGGAGAAAGAGGCAGGGTGGCACCTGGAGTGGTGATCGACGTGCGCTTCTTCTGGCTCTTTCAGCTGTTCTAGTTTACCGCATACTTACTATCTCTCCTGGAATGAGATAGACACTCCAGCATACATGTCAAACTGTGGCCCATGGGCCAAAACTGGCCCTCAGGCTGATTATATTTGGCTCGCAACGACATGGAAGACTATGTGGGGCCCATTATACTGTATGGAGGACTATGTGGGCCCATTATACTGTATGGAGGACTATGTGGGCCCCTTATACTGTATGGAGGACTATGTGGGGACCATTATACTGTATGAAGGACTATGTAGGGCCATTATTCTGTATGGAGGACTATGTGGGGCTCATTATACTGTATGGAGGACTATGTGGGGCTCATTATTCTGTATGGAGGACTATGTGGGGCCATTATACTGTGTGGAGGGCTATGTGGGGCCCATTATTCTGTATGGAGGACTATGTGGGGCTCATTATACTGTGTGGAGGGCTATGTGGGGCCCATTATTCTGTATGGAGAACTATGTGGGGCCCATTATACTGTATGGAGGACTATGTGGGGCCCATTATACTGTGTGGAGGGCTATGTGGGGCCCATTATACTGTATGGAGGGCTATGTGGGGCCCATTATACTGTGTGGGGGGCTATGTGGGGCCCATTATTCTGTATGGAGAACTATGTGGGGCCCATTATACTGTGTGGAGGGCTATGTGGGGCCCATTATACAGTATGGAGGGCTGTGTGGGGATCACAGTTCGGGCCTCATACTGTGTTGGGGTCACCATACTTTGAGAGGGGAGATGTTTTACAGTAGATTCACCATACCGTGCGTGTGGAGGGTACTGTGGAGGAATCCACTGTGCTGATGTCAAACTCTGTTTGGAGGTACGCTTTTTTGGCATCATGCTTTATTGGGGGCAATGAACGCACAATCTAGGGACTTCAATAGGAGGAAAATTAATTTGTATGAGCAGCAAAGTTGTGAGTTATGCCCTTCTGTGACCCTGCCGAATATTAAGGGTTTTTTTTGGAGGGGGCGAGGCCCAATTAGAAATTATGCTATGGGACGCCATGATTTCTATGTATGCCCCTTCCCGCAAGGAAATACCCAATGCTCAGGTCATTTGGTCTGTTAAACATTTATTCATTAAAATGTACTTCGTTTGTGGGACAACCCCTTTAAGTTTGTTTCCAAATTAGATAAGGAAAAACTTCCTCAATTGTACACATTTTTTTTTATAAAATATCAAGGTTGGCAGCAACTTTGTCCAAGTTTTTAATTTTGGCCCTCCGTGTATTTGAATTTGACATCCCTGCACTAGAGGAACATTCAGGTGGCAGGAAAAGGGTATAGTCCGCGGAGATGGGTATAATGTGACGCGCCCCCTGGGCCGTGGGGTACTCGGTGCTGGGCCGGTCGTTGCTAGGGGAGATGTCACAGTGGCGGTGACCCGGTCCGTGACCCAGGGCGGTAAATAAAAGGGTTCATTTACAGGGGATTTATAGTTTTTATATAAAGTTTGTGACGCCACCTGTGGTATGCGGCTATATGGAGCCGCCGCTGCGGAGCAGATCCTCTGGAGCTGATGTTAGTGCAGCAGAGTTGGTTCAGCTCTCCACAGGTAGAGCTAAGCTCCAGGGCAGGAAATGGTGATGTTATAGGTGTTGCTGTGCAGTGTAGTGCAGGGGATGATGGCGCAGTAATAATTCGCAGAGACAGTGGGGTGCAGTCTTCAGGGTTTTACTCACAAGTTTTAGACTCCAAGTTACCAGGGCCAGGGCAGCTTCCCACGGTGTCCTGTGCTTACTCAGGAAGGGATTCAGAAAACCCGCAGGTACCTCCAGAGTACATAACGGGACACCCTTCTGTGTTCCTTCTGGCCATCTCCCTGCACCTCACACCCAGTGTCTCAAGCCAGTGACCGCGGATCTCGTCAGGCGACGTACGGGTGGCCTCCAGCACTGCCCGTACCCCTGGGATCCTTTCTGCTTTACTGGAGCCTTCCTTCCTGCTCCTCTCCTCTCTTCTTTCTGTCCTGGGCCTCTCTCACTAGGCCCTCCTCTTGAGCAGAGCTCCTGCTGAGCTCCTGCTCCACACACTCTCTTCCTCTCACTGAAGTTATCAGACTGACCACCCCTCACAAGATGGCTTCCCCTTTTTATATCCTCCTTCTCAAGTGCTCCCCTATCTGCTTCCTCCACCCACACCCACTACATGGTTCCCCTACTTTGGTTCCCCCCACTCCAGCCAGGGTCAGGGCCCAGCAGTGCAGCAGTGCATCTTGCCCCTCCTGATGTTCTGGAGTAGTGTAGTGTTGGATGCAGGTGTTAGGGTCCCGGGCAGTACTTCATCCTTACCTGAGAGTGAGATACCACACCTCTGGGTAAGATGCAGTACCTCTGTGGCGACTGAACCCGCAGGGGCGCCACAAATGCTTATATAAATACAAATTCTGTGGCACCCTTTATGTGACGCAATCGCCCATCTGCCGGGTGGAAATTTATAAATACTGTCAAATAAAGCTTCGTTAGGCATTGAAGAACCAGATGTAATAAAATCAGAACTAAGACAGCCGTCAACAGTGTCTTCAATTGTTGGGATAGTAAGAGCTACAGCCCTAAAACAAAAAATAATAATAATAATTGTGATAGAGAACAGCCCAAAATGAAGAGAGCATGCAAGATTAGAGAACAGTGTGCCTGAAAAGCAGAAAAGCTGTCCATGAGAACGAACTTGGAATATCATAGGTTCATATATTTTAAGGTTCAAGGTAGACTTAGGTCCATCAAGTTCAACCTATAGCCTAACATGTTGATCTAGAGGAAGGCAAAAACCCCATGGGGCAGATGCTAATTGCCCTGTATTAGGATGAAAAAAAAATCCTTCCCGACTCCACATACGGCAATCAGACTAGCTCATTGGATCAACACCCCATCGCAGAATCTAGTGCCCAGAACCTGCAACATTATATTTTTCAAGAAAGGCATCCAGACCTTTCTTGAATTTTAGTAGAGAATCCACAATTACAACATCATGTGGCAGAGAGTTTCATAATCTTATTGCTCTTACAGTAAAGAATCCATAGTCTCACTGCTCTTACAGTAAGGAATCCATAGTCTCACTGCTCTTACAGTAAGGAATCCATAGTCTCACTGCTCTTACAGTAAGGAATCCATAGTCTCACTGCTCTTACAGTAAAGAATCCATAGTCTCCCTGCTCTTACAGTAAAGAATCCATAGTCTCACTGCTCTTACAGTAAAGAATCCATAGTCTCACTGCTCTTACAGTAAAGAATCCAGTCTCACCGCTCTTACAGTAAAGAATCCATAGTCTCACTGCTCTTACAGTAAAAAATCTATAGTCTCACTGCTCTTACAGTAAAGAATCCATAGTCTCACTGCTCTTACAGAAAATAATTTACGCCTGTGATTATGATTAAACCTTCTTTCCTCTCGACATAGAGGATGCCTTCTTGTCCCTGTTGAAGGCCTAGGTGAACACAGATCATTAGAAAGATTTTAGATCTCATATTTAGTATTAAGATTGCTCCTAAGCCTTTGTTTTTCATCTTGGGATTGCAGTCCACCCATTCCCTTAATAACCTTGGTCGCTCTTCTCTACACCCGCTCTAATTCAGTTATAGGTTTCTTATACACCAGAGACAAAAATTGTGCAGAATATTCAAAGTGTGCGCCCCTTACTCCCCAGTAGAAAATGGAGTTGGCTTGTGGAGGCTGAAATGCAAACTGCAGAGCAGCTCCTACATGACACTCATGAAAATTACCAATTTAACTGAAATTTGTTTTGGACTAGTAGTTTTCGCATAGGACCAGGGGCGTGATGAGCGCGGTCATAGAGATCGCGAACGCGCCCGTGAGGGGTCTGCCGATACCTGCACAAACTTCAACCGGATGTGCCTCCTTGGAAGAGTATTCAGCTGAAGTGTATTCTGCCACAAAGACCTGTTGGGTCAGTGCGCGCAACACACGCTGCCGGCCAATCAGAGGCCAGCAGCTGACATCAGTGTGCACGTGACTGAGGGAGCATGGCAGTGACATCACGTGCTTCCGTCGCTTGCACGCTGAAGTCAGCTGCCGTATTCAGAAGAGGACACCGTGCGGCAGGGGAGCGGAGGGAAGGGGAGTATAATTGTTTATTATGTTTTTATGTATTAAAGGACAGCAGCAGAAAGGGAGACATATACCAGGATGGGGAATATATATACCAGGCTAAGAGACATATATACCCGTTTGGGGGATATATATCAGGATGGGGCCCAGAATAAAGGACATACATACCAGGATGGGCCAGGAAGGGGAACATATACACACCAAGATCGGGGGGTGCAAATCTTGCACCGGGGCCCGTTGGACTCTAGTTACTCCACTGAATAGGACCCATACTTTATTGCCTTGTATGGCATTATATATGGGGTCAGAGGCACTGGTAGGTGGCGGGGCATGCTCGCTTACAGTGCCGCTTGCAGACGGTTTCTCAGCGCTGGCAAAGTACATTAGAAGGTCATTTCATGGGATGATTGTCATCTATCACAATGTATTTAGTAGGACCCGTTCGACCTCAGCTTTGTATTTGCAGTCAGTTTTTGTGGTTTTCGTCATGTCCTTCTTCTGATCTGCTGCTGTAACACGTTGCCTTCCTTTATAGCGGCTTGTCCAGTACACTTTAGCTGCGGCCGTACTAATGATGTGCAGCTCTGCTGTATAGCAGCATCTCCTGCGCTCGGCTGGTAATGGTTTTCTTTACTGCTTTATCGCAGACCCAAATCGATGTTACTCAGCATTCTGCTCGTTGATTAGAGACCCAGGAACAAGACGGGAGTTGGATGTATTTGCTCTGACAAAACACATCAATATGTTCTCTCCCCGGCCGCGGCTCTTTTTACACCTCCACACAGTGGGGATGATACAACAAGCGCGCATGGAAATACAGCCGGTGAGAAGTAAGAGAACGGACCAGCGACACAGTACAAAACAAAAAGTTCACTTTTGTTATTACCAGCCAAAAATGATTCACATCTAAACCAGCGTGCCAGGGAGAAAAGTGGTCGCCCAGTGCGCCCCAACCTGGACTTTATGGAGCTCAGTTTGGAGGATGTAGGGTATACACGATGACTTAGTGGAAATCTCATATATATGACTGTATTAAAGATCATGGTTCCCAAATACTAAGCGCATTTCCAATAATCATAGGAAGATACACAGTTTTGATTTGTTTTTAAATTCCGATCCATAATACATTATGGCCAGACATTGCACCTGGAAATATATCATATATAGGTATATGTATAATACATATATTTTTGAACCTACATATATTAGTATCTGAGGAATATGGCAGTAAGTAATACAGAACTGGGTACGGAGCTTCCATGCCACATGCTCTGTCTGTAGCTTAGTTAAAGGGAATCTGTCAGCAGGTTTTTGTTATGTAATTTGAGAGCAGCATGATGTAGAGGCTGAGACCTTGATTCCAGTGATGTATCACTTGCTGGTCTGCATACTGTCATTTTGATACAATCACAGTTTTCTCTGCTGTAGATCTAGCAGAGCTCAGAATGCTGAGCTGTGTATAACCCCGCCCACACCACTGATTGGCTGTTTTCTTTATACATTGACAGAAAGCAACCAATCAGTGGTGGGGGCGTGGGTTATACAGACCAGCCGGACTAGGAGGCACAAGACATCAAGTCCTATAGTGATAAACTGCAGCCCAGTAAGTTATATATCGTAGGAATCAGGGTCTCTCCCCCTATATCATGCTGCGCTCAGATTACATAGCATAAAGTTGCTGACAGATTCCCTTTAAAGTTTGGTCTTGAGCAGAAGACTTGAAAGTGTTAAGGCTCATTCAGACGTCCGTGCCAATCGGTTCGAGCACGGACCGCTAAAGCGCTGACTGGCTGCGTCTCACCCAGCAGTGCTTGACATCTTCGTGTATTTCTATGAGGATGTCACGTTCAAGTCCGGAGACCGATGGCCTGTCCATGCATTGAGGTATGAGAACGGAACGAAATCCACAAACGTCTGAATGAGCCCTTACATAAAAAAAAAAAAGGAAAAACATGACGGCTTTCCTTCAGAATCAGCGCTGAACCGGTTTACAATTTGTGTTTAGCGTTGGAGAGCAGCCTCATTCTCTTGTAGAGACGCTGAGTAGCAATACCACACACAACCTGTGGACAGGGGAGGCAGTCTGTGGAAAGCAGGCATGTTTTATAAGTCTAATACAAAACCTCTGTCTATCCTGCACAAGACCAACCTGTACAGCCTCTTGAGTAAACGGTGTCAAAGATCTGAATGCAACTCAATAAATCCAGGGAAATCATAGACAATATGGAATACAAGAAGTTTCTTGTGAATAGACACCCAAATCAAGTCAAAATGATCTTCAGACGGTTCAAAGATAAAGCAGGTGAAATAAGTATTGAACACGTCAACAATTTTCTAAACATGCAATTGACATGAAATTCTCACCAAATATCTGAAACAACCCATCCAATCCACACAGGCAAAGAAATCACCATAGATGTCCATAAATTAAGTTATGTGTAATAATGAGAAATGACACAGGGAAAAAGTATTGAACACAAAGAGAGGTGCAAAAAAGCCCTGGAAAGTCCTGACACCAGCTGAAATCTATCAATTATTAGAAAGCAATCCTGCCACTTAGTGAGAAATATCAGCTGCTTCAACTAGTGGCCTGTAAAAAAAAGGTGTCTCATTACCAAGGCGCCACACAAGAAACATCTCATGATGGGTAAAACCAGTGAGCTGTCTAAAGACCTTCACAACCTTATTGTTGCAAAACATACTGATGGCATTGGTTACCAAAGAATTTGTAAACTACTGAAGGTTAAAGTGAGTACTGTTGGGGCTATAATCCGGAAGTGGAAAGAACATCATTTTACCTTAAACAAGCCACGACCAGTTGCTCCCCGCAAGATTTCAGAAAATAATTATCTGAGCAGTTAACCAAAAGCCAAGGACCACCTGTGAACAGCTACAGGAAGACCTGGAATCAGCAGATACAATTGTTTAAAAAAAACAAACAATAAGAAATGCACTCAACCTCCATGGCGTGTATGCACGCTCACCACCCAAGACTCCATTTGTGAACAAAAAGCATGTTCAAGCGCATTTACAATTTGTTCAATAACATTTAGACAAGCCTGTGAAATACTGGGAGAATATAGTCTGGTCAAATGAGACCAAAATTGAATTCATTCGATGTCATAATACACACCATGTCTGGAGGCCAATTAGCACTGCATATCACCCCAAAAACACCATACCAACAGTGAAGGAGGTGGGAACATCATGGTGTGGGGCTGTTTCTCAGCATATGAAACTAGCAATCTTCATATGATTGAAGGAAGGATGAATGGACAAATGTGCTGAGACATTCTTGATAAAAATCTGCTGCCATCTAACCAGGATGATGAAATGAGGGTGGACATTTTCGCAAGACAATGATCCCAATCACACAGCCAAGGAAACAATAAACTATTTTCAGAGTAAGAAAATAAAGCTGCTGGAATGGCCAAGCCGATCACCTGACCTGAATCCAATAGAAAATGTATGGAAGGAACTAAAGCTCAGAGTTCATAGAAGAAGCCCACGGAAGATTCAGGAAGTAAAGAGTGTTTGTGTGGAAGAATGGGACAAAATCACACCTGAGCAATGCCTACGACTAGTTTCTCCATACAGGAGGAGTCTTGAAGCTTCATCACCAGCAAAGGCTTTTTTACCAAGTACTAACTAAATTTCAGTAAACAAGTTCACTACTTTCTCCATGTGCCATTTTTATGGACATCTATGGTGATTTCTTAGCCTGTGTGGATTGGATGGGTTCTTACCGACATCTGGTGAGAATTTCATCTCAATAACACCTTTAGAAATAGATTTACTTAGAAAATTGGTGACGTTTTCAATACTTATTTCACCCGCTGTATGTGTCAGACGGTGACACTGACAATGCTCCAGATTTTGGACCAACACGGACTTCCTAAAAATCGGTCAGGATATTCTATGCAAACTACCACAGTTTTCATAAATCTCTGAGCAGTGCTATAATATGTTAAAGGGGTTCACTGGTGAATACAAGTTATCACCTATATACACGATAGATGATAACTTATTGATCTGTTGGGGTCCGTCTGCTGGGATCCCACACCAATCAGCAGAACAGGGCACTGTTATTCCTATCGGGACACTTTCATCACAGTTAGAATGGAGTAGGAGTAGTACACATGCCCGACCGCCGCTCACTTCATTCTCTATGGTGCTGCCGGAAAAGCTGAGCGCAGTGCTCAACGGCCTCGTAGGGAATGAATGCAGCGGTGGTCGAGCATGTGCACTGCAGATCCATTCTAGCAGGGATAAAGATGTCCCATTCTGTCGATCGGTGCCGTTTCAGCGGTTGGATATCCACCAATCATTAAGTTATCACCTAGCCTGTGAATAGGTGATATCTTGTATTCACCAGAGAAATCCTTTAAGGCTTCAAAAGAACCCTCTATTCTGGAAATCAAAGGTGGTCCAAGATGGCAGACTTCACCAATAAGGTCTCCATATATATCTAATGTTATCTGAACTACTGTTCCATTTAAAAAAATATATATATTTCACTTACCGGTTCAATTTTGAGTGCACTTCTGTAGCTGCCAAACAAAGAGGCTTGGGCTTTTAAGAAAGCTCGTGCCACCCCGTCTCCTGTTGTTGTGGACACCTTTCTCAGTCTGTTCTTTAATGCATTTAACTGGAAAATAAAAAAAAGACCCAAAATTTCAATTAGGGAAAACAAACCCCACTAATATAACAATATATAAAATCAAAGTCTAACCATATAGGATACATGGAAACATGCTTAAAGGGGTTGTCCGTGAAACAAGTTATCACCTATCCGCAGTCTCAGAGAATGGAGATAGCTGCAAGTAATTGCACGGACCTCTAATGATCAGTAAGTTATCTACCTTGTGGATAGGTGATACATTCTTTTCATCGGACTAGCCCTTTTAAAAATACACCGAATTATACAACAATTTATTAATGTAAGCAAAATTAGGAACGATCTGCATCCACCACCTTATAGAGGACAACAAGGACTAGTGGACTGTGACCAGGGTGGAAGTCAGGTGCCTGGATTTGACAATTCAGACGTTCTGACTCGATGGTCTTATCGATTCTCTCTAAAGAGGATTAGTATTTCAGCGAGGCAGCATCCGCAGTACCTCCATCGGAGGTAAGAAAAGCTGGAAGAGTAGCCTGCAAATGGTGGGACCAGATCAATCAGGACGCAAAGAACAAGCTCCATAGCTAAATGCAAGGAAAAACATACTCTCAAAAGTGTCAATCTGGAGGGTGCTTACCCTTCCTACAACTCAAAAGCCTAATAAAAAATACAATAATATATATACTGTAGACATGTATATATACACACACATCCACACATCTATATAGGTTTTAAAATAATCATTTAAACTTTTGTCTATTTAGTTTATTGGCTTATATAGCGCCATTTCTTACTCTGCAATTTACTAACATCGTCATCGCTGTCCCCATTGGGGCTCACAATCTAGATTCCCTATCAGGATGTCTTTGGGGTGTGGGAGGAAACCGGAGAACCCAGAGGAAACCCCTGCAAACACGGGGAGAACATACAAACTCCTTGCAGATGTTGTCCTTGGTGGGATTTGAACCCAGGACTCCAGCTCTTTAAAGTAACAGTGCTAACCACTGAGCCACCAAACAACGTGTATGCTGGCTTTGGAGGGCCAACAATGGGGCCTCATTTGTCTTTGAATGGTTGCTGGTTATGAAAATTTACTGCATTGCCCCCATTTTAAAATGTAACTGTAAAAAAAAAAGAAGAAAACTTCTGATATGTCCAAAATGTTGATGTAAGTGCTAAGATTCCAACTGATTGCCAAAACGCAAACGTTTTTTCAGTTCAAAACTGAAGGACTTAAAGGGAATCTGTCAGCAGGTTTTTGCTATGCAATCTAAGAACACCACTAAGTAGGGGCTGAAAACCTAATTCCAGCAATGTGTTACTTACTAGGCTGTGTGTTAGTGTTTTATCAGCAGGAGATTATCACTACAGGACTAGGTGTCTTGTGCTTCCTGGTCAAACCCCGCCCCCAACACTGATTGTCAGCTTTCTCCCTATGCACAGTTTACACAGAAAGCAGCCAATCAGTGGTGTGGGCGGAGGTTATACACAGCTTGGCATTTGAGCACAGTAGAAAACAGAGATTGTATCAAAATAACAGCACGCAGCCCAGCAAGTGACACATCGCTGCAATCAGGGTCTCAGCCCCTAAAACTCGCTGACAGATTCCATTTAATAGAAGGTCTACGAGGAGAGCAAAACTTATTACATCGAAATTACAGTTACTTTTTTTTTTACACTGATGGGAAATAAATAGCATTAAAAATTAAAAGTCAATATCCTCAGCCCAATAGTCGGACGTAATACTATTTAGGCTTTTGAAACGATTAAGCGCAAAAAAAACATGTTAAATGGTAAGTGGAAACAATAGTGCGAGACGGCAGACACTAATAATAATAATAATAGGCAGATACTAATAATGTGCCTATAAAACACCACCCAGAGAGTCGCCCTGCCAATCATCATACACAGCAGATATCAGTAATTAAAGGTGCCGTCTTTGACAAACTCATTCATCTGAAATATTTGCCGTTTAAAATAGAAAATGTCATTTTTTTGCAGCTTTTCCTTGAAGTCGGCTTAAAGTCAGAAACACTTACAGCTAAGTGAGGTCACACCGGCACACGAGCGGATCAAACTGATATGTAGTGCAAGTCTTCCTCCCAGCCCCACGTAAATATCACTAAAGGTTATTTTAATTAAGCAGGAATGTGCATGGAACCTTTGAGAAAATTAATGTGACCACTGAGAATCACACCATTAGTATAATGCAGGATAGTTTGTCAGTTAATTCACTGTCCGGCCATAATTAACTTAAGTCGTTAGAGCAATTTGGATCCATTTCCATTGAAAATTATCCGGGATATAAGGTAAAAAAATAAATAAAAAATAAATAAGATTTAGGGTTGTGCCATAGGCTTTACATATTGTCCTGTAATAATATGGGACATATTTTAACCCCTTCCCAATGTAAGATGAAGTAGTACAGTACATCCCACGTTGGGTTCACATCTAGGGAGCGGGCTCAGGAGCCAAGCCTGCAGATGTCAGCTGTGTAACAAAGCCGGCTTCTGCTTGTAACAGCAGCAACCGGTAATAACTGCAATGGCTACTGTTTAACTATTGAAAAGGGCTCATTCAGTCTTTCTATTTTTCCACGTAAGAGAAAAATGGACCAATTATTGTGATCAGACTTTGATCACAGCGAGTGTCATCTGTTTTTCTCGTATGTGGAGAATAATAATAATAAAAAAAAAAAGTTAGTTTATCTACCTTTTTCTTTCTGACAGTCCTTGAAAATCGGACTGCACTCGGATGGAATCTGAGTGTGGTCCAATTTTTTCACAGACTCATAGACTTGCATTGCCGATTTTGGATCCAAATCGGACATGTTGCCACAATTTTACACGGACTGCTTGGTCTATAGAAAAATCATGGACATATGAATGGCCCCCAGAGACCATCACAGGTATGAGTGCTATCCGTGAAAATCACAAATAGCACTCCAACGCAAAAAAACAGACGTCTGAATGAGCCCTAAATCTGTGACACTGGCATTAATTGCTGGTGCGCTGGGCTTCATAGCAGAACGTTATTTTCTCTACACGCTGCAATACTATGGTGTGGGGGTATATAAAACTAGTGAGGGGATTTGCAAGTCTTCTAAGGGGGCTAAAAAAATGTAAAAAATAAATACATTTTTTTATTTATATTACTATTCAGGGTGAGGTTCTGCTTAAAGGGAACCTGTAGGTCCCTCATGCCCCTGCCTATCCAGCTCTTTATCCTGTTAGTCACCTTAACACATGTTGTAAAAAAGTATTTATAAGGTGTGTTTTCCTTATGTAACTTAGTCCTTTAAATAGTCCAAAAAGTATGTGAGCTCTTGAAATTATATCTATATGTGCAACTCATTTGAAACCATTAATATTCAAAATAATTCACGGTCGTGTCAATAAGCTTAGGCTCATCTGATATTCAATGCAAAGTCCTTTTTTTATGTTTTTAACTTGAGAAAAAAAAATACTTCAAGTGGCGGCCACTAGAGCTCTAAACTCAGTCCGCTGCCGGTTGTCAAGTTGCCAGCAGAAGACCGTACAGGAAGTTGGAGCAGAGATTTGTCTCTTTGTTCCGATTTTCCTTCGGTCAAACTCTATTCAAATATAACAAAACGTGGGCTCTTAGGTCAGGGCAGGCAAATTATTAGGCTGGAAAGTAAGGGAAGGCAAGTTCCAGCACTTATAGTGCTGTCCAAATACAGACGAAGGGGAACTGCTCATTCAAAAAGAGAGGATAGCAAGGTAAAGAGGAGAATCAGGATCGTTCTTAGACATATTAGATAGGTCTGAAGGCCTAAAGCAGTTTTAAGTTCTTGAGGGGGATTAGGTCATACTTTTAGTCTAAAAATTATAAGTACGCTTTAAATGGCCTTTATAAAGCCCACACCAAAACCAAACTAAACATCTTTACGATTAACTGAAAGGTACAGCTCAACAATAGTACTCAATCTCTTAAAACTTAAGAACCTTCTACTAGGGGTGTTCAATAATTTATCTTCCTGAACATGAAAACAAAATTTTCTGAGAAAATTGAACTTACTACTTTTCAATGTAAACCCCCTTAACTTCAACACACTTCTTCTACTTCGCCTCCAGTGATCGGATGCCTTCAGAATAGGAGACTTCTTGCTGCTGCAAGAGCCCTATTACTGCCTCTTTGACTGCATTATCATCAGGAAATCGTTTCCAACGCAGACAATTCTTCAGGTTCCGAATTAGAAAGGTCTGGATCCAGGTCTGGACTGATGGTTAAGCTCCATGAAGCCACATTCCCTGATAGCAGCTTGTGATTTGTGATACTTGAGGGCTGGCGCATTGTGGTCAAGCAGCAACGCACCTACCGACAACTTCATTGATTGCCTCTCGTAATGCCTTCATTACTGAAGCATAGGTGTCTCCAGTACTTGTTGTCTTTTGTGGCATGAATTCTAGTAATAAAACACCTTCTGTATTCCCAAAAAGCTGTTGCCATAATCTTACCAGCGGACTCCTCGACATGAAGTTTCTTTGGAGTTGGTGACCCCCTGGCTTTCCATTGCATGGACATTGGTTTGGTTTCAAGGACCATGGTGGTTGACCTATGTTTCATCACCCGTAAAAATTTGAGAAGTCTTCTGGATTTTCTCTAAGGATGTCTAAATTCTATTGGCTATATTGCTTGTGATATGTTTTTTTTTCTCAGGCTTCAACATTCATGACACCCACGAAGAACTGACCTTTGACATCATCAAAACATGATGAATCATACTGGAAATCGTGCCTACTGAAATGCCTAATCCAGGAGCCATAACATTGACTTTGACACAACAACCTTCCAAAATCAAGGCCTCCACTTTAAGGTATTGTGAAGATGTTTCGACAGGTTGCAGTGAACGGTTGTCATCGTCAATTGATTCCCTACCCCATTTAAACTGCTAGGCCCAAAACTTTACTTGGCAGTAGGAAGGTGCATCATCACCATATACAGCAATCATCCTTTTATGGATTTCTTTATGCTTATTTTCTTCCTTAGTAAGAGGTTGTCCCCTACTTTAAGACATTGATGGCCTATCCTAAGGATAGGCCATCAATGTTATCTGTCAGGGTCCGACATCCGGCACCCCCGCCGATCAGCTGCTATCAGTGTCGGAGGCCGCAAGTACTTACTTGCGGAGCAGGCAGTCTACTTGTAATGGCTGCCACAGGGTACTACACATCCGCCTCCTATTCAAAACAATATGAGGTGGATGTGTAGTACCCTGCCTCGGCCTGCATAAAGTTTGCTCAAAAACACATGAAGGACTCCCAGACTATGAGAAATAGGATTCTCTTGTTTGATGAGATGAAGATAGAACTTTTTTGTGATAATTCTAAGCGTTAGGTGTGGAGAAAACCACACTGCTCATCACCTGCTCAATACAATCCCAACAGTGAAACATGGTGGTGGCAGCATCACGCTTTGCAGGTGTTTTTCAGCTGCAGGGACAGGAAGACTGGTTGCAATTGAAGTAAACATGAATGCGACCAAGTACAGAGATATCCTGGATGAAAACCTCTTTCAGAGTGCTCTGGACCTCAGACTTGGCCGAAGGTTCATCTTCCAACAAGACAATGACCCTAAGGAGTGGCTTCAGAACAACTCTGTGACCATTCTTGACTGGCCCAGCCAGAGCCCTGACCTAAACCCAATTGAGCATCTCTTGAGAGACCTGAAAATGGCTGTCCACCAACGTTCACCATCCAACCTGATGGAACTGGAGAGGATCTGCAAGGAGGAATGGCAGAGGATCACCAAATCCAGGTGTGAAAAACTTGTTGCATCATTCCCAAGAAGACTCATGGCTGTACCAGCTCAAAAGGTGCTTCTACTCAATACTGAGCAAAGGGTCTGAATACTTATGACCATGTGATATTTCAGTTTTTGTTTTTTAATAAATTTGCAAAAATTTCTACATTTCTGTTTTTTTTCAGTCAAGATGGGGAGCAGAGTGTACATTAATGAGAAAAAAATGAACTTTTTAGAATTTACTAAGTTGCTGCAATGAAACAAAGAGTGAAAAATTTTAAGGGGTCTGAATACTTTCCGCACCCACTGTATATCCCACTCACAAACTGAATGTTGAATACTTTTTCAGTCTTTGCTCCTTGCAAGGGGAATCAACAAATAGGTAAAGTTGATTCAAGACATTTAAGATAAGAGCAGAAAACAACCTATAGCCCGCGTCTGGTCATGCATAACTAAATTCCTGATAGCTTTTAATAATTCAAATCACTGGGGTAAGCACATGAAAGGCTGAGCAGAAAATAACAGTATCTTTGGTAGCATCACTGACATTTCCATCCTTTGAAACACATCAGCCTAACCCCTTTGCTTCTGGCTTCTCAAAGGCTCTGCTCCACCTGTGCATTATTACGCACTTAACCCCGACTGACCTCCCTCTTTCATTGTGGAGGTGTGTAATTACTCCATATTCACAAAGCCACACTTTTCAGGTGCAAGTACAGATCTCCTAATGATCTAATTACCATTTACACAAAAGGTGAATGCTCACTCATTGAAACTGAGCAAATATCAACCGGACACCTTCTCACACATGCAGATTGCAAATCACTGGTGCGTCACATGATGTCTTAGTTCTTTGTAGCTGGAAATGTAGCCGTAAATAAATAATCGCTTCTTTTTCATATCCCGCAGTTTACTTTATTCACCCAAAAAAAAAAAAAAAAAAAACATTAGATGGCCAGACCTGAAGAGTGACACATTTATTTTTTACATCTACCATTAGCCTGCGCCAAAGATTTGTTTGATCAAGCTAAAAAAAAAAGAAATCTGAAACAATTAAAATTAGAATCAATTTAGAAACTGTCACATTTCAATGCATTCATGATGGTTGCCTCTGGCCTCTGAAGTTCTTCCGTAAAACACTGCACTGTTTAATCCACGTATGGGTTACTGTGAGCCCATCTATTACATGCAAGTTGCAACACAATGTGATAGTCTCATCAGGCTTGGACTGGCCCACGGTGGAACAGGTAAATCCCCCGGGAGGCCCCCCCCGTGCAGAATTTTTCCTCCCACTCCCATACATGAGCAATAGTTGGCACAATAAACTTTTTTCACTATGTACAGACAAAGAAAGCATCCCAAAATTCATTTAAAAATCTACCCATAGCGAAGGGTCAGGTAATATTGCACGTATCTAAACTGTGAGATCTTAGAATCAACATTACTGGTGGTGTCATGGGGTTACGGCAACGGGGTGGAGACAGAAAACCGCAGCGTCAGATGGCTCCTACTCCAGCTCCAAGAAGAACACATTTTAAATGTGTTTATTTCTTCTGGCAGAACAGGGGTTAAACGGCCATGTTGGAAATCCCTGTGCTCACAGCTGAGCTCGATTAGACACTCCTTTTCCCTTTATAATCTGGGCTCTGATACTAATCCTTATCAGAGCTAGCATTTGCTGCATGGATAACGGAGGGAGAGGAGTTCTAATGAGAAGGAATGTTGGAGGAATTATTAGTGACAGTTGTTTGGTTTGTATGTGTGGTAATTCCTTATCTTTCTCCATATTGGTTTATCCCCCTACCTTCACACCCTGGTGCTTTCCTCTGTTATATGTGAGTGAATATTTTGTGTGCCTGGAGTTTTCTGTTAACCCTTGTCTGTTTAGCTTTGTTTGTCGGGTTGGTGTACTATGGTGCACAGTAGCGCCCCTCTTCTCTGGGTGGGTGAAGAGAACAGACGAAGGGCTAACTCAGGAGTTAGGGTGAGGGCGGAGGCCCCGACATACTCACCTTTCGAGGTATCCCAGGGAATAGGGCGAGCTAGTGCGCCCCCTAGTGTTAGGGACAGGGTAGGATCCACTGTTCCTCGGTCATCCGACAGCTGTGTCATAACAGGTGGGCCCCCCTTGGCACCTCAATCCAACACTGGGCCCCATCCAAGTCAATAGATAGAACTCCATGGGTGTCAGAAGAATGGCAAGTTACTCATATAACACAAACAAGAGGGAAAATTTGGAGGATGTCTAAAGTGGTTTTGGATTCCACAGACAGCAAGGTTCTTAAAATGGTAATCTAAACAAAAAAATATCTCTTAGTAGAAAAGCAAACAATTACAATTCGGAGACCTCTGGGGGTGTTCTAGTGAAGAAAACTACAATTACATACAAGGAAGAAATGTTTATATGGTGTAAAAAAAATACCTTCAAATTTAGCAATGTGCCAGTATCACAGAAAAATAACATTTTGGCTGAGTGTGCATATGTTCTGTATGGTGGGGGGAGACACGTAAATTGCTGTCAATCACCGCCGGATGCAGCTTAGAAGAACAGGATTAGGCGATTAAATTCAAAATGCCCAATCTGACAGGTGAAAGTTGGGCAAACTCCACACACAACAGACGGTTGGGTTCAGATTACTTTACTGAGTGCATGAAGCCTTGAAGCCCCCATACACAAGTAAAGTTACGATACATAATAGATTGAAGTTGGCTCAATGATGGTTTCCTTGATCTGTCAGTCAACAGCTGGCTCTTCCGACTTGATCAAGCCCTCCGTGGTTCTCTTTGAGAAAGCCAGTGTCAGACTCCTCTGGCGGCAGCTGATCTCAGGGATAACAAAAGGACCGACAGTCCAAAATTGGACATGCCAGGTCTTTCTCTCCTCCCCATCATTGTCTGAGAAAGACAATCAGTAGGCGCCTATACACATTAGACTGACAGTCGATTTTGCCAATATCAGTGGGTTTGGCTAACCTTAGTCAAATGTGTATGGGGGCCTATAGTAAGTACTCCAAGTGCTACTGTATGGTATGTCAAAGACTCTGTAACATGGTCTCTAATGAAGCTTCTACTATTTTTATCTAAATCCATAACTTGAGAAGTAGTGTAGAACTCAGTCTCGCAGAGGGTATTATGGGTGTATGGCTATATGTTTTCTTGAAAAAGTACGACATGAATAATTATTATTTTGTTAGTGGACATTTCATTGCGTGCAAAAACAGTCAACAGACTTGAAGGTCATCAGAAGACAATTGTATCAGAGATTATCTGCTCGCAGTATTCCTTGGTCTAGGGACATTCTCATGAGTTTATTAAAAGGTCCTAAAGTTCTAAAACAAGAAGGCCATACACATTAGACTTATGTCAGCTGGACCTGCCAACATCCACGAGTTCAGCTGACAGTCTAATGTGTACGGGGGCGCTGGCTGACTGATATTCAAGAGAAATGTTGATCAGGCGTATCCAATTGTGGACTAACAATCGCATTATCTTCCCTGAGAAAATCTTCTGTCCAAAGTGTCAGTCGGTGGCTGTCTCATAAGAACACAGCAGCCCTTGGCCGAATGAGCGCTCCTGTGTATGAGAAACTTGGCTGAGATGGCCGTCAGCCGGAAAACCGTTTCGCCGACAGCCATGTAATGTGTATGGCCAGCTTTAGGAAGATGTTACACAACCATGACCATGTTATGTTACATGGTCACTCTTATTGGTGAAGAACAGTTCTAGGGGTGCCAAAGAGATATCCATTCTTCATACTATAAAGTAGGCTCCATGAGGTGTGTTGAGGATATTTATTTCGTGATGGGTCGATAGAGGAATATTTTAAAAAGCGAAAATGGATAAACTTCGTCGCAGATTTATTTCCAGAAAGCGGAGATAGTATAGCATGTCCAAGATAGGTAGGAAAAAATGCTGTGAAAGGAAAAATTCATAAGCCTCAATAAATTGGTGAAACGACTAAGGCTATGGCTAGACAGTGACTTTGGCCACAAAGGTTTGCTCGGTGCCACCGTTGCATTGCAGCACAATATAAGTGAATGGACCCCAGGGTACTGCAGCAAGCAAGTTGCAAGAAGTCTAGCCTTGACAGATTTTTTTGCGACTTGCTTATCGCAGACCCAGTACCCTCGGGGTCGCAATACAGTCCCATTCACACTGTGATGCAGTGTAACCTTCGCCTTATGCTAATAAATCGAGGCACTTTTATTGAAGAAGGGACACAATGTGCACATCGGGAGCGCGGTCGGCTCGTGTAAACCGGCTATTAAACAATCTCCGTAGTAGACCGGGGGTTGGTAAGTGCCGTCAGTCAGCTGGTATAAACCCACATTAAGAGCAGCGATAATACTACTTTTTCTTTTCCCATCGGATAAGCTTCCAATTCCTAGATTGCTAATGTTCATCTCCAACACCTTTAACTACTCTATAATATAGTGTTAATCCATTTACTACTCATCAACACTGGCCGACGCCTGCTGAGAACATATCCCATCTACGGTGTAAGCTTTCCTCGGTCTACACCACACTTATATTATTGGCCGAAATGACTGTTCATAGACAAGAATCAATACATTTCACAAAATAAATGCAGTGTTTGCTAAGGACAGGGGAGGGCATGCTGCTCAGTAAATTCTTTAGGCGTTTGTATGTCGGACCGGTTTTGTATTGTGGTTAACAGTTTATTGGCTAAATTTGCTACAAACACAAATCTACAATGGCTGCTAATAAAATATACGTACCAAAGGGTCTTAAAGGGAATGTATCAGCAGGTTTTTGCTATGGAATCTGAGAGCAGCATCATGTAGGGGCAGAGAGCCTGAGTCTAGCGATGTATTACTTACTGGGCTGCTTACTGCAGTTTTGATAGAATCCCTGTTTTATCTGCTGTAAATGTAGCAGAGCTCAGAATGCTGAGCTGTGTATAACCCAGCCCACACCAACTGACTGACAGCTTCATGTGTACACTGTGCATAGGCAGAAAGCGGCCAATCAGTGGTGAGAGAGGGGTTATATAGATTAGCTGGACTGCCTGGCATGTGACACCAAGTCCTGCAGTGATAAAACACTGATTGTATTGAAACTACAGCAAACTGCTGAGCAAATGACATATCCCTGGAATCAAGTTCTCTGCCCCTACATTATGTTGGTCTCAAGGGCAAAAATAAGCTGACAGCAAATTAAAACAATGAAAGCAGCACTCTAAAACAGGTACAAAGACATGTTTATGTGTCTTACATGACTCGTTGGAAAAATTCCACTGCGTCATTGGACCTACCTTTTAGGGATTGTTTATTCCATTTTATTCATTTGGGTTAAGACATATTAGAGGTGGAAACATAAACCCATGCATATGTTGATATATTTATTGTGCTGCTTTCCTTTTCATGCTCAGCTCATAATTCTTTAGAAACTCTTTTAAACTTTTGCAAATCAATATCCATATTCTATGTTCAAACAATCAAAAGTTTCACTTTCTGAACCTCTCTGAATCCAAACCCCCCTTCTCAGACAGAGGACTTACTTATCCATCAGGCAATACCATCAGGGAGGCATCTGATTGGCTCCAAAGTAGTTTTGCAGCAGGACAATGACCCTAAACATACAACCAATGTCATTAAGAACTATTTTCAGCATAAATTAGAACAAGAAGTTCTGAAAGTGATGATCCGCCCCCCCCACAGAGCCCTGATCTCACATCATCTAGTCTGTCTGGGATTTCATGAAGAGACAGAAGGATTTGCATAAGAGACATCCACAGAAGATATGTGGTTAGTTCTCCAAGATGTTTGGAACAACCTCCCTCCTAAGTTCCTTCAAAAACCATGTGCATGTGCAAGTGTACCTAGGAGAAATTATGCTGTCTTGAAGGCAGAAAGCGATCATCAAATATTGATGTGACTTATATTTTTCTTTGAATTTTGTTAATTGATAGAAATAAACTATTAATACCTCTATTTTTGAAAGCGTCCTTAATTTGCAGAATTTTTTTTTCTATACCTGCCTAAAAATTTTGCACATTACTGTAACAACTCAAAATCATACCCAGCTTGTCTATTCCTGCCTTTTATACTCTCCATACAGTTTAATAAAATGTTACTGGTGCTGCTCGTCTCGGTCTTTTCATTACTTCCATAAGCCCCGATAGCAGGCAGAGTAGGTGGCCTGAATTGGCAAATAGGCATCAAGGAAGAACTGCTAAATAGGTGAGATTTCTAAGGAGTGATGTGCACCTATCAAACTATTTTGTCAAATTTGAAGTACATATAAAAAATGATCATGGCATAATTTAAGTAGTCGTCCTTAAAGGGAATCAGTCAGTAGGAAAGACCCTCCTAAGCCATCTATATGGGTTTATAGGTCACAGAAATATGAATAAAATGATACCTTGATATCAGTGATCAGATGTTTTATTGTAGAGAAATCCACATTTTTTTTTAAATACGTAAATAAGCTGTTAAGATCTCTGGGCCGGACATAGATCTCCCGGAGAATCTGCCTCCAGAGATTATTGTAAATGAAAGGGGGAGATACCAGTGTGAGACATGTAGATCAGGGGAGCAGGATGTCAGTCATTACATGTCTCACACTGGTAACTTCTCCTTTAATGTAAAATAAGCTCTGGAGGCAGATTCTCAGGGAGATCTATGTCCGGCCCATAGATCTTAACAACTCATTTACATATTAAGAAAAAATGTGGATTTCTCTGGAATAACACATTGGAACACAGATATCAAGGTGCCATTCTATTCACCTTTCTATGACCTACATACCCGTATAGATGGCTTAGGAGGGCTGATCCTACTGACAGATTCCCTTTTTGGATTGGAGTGGTCTCATTTTTGTGTTATCATTCTTCATTCAGAATCATCATTTCAGTGGCGAGTGACTACAGAGATTGCCTCTCCAGGGACTCTGCTTGTTAATGAATTGCATTAATATTGATTTCAATGGGAACAATTCATGGCTTATTTGCCCATGTGGAGGCGCTTGCAGGGGAACTAAATAATCAAAAAAAAAGATTTTCTCAAAGATTCCAGCTGATCGCTGGGTGACCCAGGATGAAACCACATATAATCAGCTTATATTTAGGAAATCCATACTGGAGATCTACCCATGAAATGATCCCTTCCTACACAGCAAAACCACTTTAAATAATTGTATTGCATAAATACCGCAGTACTCTCTAATAAATGATCACAATCACTTCCTTTAGCTGTGGAAATTTTCCAGTAATAACCCCCCGCTGATCTGCTGATGGGTTTGCAAGTTGTTCTTGACACACTGCTATTATAAAGGGAAGCAATTGAGATAGCAATATATTGGAGAAGAGATTCTTCTATGTATTTTCTCTTATGGGGTGCATCAGATCTGAGAAAAAAAAAATAATAATAATTGGGCTGAATTGCAAGATAAGACCCACTACAAATGTTCTTAGGGTTCAAAAAAATATATTTCTTCTGATCTGAAATGAATAAAAACGCATCAAACTAATAAAATGCACTAATTTCAGATACGGTAAGACAAAGCTGTGCCCCTTTTAGAAAATGCTGTCAGTTACTTATGGGTCTTCAGCTATTTTTGACCTCCATACTGTGGAGGTCTATGTAGAAGGACACTACAAATAGCAAAAATGAATTTCCACCCTCAATGGCCACACAATTAAAACAGAATTGAGAATGGTAGTCAAAGACTGTAATTTTGTGCCATAGAAAATTCAATAACTTGAATTATCTATGTACAAAGCATAAAACTGTCTACACGAGTCGGATAATTGCCAGCCAAGCCCGCCAATCCGATGAGAATGGGAGGAATCAAGACACTTTGGACATACCAAACACTTCTAACGGGGTATGTTGGTCACTTTTCTTCATTGATCTCAAGGAAGTAAACCTAAATAGTTGGCCAAACCAATTGTATGTGTTTATGGTGGATTCTAGAAGAGTAACACAGTGTCTCAATTGACTGATTCCCTCTTCGACCCACCAAAAAAATTGTGGATACGTTTGTTGTTCTTTTATCTGTAGGTGCTGAAGCAGTGAAGATGCCAAAAGGTAAGTTTTATTGTAAAAAAAAAAATAATGATAATGAGGATGTATTGTAATGCAGATTATCTTTACTCCTCATTTGCCAGGTGAAGACTGTAGAAATGGGTTTGGATGGGAAGGAGAAGGAAATGTTCCACTGTCCAAGCACAGTCCAAAGTTTGGGCTCCTCAGCAAGCCTCATTAGGTGCCAGCTAAGAGGGCTCCTCAAAGAAGTACTCCAAATAATATTTATATATTAGGTAAACCTGTGTAAATGTGTGTGTAATACAGTGCGAGTGCGGTAATATACTCACCATTCGCTGGCTTCCCCAGTTTGCAGCACCGCTCCGATCCTCTTCTCACTCACGTGACGTCTATTCCGACACTGCAGGTCACACTGTGCTCTATGTTGGAGCCAGAAGCCACTTTTACAAAATAAGCCTATAGAGCCACGTTCTGTAAACTTACATTGTAAAAGCACACACATGGAGCCCTGGGTGATCTGGAGAATGGAATGAGAAGGGGACCGGAGCAGCGCTTGAAACGGGAGAAGACATTGATCAATGAGTATATTAACATACTTGCATTACACACACTTTTACGAAGGCTTGGCTAATAAAACACAGATTGGCAGTAGTTCTTTAAGAATCTTGTAAATCAGCCAATATTCACATGTTCATATCTTATGGACTGTGCAGACCGCAATGCCTGGACCAACTGCTGGTCTGCCAACCGGAAGTAATGCCTATAGAGCTGTAAGACTGGATTGTGGTCCATACGTGGTGTGCATTTAGAAGATGAGGCACAGTCAGACTGTGGGAACCTTCAATCACAATGTGTGCTTGGAGGTGCTATCAGTAAGCCTAGAACTATATAGATTGGGAAAGCTACTCACGTAATTAATGGCCAAACGGCCTGAAATTTATTCTATTTTTCTTTTTTGCATGGGAAGAACAAAGTTGACTGAGAAGTTTTAAAAGAATATAATCTGCGCTGGAGTGAACTTTCCTCATCTTAGGAAATGGAAAACACACGAGCCTAAATTCTACTGAAAACGTAACAGGGTCAACGACTACAATTTCGCTGGCTACATGAAAACATACACTGTTACGTAGATTGGTTTATTTTTACATCTAATGCTCTCTTCGAATGCGAAGTGCAAGTTTACCCAGTTTCTAAAGGAGACTTTTTGCCTTTAAATCACATAAGATCAAATTTAAAAAAAAAGTATTACGCTTCTTCGACTAATATAATTATAGTGAAGAGCTGGTATTTAGTTACACCGTCGCTGCTCCCAGTGTTCTGTTAACCTGATAGAAAAATGTCCTCTCAGCAAGTTTCCGTAACTTCAATTAGAAAGACTAATTATTATTTCAACAGAGCAAGGAGTCTTTAATTAACAGTTCTAAATCCATCTACACTATGGATCTACAGTCTTTATCCTGAGCCAAAATACAGAAAACAGAAGTCACTTAGAATGAAAAAATAAATCTACCTGCTGTTTAATGAACAGGGACTTAACTTTACCATCAAGTTTTGCGTCTCGAATTTAGAACATCCTTAAGGAGCAATTGTTAATTGATGTAATGCGATTCTGGTAATATTTTACAAACAAAACTAATGATTGAGAAAATCCGTAATGTGCACAGCGCCTTCAGAGCCATCTTCTACACTAGAGAGCATACATTAGACTGACGGTAATAGAGAAACCGGTATCGTAGGTAAATTGGGCACCGGTACAAGTTAATACCGACCAAACCATAAGGATTTGTGTAACACCAACTAAATATACAGTGCTGGCCAAAAGTATTGGCACCCCTGCAATTCTGTCAGATAATACTCAGTTTCTTCCTGAAAATGATTGCAATCACAAATTCTTTGGTCTTATTCTCTTCATTTCATTTGTCTTGAATGAAAAAAACACAAAAAGAATTGTCCTAAAGCCAAATTGGATATAATTCCACACCAAACCTAACAAAGGGGGTGGACAAAAGTATTGGCACTGTTTGAAAAATCATGTGATGCTTCTCTAATTCGTGTAATTAACAGCACCTGTAACTTACATGTGGCACCTAACAGGTGTTGGCAATAACTAAATCACACTTGCAGCCAGTTAACATGGATTAAAGCTGACTCAACCTCTGTCCTGTGTCCTTGTGTGTACCACATTGAGCATGGAGAAAAGAAAGAAGACCAAAGAACTGTCTGAGGACTTGAGAAACCAAATTGTGAGGAAGCATGAGCAATCTCAAGGCTACAAGTCCATCTCCAAAGACCTGAATGTTCCTGTGTCTTCCGTGCGCAGTATCATCAAGAAGTTTAAAGCCCATGGTACTGTGGCTAACCTCCCTAGATGTGGACGGAAAAGAAAAATTGACGAGAGATTTCAACGCAAGATTGTGCGGATGGTGGATAAAGAACCTCGACTAACATCCAAACAAGTTCAAGCTGCCCTGCAGTCCGATGGTACAACAGTGTCAACCCGTACTATCCGTCGGCGTCTGAATGAAAAGGGACTGTATGGTAGGATACCCAGGAAGACCCCAATTCTTACCCCGAGACATAAAAAAGCCAGGCTGTATTTTGCCAAAACTTACCTGAGAAAGCCTAAAACGTTTTGGAAGAATGTTCTCTGGTCAGATGAGACAAAAGTAGAGCTTTTGGGGAAAAAGCATCAACATAGAGTGTACAGGAAAAAAAAAGAGGCATTCAAAGAAAAGAACACGGTCCCTACAGTCAAACATGGCGGAGGTTCCCTGATGTTTTGGGGTTGCTTTGCTGCCTCTGGCACTGGACTGCTTGACCGTGTGCATGGCATTATGAAGTCTGAAGACTACCAACAAATTTTGCAGCATAATGTAGGGCCCAGTGTGAGAAAGCTGGGTCTCCCTCAGAGGTCATGGGTCTTCCAGAAGGACAATGACCCAAAACACACTTCCAAAAGCACTATAAAATGGTTTGAGAGAAAGCACTGGAGACTTCTAAGGTGGCAAGCAATGAGGCCAGACCTGAATCCCATAGAACACCTGTGGAGAGATCTCAAAATGGCAGTTTTGAGAAGGCACCCTTCAAATATCAGGGACCTGGAGCAGTTTGCCAAAGAAGAATGGTCTACAATTCCAGCAGAGCATTGTAAGAAACTCATTGATGGTTACCGGAAGCGGTTGTTCGCAGTTATTTTGTCTAAAGGTTGTGCAACCAAGTATTAGGCTGAGGGTGACAATACTTTTATCTGGCCCATTTTTGGAGTTTTGTGTGAAATGATCAATGATTTGATTTTTGCTTCATTCTCTTTTGAGTTTTTGCCTTGCAAGCAAATTAAATGAAGAGAATAATACCAAAGAATTTGTGATTGCAATCATTTTCAGGAAGAAACTGAGTATTATCTGACAGAATTGCAGGGGTGCCAATACTTTTGGCCAGCACTGTACGTAAGGCTCACTTCACACCACGTTTTTAGTTAACACCAGAAAACATTATTAACATACGAGCTGCCATACCCACATCCTTTTATGCCAATAGAGTGGCCTTTTGCCTGGTAATCACCGATTCTCACAGTTTCAAAAATGTATACAGTATATATTGTGTATATGTGGCGCCTCTACGGGTTCGGTCGCCACAGAGGTACTGCATCTCACCCAGAGGTGTGGTAGATCACTCTCAGGTAAGGATGGAGCACTGCCCGGGACGCACACACTTGCATCCATTACACTCCACTTCAGTAGGGCAGGGCGAGATTGCTCCTAAGGGAGAGCACAGTCCCTGGTCCCTGGCTGGAGGGTGGAACCATGTAGTGGGTGTGGGTGGAGGAAGTAGTTTAGGGGAGCACTTCAGTAGGAGTATAAAAAGGGGAACCATCTTGAGACAGTGAGTCCAGTCAGAGAAGACAGTCTAAGGAGGAGTGGGAGCAGAAGCTCTGTAGGAGCTCTGCTCAGAGGAGCGGGCCTAGAGAGAGAGGCCCAGGAGGACTGGCAGGATGAGGAAGGGAGCAGAAGGAAGGCTCCAAGAGGAACAGAGGGGATCCCAGGGGCACGGGAAGTGCGGATGCCACCCGTGCGCCCGAATCTGCAGGAACGTGGAGGGATCAGGCCGCAAAGGGGACCGGCCCCTAACTAGTGGAGAACTACAAGACTCAGCAAGAAACCGGAGGCTTCTGTACTTTCATTGTGCAGTTGCTCACAACCGCAACTATATCGCCGAAAAGGTGGCCGCATGGGATCCAGGAGACCGCAGGTTGCCCGTCAAAATCCGAGGCTACCGGCTTGGGACATTGGTTGCGAGGCGCAGGGCAGGAGGGTGAGAGCCAGCGCAGGAAGACGACCGAGGAAGGCACACAGAATGGGGTCCCATTAAGTACTCCTGAATTACCTGAGGGATTGCTGAACCCCTTCCTTGGTGACCACAGGACGACGTGGGAGGTTACCCTGGTCCTGGTAGCCTGGAGTTCAACAACTGTGAGTAAACCTTGAAGACTGCACCCAACTGTGTCCTAGAATTATTATCTGCATCTTCATCCTCTGCACTACACTGCACAGCAACACCTATCTTATCTATAACATCACTGCACCGCCCTGGAGCTTAGCTCTACCTGTGGAGAGCTGAACCAACTCTGCTGTGTCACCATCAGCTCCAGGGGATCTGCACCACAGCGGCGGCTCCATATAGCCACATACCACAGGTGGCGTCACAAACATTAAACTATAAAAACTATAATCCCCTTTTATTGACCGCCCTGGGTCACGGAGCGGGCCACTGCCACTGTGATATCCCCTGCACCGACCGGCCCAGCTACCGAGAACCCCACGGCCCAGGGGGCACGCCATATATATATATTCATCCACATTCTAATATTCCCAATAACCTTGAGATTGTTGTTATTGTTCAACAATTTTGGTTCTCAAGTCCTCAGACAGTTCTCTTCTCCTCTTTCTGTTCTCCATGCTTACTGTGGCACACATAGACACACAATGCAAAGATTGAGTCAACTTCTCCCCTTTTTATCTGGTTTCAGGTGTGATTGTCATATTGCCCACACCTACTACTTGCCACAGGTGAATTTGAATGAGCATCACATGCTTGAAACAAAGTTGTTTACCCACAATTTTGTCGGGCCCATTTTTGGGGTTTTGTGCGAAATCCCGTCCAATTTGTCTTTTTTCTGTTTTGTGTTGTTCCAATACACACAAAGAAAATAAACATGTGTATAACAAAACGTGTAATTGCAATAATTTTCTGGGAGAAATACGTTATTTTCTGGAACAATTTCAAGGGTGTCAACACTTTATGCCATGAATATATATATATAAAGTGGATATTAGTAATGTGAGTGGATAGTCTGTCTATACAACACAGTAAAATCAGAACTCAATCTACTCTGTAAGCTTCTTCCTTTCTTACTATCCTATAATAAGAGCAGTGAAGTGCAATGATACAGAGTTAAAATAGACTCATGTTTTTTTCTGGGCGGTGTCCATCTTTTCATATAGCCACAAAAACATTGTAGACTGCAAATAGTAATTCTATAGTCCTGATTAATCAAGGTGTTTTTCGCCAGTATTTTTTAAATGTCGTAAAATTAGCAATCTTTGGCTTTTTTTTACACCAGTCCCGGACAGCTCTGCCAAAATAAACGAAGCTAGGGCTGGAGTAGTATTTTTGGTGGTGGCGCACGACCGTTGTAAGATGCGCCCAATTCATTAAGAGGCGCACGTTCTTCTCAGAGCGGTTACCAACTGCTCCTGCCGACGATTCAGCTGTTCCACCTCAACAGAGCAGCTCTTCTTCCGGGATGCTCTGACGACGTCATGCTGATTGACAGCCGGCTCCCCGCGATCAGTGCAGGCAGAGATCGGCGCAACTACCTGACAGTTCGTTTTTAGGCTGTAGTAAAAAGAAATGATACAGTCCTGGATAACCCCTGTAAGACTGGTGTGCAAAACGAATTGGGTGCTTTGGATCTGTCAGATGTTCTGGACTGAATGCCGATTTTTTGGAGATTTTTTACGGACCCCCTGACAGTGCAATGTGAACAAGGCTTAAATTTTAATACAAAACCCAGAGAGTCTCAAATTATTTTTTTTTACTGGGGCATTAAATGAAAGAATAGAACGGCATGCTCAACGGCACGTCATATTGTAAATCCCCCAAAAATATTGTGAAACTACAACCACTAGCATGCTTGGACAACAAGCTGGAGAACCACCGAATGGAGATTGTCCCTTTTGTTGTGCATCAGAACGGCAATCTTACTAAAATATTCAGAGATGACTCGCAAGAAAAACCTCCAATTGTATAAAAAGATATGGCAGGCGTACCAGTTTCTGGAGAAGCCGTCTGACAACTAGTATGACCGAAGGTATTTCAACTCTGTTTGCACCCATGATTTAAAGGTGAGAGGATTGCATGGATATAATGTTTGCCAAAATACTTGTCCCTTTATTTGGGGAAGGAAGCCAGTGAGGATCTGATATATGGTTCCTCCCACATGGATTGCCCCCGAGTTTTCACCATATCCCTGAATGCCACTTCTATTTCAGAGGTATTTATTGTTAATTTTTAGATTTTAGGAGAAGGAACACACTTTTCATAAATTGCCAAGAGCTTTTTAGTGGTGGAATATCACTGCGAAGAGTAAAATATTCACCCTCCCCCCTTTCCGGAGCAGTCGGAAAAATATCAAATCGGAGTTAAAGCAAGAGAATCTTGACTATCAGCAAGAAATGAAAGGACGTAAATATCAGCTAAAAAGGACAGCTCGTTACACAGGTATAGCATTGAAATAAATGCATTTATTTTGTTATGTCTCTGCCTGTTAGTCACTGCATGTACAGAAGATAATTTCTAACCAAACAGCTAATATACATAAAGCGTGGCCCTGAGAGTGTAGTTTTAAGGAAATTCTGGCAGTTTGGGATTAAAAGGTCAGATTTAAACTATCACCATATTTCAAAATGCAATCTGTGCATTGCGGCATAATGAAATGGTTCACTAAAGGTGCGAGTGAAAATACTTTTAATTAGGTCCAAAGCTTTTCAGTTGTCAGCATGAATAAACCAAGAAACATTTTCTTGCAAACACTACAAAAAAAAAAAAAAAAAAAAGGGGAAAAAAAAAAAAAAAAATACAGGCAACCTTTAAAATAAACGAGATTTACAAATCAGAAACATGAGAAGGAGCTCTCATTTTTCATAGCTGATGTTCTCTCTAAAATAGACTCATCAGCAAATCCTGCTGCTCTCCTCAGACGCACAAATAATGAAGGGGAAAAAAAAAGACATCTCTCGGAAAAAAAATAAACATAAAATAACATAAAATAGGTGGATTCATAATAATAAGAATTCTACAATAAAAATAATCATAATAATAAAAAAAAAAAAAAGATTAAAAAGCCAATAGCTTCCGGAGTTTGTTAGGTTTTAACAATGAGATTGAAATTTAGGTTAAATCGGCACAAAAAATGTTCCGTAATGCGGGAAGCTTGAAAAAGTAACAAAATGATTTGTAATAGAGAGGGTATAAAGATGGCTTCATAGAGTCCCCCTATTACTAAAACATCGATATCATAGGGCCCCACGGACTTTTTGGGGTATGCTCCCACGAGACCTCTCACAGCAGAAAATTTGCAGCGATGGGTAAAATACCATCTTTTACAAAACCTTTGCAAATTGATGATGCCAACAATAACGTCCAGGTTAAAAGGAATCTGTCACCAAGTTTTTGCCATCTAATCTGAGGGCAGCATGAGGTAGAGGCTGAGATCTTGATTCCAGCGATGTGTCACTTACTGGGCTTATTGCTGTAGTTGAAATAAAATCACAGTTTTATCAGCAGAATATTATCAGTAGAGGACTAGTCAACCTGCTGCCAAATAGTCCTCCATATTCATGAGCTCTGTATAACCCCACCCCCACCACTGATTGGCAGTTTTCTGCCTATGCACAGTGTACTCATAAAGCAGCCAATCAGTGGTGTGGGCGGGGTTATACAGATCTCAGATTGCATTTAGCAAAGGCCACAATTCCTTGTCGGGCAATCAAATTGTCTGGTGATCACTTTTCTCTTTCCAGTTACTGAATGGTCAGCAGAATGTCTATGGGAAAGAGGAACAGACTTGTTAAATCAAAGTATATAATCACCTTAAAGGGGTTTTCTTAGAATTTTTAATATAGCATTATAGGCTCAAATTAAATAACTGAAAAAAAAACTATTACTCAGCTATTCAAACCGCCGCAGTAACCACTGAAGCCAATCACCGGCCTCAGTGGTCATATGTCATACATGTAAATGTGACCACAGAAACCGGTGCCACGGGACTCACTTGGAACAATGGAATGGCAGGGGTTTAAATAGTTAACTTTTTTTTTTATTATGTGTTACCGTTTGCTTTTACCACCATATTGAAAACTTCCAGACAATTCCTTGCTGCAACTGTAGCAAAATAAATGCCCACTCTCTCCCATAATGGGGATCTCTTTTTTTATGTTTACCATTTATTTGTATGATTGTTTGAGTCCATTATATATTTATATATATATATATATATACACATACATACACACACAAACAATACGTTTTACATGCCACTGTAAATATATACAGTGGCATGTAAAAGTTTGGGCACCCCTGGTCGATAATTACTGCTATTGTGAACAGTTAAGTAAGTTGGAGATGAAATTATCTCTAAAAGGCCTAAAGTTGCAGATAACACATCTGCTTTGTGTTTTAGGCAAAAAAACAAATATATTTTCATCTTTTACATTTTAAAAATTACAAACCGGAAACTGGGCAGATGCAAAAGTTTGGGCACCCTTGGAGCTTTGTGTGCTCGGATAATTTTGACCAAGGTTTCAGACCTTAATTAGCCTGTTAGGGTTATGTCTTATTCAATATCATCGTCAGGAAAGGCCGGTGATGAAAATTTCCCAGCTTTATAAAACCCAGCCTCCTCTAATCTTGTGCCAAAAAAAAGCAGCTATGGGTTCTTCTAAGCAGCTGCCTAGCACTCTGAAAATGGTGGCAGTCCACAAAGCAGGAGAAGACTATAAGAAGATAGCAATGCGTTTTCAAGTTGCCCTTTTCTCAGTTCGAAATATAATTAAGAAATGGCAGTTACCAGGAACAGTGGAGGTCAAGATAAGGTCTGGAAGACCAAGCAAATCATCAGTGAGAGTTGTTCGTAGGATTGCTAGAGAGGCAAATCAGAACCCCCGCTTGACTGCAAAAGACCTGCAGAAAGATTTTGCAGACACTGGAGTTGTACATTGTTCAACTGATCAGATGCACCTCCACACATATGGCCTTCATGGAAGAGTCAGCAGAAGAAAACCTTTTCTGCGTCACCACCACCATAAAATTCAGAAGTATGCAAAAGAACATCTAAACAAGCCTGATGCATTTTGGAAACAAGTCATATGGACAGATGAGGTTAAAATATAACTCTTTGGCCACAATGATGAAAAAAGGGCAAATAATTTCAGGAAAAGAACATCTCACCAACCATTAAGCATGAGGGTGGATCAATCATGGTTTGGGGTTGTGTTGCAGCCAATGGCACGAGGAACATTTCACGGTTAGAGGGAAGAATGGATTCAATTAAATTTCAACAAATTGTTGATGTAAACATAACACCATCTGTAAAAAAGCTGAAGTTGAAAAGAGGATGGCTTCTACAAATGGATAATAATCCTAAACACACGACAAAATCCACAATATACGACCTCAAAAGGCACAAGCTGAAGGTTTTACAATGGCCCTCACAGTCCTCTGATCTAAACAGCACTGAAAATCTGTGGCTAGACCTCAAAATACCGCATGCAAGACGTGACCCAGGAATCACACAGAATGGGAAGATTTGTCCAAGGAAGAACGGATGAAAATCCCTCAACCAAGAATTAAAAAAGTCTTGTCTGGCTACAAAAAGTGTTTACAAGCTGTGATACTTTCAAAAGGGGGGCGCTGCTAGGTACTAACCATGCAGGGTGCCCAAACTTTTGTATCTGCCAATTTTCCTTTTTGTCATTTTTAAAATGTAAAAAATGAAAATATATTTTATTTTTTTTTTGCCTAAAATACAAAGGAAATGTGTCATCTCTAACTTTAGCCCCTTTAGAGATAATTTTATCTTCTACTTGTTTAACTGTTCACAATAACAGTAATTTAGACCAGGGGTGCCCAAACTTTTACATGCCACTGTATATATTTCTTTATTAGACATGCTGCGATCTTTTTGCCATCTAAAGTGACAGAATTTAGAACAGAGTCAACGATGCAGATTTGAAGAGAGTCGAAGCAATTTAATTTTTCTACTTTGATTTTTCAATAAGCTTCTTTTAGCCATCTGAAATATCATCTCCAACTAATGCTGGAGCGACAATCAAAGTGCAGCATATGGAAATAATGACATTATTTATTTTATTCCACCATAGACCTGTCACCAATTATTTGCATTTATGCCATAACCTATTAATCCCATACCCTTTTCTTTATTCCCGTCCGTAAACAAGATACAGAAGATATGCTGAAGATTTTAGTTATCTTTGCATGTTTTTGTAGATATGAATATAAAGATTTCAAGAGAAAGGATATTCATCACCAAATCAAGCAGGTTTACATATAATTATGGCAATCGAGCAATATATTCACCCTATTACTAATGATTAATAGATCTTTAAAAAGTGAAGTCACATTTCTACTTATGTTTTTAAGCAGTATCCAAAAACAGAGAACTGCAGTAATAGACAAAACACATATGACCCACTTCATCATTGTATTTTGCCACTTTTAAAGGGTGAATACTTCTCAATTAGTGATGTTTTGATTTGTGCAGTCCCCACTGCAGTGATTTTATTTACAGTGGTGTGAAAAAGTATTTGCCCCCTTCCTGAATTCTTATTCTTTTGAATGTTTGTCACAGTTAAATGTTTCAGATCACAAAACAAATTTAAAATATTAGTCAAAGATAACACAAGTAAATACAAAATGCAGTTAATAAATGAATGTCTTTATTATTAAGGGGAAAAGAAATCCAAACCTACAGGGCTCTGTGTGAAAAATGTGATTGTCCCCCCCCACCTTAAAACATAAATGACTGTGGTTTATCACATCTTTGGGAAGCTGAGTTCAATTTCCCTAGCCACACACAGGCCTGATTACTGCCACACCTGTTCTCAATCAAAAAAATCACTTCAATAGGACCTGCCTGACAAAGTGAAGTAGACCAAAAGATCCTCAAAAGCTAGACATCATGCTGTGATCCAAAGAAATTCAGGAACAAATGAGAAACAAAGTAAGTGAGATCTATCTGTCTGGAAAAGGATATGAAGCCATTTCTAAAGCTTTGGGACTCCAGCAAAACACAATGAGAGCTATTTTCCACAAATGTAGAAAACATGGAAGAGTGCTGGACCTTCCCAGGAGTGGCCGGCCGATCAAAATTACCTCAAGAGCATAGCTACGACTCATCCAAGAGGTCACAAAAGAGTCCACAACATTCAACAACTGCAGGTCTCACTTGCCCCAGGGCAGTGTTCATGAATCCGCCATAAGAAAGAGACTTGTCAAAAATGGCATGCATGGCAGAGTTCCAAGACGAAAATTATTGCTGAGCAAAAAGAACATAAAGGCTCATCCCAGTTTTGCCAGAAAGCATCTTGATGATCACCAAGACTTTTGGGAATATACTCTGTGGACTGACAAGACAAAAGTTGAACTTATTCTAAGGTGTATGTTCCATTACATCTGGGGTAGAAATAACACAGCATTTCAGAAAAGGAACTGTTATGATCTGCTACAAGCACTAAGGAAAGAAA
Organism: Phyllobates terribilis; assembly: GCF_046119375.1. Lineage (NCBI taxonomy): Eukaryota > Metazoa > Chordata > Amphibia > Anura > Dendrobatidae > Phyllobates > Phyllobates terribilis. The sequence continues at coordinate 223,742,581 of NW_027362767.1, forward strand.
GGAGATCTGTCCCTACAATAGAACTAAGCTAGATCCCTACGATGTAACGGGGAACCTGATCCTGCGATCAGACCCGCTAAAGTCCTCTGCTAGTCTGTACGAAGACCTATAGATGCAAGGGAGGGATCCCTACAAGAACTAGGGACTGGGATAAAGTTGGACACCTCCTAGCAGAAATTATAGCAGTAAAAGACAAACACACAACATAGAACATAAAGGTTCGAAGACCTAGCTAAACTGACTGAGAAAGGTAACTAAGCACCAGGCTAGCTTAAAAGTAGAAAATACAATGAAGTCCAGCAAGGCCAGGAGGGCGGAGCAGGATTAAATAGGCAAAAAAGGTCATGTGACCGGCAAGATAGGTTTTTTCTAACAGGAGAGTTCTAACAGTACCCCCTCTTCTATGAGGATCCTCCGGATCCCCTAGGCCCAGGCTTATCAGGAAACCTCTTGTGAAACGCTCTGACAAGTCTGGAAACAGAAACATCATCCGCCCTCACCCATGAGTTATCCTTGGGTCCGAAACCCTTCCAAGCGACGAGATACTGCAAACTCCCTCTATACCGTCTAGAATTTAGGATGCGGGAAATTTCGTATTCCCCGTCCTCCACCGCCGGAGGAACAGTGGCAGAGGCGTCTCCATCCGACACATAAGCTCTTTTCAACAGAGAAACATGAAACACCGGATTAATCTTCCAGGAGGTGGGAACCTCCAACCTAACAGCAGATTGGTTAACTACCTGAAGCACCTTAAAGGGCCCTACAAACTTGGGACCCAATTTTTTAGAAGGAATCCTCAACCGCAGATTCTTAGAGGACAACCAAACCATGTCACCAATAGCAAACAAAACCTCTTGCCGTTTCCTATCAAAGTACCTCTTAGATTTTTTATTAGCCTCCTGAAGATTACCACGCACATCCGTCCAAACTCTCTCCAAATCACCGGAAAAACTCTCCTCCTCAAGCACAGCTGATACCAATTTGGAGAATGATCCAAAAGACGGATGTCTCCCAGAACAACAAAAAAAAGGCGAACAACCAGCAGAAGAGGATGTATGGTTGTTAAGAGCAAACTCAGCAAGTGGCAGAAACTCAGACCACCCCTCCTGATTGTCTGCTACAAAACAACGCAAGAACTGCTCAACATCCTGATTCTTCCTTTCTGTCTGGCCATTAGACTCAGGTTGATATCCGGATGAAAACGACAAATGAACTCCCAACCTGTCACAAAGAGCACACCAAAAACGAGCCACGAACTCAGGTCCCCTATCCGAAACAATGTCAGTAGGAACGCCATGTAGTCTGACAATTTCCTTGACAAAGGCCTTAGCGAGTGTCTTAGCGCAGGGCAGTTTGATGAAAGGAACCAAGTGACACATCTTGCTAAAATGGTCCACGACCACCCAGATGACTGTGAAACCCTCAGAGGGGGGAAGGTCAGTAATAAAGTCCATAGCCAGATGTGTCCAAGGTGCACTAGGAACCTCCAGAGGGCAAAGCAACCCCGCAGCAGGAGCATGCGAAGACTTAGATCTAGCACACACAGTACATTGACGCACCCACTTAATGACTCCCTTCTGCCATCCAGGCCACCAAAAACTGCGCCCCACAAGTCTCTTGGACTCAGAAATTCCTGGATGACCTGCCAACCGAGACTCATGACACTCAACAAACAAATCTCTCCTAAAGGTCCTAGGCACAAACAACCTCCCATGAGGAGTGTTAGATGGGGCATTCTCCTGTGCTTTAAGAATCTCATCTTCCAAAACGGAGTCCAATGCAGCAATCACAACACCTTCTTGTAAAATGCTCCCCTCCTTCTCAGCACCGACCATGGGAGAAAAGCTGCGAGACAAAGCATCAGCTTTAACATTCTTGGTACCCGGGATGTAAGTAACGGAAAAATTAAACCGCGAGAAAAAAAAGTGCCCACCTAGCCTGACGGGCATTCAAGCGCTTGGCAGCATCAAGATAGATCAGATTTTTATGATCAGTGAAAACCTGAATGGGAAATTCAGCACCTTCCAAGAGGTGACGCCAGTGTTCAAATGCGAGTTTAATCGCCAGCAATTCCCGATTACCAATATCGTAATTAAGTTCAGTCTCAGAAAAATTTTTTTAAAAAAAGGCACAGGGATGTACTCCATCCTTGTTTTCCTGAGACAACACCGCACCGACCCCTACCGAAGAAGCATCAACCTCAACCAAAAACGGCTTAGTCATATCAGGCTGCATAAGGATGGGAGCAGAGCTGAACCTCTCCTTTAGAAACACAAAAGCTTCAATGGCCTCAGAAGTCCACTGAACCGCATTAGCACCTTTCCTGGTGAGATCGGTCAGCGGTTTGACAATAATAGAACTTTTTTTAATGAATTTTCTGTAATAATTGGCGAAACCCAAAAACCTCTGTATCGATTTCAAACCAATAGGCCTAGGCCATTCCTGTACAGCCTGAACCTTCACCGGGTCCATCTCAAAACCTTCACTGGAGATAATGTAACCCAAAAAACGAATTCTCTGTACAGCGAACTCACATTTCTCCAGCTTAGCAAAAAGCGAATTGTCCATTAATAACTGTAATACCTCACGCACGCTCCGCCAATGAGACTCCAGATCCGGCGAATAAATCAGAATGTCATCCAAATACACAACCACATTTTTGCCGATCAAAGGTCTAAGGATGTCATTAATAAGATTCTGAAAAAATGCTGGAGCATTGGTAAGACCAAAAGGCATAACCAGATTCTCAGAATGACCCACAGGAGTGTTAAAAGCAGTTTTCCATTCATCACCCTCCTTCATGCGCAACAAATTGTATGCCCCCCGGAGATCAATTTTAGAGAACCACTTGGCCCCCACTAACTGGTTAAATAAATCAGGAATTAATGGCAGTGGGTAAGGATTGCGTACAGTAATTTTATTAATCTCACGAAAGTCCAGACAAGGACATAAACCGCCATCTTTTTTTAACAAAAAAAAATCCAACAGCCACAGGAGACTTGGAAGGCCTAATGTGACCGGCGGCCAAGCTTGTCTGTATGTATTCCTCCAAAGCCTTTCTCTCAGGAATAGTAAGATTAAATAAACGACTTTTAGGAAGAGTCGCTCCAGGGACAAATTCAATGGTACAATCATAGTCTCTATGAGGAGGCAAAATTTGTGACTCCTCCTCAGAAAAAACTCTCCAAAAATCCTGAATAGGTACAGGTAATTCCCCTTTTTCCACCGCAGCAATACGTCCGTTACAACACTTGTCATAACACTTAGGGCTCCAGGACTTAATTTCATTGGTAGACCAATCCAGTACAGGATTGTGCAATTTTAACCAGGGTAACCCCAAAATTACTGGAGAAGGCAAATTATTTAATACCACCAAATCCAAATTTTCTTGGTGAATACCATTAATAGTGAGGGGAAATTCACAGACCTTGTGAGTAACACTCTTCAAGGGGGAGCCATCGACAGAAACCACAGCAATAGGGGATGACAAAGGTTTGGGTTTTAATTTAAGTTTTTCCAAGAATCCCCCATCAAACACATTCAGAGTAGAACCACAATCCACAAATATCCGAAATTCAATTAATTATTCCTGAGCAGCAGTAGTAGCAGAAAGAAATACCCCCTTAGTATTCAAACAGGCAATACGGGCGTAACTGACCTTTTTTTTTTTTCTTTGTTCATACGAAGCACACAGTTCTTAATAAAATGGTCAGATTTCCCGCAATAAAAGCACAAACCTTCAGAAGATCTGCGGTCTTTTTCCTGAGAGCGGAGTGCCTTCGCCCCAATCTCCATCGGCTCTCCAATGTCAGTACAGACCCTCTCAAGACTCGGAGCTGACATGGCAGAGGATTTACTCTCATTAACCCTTGCACGCAGTCTCCTGTCCACCCATATAGCTAATTGCATTGCCTCCTGCAAGTTTCCAGGTGTGGGATAAGCAATCAGCAAATCCTTAACCCTTTCACCTAGCCCCGCAAGAAACAAACTTTTCAAAGCTGAATCGTTCCACCCCACCTGGGCAGACCACCGACGGAAGTGAGAACAATATTTTTCCACATTACCTGATCCCTGCGTCAAACGTCTCAATTCAGTCTCAGCTGATGAGACACGATCAGGATCATCATACAACAAACCCAAAGCAGAAAAAAAACTATCCACTGATCTAAAGCATGGATCACTAGGTTGGAGAGAAAAGGCCCATCCCTGAGGTTCTTTGCGCAAAAGTGACATTATGAACCCTATGCGCTGTGATTCATCACCAGAGGATCTGGGTCTCAAACGAAAATACAACAAACAAGCATTTTTAAAGGAAAAAAATTCTTCTTAATCACCAAAAATAAATCAGGCAAACGTACCTTTGGCTCCACAAAATGTGCTCCAGAACAGCTACTCACGTGTTGTTGGAGCTCGCCACCTCCAGAGAGAGTCCCTGCAGGCGTTGAGCCAAATCCTGAACCGACACCATGATGGAAACTGGAAGTCTTTCCTTAGAGATATTTTTGGGCTGGACTTACTGTTATGATCTGCTACAAGCACTAAGGAAAGAAAGGAGATCTGTCCCTACAATAGAACTAAGCTGGATCCCTATGATGTAACGGGGAACCTGATCCTGCGATCAAACCCGCTAAAGTCCTCGGCTAGTCTGTACGAAGACCTATAGATGCAAGGGAGGGATCCCTACAAGAACTAGGGACTGGGATAAAGTTGGACACCTCCTAGCAGAAATTGCAGCAGTAAAAGACAAACACACAACATAGAACATAAAGGTCCGAAGACCTAGCTAAACTGACTGAGAAAGGTAACTAAGCACCAGGCTAATTTAAGAGTAGAAATTACAATGAAGTCCAGCAAGGCCAGGAGGGCGGAGCAGGATTAAATAGGCAAAAAAGGTCATGTGACCGGCAAGATAGAAAAAACCTAACAGGAGAGTTCTAACAGGAACATCATACCAACAGTAAAATATGGTGGAGGCAGTGTGATGGTCTGGGGCTGTTTTGCCGCTTCAGGACCTGTAAGACTTGCTGTGGTAACTGGAACCATGAATTCTGCTGTTTTCAAAAAATTCCTGAAGGAGAATGTCCAGCAATGTGTTTGTGACCTCAAGCTGAAGCGCACTTGGGTTATGCAGGAGGACAATGATCCAAAATACACCAGCAAGTCCATCTCTGAATGGCTTAAGAAAAACAAAATTAAGACTGTGGAGTGACCTAGTCAAAGTTCTGACCTTAATCCGATTGAGATGCTGTTGCATGACTTTTAAAAGGTGTTTAATGCTCGGAAACCCTCCAGTGTGGCAGAATTACAACAATTTTGCAAAGATAAATGGGCCAAAATTCCTCCATAGTGTTGTAAAGACTCATTGCCAGTTATAGCAAAATCTTGATTGCCGTTGTTGCGGCTGAGGGCGGCCCAACCAGTTATTAGGTTTAGGGGGCAATCACTTTTTCACAAAGGGCCTTGGATTTCTTTTCTCCTTAATAATAAAGACCTTTATTTAAAAACTGCACTTTCTGCTTACTTGTGTTTTCTTTGTCTAATATTTAAATTTGTTTTGTGATCTGAAACATTTACGTGTGATAAACATGCAAAAGAATAAGAAATCAGGAAGGGGACAAACACATTTTGATCACACCACTATTTTTTTTTTCCTTGTTTTTTTTTCTGTGAGATGGCCAGTGTGAACGTGCTCTTATACTTTGGCCATATTCCAGCCTATAGTCTGGCTCATTTCTTTTGTTTTGCTGTAATCTCTTGTACTTTGTACAAACAGGGCTGACTAATTAGCTAACTAATTCATCTGTATGGCTTCCCATGGATGGGTGTCTCAATCGGAGCCTTGCCCTGCCCAGCCCTTATTTACATTGATGTCGTTTGACACATGGTAAGGTTTTAATACTAGAGACAAGTTAGGACCATCTTGTCATGGTGGGATGGCTTTCATGCTTTTGTTAATCAAAATAGTGTTAACTAAGTACCCTATGTTATTTACATGTACTATTACTATGTACTTGCTGTAGGGTATATGCTCATTTTGCTTTTTTTCCCTTGGGCTTTGTCTGTGAAATGGCCGCAGTGTGAACATGCTCATACATTTTGCACATACACCAGGTTATAGTCCGGCTCAGCTCTTTGGTTTTGATGTAGTAATTTTATGTACGCCTGTAATTTTTGTACAAATTTTGCAACTTTTTGTTACAGAATGTGGGTGTAACACCAACACCGACGCCCCTTCATGCTCTCCCCTTCCCGCTCTGTGCAGGTAACCGGGGTTACTCACCGCCCCGGCCCTCGGCGTGGTCCCCGGTGCACTCAGTTCCTGCTTCCTGAGTCCTGCGCCACAGTTCGTGGCAACATCTACTGCGCGCTCACGATCCCCTGCACTTAAAGGGGCACCGTGCACATATGCTAAATGCTCTCAGCTTGTTGATGAGAGGCATTTAGCATAAGTAATACACCTACAAGATGGCTCCCAGCCTATAGCTGGGAGGCATCTTGTATACAAGACTCCCTCTCCCCATGGGAGTGGCCAAACAACGAGTTAATCATTAGTTAGTAAAGTGTTCTGCTAGTGAGGTGTGAGGTCCCCTGGTCCTGGAGTGGCCAGAGTCCTGAGTCCATAGTACCCTGGTCCTGGAGTGGCCAGAGTCCTGAGTTCGTAGTTCCCTGGTCTGGGAGTGGCTAGATTCCTGTACCCGAACCCCTAGTCCTGGAACAGCCAGTGCCGGAATCCTCGTCCTCTGGTCCTCGAGTGGCCAGCAGGGCTGTGGAGTCGGTAAGCCAAACCTCCGACTCTGACTCCAACTCCGATGACAAGTCAAGGGAGGTTATGAACATCCTAGGGACTTTTTGGGAAATCCTTAAATTGGATCCTGATTTCAGGGAAGTGATAACCCCTCGCCCTTCGGTCACCTATCGGAGAGGCCGAAATTTGAAGGATCGTCTCGTCCACAGTCATCTCTCACCTGATGTGGCCGACCCAACATGGTTGAATAAGACCACACCTAGGGGTACCTTTAGATGTGGCCTATGTAAGGCCTGTGATTATATTTTAAAGGGAAATACCTTTGAGAGTGATATGACGGGGATCGTCTACAAATATAGAGAGTTCATAAATTGTCGTACTGAAGGCCTAGTGTATTAGGCTAAATGCACATGTCCTAAATCTTATGTTGGGAAGACGAGTTGAGAATTTAGAAGGAGAATTCTTGAACACAAAGGGGATATTAGGAGGAAAGAGGACACCCCTATTTCTAGGCATGTTTGGGAGGTACATGGTGGTGACCTCAAAGTAATGCGGTTTCAAGGTGTGGAGAAAATTAGATCTTCTCCCAGGGGGGTGATCATGATAATAGGATTTTGAGGAAGGAGGCCCAATGGATTTTTAGATTAAAAACGGTGACCCCATTGGAACTTAATGAATGTATTTCCTTTGTCCCCTTTATTTGATTAGAAGTGAGTGGGATAACAATTTGTAGGGTAAGTATGCCCCAAACTGTGAGAAGATCGTAGTCTAAAATAGTGCCCTATAAGTTATATTGATATGAGGATTTTAATTATTGTTAAGAATTAGTAGAGACACAACAGTCCCTTCTGTTCCTTCAGATAAGCTTAGCGTATATGATTATAGCTGGGATCTTCATAGTGGGCGGGATATGTTTGCGCTGACTCGGCCCACTGTATATGTTTCTCCGCCATCTATTTGTTGCTTCTGTGGCGGTATCTTTGATACCTCCGCTTCCGGGATGGCGCTGTGACGTCTGCGCCAGACGTGGCCACCGCTGATTGGTCCGATGGGACGAAGTATGGGATTGGCCGGCGTGAGCTTGCGTCATCTGTTGGGGGCGTAGTATTCTTTATTAATGACGTGCGTCCGTGCCGCCGCGTGCGGCTCATATCGTGGCCGGTACCTGTTAAGTTCCGGTGCTAAACCGATGCACCATATTCTAATAAGCCTCCTGATGTATCCCTATGAGCAATAAAAAGGGATGAAACGCGTCGAGGTGTGATATGAATGTGCTCCCCTGCTATGAATGAAGCAGTGTGTGAGCTATAGCATTAGGAGCTGGGAATAAATTTTTAGGCAGTGACCTGTGATATAGACCAGAATATCTGTGGGAGCTATCTGTAGTAAACTCTAAGGTGCTCTGGGTGAATGAGGAATTTAATAAGGAACTCTATGACAGGGCTCTATGATAGGCAATTGGGCTATTATGCAATATACAACTGATTGCACGTTATGAGATAAGGAGCCCTGTGATAGGGCTCTATGATAAGGAATTGGGCTAGCGTGAAATATATAAATAATTGCACTCTATGAAGGGGGTGTTTCTCCCTCCCTTTTTGGTTTAGTTTTTCTAACCCCTCTTTCATCAGTCGAGGATTTGAATATCAGTGAGTCCAGTACCTCCATATATTATGAGCTGATGCTGGACATTTAATTGTCACTTTAGGTCTATTAATACCTATGGTGTGTTCTGCTTGAGCAGACACACTTGGGTAGACTGCACATAAGCACGGTGGATTTAGTGAATTTTTATCTTATATTTAATAAAGGTTATATTTTATTATGTTCCACCGCAGTGAGTGATATACTATTAAAATTGGTGGTAAATTGTGAGTTGGTAGGTCCTCTTTCAGTGATTATCCAACTCCGACTCCTCAATTTCCATGAAACCGACTCCACGACTCCGACCCCCTCATACACGGCTAATGTTTAAGTGATAAATTTACTGTCGCACAGATTCATCTCAGCTAAAAGTCCAGACCCTTAGATCAGGAATAGGACAGACATTTATAGGACATTTCAGAACTTTCCCAAATTCTTATGAAAAAATATATTGCCCACAAACTGCATTGAATTACTGTACCCAATTTATTATAGATTTTAGGAGTTGGAGTTGGTCCATTTTATACAGACTCCAACTCTGACTCCACCAAAAAGGACACCGACTCAGACTCTGACTCCAACTCCACAGCAGTGGTGGCCAGGGCCTGAACCCTTATCCCCTGGTCCTGAAACAGCCTGAATCCTCGTCCTGTGGTCCCAGAACGGCGAGTGGCTGAACATTGTCCCCTGTCCCGGTGTGGCCAGTGCCTCAAACATTGTCCCCTGGTCCTGGTGCAGCCAGTCCTGTTCCCGAAGTCCCCAGATCCTGGTGTGACCAGAGCCCTGAGCATCATCCCCTGGTCCTGGTGCGGCCTGTCCCGTTCCCCAAGTCCCCTGGTCCCAGTGCGGCCAGGGTCTGAACGTTCCCCTATGTATCCGTGTCAGTGATCCTGGACTGTATCTACTGAGTCTGAACGGAGCCCTAATCAGTGTCAGATCAGCTGACCCCTGGAGTCAGCAGCTACAGCCGGACACCGCCCTGGAGTGGTACCTGGCAGCTACCTGCCACACAAGCCTGACCTCACCACTCAAGTGAACACCAAGGTAGCTGCTTAGTCACACCCCTCCAGGATAGGCCCAGTCCGTGGCACAGTGGGTCCACAAATCCACGTGCGCCACCGGTGGGTGTAATATTGGGACTTTTTTGTTCTAAAAAGGGGCAAAAAGAAAGTTAAAAGTTAAAAATAAAAACCATTTTTGACTATGCACAAAATTTATGAACGAATACAAGACAAAAAAAGAAAAGTGACTTAAGAAGAAAAAACAAATCATGAATAAGGGTTATTGGATAAAAGTATTTTGGCTCTTCATTACCCCCACAATTTGCCTTGATGGCTGCCCCAGAGGAAAGAACTAGGGATGATATCCTCAGGGGTGTCAGTCAATACAGACTGGGAAAAATTTGAGTATTCATTTTTATCAAAATGAAACAACTGCAGGGGCTGCTAGGGACACCTTTAGAAAGTCCAGGAATCCAGGTAATGGTGGAATTTTGAGGACAGAAAAAGCATCCAAATGTTCCCTTTAAAGTGTTATTCCCATTTTCATAAATGGGTATTGTTGTACAGAGCTTCTAAATACAAGCAATTTTGTAATTTACTGCTTATTAAAATTTTCTGACGTTTTCAAAATATTAACACTTGTCTTTTGTTGACAGCACGTTGCCTTGGAGGCAGACCACCGCTGCTAGACAGCAGAACACGTGCAGTGCTTACAAGCTCTTTTCTACTGAGCTTGTAAGTACTGCTTTGAAGCTCGTCAGGATTGCTGGAGCGTGCCGTTACCTCCTAATCCTGATTAGTGCTTACAGCAGTGATGGTCGGTCTCCTAGGCAACAAGCTGTAAACAAAAGAAAAGTGTGAATATCTCAAGAACGGCTGAAAGTATTAAGAAGCGGTAAATTGCAAAAGTGCTTGTATTTACAAGTTCTATCTGACAATATCTGTCGCTAAAGATGGAAATAACCTTTTTTAAAAATTGTATTGGTATCAAATTATTATTTTTCCTTACCTGTGGACTGTGATCGGTAGCGTTGATTGGGGGGGAGGGAGAGACGATAGTTTTGAAAATTATTTTTTAAAAGCAGACAAGGAGGAAATATTGGGCCACATGTATCGGCTACAGTATTTTGCATGGCACTAGAGTCCAGAGAGTAGATCTGACCAGGGGCCACATCTGTTTGCAGGAGTTTTCACCGGGTAATCTTCTTTTTTCCCACATTTCAAAAACATGCTTAGGTCCACAGACTCTTTATGAGTGAATTAAATAGATTGTATGCCCCGGCGGGGATGATTGTGAGTGCAGAAGAATATACAGAACAGAAGAATGTCCAGGTGCTCCATAAACACAGGGTAAGAAATAGATACATGTGCAGACATAAGCGGATTCTTCCAACTTTGTTTAATCCTGATAATAACCATCAATAATTAATGCAAAAAAAAAAATCCCCAATTGCCTACTGATCACTATTGGATAAAAGGGACTTGGCCGGAAAAAAACCATGATAAAAAAATAGAAGACGGCTGGGTTAAAGAGTCAAATTCTATGTATGTGATCCACTGGAGGAAGTCAAGGAAAGGAAAAAAAAGAGAAACAATAATGTATAAGTATAATGTATATTTCACTGGTGGGAAATAAAAGGGACGTTCACCCCACTGACTGCAAGGAATGATTCAGTCGATCAATACACTGAGCAGACGGGAGTCAATAGGCGACAGCCGCAGCTGCACAGCCTTCTCCTCTATCTCTGCAAATCTAAGGAGCCTTTAAGGTAAAATGTGGTGTTTCTAAGTAGTCCAGAGGAAGAAAAAAAACTCAAGCAAGCTATCGGCACTAATAAAAGGGAACACTTACTGTTATAAAAGCAAAGTCATAGTAAATAATGGAAGGAAGGAAGTCTCTTAAACATTTATTACATTCCACAGCCTGAAGTTTCTTTCTGGTTTATGGTGAAATATCTTCTGATGTTGTACAGTGTGCAAGCTATACATTCTTTAATGAAGGCCCATAAAACCTAATAAAACCCACAATTGTTGACAAATTATATAAACATACAAGGCATAGGGGGGCCATTTACGGATAGCAGTTTCTGCAATCGACAGCTCCGGGGCTAACTAAGGGCTTAAGATGATTAAGGGTACTGCGGCGCGGAGGACAATGAGCGCCAGAGCCCGCTGCACACAGAGGGTTAAACATCCCCCGGAACTTTTGCTTGTGACTGTAATGTAGTCAACTGGAACATGTAAATGCCCAGAATACAAAATACTTCACAAAAGAGAACAGTAAAGATCTGCAGCCTCCGAGTGATTGTTATGGCTACTGACGGTACGGTAATATTTCTGAGAGCTGCATAAATCATCATGTGCGTACGTGACTCTAATTGTCTGCAGCTACAAAGAGAAGTTGTCGAATCGTGATAATTAACAGGCTAACGTGAGGATAATCAAATATGACTCCGTACTGAAAAATAATAATAATGATGATGATAATAAAATAAAAAAAAAATAAAAAAATAAAATATATATATATGTGTATATATAGAGAGAGAGAGAGAGAGAGAGAGAGAGAGAGAGAGAGAGAGAGAGAGAGAGAGAAAAAAAGATATTTAAAATCATTCAAGTAAACTTTCATCAGAACTTCGTATTGTCAGCAAACATTAAAGGGGTTGTCCGGGACTTTTACACTGATGGCCTATCCTTTTGTATGGGTCATCAATATTTGATGGGTGGGGGTGTGACACCTGCCCCCCCCCCCAGCGATCAGCTGTTCCCACTATCGGTGGTGACCAAAAGTGATAAGATACAACACAGCTCCGTCAACTGTATAGTGGCCGCGGCTGGGTACTGCACATCTGCTCGCCATTGATTAAAAAGTGGGTGGATATGCACTACCTGGCCACGGCCACTGGGGACAGCTGGTTGTCACATCCACACCCCTATTAGATCATCAATGTAAAAGTCCTGGACAGCCCTTTTAAAGGTAATGAACACCTCTGGCACAGGTTTTTTTTTTCTTTTTTTTACAAACATTACCTTTAGTTAATAAAGTTTCAGGCTGCAATTTTCATTCCTTCATCCATTTTGCAGACTGATCCAAGTTTAAGAATTTTCTCTTTGGGAAATGTTTACAGATTGGATGTGAGGACTGAGTGTATCAAGGGTGCTGCGGTCTTCATTAGCTCATATATCAGCACAGCTTCAATGGTGTACGTATTTCCACTTTGAATGTTTTCTTTTTCGTCTATAGCCCTACATGAGATACTTTTTCCTCCGCTCCACTACAAACCTGTGGACAAACTAATCCATCCCCCTCTCCTTCTGGTATCTCTAATGGTGAAAGAAGGGAAGGGAAGGGAGGGTGCAGAGAGAGCATTCAGAGCTAGGAGCAGGTACTCTGAAGGATTCATAATATTTTTTTAAAAGCGCTCAGCTAGAAAAAGGGCTTGTGAGGCTCATCTAGTGAAGTGGACTCACTAAGCCCCAGGTGGGTACACAGACCCCGGGGAGGTGGTGCAGCTGGCAGGATGGCACGTGGGAAGTGAGAAAGTGTCGCACTCCGGAATCATGGGAGAAGCAGGATGGATGAGGTGGAAGTCAGCGGGGAATGAAGCAAGTTAAAGCATGGTGTGCACAGAAGGTGGAGTACACTAAACTAAAGGCTTGAATCTCAATCCTAAAACACAGGTGTGTGTGCCCCTAATGGGCCTTAAAAAGGATCACGGAGATGACATCACATAGCCATGCCGGGCAACCAGCAAAACCCGACGTGGAGCACAACAGAGAGCAGCAGACCGAGGAGAAGGAAGTGGGGCCCGGAAGTAGAGCCCGGGATACCCTGGACAGGTGTGTAACAGGACTTACAGACAGTGGACACAGTGTGTTTCCTGTCTCAGCACATAATTATTAGTGTAGTGTGTAATGGGGCTGTCTGAGTGGCTCATTTCAATATCTAAGTCATCCCTCTGACTATTATGAAACAAAAGAGTTTTAACTTTTTTTTATTGCAGAACATGTGAGGCATACAATAAGCCAAATACACACATCACATTTACTGCAATATTGTATAAACTCTTTAAAGGGGGTTTTGACTTTTAACAAAAACAGTCCCCAAACACTTTTATACTTGTAAAATAACAAACTGAGCAGACACTCACCCTTCCCAGGTCCAGCCGCTGGCTCTACACCACTGCTCTGGTCTCTGTACCACTGCTCTGGTCTCTGTTTCGGTTGCAGCTGTGACATCACGACAGCAGCGTATAACACTGCGGTAGCCAATCACTGAGTTTAGATTAGAGGCTCGTGCCGTCTACATAAGCAGATCCACTGATCCCAATGATTGGCTGCAGCTGTAGTCATGATGTTACCGCTGCAGTTGAAACATAAAGACAGGAGCAGAGGAGGAGAGATGGCGCTCCCCACGAGGAGCGCCATCCGCTCAGTTTGTTATTTTACACATATAAAAGCCTTTAGGAACCACATTTGTTAAAGTCGAAAACCTATTTTAATACCTTTTATAATAGGTTTAATAAAGGCTCTAATAGCTCTATATATAATCTTCCATTTAATCTCTCCCCAGTTACTGAGTTTATTATGGTTCTGTCTCCCATTCTCTCTTTTTTCTTTCTGGCAGCAATTCTCCTTATCGTGAGAATCTAACTGAAGGTCTCTCTTCCATTTTCATGCTAACTCCTGCATGCCTGGACCACTAACCTGATTTATTAGAATCCTATGCATTTCAGAGAGAGATGACGTTTCCTGATTTCTTGCAGGGTCATGAGTTCTATTCCAAGTTATTTCTACTTGTTCTGTATTTGTAAAAAGTTTGCTCTAGAAAGCAACTAGTATTTGGTAAGAATAATTCTTACTCAAGAAACGAGAGGAGAAAATTAGCCCCAGAATACGGAACATTGTACCAGGAAGGGACCCAGGATGGAGGACATTATATCAAGAAGGGGCCCAGAATGGGAGACATTATACCAAGAAGGGCTCAGGATGGAGGGTATTATTACTGGAAGTACCCATGATGGAAGGGGCCCAGGATGGGGAACATTATACCAGTAATGGGGCCCAGGATGGAGGGCATTATTACTGTGGAAGCACCCATGATGGGGGCTATATTACTGGAAGGGACCCAAGATGGGGGACATTATAACAAGAAGGGGCCCAGGATGGAGGGCATTATACCAAGAAGGGGCCCAGGATGGAGGGCATTATTACTGGAAGCACCCATGACGAGGGGGGCTTTATTAATGGAAAGGGCCCGAGATGGGGGATATTATAAGAAGAAGGGGCCGAGGATGGAGGGCATTATTATTAGAAGCACCCATGATGGGAAGGTGCATTATTACTGGAAGTGGCCCAGGATGGGGGACATTATACCAAGAAGGGGCCCAGGATGGAGGGCATTATTACTGGAAGCACCCACGACGAGGGGGGCTTTATTACTGGAAAGGGCCCAAGATGGGGGATATTATAACAAGAAGGGGCCCAGGATGGAGGGCATTATTATTGGAAGCACCCATGATGGGGGACATTATCACTGGAATGGGCTCAAAATGGGGGACATTATATGAAGAAAGGGCCCAGGATGGAGGGCATTATTATTGGAAGCACCCATGATGGAGGGCATTATCACTGGAATGGGCCCAAAATGGGGGACATAATACGAAGAAGGGGGCCCAGGATGGAGGGCATTATTACTGGAAGCACCAAAGACGGGGGGGCATTATTACAGAAAGGAGTTAGGATGGGGGACATTAATACATGGGGGGTGAAAACGCATGCCTTTATAGGATCTAGAATACTGCAAGGGCTCATACATCTGACCAACCTGCAGGTGGAGGCCCAGATCCAAATTCTGCACCGGGGCCCATTGGACTCTAGCTACGCCACTGCGTTTAATGGTGGGTTATATTAAATTAATGCACGAAAGTCTTGATGCAATCTTGATTAAAACGTTTAGGAACATGAAGGAGATCTAAATAAGGTCAGCTCTTCCATCAGAATCCATTGTATAAACTAAACTAGATGGTCAAATGTACAGACTGCAACTGTCAGGAAACATTTGTGAAGAGCACAGAATAACCATCGGCCCTATAAAGCTTTCAGGGCAGAAACCATCCCTCAGATCACAGCCTTTCTGTTTAACTTGCCTAAAACTAGGAAATTGAACATATTTTGTCTCTTTATAAATTACCCATTTAACATAAGCCCCACAGTAACTTCTGAACTTGTGATCCTCACAACAGCCGGCTTGTCTTTCATTTCCTCCCTCGCTTTTTATTGCCCTTGAAAGAGGATTACTGGTGTAAGAGTGGATTCCTTGAAGGGCCTGTTACCAGCACCACATCTGTTTCTCCAAGGTGAGCACTCCTCACTGTCTGAGTCTGTTTAGTCCCTCTAACACATACTTAGTGCTGACCTGGGAAGCGGAAGGTGCCCTGAACTCTGCAAGTGGGAATGAGTGAAGGGTTGGCAACAGCAACTCTTCTGTATGTGTGCACTTGTAATATATATCTATATATATATATATATACAGTACAGACCAAAAGTTTGGACACACCTTCTCATTTAAAGATTTTTCTGTATTTTCATGACTATGAAAATTGTACATTCACACTGAAGGCATCAAAACTATGAATTAACACATGTGGAATTATATACTTAACAAAAAAGTGTGAAACAACTGAAAATATTTCTTATATTCTAGGTTCTTCAAAGTAGCCACCTTTTGCTTTGATGACTGCTTTGCACACTCTTGGCATTCTCTTGATGAGCTTCAAGAGGTAGTCACCGGAAATGGTTTCCACTTCACAGGTGTGCCCGGTCAGGTTTAATAAGTGGGATTTCTTGCCTTATAAATGGGGTTGGGACCATCAGTTGTGTTGTGCAGAAGTCAGGTGGATACACAGCTGATAGTCCTACTGAATAGACTGTTAGAATTTGTATTATGGCAAGAAAAAAGCAGCTAAGAAAAGAAAAACGAGTGGCCATCATTACTTTAAGAAATGAAGGTCAGTTAGTGCGAAAATTTGGGAAAACTTTGAAAGTGTCCCCAAGTGCAGTTGCAAAAACCATCAAGCGCTACAAAGAAACTGGCTCACATGAGGACCGCCCCAGGAAAGGAAGACCAAGAGTCACCTCTGCTTCTGAGGATAAGTTTATCCGAGTCACCAGCCTCAGAAATTGCAGGTTAACAGCAGCTCAGATTAGAAACCAGGTCAATGCCACACAGACTTCTAGCAGCAGACACATCTCTACAACAACTGTTAAGAGGAGACTTTGTGCAGCAGGCCTTCATGGTAAAATAGCTGCTAGGAAACCACTGCTAAGGACAGGCAACAAGCAGAAGAGACTTGTTTGAGATCTTTGGTTCCAACCACCGTGTCTTTGTACGAAGCAGAAAAGGTGAACGGATGGACTCTACATGCCTGGTTCCCACCGTGAAGCATGGAGGAGGAGGTGTGATGGTGTGGGGGTGCTTTGCTGGTGACACTGTTGGGGATTTATTCAAAATTGAAGGCATGCTGAACCAGCATGGCTACCACAGCATCTTGCAGCGGCATGCTATTCCATCCGGTTTGCGTTTAGTTGGACCATCATTTATTTTTCAACAGGACAATGACCCCAAACACACCTCCAGGCTGTGTAAGGGCTATTTGACCAAGAAGGAGAGTGATGGGGTGCTACGCCAGATGACCTGGCCTCCACAGTCACCAGACCTGAACCCAATCGAGATGGTTTGGGCTGAGCTGGACCGGAGAGTGAAGGCAAAAGGGCCAACAAGTGCTAAGCATCTCTGGGAACTCCTTCAAGATTGTTGGAAGACCATTTCCGGTGACTACCTCTTGAAGCTCATCAAGAGAATGCCAAGAGTGTGCAAAGCAGTCATCAAAGCAAAAGGTGGCTACTTTGAAGAACCTAGAATATAAGACATATTTTCAGTTGTTTCACACTTTTTTGTTAAGTATATAATTCCACATGTGTTAATTCATAGTTTGATGCCTTCAGTGTGAATGTACAATTTTCATAGTCATGCAAATACAGAAAAATCTTTAAATGAGAAGGTGTGTACAAACTTTTGGTCTGTACTGTATGTATATATATATATATAGATATATATATACACATGCACACACACAGGTGCAGCAAGGGTAAGGTGCAGCAAGGATACGGTGAGGCAAGGGTACGGTGCGGCAAGGGTACGGTGCGGCAAGGGTACGGTGCGGCAGGGGCACGGTGCGGCAGGGGCACGGTGTAGCAAGGGTACGGTGCAGCAGGAGTACGGTGCAGCAAGTGTAAGGTTCAGCCAGGGTATGGTGCAGCAAGGAGTAGAGTGCAGCAGGAGTACGGTGCGGCAAGGGTACGGTGCGGCAAGGGCACGGTGCGGCAAGGGTACGGTGCGGCAAAGGCACGGTGCGGCAAGGGTACGGTGCGGCAAGGGTACGGTGCGGCAAGGGTACGGTGAGGCAAGGTTACGGTGAGGCAAGGGTACGGTGAGGCAAGGGTACGGTAAGGCAAGGGTACGGTGCGGCAGGGGCATGGTGCGGCAGGGGCACGGTGTAGCAAGGGTACGGTACAGCAGGAGTATGGTGCAGCAAGGGGTACGGTGCAGCAAGTGTAAGGTTCAGCCAGGGTACGGTGCAGCAAGGGTACGATGCAACAAGGAGTAGAGTGCAGCAGGAGTACGGTGCAGCAAGGGTACGGTGCAGCAAGGGTACGGTTCATCTTGAGTACGGTGCAGCAAGGGTACGGTGCAGCAAGGGTACGGTGCAGCAAAGGTACGGTGCAGCAAGGGTACGGTTTATCTGGAGTACTGTGCAGCAAGGGTACGGTGCAGCAGGGGTACGGTGCAGCAGGGGTACGGTGCAGCAAGGGTACAGTGCAGCAAGGGTACAGTGCAGCAAGGGTACGGTTCATCTGGAGTACGGTGCAGCAAGGGTACGGTGCAGCAAGGGTACGGTGCAGCAAGGGTACGGTGCAGCAGGAGTAAGGTGCAGCAAGGGTACGGTGAAGCAAAGGTACGCTGCAGCAGGAGTAAGGTGCAGCAAGGGTACGGTGCAGCAAGGGGTACGGTGCAGCAAGGGGTACGGTGCAGCAAGGGGTACGGTGCAGCAAGGGGTACGGTGCAGCAAGGGTATGGTGCAGCAATGGTACGGTGCAGCAAGGGTACGGTGCAGGAGGAGTACGGTGCAGCAAGGGTATGGTGCAGCCTTGTCCTGTTAATATACTGTATGAACAACAGTATAGATCTTATCCCAAACTTACCTTTAGCAACATGGTGTCATGCAAAACAAACAAGCATGCTTTCTAAGCATTAGCATAAGGTTATGTTTACTTAACTTTTTCTCCACTTTTTTCTGCTTGAAAAATGTAGATTATGGCAAAACAAGTGCAACCTAAATACTGCACATTTTTGGTGATTTTTTTTATTAGGTTTAGGATGCATGTTTTTGTTGATAACTAGAGTTGGCAGCACCCGGTCCACTGGCCATATTGGTAATGTGTGGCGACTGGACAGGAACCTATGATGACATCCCCAGCTCGTGTTCCGATTAGCCGACCTGAAGCAACATCATCGATGCGGCTGGTACACGTGACTTCCCCCCAGGCCGGCTAATCAAAAGAAGAGCTACGGGTGCAGTTAGGTAAGTGGCTGTTCCCAGGACTCCTGTCTTGAGGCCACAGATTACCGACATGGCCGATGGACTTGGTCCATCAAATCGATTTGCACCAGCTACTGCAAAGTCATTTTGATCTCCATGAAGATAAACTGTAGTCAAAACACTGAAAGAATTAACATGCTGCATTCCTTAAAAACACACCATAGGTATATATCACTGGAATCGGGGTCTCTGCCCCTACATCAGGCTGTTCTCAGATTATATAGCGAAAAACCAGGTGATAAATTCCCTTTAAGGTTAAATTTCTCAGCAAGATTTCACACGCCAAACTATTTATATGTGCATGTAGATCTTTCAAAGACAAGTTCAGCAATACCTTTACATGGCCAGTCCGTCGCTCTGTTACTGAGAAATCAGCAATTTAATTATTATGCAAATGAGGATGAAGAGTTATGGCAGATCTGAAGGCTCTGTCACTCCAGCTCTATTCCCCGCCTCCTCCTTCTTGACTGACAGTCTTTATGCTGTGTGACTTCAGGCAAAGGATCCATCAATCAAGCAAGAGGAGGTGGTGCTGGGTGGGGAACAGAGCTGGAGTGACAGAGGCTTGAGATCTACCATAGTCCTTCAGCCTCATTTGCATACCAATTTAAATACCAATTTCTCAGTAACGGACTTCAGGCAAAGTATCTGTCAATCAAGGAGGAGGAGCCAGCACTGGATGGGGGGGGGGTAGAGCTGGAGTGACACAGGCTTCAGATCTACCATAGTCCTTCAGTCTCATTTGAATATCAATTTAAACGCTGATTTATCAGTAATAGACTTCAGACAAAGGATCCGACAATCAAGCAGGAGGAGGCGGCGCTTGGCAGGGAATAGAGCTGGAGTGACAGAGGCTTCTGATCTACCATAGTCCTTCAGTCTCATTTGAATATCAATTTAAACGTTGATTTATCAGTAATGTACTTCAGACAAAGGATCCGACAATCAAGCAGGAGGCGGCGGCGCTGGGCAGGGAATAGAGCTGGAGTGACAGAGGCTTCAGATCTACCATAGCCCTTCAGCCTCATTTGCATAGCAATTTAAGCGCTAATTTCTCAGTAATGGAGGGACGGACCGGCCAGGTAAAGCTATTGCTGGACTTGTCTATGAAAGAGCTACATGAGCATATAAATAGTTTTGATGCAGGGGGTTACATCTTGCTGACAGATTCCCTTTAATTTTGTCACACTAAATAATGCAATGAAAACCTTTTTTGGCAACTCCATGTAAAAAGCTTAAAATTTCAGACAAGAGGCTTGTATTTCACCATTAAGTTAATGGAGAGCTACTTTTTTTTTTATCTATTAATCCTTAAATCTTGTTAAAGGTCTGGAAGGAAATGTAGCCCTTTCGGCAGTCGGGGTGATAAATAAAAGATTAAATGTCGCCTTTTCTTCGGATGACGTTTATTTTTCTTTGCTAATGCACATTCTACTTTTTTTTTTTACAGCACAATATGTTGATAGGTTTAATGGGAGAACAAGAGCCTGCTCTGGTTGGAGGGGGGGGGAAAGTGGGACCACGCAGTAGGAAAAGGGTCCAGTCGCCAAAATGTGTAATCAGGCAATGAGTCACTTGTGCCTCTGCATTGTATCTTGTATTACAACAATTGAGGTTATATGGAAATTTACAAAAACAAGACGTCCGAAAGTTAAAAAAAACAAAACATTAAGAAGGTCGACCTGTTCCCGTACGGTGTGAGCCCGTGTGTCTCTTAGAGGGCAATCGCTTCCTCTTCCAAATCAAATTAAGGTTGCAGACAGTTATCCCATTATCCCGCGGCTGCAACTGTTCCCTAGAGGAGTAACGAGAACTGCTCTTCACAGGGGGCAACACAAACCTTCCAAGACCTCTGGACCTTCCAACAGCACATGGAACAGCAAACAGGTTGTAGAGAGGGGCTGTTATGGGGGCTTGTTATCTGCAAGAATTGATTTTTTTTTTTTCCCCCAAAGAAACACAAAAGCTTAAACTGTTTGCAGTGAGGCGTCTGATCCGTATTCTCTCTTTATAATTTAATTATAAGTTAGGAGAAATTCAGTCGTTCACGGTTTTTGAAGTGGCGCGCTGACAGATCGTACTGTTAGGAGTTCAGTCTCCAAAATAAGAGTCAGTGGTCTCCGGCTAAATGTTTATTGCAAACTGGAAAGTGGATCCTTAGAAATGGCAGTAGGAGGCAGTAGGATACATAACATGGGCTACGGCCAGAAGATGAATATACTAGGTGGATATATATTAAAACTAGAATCAATACTTCAAAGCTAAAATACGTCCCAATAGAAACAATGGAATAAAGCTTGGGGTGATCATCTTCTTAAAATTCCTACAAATGGACTTTCAGTGCGCCACAGAGATATTCTGGATTATCAGACGGCCAGATTAGGGGTGGCCATACATGTTAGACTGATGTCGGTCAAACTCGCCAATATCGACAGGTTCGGCCAACAGTCTAATGTGTAAAAGGGCGCCGGCCGACTGATGGTCGGGAGAGAAGTTGATTTCACGTGTCCGATTTCAGACTGCCGATTTAATTGTTCTTCCAGAGATAAGTCGCCAGAGGACATTTCAGTCGATGGCTTTCTCATAGAGAACACAGGAGAGCTCAGCCAAGCGAGCGCTCCTGTGTATCGGAGAGCCAGCTGACATGGCTGTCGGCCAAACTATCTAATGGCCATATAATATGTATGGCAAGCATAAGGCTGGCTCTACACTTTAGATGGCTGTCAGCCAAATAATGCTTCTGGTGATCATTCAGCCAACAGCCATCTCAGCTGACTCTCAGATACATCGGTGTGCTCGCTTGACCAAGTGCTTCAGTGTTCTCTATGAGAAAGCTGCCGACTACCAGGTTGGCCAGTGGCTTATCTCAAGTTTAGCAATGTGATCGGCAGTCCAAAATCAGACATGCACAGTCAACATCTCTCCCGACCATCAATCAACCAGCAGCTCCATACACATGAGGCCGTCGGCCGAACACGTCAATATTGGCTATTTTTTATTTGTTCCTCCAATGAATCTCAAATTTTGCTCATACACTTGGTTAAAATGTTCCCGCCGTTTTATGTCTTTATGTGCTTAGGAAGAGACCTGTCAATCATGTAGAGTTGGATCGTAAGAAGCTGAAGGGAGCCGCCCAGTGGACTCTTCTCTCAGTACCTGGCTTTGATTTTCAGGCAATTTTTTCTTTCAAAGCTGCAGCGTCTCTGAATAATGCATAGCTTAGTGTAATGAGGATATCTGGCTAAATGTTATGCTGTTGCGTTGACCGGTTCATTCTCAAAAAAAAAAAAAAATCATGGTGACCAATTCATCGATGTTTACCCAAATTCTGGTGTAAAACTGCTTGACCAATAAATAATAGGCAATAGCAATCGGCAGTACATTTTACGTCTCAGCTCTATTGTACAGCACTTTGATCCCGTAACACATTCAATTCCACACGGTGGTTCTCATGTGGGAGGCGAGACGGCCGTGGTGCCTGGCTGGTTGAAGGACTGCTACTATTGCCCGTGCCCTGTTTGCCTTTATTTTATCATTATATATGGAACAAAAATCATATTCACATATTTTCGGTGAGTGCCTTAAAAAATTTCTACTTTTATGGCTGGTAAAACTGTTAGAAATGTTGCAAGCTTTTTGTGCAACTCGTGTAGTTGCTTTACAACTTCATGCCAACTGCGATCGTCTTTGCCAAATTTTTTAGCTTAATCAGCCAACAAATGAATCATAATTTATGCTTCAAAAGTAGCTAGCGGAAATGATGACGGAAATGTACTTTAGACCCCGAATGGAGCACATTTCTTGCGGTGGCGCATGGCAGCTGAAAGATGCTCTAAATTCATTAAGAGGTCCATGTCACTTAGTGAATTTAGGTCATGTTACTCCAGCCCACGCTTCATCAACACTGGCTAGCAAAATTCTGGTCTTGATGAACCAGGGCGTTAGAGGTAGTAGTATTTTTTGGGAGGCATTTTTTTCAATTTTATTTCAGTTTCTTTATTTTAATATGATATTCGCTATTACCAGTCATCAATCTCCGCTGGGAGGGGGAGGGGGTTACGGGACAATAGACCTGTCAGAAATTCTCTGCCTACTATAGATAGTGAGTTACAGGAGTTTGCCAAAGTTTGTAAAGTTTTTTTTTCTTTTATTGTGTTTATCTAAGATCGAGCAATAAATATTCGGAGCTCAATCTGCGCATTCATGATGCGTGGAGGTGATTGATATACATAGATACTACAATCCCAGTTTTTAAAGAAGCCCTACTACTCCCACCAAAGTTTCTATCCTCTTAATATATTGAAGTCATCATATTATCCAGCACTGATCACTTACAATTGCTTATTTTAACCTTCTACCCAGTTAATTCTTCTCTTTTCCATTAGGTCTATTACATCACGTGATTAAAAACAGACTAGCTTAATTCTTCTAAGTTCTATGTAGAAACAGGAGGTCAATTTTCCCTGCACAAGTCATGAGTCACTGCAAAAGGGGGAGGGAGTAGCTGGGTCAGGAGCTAAAGAGGGGAATGATTTCTGGAAGGACAAGGTACTTCCTGTTTCTATATAGCGCCGAGAAAAGAGAAACATTAACTGGGTAGAAAGACAAAATGAGCAATTGTAAGTACACAGTGCTGTATAATATGATGATTACAATATATTAAGAGGATGAAAACTTTAATGAGAGGAGGAGGAGGGCTACTTTAAGTTCCACCTTCCTTCAGAATTTAGTTTAGAATCTATGGGAACATCCTGAGTTCACTTAAAGCACCACCCCAATGGTTTGTTCACTCCTGGAGTGCTATCACTAATCTATGTTCTCTGCTTGTAGTAGAACACTTACCAGTTGCCGTCTTCTGCTGTTCCCGATGCCGCTGCGGTCATCTTCTGCTAGTTGTGACCTGCCAGTGTTTGTCGGGCGGACTGGAAGTCACTTCTGAATATAAGTCTATGAGAACCAGAGCAAGGCCATAACAAGGCTCTCATAGACTTACATTGAGAGCTTGTGACCGTTAGCTCGGAGTTCTAGTCAGGCAGAAGCTCCGGTAACAAGATGTGGAGGGGGCCTGGGAAGAGCAGAAGACTGCGGCTGGTAATATTTTTTTTACTACAGGCAGGGAACAAATATTAGTGATACCATTTTGATGTTAATTAAAAAAAAAAAAACTTGGACCGGTTTCACACATCCGAAATTCATAGTACAAGTTTGGTCCACGATGTGTCCAGGCCGGACGACGGTCTCCTAACCCAAACTCAACAGTCTCGTAGGCTATATATGAAGTTGATGAGTTCAGGTCAAGAGATCCATGGCTGGTGAAGACATCATGGTCCTTACTCAGGCGGATAAAAGTGGCAACACCACCATGTTCATTTGTGCTAACTAACATATGCAGCCAGATTAGAAAGTAGTCCAAAGAGTCCAAGGAGCATTTCACTCTTTGGGAGGACCATTCGTCATTATTTGTTCATGCATAACAATGGACAGTGTGTGATACCACATCTTCCCAGTGGTGGCACTGCAGGGAATTGTAACAAGTCCAAGAAGTTATGATCGCCAGCGATCCGGGAATTCTTAATACTAAAAGAAATTCCTCCAAAATGGCCAACCCATTCAAATGCACATTAATTGTATCCAAGTCTATATTATATAAATATTAATTGTAATTATTATTTATTAATTTAGTTATGGGCATTCTAACCCAACCTGCACATTTTAATCAGAAAAATAAAAACACGAAGGAGTTAAATAAATGAAAATAACAAGTAACATTTACTTTGGAAAAAACAACCAATGAGTATAAAAAAATAAATAAATGAATTTAAAAAAAAAAAAAAAAAAAAAAAACCTTCCACCCCCAAACACAGCGTGTCACAGATCAAAGAGCTGTTACCTTCCCCGGTCTGTATATTCCGCAGCCCATGTACCCGAGCTTTGATCTATTAATTAAGAGCCCTTCAGTAGCAGGTGGCATCGATACAACCGCAAGCAAAATTGTTCCAACTTTGTCTTAGCAAATGAAAAGCATTTAACCGACGGCATCACCCCATTTTGCTGGAGAGCATTAGGAATTGAATAAAAGCAACGGCGGCCGGTCTCCGAGCACAATAAGAATATGCAGCAACAGAGGAGCCTGATTAATATTGAGTTATTCTACACAATTTGCTTGGGAAACTGGGTGAGAAGAAAAGACCTTGAAAGGAAAGAACACTGGAAGAACAGGACAGCAAGAAGTACCCTCGTGCGTCTGCGAATAGTACATAGAATATGCAAGAATTATAAATATTTATACCTAATAGGAAAAAAAAAAGGAGCGAGCGGCAAACTTTTCATTAATAAAGAATAAATTATATAGGGAAGGAGTTCAAGCCTTAAACACTTGTGCATTGCTCTGTCTTTTTGCTATTCTGGCGTATTTTAGGGCTTTCGGCTCCTTTTTTTTTTTGTTTTATTTTACGTTTATTAAAATCGAATTGGGAACGCAAAGATCCCCGACTTACCTTCGCTGTGGAAATTGTAGCATAACATATATTATTAAAGTGCATTTTTGCAGATTTCTTACATTTAAAAGACAAAGTCAGACCAGTTTATTGTGCTTTTCAAGGAGAAAATTCCATTTTAAGCTCTTAAAGGGAACAAATCATTTTATTTATTTTTTTCCTAGCCTTATTTGTACGTTGCGCTTTTTTTTTATTAGATTATTTTTGCATGGTAATGGTGGGAAATATCTTTTTAGAATTGCTGAGATTACTATACGGCAAACAATGAATACTCCTCCTTTAATCACTTCCCGCCAGAGTCTATTTTGTTTTTTTTTGCACTTTTGTTTTCCCTACTCTTCTTCCAAGCGTCATAACTTTTTTACTTTCCCATCAACATAGTCTCATGCACAGTTGATTTTTTGGGGGGACTTGTACTTTTGAATGTCACTATTCATTTTATCATGTGAAAGCGGGGAAAAAAATCCCAAATGCGTTGCAATTGCAAAAAAAGTGCAATTGTTTTTTGGATTTTTTATTTTCCATGTTCACTGTATGGTGAAAGTGACCTGACAATATGATTCTCCAGGTCAGTATGAGTACGCAGATACCAAACATGTATAGTTTTTAATTTAAGTGGTGGAAAGAAAAATTGGAAATTTGCAAGAAAAATTTTTTTTTTTGCTTATGTTGCCATTTTCCAAGACCCATAACTCTTTCATTTTTCGGGATCTGAAGCTGGATGATAGCTTGTTTTTTTAGCCCTGAACGGACATTTTTATTGATACCATTTTGGGTTAGGCACAATAGTTTGCCTCTTATTCCAATGTTGTGGCGGCCAAAAAAACGTAATTCAGGCATTTTGTTTAATTATCGTTACACCGTTTACTGATCAGATTAATTTATTTTATATTTTGATAGATCTTTTATGAACGCAGTGATACCAAGTGAGTATTTTATTTAATTGCTTTATTTTTAATAGGTTAAAAGGGGGGTGATTTGAACTTTTGTGTTACATTTTTTTCATATTTTTAAAAAAAAAAAAAATTTTCTCGCTTTTTATTATTTTTGTTAGTACTCTTAGGGGACTTGAAGCTGCAATCGTCTGATTGCTTGTACTATACATGGCAGGGCTTCAACATTATGTATAGTGAAAATCACAGGGGGTCATCAGCAGACACCCGGCTGTCATGACAATCCATCGGCACCCCGCAATCATGTGACAGGGGAGCAGATAGGCGGGAGGAATGATGCGCTTCCGTCTGTTGAGTGTTAAATCCCGCTGTCAGTGATTGACAGCGGAATTTAATTGGTTAACAGCAACGGGCGGAGCACCGTTGTTGTTAAAGGCACAACATGATGGCTGATAAAATCAGTCATCATGTGCAGGGAAAGATGTGGGCTCGGCGTGCGAGCCCGCATCAAAGACCATTGAGAAAAATTGTAATTCCTTAATGGAATTGAACCTTTGCTTGTTCTATAAACTGCAATACAACCATATTGCCATATATAGCTAAAAGCATGCTCTTTTATGAAGCCAAGCCTGTCGCCATAGGGCAGTTATAGGGTCCTTCAGCAGCCCCATCTCCTCCCCTGCTACCACAGAAACCCATCTGTACCCCTTGAATGTGTCACAAAGTGGTTGACGGGCACCTGTAATGGCACACCCCTAGGACTGCATGCCAGAAATGCCACTGTTAGAAACAGACAGTGTCATTTAAGGGGTTAAAAACCGGGATTGGAGCGCCGTTACAGGCAGCTGCCGGCTGTATAACACCTTTGCCAAATCCATACACCCGACATGTCCCGTACATGTACAGTGGATGACCGCAAGTGGTTAAAAAATAAAAAGTAAAGGTTCATTCATTTATCTAAGTTACACTCTTTGGTGAGATTATATATATGTATATTATGTAACGTGGTAACAAATATGGCATTTTTATCTTCGTCTAAATGGTGTAATTTGTATAACTGGAACACATTAACCATCCACGGTGGTATATATAGCAATGATGTATTTTTAACCTGTAAGTGAAATGTCTAGTAAGTGCTCTATTTTAGGTTTCTCGTTTCCACTTTTAAATGTGATAAATGTGACAATGTTGGAAGACATTCTTTCGCAGCTTCTTGTATTTCGTACAAGTTCCTTTTCACTCGAAGAAAGCAAAAATTTTTTTTGCAATTTGAAGGGGTTGTTGAGCCTCAAAAAGAAAATTGAAAAAAAGCATAGAATGATATAAAAATAAGTCATAATTAGAGATGAGCGTTGTTCTACTCGAACTGTTCGCCAATCTCAAATTCGAGCTGTTTTGGGCGGTGTTCGAGCCGTTCGGCGAACATGAATGATTTGAGAAAAATTTGGCTGTTCGAGGTTATGTTCGATAACTGTTCGTGCACCAAAATCATAACTGGATTTTTTCTCAGTAATGCTGAAAATTAATGTTAATACGCAGTTTGAGTGTACAGCGGGGCGGGGGGAGGGGCAGGGGATGGATCTCTGCAGGAACAATGAAGATCTCCATTTTTTTTTCTCTTTCCCGCATTTGCAGTGGGGAGGTGCAATCTGTCAGCCTATCAGCAGCGCACACACGGAGCGAAGTGCTTTTTTTCACACAAGCAAGGGCATGTGTGATTGGCAGTGTATGTCACATGTCCTTGCCCTATAAGACCAAGCCATTTTCCCCGTCGCCACCATTTTCTCACTGCTGCAGCTGCGTGTTAGACGGCACCGCTGTTGCTGTGTGCGCTATACCTTGTTAATTTCAAGCCAATTTTCGCACAAATCTACAGATAGCTTGGGAGTAGGGAATAGTTGTGATTGCAGTCCTTTTAAGGACTAGGTTACAGCATTTCCTACGACTTTTATCAGGCAGGTCTGTGCTCTTAAATAGATAGGTTGTGGGAGTAAAGACTAATTGTAATTGGAGTCCTTTTCAGGACTAGGTTACATCAGTTCCTATCAGTTTTTGCCAGGCAGGTCTGTGCCAGTGCTGTGCAAGTTTTTTTCACAGCATTTGGCTGAATCTAGCAAAGCTAATCCTTTTTGGCCTATTGCAGAGTGTGTTAGTCAGTGGAGTAGCCTATCTGTGTTGCAAGATATACCACCTGTGTATAGAATACCAATTTTTTTACTGCACCTAGTGAAGTAAAATCTTTTGGGCATAGCATCATTCTATTAGTCCATCTATACTGACCTCCATCAGGTTGCAAATTCAATATATTTTTTTTCTGCATCTAGCTCTGAAAAAATATTTGGGCTTCTAGCAGTGTGTGGGACTTGTTCTATTAGTCCATCTATACTGACCTCCATCAGGTTGCAAACTGAATATATTTTTTTTCTGCATCTACCTCTGAAAAAATATTGGGCTTCTAGCAGTGTGTGGGACTTTCTCTATTAGTCCATCTATACTGACCTCCATCAGGTTGCAAATTAAAAATAAATTTTTGTCTGCATCTAGCTCTGAAAAAATATTTGGCCTTCTAGCAGTGTGTGGGACTTTCTCTATTAGTCCATCTATACTGACCTCCATCAGGTTGCAAATTGAATATATTTTTTTTCTGCATCTAACCCAGCCAATAGTTTTGGCCTAATACCACAGTTTGGCCACTCAGCTCTGCTCGGTTCCCATCCATTGTTTTTTTGTGCAAACAACTCCAGAGTTGTGAATTAGTTAACCACCAAAATGAGTGGAAAAAGGCCTGCTGCTGGTGGAAAGGGGAATAGGCGTGTTGGGAAGGGGAAAAAAGGTTGTGTCCATGGGGTAGGTGTTAAAGCAACAGTAACATCTGCAGAAGAAAGACCATCTTCCAGCCAAACTAAAATGTCTACTTCTTTTAGCGGACAATGTGATAAGATCCCTTTCTTACGGCCACGCCAATCGCTACAAATTCCAGATGAGGCACAAAAACAGCAGGTGCTTCAACGGATATCAAGTGCTCCTTTAAGTGGGCTCTCCTCCACATCAACTTCAACATCACAAATACTCCAGTCCTCAAAGGTGTCACCCCAATCGCACTTGCTTCCTCACAGCTCCCAAATCTCCAGCTGCCCTTCTGAGTATGAGGTAGAACAGATGGTTGAGTCTGCAGAGCTGTTTACTCATACTATAGCCTGGGAATCAGAGGTCGACTCCAGCGCTTCTGTGAATCCAGACGAGGAAATGATCTGCACTGATGCCCAGAATCTTTATGAGTCGGATCCAGGACCAGACGCAGAAGGTTCTGACCATAATGTAGACCCTCATTCCCAAACTGTAACTCCTGTTGGTGGAGACAATGAGGAAGACGATGATGAGACTCAAATACCTGATTGGAGCGACAACTTTAGTTTTTTGTCAGGGCAGGAACAGGTTGGCTCTGAGGACGACGGGTGTGATAACGCACAGGGTGATGATGATGAGGTTGGAGATCCCACTTACTGTCAACCCACAGTCAGCCAAGAGATGAGGTCAGCAGAGGAGGTGGAGGAAGATGCTAGTGACGACGAGGTCAGGTTGCGCCTTCCTGGACAGAGACGTAGTACTGGAAGCACGTCAACAACTGCATCCTCAAACACAACTCTGCCTCTCACCACAAGTCGTGGTGGCTCTTCAGGTCGCATGGGTGCTAAGCCTTGCATAGCCTGGGCATTTTTTCAGATCGATAAAGATGACCCAACTCGTGTTATCTGTAACATTTGTCAGCAAAAGCTAAGTAGAGGCCAAAAAATACATAGTTTGAGTACTTCATGCATGAACCGGCACATGGACATGAAGCATAAGTTGCAGTGGGAAGCTCAGTGTGCTACAATGCGGCCTAGCCGGCCGGGTCAACCACCGTCTGCCATATCTTGTACATCCGCGGCCTCTTCATCCTCTGTGACTGGGGGGACAGCAGTCACACCTGTTTTGGGGCGCAGACCTGCCACCTCTTTACCCGCAACAGCCAGCGTGATTGGCAGGTCATCATTTTCTTTGGAGGTGGTAACAGCAGCTGGTGTTGAGCGCTGTCCGACATCGATAGCACCACCTTTGGATCAAGGCAACCTAACATGTCCGCCTGCATCTTCCTCACAGACCGGCAGTTTGCCGGGGACACCCTTATCAACCCCGTCTAAGCACAATAGCCAGCCCTCGGTCCCTCAGATGTGGACAAGTAAAAGACCATTTCCTCCTAGCCATGAGAAAGCTAAGAGGTTGAATTTCACCATCTGCAAGCTCTTGGCTACAGAAATGCTGCCTTTCCGCCTGGTGGACACAGAGGATTTTCGAGACCTTATGTCCGTCGCAGTGCCCCAGTACCCCAGTACCAGATGCCCAGTCGGCACTACTTCTCAAAGAAAGGTGTGCCTGCGCTCCACCAGCATGTCGCACACAACATCACCGCTTCTTTGAGAAACTCTGTGTGTGACAGGGTGCATTTCACCACAGACACTTGGACGAGTAGGCATGGACAGGGGCGTTACATGTCGCTGACTGGGCACTGGGTAACTATGGTGACAGCAGGACAAGGGGCTGCTGTCCAAGTCTTGCCGTCCCCACGAGTTGTGCGTCAATCCTCTTTATCGCAAAGTTCCTCCACTGCTTCTGCCTCCTCAACCTCCTCTCGGTCTTCCACCTGCACCCAAAGCCTGTCTGGTCATGCCACAAGCTTTCTAACTGCGCAGAGGGGATCCTGCACACCTCCTTACTATGCTGGCAGTAGGGCTCAACGTCATCAGGCGGTTTTTACTTTGAAATGTCTGGGAAATGTGAGTCACACAGCTGAGGAGTTGTGGTCAGCTCTGGAGAACCAATTTCATGAATGGTTGTCTCCACTGGACCTGAAACCAGGGAAGGCCGTGTGCGACAATGCTGCAAACCTGGGTGCGGCCCTTCGCCGGGGCAATGTCACACACGTGCCTTGTATGGCTCACGTGTTGAACCTGGTTGTCCAGCAATTTTTAGCCCACTATCCCAGACTAGATGGCCTTCTGCAGAGGGCACGGTCGCTGTGTGCTCACTTCCGCCGTTCGCATCCCGCAGCTCAGCGACTTACATCTCTACAGAAGTCGTTGGGCCTGCCACTTCACCGGCTAAAATGCGATGTGCCTACCCGGTGGAATTCAACTCTGCACATGTTGCAGCGACTGTGGCAGCACCGACAAGCCCTGGTGCAATATTTCTGACGTATAGCCTGGGCCAACAAGATCCAGAGGTAGGGCAAATCACGCTGGAGGAGTGGTCTCAGATCAGGGACCTATGCACCCTTCTGCACAGTTTTGAAATGGCGACGAAGATGTTTAGTGCTGACGATGCCATTATCAGCATGACTATTCCGGTGATTTACATGCTGGAGCACATGTTAAACAGAATTCGGAGTCAGGTGGTGGCACAAGAGGAGGTGGAGGAAGTAGAGGAGGAGGAGTTGTATGCGGAAGGGCTAACATCTGCAAGGTCCAGACGGTCGGCAGCACCAAGGCGGCAGGCATGTGAGGGTGGGGGAGATGGTTTTACCAGGGCGCATGGTAGCAGCCAAACTAGTGAGGAAGGTGCAGGAGCCCAGGAAGAAGTGGAGGACGAACTGATGGAAGACTCATCAGATGAGGGAGACCTTGATCACATTTCTGTTGTGCGAGGTTGGGGGGAGAGGACAGAGGAAGGAAGCATGATTGTTACCTCGCCACCAACACAACAGGGACTTGGTGCTCCTGGATGCGCAACACACATGAGTGCCTTCTTGCTGCACTACCTGCAACATGACCCTCGAATTGTGAGAATTAGAAATAATCCTGACTACTGGGTTGCCACACTGTTAGATCCCCGGTACAAAAGTAAATTTGCAGAAATTATTCCTGCCATAGAAAGGGATGCACGCATGCAGGAGTATCAGCAGAGACTGTTGCAGAATCTTACATGTGCTTTTCCACAAAATACCAGTGGTGCACGTAGTGAATCTCACAGTTCCAACTTGCCAACCGTGGGACCGTCAAGTGTTCAGCACTCAAAGCGTAACAGAACCACAGTATCTGCTGGTAACATCAATTTTGCGGAATCATTTCACCACTTTTTTAGCCCATCCTTTGCAAGGCCACAGGAGACAAGAAGTCTGACACATAGTCAACGCCTAGAGACGATGGTACAGTAGTATCTCCAAGTAAACATTGAAGCCATGACTGTGTCACTGGACCCTTGCTCTTTTTGGGCTTCCAGTCTGGATAAATGGCCGGAGCTAGCCACTTACGCCTTGGAGATCTTGTCATGCCCCGCAGCCAGCGTTCTGTCTGAACGTGTGTTCAGCGCTGCTGGTGGTGTGCTGACAGATAAGCGCACGCGGCTCTCCACTGATAATGTAGACAGACTCACGATCATAAAGATGAACAAATCATGGATCCGAAACGACTTTTCTACCCCTGTGTCATCCTGGGGAGAGTAAAAGCTTGATGATTGGTTAAAATCACCCTACCAACCGTTTTAAGCTTTCAAATTACTAATCATGTTTATCTGTATCTTGACTGGAAAATAATTTGGGCTTTGTAGCAGTGTGCAGCACTGATTCTATTAGGCGATCTATAATAAGCTCCACCAGATTTAAAATTACTAATCATGTTTATCTGTATCTTGACTGGAAAATAATTTGGGCTTTGTAGCAGTGTGCAGCACTGATCCTATTAGGCCATCTATACTAAGCTCCACCAGATTTAAAATGAATAATAATTTTTAGCTGCATGTAGCCCGAAAAATAATTTTGGGGCTCCGAGATGCGCAAGACACATAAGTGCCTTCTTGCTGCACTACCTGCAACATGACCCTCATATTGTCAGAATTCAAAGTAATCATGACTACTGGGTTGCCACACTCTTAGATCCCCCAAACTTTTCGATCAACCTTTTCATTTTAATAAAGACCAAAAAAATGGTCATTTTTGAAATTATAAGCATTAGCAGGTTGTTAGAAACTGAAATCAAACAGTTTTCAACTCAAAACTTTATTCTAGGTGATGTTACATTTTCACATAGGACCCCTTGTTCGAAAGGAGCTTCTGAACTCTCTCGTCCATTGAATTTGTCAGGTTTTGGATGGTTTCTGCTTCAATTGTTTTGCATGAGGACAGAATACCCTCCCAGAGCTGTTGCTTAGATGTGAACTGCCTCCCGCCATCATAGACACTCCTTTTGATGATGCTCCAGAGGTTCTGAATGGGGTAGAGGTCAGGGGAGCATGGGGGTCACACCATAAGTTTGTCCCCTTTTATGCCCATATCAGCCAGAGATGCAGATGTTTTATGTGCAGCATGAGATGGTGCATTATCATGCAAAAAAATGATCTTGCTGTGAAATACACGGTTCTTCTTCTTGAACCATGGCAGGAAGTGCTGTTTGAGAAAATCCACATACATTATGGAGTTCATCTTTAGCGCCTTCAGGGATCCTAAAGGGGCCGACAATCTCTCTCCCCATGATTCCAGCCCAAAACATTACTCCACCTCCTCCTTGTTGGCGCTGTAGCCGTGTTTGCGTGGGGTGTCCATCAACCAGCCATCCTCCACTCCATCCATCTGGACCATCGAGCGCTGCACGGCACTCATCCGTGAACAAAACAGTTTTGAAATCAGTCTTCATGTAATGTTTGGCCCACTGGAGCCGTTTCTGCTTGTGTGAAGTGGATAGAGGAGGTCGACAGGATGGCGTATGCACAGCTGCAAACCTCTGAAGGGCCCTGCATCTTGTTGTTCGGGGGACGTTGGAGGCACCAGCAGCTTCAAAAACTTGTCTGCTGCTATGACAAGGCTTTTTTGCCGCTGCTCTTTTAACCTGACATAATTGCCTGTAGGAAAGAGTCCTCAATTTGCCCTTATCAGCACGCACACGTGTGTACTGTGAATCAGCTACATACTTCTTGATTGCCAAGACACTTCATCCTGATCATCGCACAATGTTGATTGTAGTCATGCCTTGACCTAAACACTCCACAATTTGTTGCTTCTCAGCAGCCGACACATCCTTTTTCTTTCCCATTTTGGCAGAAAATGTAGGCTGCTTAATAATGTGAGACAGCCTTCTTAAGTAGTCTTGCCTTTCATTGGACACACCTGCCAAACTAATTAGCACAGGTGTCTGCAATTGCTTACAGTGATATAAAGAGCCCTGACACACATCACCATCAATGAGTTTAACTGACAAACAAACAAATTCTTCCCTTATCACTCCTAAACACTTTTTGCATAATAATTTGGAACACAGTGTACATGTGCTTTTCCACAAAACACCAGTGGTTCACGTAGTGAATCTTACAGTTCTAACTTGCCAACCGTGGTCTGTATGGAGTTGTTCAATAAAGGGCCCAAAATTAAGATAACATAGATGGGAGAGGTCTCTATGAATAGGAATTCCTAAGTATTTGATACCCTGTGAGGGCCAGGCAAAGGGAAAGTTGGACTGGATGGAATCCTATATGGATTTGGGGAGGGAGACATCGAGGGCCTCAGACTTCGCTGCATTGATTTTAAAATTTGACCATGTAACAAAGTGATCTATTTCAGCCATAACAGCATGGATGGATATATGTGATTGAGTGATATATACTAGGACATCATCAGCAAATAGAGAGCACTTGTACTCGGTGCCTCCCACCTCAATCCACCTAATATTGGGGTTATGGCGAATTGATGAGAGCAGGTGCTCCGTCACTAGGATGTATAAGAGAGGGGACAGAGGACATCCCTGCCTTGTCCCATTGGTGATTGTGAAAGGTGATGAAAATGTTCTGACGCGCCCCCTGGGCCTTGGGACACCCGGAGCCGGACCCGTTTTGGTGGATGCTGGTGGTTGTAGTCTTCGTGGCGGCGACCCGGTTCCGTGGCTCAGGGTGGTCAAACCAGTGGCGGAACTATTTATGTGGTTTTGATGTTTAAATGTCCGACTACGCCACCCGTGGATTGCGGTCAGAGTGAACCGCCGCTGCAGGGCAGACCGCTGAGGCTGGTGTTGTGGGTGCAGCAGAGCGTAGCATAACTCCCCACGGGAGGAGTATAGCCTCAGGGCAGTGTATGCGGAGGATGGGGGTGATGGTGCAGGGCAGCAGCAGTAACGACACGGAGTCAGTGATGCAGTCCAGGGCCTTTACTCACAGTTCTTATTATCCAGACCACGTCTGCAGGTAACGGCTGCCCACGTCGTACTGTGCTCACCAGGTGAGGGGCTCAGACAACTCCCAGATAACTTTGGAGCGCTTCACAGGACCCCCTTTGTGTGTCCTTTGTCTGGCCTTTCTTACCAACCCTTCTGTCCGGCTGCCTCGGGCCTCCTCTTGGTAAACTTGGCGCCAGTTTCCCTGACCCTATGTGCTGCCTTCCTAGTGGGTGTAGCGAGGGGCTGCGCCACATAAAATGTCACAGGC
Source organism: Phyllobates terribilis (assembly GCF_046119375.1). Classification (NCBI taxonomy): domain Eukaryota; kingdom Metazoa; phylum Chordata; class Amphibia; order Anura; family Dendrobatidae; genus Phyllobates; species Phyllobates terribilis. The sequence goes on from NW_027362767.1 coordinate 223,778,464, forward strand.
TCCGGTTTCTAGCTGAGGGTCGTTTCCTGCCTCCACTAGTTTCGGGGACCGGTCTCCCCCTTTGGCCTGACCCCTCCACGCAGGTGGATTCGGGCGTGCGGTGGCGACTCGCCCGTCCGCACACCTGGGATCCCTTCATTCCTCGTTCCTGGAGCCTTCTCCGCTCCTCTTCCTTCCTTCTCCCTCTTCCAGGCCTGGGCCTCTGTTACTAGGCCCGCCTCCGGAGCAGAGCTCATGCAGAGCCCCTGCTCCCTGCCACTTCTGCTCAGACTTCTCTGCACTGAACTAAGATGGTGCCCACATTTTATACTCCCTTCTCAATGCACCCAGGAACTGCTTCCTCCCTGCTCCTGCACTACAGGGTTCCCCTTCCTCAGTGTTCCCTCCCCCCACTCCAGCCAGGGACAGGGACTGTCGTGCCCATCTCAGAGGCATATTGGTCGCCCTGCCCCATGGCAATGTGGTGTAATGCATGCAGGTGTCGGGTCCTGATCCACACTCCATCCTTACCTGAGAGTGAGATATCACACCTCTGGGTGAGGTGCAATACCTCTGTAGCAACTGAGCCCTCAGGGTGCTACAGTTCCATTTATCTTCAGCCTAGGTGACGTATTGTGATACAGGGCCGTGATTTTGGCTATAAAAGGGTCCCCTAGACCCCTACCCCAAGCTTTTTAAGAGAATCATATATGGTGTGCCGGGAGACTCTATGGAATGCTTTCTCAGCATCCAACGAGAGTATCTAATTACAAATTTTTAACTGCATCTAGCCCAGGAAATACTTTGTGCCTAGTAGCAGTGTCTGCTAGTCAGCGGATTATCCCGGCTGTTAAGCAAGCTGCACCACCTGTAGTTTGGACACTTAATTTTTTCAAAGGAAATGCTTCGGGACCACGGGATACTCAGTGAAGAGCATCAGGAGGCACCCCAAGGCATAGGGGCTGGGACTGGCAGTAGGATGCCTTGCGGTGGACAGCCGAGCTCGATCCTTATAAAAGCTTTTTAACTGCAGCAGCTTTAGTGGACGCTACTGGAGCTGGAATTACGCGGCTGCTGGCATGAGACTTGCCCTCCAATAGATCCTTGTAAATGGATTTAAAGTGTATTCATTCAAATTAGAGAGACAATTTAAATTAAAAAGCTTAGAGCTGCCTCCACCACAGGGGGGCTCGCTCGACCCACCAGCGGACAGGCACCAGTATTGGGAGAGGGGGGCTGGCCGTCAGGGTTCACCGCGGCTCTGGCACAAACCCGGCGACACGGAGGTGGCACAGGCAGGAGCGGACTGAACGTGTCGGCTTCTCACTTTTTGGATTTTAGAAGGGCATGACATGCCTATATCTGTGTCTCCCCCTCCTTTTACTCCTCCACCTCTTTTCTTTTCGCATGACTATATGTACTTGTCACTTTTCCATGTGTTAGTTGTGTCTTCTGAGCAGTTTGTCAGCTTTTGGACATCTTTGAAGGTGTTTTCTATGTGTTTCTATGTGTTTTTGTTTGCCTGCCATTGGTTTTAACGGTGTTCGAAGGTGTTCGACGAACAGTTCGACGAACACATGGGTGTTCGACGAACCGAACCGAACTCGAACACTACGGGGGTGGCTCAACACTAGTCATAATCACCTTACTGATCACATGGGGCTCTGTTTCCAATGCATCCTGGTCCCCCGCCTGTCTCTGTATTTCCATATACCGTCATAGTTGAAAGTGTTGGCACCCTTGAAATTGTTCCAGAAAAATGAAGTATTTTTTCCAAAAAATTATTGGAATGACACATTTTATTACACACGTGTTTATTTCTTTTGTGTGTATTAAAACAACACAAAAAAACAGAGGAAAAAAGGCAAGTTGGACATAATTTCACACAAAACCCCAAAAATGGGACGGACAAAATTGTTGGCACCTTTCCAAAATTGTGGGTAAACAACTTAGTTTCAGGCGTATGATGCTCGCTGACCTGTGGCAAGTAACAGGTGACAATCACACCTGAAACCAGATAAAAAGGGGAGATGTTGACACAATCTTTGCATTGTGTGTCTGTGTGTGCCACACTAAGCATGGAGAACAGAAAGAGGAGAAGAGAACTGTCTGAGGACTTAAGAACCAAAATTGTTGAAAAATATCAACAATCTCACGGTTACAAGTCCATCTCTAGAAATCTTTTTTTTTTTTGTCCACGGAGCACAACATAATCACGTGCCATCTATTGTGAATGTTGCAGCAAATTACTGTCTGTCAGCAGTGGTCACAGTGCTACACAGCACTTGAAGGCTCTGTACTTTTCTGCAGCAGATCACATGCTGTCTAGTTAAGGTGGTGGCTGCAGCTATCATCTGGCTAGACAAAGTATGTTGAACATGCGACAAGTCGAGGACCCGTAACTGTTGCAAATGAAAGAGGATCAGTAAGGTAAGTATGAGTTCTTTTTTGATTTTTTAGCATTGCAAGAGTTTTTTTTTTTTATACGGCTGAACAAATCAATAATAAAAAAAAAAAAACGAAAGAATTTAGTACTGACCACTTCACTTGGTAGATTCTGAAGGTCATCGAAGGGGGTCTCCAAAGTGTTGGTGTCTACATTTAAAAGCACCACATCTTCCAGGCTCATACCTTTCACTTTCTGAAAGAAAGATCAAACAAATAAGTTGAGAGATGTATAAAGTCCTTCTAAAAAAATGCATAACTGGTATAACTCTGAAAAATAACTCCGAAAAAAACATAGCAACAAGGTTGAAGGAAGACCATTTGATCAATAGATATGCCCTATAAAGGCCCTATACAGACTAATGACCGTTCAGCCGAGAGCCATCTCTGCAGATTATCTCATTCACAGGAGTGTTCGGTTCAGTCTCAATGAGAGAGCTGCCGTCAGACTCCTCCGGAAGTGGCTTATCTTCATGGAGAAGAAACAGATCGGCAGATCATTCTCTTCCCCAACATCTTCTATTGGGGAGGGACAGGAAGCCCCCCATACATATCAGACTGTTGGACGATCCCTTAGCGGTTGGTTGATTGTGTACATATGGGCAGAATAGGCTTACTTTTAGTCCAATGCGTATGGAGGTCTTTAGAGCATAAACCATCCTGATAATCCCTTATTTAACATTAGCAAACCTGCATCTCGTCAATCAAAAAAACAACTTCTTTGCGCATCATAGAATTACAAGACGACAGCATGATATCGACACAGAAAAGGCTCCTCTGCCTCCAAAGGGTAGATACTACTGAGGATTCTCAGTTTTTATCTTTAGTATGACTGCTAAACACAGGAGGAAATAACGTTCATCACAGAAGGCCCAGAAACCTAAAGACAAGAGCGTTTTTACATCTAGCTGATAGGATACGGTTTGACTATGGAAAAGTGATTGAGATCCTGCTAAAAATCATGGGACCCAGGTTAGAAAACGGACCTAATTCTAAGAAGTAACAGCATAATTTCATCAAATTATATACATATTGTACTCTACTATATAATGATAGAAAGTAGCTGATCTATTTAAGTCACTATATTAGGTTAAAGGGGTAAGTCTCTTGAGCAGCTTACAATTCTGCAATCTCCTTACTTCCTATATGATTGGGGGGTGGGTGGTACTCTGAGTGACAGTTCTGGTGAGCAGCTTCATTCTGCTACTACATATGAAAGGTCCCCATACACATAAGATTAATGTAGGTGTATGGGGGTCACTGGTTAACTGATAGAAGGGAAAGATGTCAATCAGGCATGTTCAATTTCAGACGGCCAATCGCATTGTTTTCCCTGAGATAAGCGGCTGGCCGACGTGTCAGTTGGCAGCTTTCTCATAAAGAATACGGAGCGCTTGGCCTAATGAGCGCTCCTGTGTTTGAGAGAGATCGCTGTCGGCCAAACGATTAGTGGAAGCATCACTCGGCTGACAGCCATCTAATGTGTATGGCCAGCCTAACAGTTTGTCAATGGTTCTGAGTCTACACTGTGTAAGGTGTAGTGTTGAGCGAGTATGTTCTGTCCGAGTATGCTCGAGCCGAGCTCCGAGTATTTATAGCTGCTCGGTGATATGGTTGAATCGCTCCGTGTGCATGATTTGCAACTGTTTGACAGCTTTATTACATGAGAGGAATGTCTATTTCTTACACATTCATCACATGTAATAAAGTTGTCAAACAGTTGCAAATCATGCGCACGGGAGCGATTCAAACATATCACCGAGTAGCTGTAACTACTCGGTGCTCGGCCCGAGCATACTCGCCGAAAGGGTTAACAGAACATACTCGCTCATCACTAGTAAGGTGGCTAATGGTCGGGTAGTCGATGGGAGGTATGTGTCACAGAGATGGCTGGTTTCTGTGATGTAAGCCGGAGTATTTCTTCTAGTGCACGCACGCACTAAGAGGACTAATTGGTGCACCTGGGACCGGGTTACGGGTAGTTTGAGAGATGGGTGGGTCTTGCTACCCACTTACCTTACCTCTGCGTGTGGTTAAAAGCCTATTTAATGGAGGCTGTGTGTCTGGAGGGAGAAGGCCTCCTGTGTGTGTTGTCTCCAGACTGAGCTATGTGCTGGATACATACACATATTTACTGCTTATTCTAATGTATTGATCTTACTACATGTACTTAATAAAGATTTATATATTTTAATACAACCTTAAAGCTCATTTTTCTCCTGTTTTTCATCCGCCTGTGTGACCACAGGTCCTGTTTGCCAAAGACTTTGCTTAAAGGACTGTTTTCTTTGTTGGTGCCTGCCCTAAAGGCTGTTTGTTTGCATTTTACTTTCTGACCGGTTTATGAAGCTAATAAACCGCTATGAACATTTAAAGGAACATGCCTCCTGTTTGCCTCACACCGCACCTGAGTGAGTACAATCCCTACAACTGTTATCACTAGACTAATATATAGTGATAACCAGGACTTGAACAAGCATACAGCTCAGGAAAGTGAGAGCCATGATTAGGAAAAAAAATGCTCTGGAAACTGTTGATGCTGGTGCCCAGAGATTGAGAATCTTCAGGACTGATAAGAGCCGATCCAAAAGGGAGGAGGTGGGAGCTCAGCAGCTAACAGCTACATATATATCAATGGTCTGGAGAAAGATGACTTGAGATCTTAGGAGTTTACTACTCTCCTAGAAATTAATTACTGTGCACTCTCAGCGAGGCTACAGTGGCCAAAATCCATGGAAACAAACTGTACACTATGTAAGATAAAAGTTCTCATTGCAGGTTAAAAAATCAGCAGATAGAAAAAGCAAGTCAATTGCAAACTTGGTTAATTTCATGCTATCCAACTAAAGCAATTTAATAACATGAGAACACCCCTTTAAGGACACATGTTGGCCCTCATTTTGCTGCACTGACATGCTGTTTTACTGGCATAGTTTTCAAATGTTTTAGCGAAAAGAAATGAAAGAAATACAACTCCTTGGCCAAATCACACTAAAAAAAAGTGGTTTTAACTATAAAAGACAAGTTAAAACTGAATCCCAATTTTCCACAACTTGCGACAAGAAAGAAGTTTAAAGATACTGACGTAAGGAAGATATCTTCGGACATGTCTGTCTGGCGTTATTAGCATAAGTGGATAATCATTACAGGCAAACCACAGGCTAGATCCACTGGCATATGTTAACTGCTTGTAAACTGTTGGCAATTTTTCGATGTGATTTGCGGAGTTGGTCAAAATTTTAAAGATGTTTTATTCACTATATAGTTATCTACAATCATTAGGCTAGGGCACTGTTAACCAAACTCCAGTCCTCATGGTCCCCAACAGATCATGCTTTTAGGATTTCCTTAGTATTGCCCAGGTGATGGAAGTATTATCAAGACATCAGAAACTGCTGTAGGTTTTCTCACCAGTGCAATAGTAAGGAAATTCTGAAAACATGATCTGTCGGGGGCCATGAGGACTGGAGTTTGGGAAACACTGGGCCCCCTAGATGCAGTGCCCACAAGTTTCCATAAACATTACAAAAGTATCCAATTGGAAAATTTTTTACAAAGTCTGAAATAGTTGTTTTTACAACTGGATGTTTGCAACATTTTTTCCAAATATTTTGATAATTCCATGATCTTACCGTTACTCGCGCCGAGTGTCGTGGAGTCCTAAAACTCTATTGCCATGAGCAGAAAAATGCTAAGAAAAAGCAGCAATAGGAGGACTATGTACAAAGGGTACAAAAAGCACCAGCAGAAGCTACGATCACATAGAAACTATAGTAACCATCTAGATATCTTTGTTTTTATTCACATGTGAATGAGGGTAAAGAGATGGTCGGCATATTGTAAAACCATAATATAGAAACAGGAAATTCAAAGTGTCCTGAGCCAGATATATGGTATACGTCATTTTAGAATGAGTTCCACATTACTGCACTTCCAGAGCCATTAATATAAAGTGATATAAATTATGTGAGATAAGACGTCTCTTTTTTGTTTTACAAGTCACAGAATAATAAATTTCAGAAATTGGGCAAGATTCACAAAATTGCAATTTACAGCCAAGAATAAAATGTGCAATTCATTCTTTATAAAGTGAAATGTCTCAATCAGAGGTGACGGGTGCGTCTTCGTGCAGATCGTTCTTGTATATTGCTCGCGTGAAGAAGCCAGCAGCCGCTATTGATATTGATCCATAAGGATGCTTTCACCTGGATATAATGCAGAGTGATAATTGTTTCTTTTTTTATGTCTGATCTCCAAAAAAAAAAAAAAAAAAAGATTCCCTCCCTGGAGACATATTAGGCTCCTGACATTCCTTGTGAGATGGGAAGACCATTGAATTAATATAGATTGTGTATGACTCGGAGCTCTATCAATGGGCATTGTATCAGAAGATCGTGCCATCTTCCAAGGTTAGAAGCTCATCTCCAGAATAGATTATCTATAAATCACCAGGGCGCAATAGATAACCTAATAAAAATATTTTCCCTTAAAGGGATTTTATAAAAACAATGATCTTTAGAAGTGTTGACCAGATATACCTTACTAATGTGCGTTGATATCAGAAGTTCATAAATAAAAGGATAGTAGCAACCGGTATTTTTTTTAATATTTTTAACACATTACCAGTAATTGTTCGTTAGTGAGCAATCCCTTTAACGGGGTTCAATTAGATTTCATGTGAAACATTGACAATTGTTTCATTGGCTACACCAAGGAGGGACGGAGCGGTAACATCCAATCCACACAATGGAAAACAAAGGTTCCATTTCTAAAAGACACCAGCCACGGTAATCTAATACTTCACTCATCACCCACTGGACATTATAGATGCTGCTCTGCTGAACTGGACCCAATCTGTACAGTACAGTCTCAATGAAGTGGCTGGGAAAATGCTCGGCTGAAAGAATCTTCCAATTGATTACTGTAGGTTGCAGAAACTGGACCCAATGTGATCGGCTGATTGCTACGAAGGATGTCTTTAGAAAAGTCTTTAGAGGGGTTGCCTGGTACTTTATATTGAACTACAGGTCATCAATATCAGATCGGTGGGGGTGCGACACTTGGCACCCGTCGATCAGCTGTTCTCCGTGCTGGCCGGAAGTGCTCAATTGCGGACCGGAACTACACAGTTCAGTCAACTGTATAGTTCCCACCGTCAGGTAGTATCCATCCACGGCTAATCAGCTGCACCGGTTGACGGAGCTTTGTAGGTCCGCTCCGAAACTGATCACTTGCAGCTGCCGCCGGCACAGAGAACATTCTATTGACAGGGTGGGGTGCCAAGTGTTGCACCCCCACCAATCTGATATTGATAGCATATCCTAAGGATAAACCATCAATGTAAAGTTCTAGAAAACCCCTTTAAATACATTGTTTATAGAATTAATAATACAAATATGCCAAATACAGATGGTAAAACAAGACTATGTAAAACTATTAACTTTACAAAAAGGTTACTCATTTTATTGTTTTTAGTTGTTTTTTTTTTTAGTTTTTGTACTTTTTTTGTGTCAAAATAAATGATAATAAAAAATCATTAGGGATTAGAATGAAGCCATGCGATCCCCTCGCCAGTCCATTTCGGCACGGGGAGGGGACTTGTATCTAACTTGCTTAATTCCCTAAAGTTGAGGTTAAAAGGGAGAGATGCTTTAATCTCAAGGAAGCGAGCGGTAAATGATACTCAACTCACTGTCTCATAGGGAAACTCCGAGAAGAACTTGAAACCGGCACACAGATTCCAAAAGACCTTCAGGATGTTTCTTAAGGCATCTCAGGTTGCAAGTGTTGCCTTAAATATCTAATAATGCACAGAGAAAAGTTTACGGAGGGGCCTCCAAGTGCATGTTAATGCCGCAGATGGAAAACTGCTCCACCTGGTCAGTCACATGCGCATACATGAAAGAAACTGAACCAAAAAACAGACATACCCGTTATGGAGGTTACGATAAGAATTCTGCTTGTAACCAATGGCCATGACAGATTTAAAATAGTATTAAAGTTCTGCTCTTTTCCCTCTGTGCTTGTATGATCTTTCAGCTCGTATGTAATCAACAGATTCATTGAACGCCTTTTCCATCACTGCATCAATCCCCAAAAATTCATAGGATGCTAAGCAAAAACATAAATCTGCACAAAGAAACACATATACAACAGTCCTTGGGCAGATTTACTAAACTTAAAGGGGTATTCCCAACTCAAAGATCCTATCCCAATATGTAGTACGAGTAATAATAATAACTCTAATTAGAAATGTAGTATAGTTCTCCTGATTAGCTATGTCACTTATCCCATGTGTAGGGCATTGCAGTAACTTCGATATCCATAGTTACGACCACTCATATAGTGGCAGTTAGTTAGTTGTTAGTGGTTGTAACCATGGATACCTAAGCTATTGCAATGCCCTGCACATGGGGTAAGCAATATACCTTATCAGGAGAACTATACTACATTTCTAATTGGAGGTATTTGCTAATATTATTATTATACCTACTACATATTGGGATAAGATCTTGGAGATTGGAATACCCCTTTAATGCATTGTATAGAAAAACTGCTTAGTGCGGACCCTTGGGAGACACAGTCCCAGTGGGCTCCTTTTTTGCTTTTAATTTTTCCTCCTCACCTTTCAAGAGTTATAACTTGGGTTGATAGAGTTATATCAGGCCTTGCTTCTTGCCGTATGAACTGTAGTTTTTGTCAGTACCATTTTTGGGTCCATATAACTTTTTGATGTACCATTTTTTTTTTATTTTTTTTTTTCATTTTTTTGTAGGTAAAGTGATCCCAAAACAGTGATTTTTTTTCTGTTGTTCAACATTTGGGATAAATCTAAATATTATGATATTTTATTATTTCAGACAATTATGTACATGGCAATCTGAAAAACTACTATGTTCATTTTTTTATATATTCTTTTTAGATTTTATTTATGTTCCAAGAAAAGGCTGGTGATTTGAACTTTATTTTTTTTTTGTTTAATTTAAAATGTTTTACTTTTTTTTATTGGTTCCTTTAGAAGACTTGAACCTACAACTACTTGTACAATACAATACTGTAATATTGAAGTGAATTTTAAAAATTATCGATCTGTTAGGAAGCCCAGGCACATAGGTCAACAAGCTTGGCAGACACTGGGGGTCTACAGAAGGCAGCTGGGTAACTTGACAATATCACTGACACCCAGGGTTGGACTGGCCCACCAGAGAACCGGGGAATCCTCAGGTGGGCCCTTGCTTCTCCTTCAGGAGAGTTCATAGTGCAAACTTTGCAGCTGCTATGGGGCTCTTGAGTGGGGGGAGAAAGGTGGGTCCTCAGAATCAAATCTTCTGGTGGGCACAAACATTTCAGTTTCATCACTTAAAGTCTGCACTTTAACACATTAAAGTTGGTTTATTACAATACAGTCTAATGAAAAATATTTTACTTCGCAGTTCAACTAAACTTTTTATTGTAACTTAGAAGAAAACAGCCAGAAACATGAACATGACATTTCCATGGTTGTTGTTAGAGTTATTGTTATCTAGCTATGTCCACATCACGTTTTCACCATTCTGTGTGTGGCGTATGCGCTTGGACGGCTCCCGAAAGACGCCAAAACAGTGTTCATTTGGTATCCACTGCACAGATATTTATTTTTATAAACTGCGTAGAAAAGCTTCTGTGCTTTCTTATACGGAGGTGTCCTGCAAAAAAAAAGTGCAGCCTTCTTTCTACGCTCTTCAGAACCTCAAAAATAGGTTTATAAAAGGGCAAAAAATATAAAAGGGAAAGTCCACACGGGATGGATTTTACCTGTGGATCTGTAAATCTGGAAATAAATTCAGCAGCAGGCAAGGAAATGAGATTTTCCAAATCTCCTCCACATGCCGCAAATTTATAAACTTCACAGCATGTTAATTTCAGTTGCGGAATGAGTGTGGCTTTGTCAAGGGTTTTCCCGACTGAGTTCAATGGGGAAGTGAGAATCTGCAATCAAACTCGCTAGAAATCTCGTGTTATGGTTCTTATTTCAGATTTCCAGTGGATCCACCACAAAATCCACAGGGGCGAGGAATCGGATAAAATTTGATAAGCAGGATTTTCATTTTACTAGTGTGCTTCAATTTCCACACCGACCTCTCCCTGATATCTCTGATCTCTGGTTAGCGCCTTCTGCGATTTCACCTTGCACCCAGGGTTACCAACGGGCAAGGGTCAAGCAAAAATCTGGCAGGTGAGTGGTATGGGATTGGTAAGGCAAGGAATGGCCTTGTTTCTATTTTAGACCACTGTGCTTTAACCCGCAAAGGCAAATCCAACACAAAATATGCTCAATATGGGGAGTATTCGTCTTGTAGATTTCCTTGCGCATTCTACGTTGGTTTGTAGCAGAGGTATCCACAAAAAATGGGACCCGCATGCACCTGCTAATAAAGGGAATTTGTCAGCAGGACTTCACATCGCAAATTATGTACAGTTGAAACCAGAAGTTTCCATACACTATATAAAAAGACACATATGCATGTTTTTCTGACATGAAATCAGAATAAACCTTTCCCGTTTTAGGTCAATTAGGATTACTATAATTTTTTATATTTGCGAAATGCCAGAATAATGAGAGAGAGAGAATGTTTAAGGCATTTTTATTACTTACTGCAAAGTCAAAGGTTTACATACACTAAGATTACTATGCCTTTAAAGAATTCTGCACTGCCCATATGATGATGTCATGTGTTTGGAAGCTTCGGATAGGTTTTTTGGCAACATCTAAGTTAATTAGAGACACATCTGTGGATGTATTTTAATGCACACCTGAAACACACTGCTTCTTTGTCTAGCAACATGGGAAAGTCTAAAGAAATCAAGCAAGATATTAGGAAGAGAATTGTGGACTTGCACAAGTCTGGCTCATCCTTGGGTACAATTTCAAGATACCTGAAGGTGCCTCGTTCTTCTGTACAAACAATTATACGCAAGTACAAACAAGATGGGAATGTCCAGCCATCATATCGTTCAGGAAGGAGACGGGTTCTGTGTCCCAGAGATGAACGTGCTTTGGTCCGACATGTGCATATCAACCCAAGGACAAAAGCAAAAGACCTTGTGAAGATGATGGCAGAAGCTGGTAACATTGTGTCAATAACCACAGTGAAACGAGTACTGTACCAACATGGGCTGAAAGGCCACTCTGCCAGGAAGAAGCCATTACTCCAAAAGAAACATAAAAAAGCCAGATTATTGTTTGCAAATGAACACAGGAACAAAGACCTTAATTTTTGGAGACATGTCCTGTGGTCTGATAAAACTAAAATTGAACTTTTTGGGCATAATGACCATTGTTACATTGGGAGGAAAAAGGGAGAAGCTTGGAGGCCTAAGAACACCATCCCAACTGTGAAACACGGGGGTGGCAGCATCATGTTGTGGGGTTGTTTTGCTGCAGGAGGGACTGGTGCACTTCACAAAATAGATGGAATTATGAGAAAAGATTATGTGGCAATATTGAAGCAACATCTCAAGACATCAGCCATGAAGTTAAATCTTGGGCGGAAATGGGTCTTCTAAATGGACAATGACCCAAAGCATACTGCCAAAATGGTAACAAAGTGGCTGAAGGATAACAAAGTCAATGTTTTGGAGTGGCCATCACAAAGCCCTGATCTCAATCCTATTGAAAATGAATGGGCAAAGCTGAAAAGGCCGGAGCGAGCAAGGCGACCTACAAACCTGGATCAGTTACACCAGTTTTGTCAGGAGGAATGGGCCCAAATTCCGACCAACTATTGTGAGAAGCTTGTGGAAGGATATCCCAAACGTTTCACCCAAGTCAATCAGTTTAAGGGCAATGGTACCAAATACTAATGAAATGTATGGAAACTTTTGACTTTGCAGTAAGTAATAAAAATACCTTAAAACATTCTCTCTCTCTCATTATTCTGGCATTTGGCAAACATTAAAAATTATGGTAATCCTAATTGTCCTAAAACGGTAAAGGTTTATTCTGATTTCATGTCAGATATTGAGAAAAACATGCAGATGTGTCTTTTTATATAGTGTATGGAAACTCCTGGTTTCAACTGTATATGCACATGTGGCTCTTTTAAAGAAAAGTTCAGCAATACCTTTACATGGCCAGTCTGTTCCTCCGTAACTTAAAAACCATAATTCTGATTGATATGCAAATGAAGCTTAAGAGCTATTTGTAGTTCTGAAGCCTCTGTCACTCCAGCTCTATTGCTCACCCAGCGCCGCCTCCTGCTTGACTGACAGTCTCTACGCTGTTTGACTTCAGGCAAAGGAGCTGTCAGTCAAGCAGGAGGCGGCGCTGGGAGGGTAATAGAGCTGGAGTGACAGAAGCTTCGGATCTACCACAGTTCTTAAGCCTCATTTACATATCAATTCAAATGCTGATTTCTCAGTAACGAAGGAATGGACTGGTCATGTAAAGGTATCGCTGGACTTGTATTTGAAAGAGCTACATGCACTATATATATTTTGGGGAGGGTTGGTGCAATCCTTCTGACAGATCCCCTTTAAAAGTGTTGTGGTGCCACCACAGAGAGAATTAAACATTAAAAAGTACCCATTAAAATGACTAGGCTGTCTGCATACTTTATGGCACGTTCTCCAGAATCCGAGGTGCTGTTTATAGCCAATCAATGTCCTGGAGTATAGAAGAGGGTGCTAAAAAAGAGACTATTACTTTATGGTATTTTATCTACAATGAAAGTCAATAACAAAAATATGCAGCTATATAGGCGTGGGAATCAATTTGATAGTATATATTTTAAAGGGTATATTAGTTGTTTGGATTTTTTTTCCTTTAATATACAGTGCTGGCCAAAAGTATTGGCACCCTTGCAATTCTGTCAGCTAATACTCAGTTTCTTCCTGAAAATGATTGCAATCACAAATTCTTTGGTATTATTCTCTTCATTTAATTTGCTTGCAAGGAAAAAACACAAAAGAGAATGAAGCAAAAATCAAATCATTGATCATTTCACACAAAACTCCAAAAATGGGCCAGACAAAAGTATTGGCACCCTCAGCCTAATACTTGGTTGCACAACCTTTAGCCAAAATAACTGCGAACAACCGCTTCCGGTAACCATCAATGAGTTTCTTACAATGCTCTGCTGGAATTGTAGACCATTCTTCTTGGGCAAACTGCTCCAGGTCCCTGATATTTGAAGGGTGCCTTCTCCAAACTGCCATTTTGAGATCTCTCCACAGGTGTTCTATGGGATTCAGGTCTGGACTCATTGCTGGCCACCTTAGAAGTCTCCAGTGCTTTCTCTCAAACCATTTTATAATGCTTTTGGAAGTGTGTTTTGGGTCATTGTCCTTCTGGAAGACCCATGACCTCTGAGGGAGACCCAGCTTTCTCACACTGGGCCCTACATTATGCTGCAAAATTTGTTGGTAGTCTTCAGACTTCATAATGCCATGCACACGGTCAAGCAGTCCAGTGCCAGAGGCAGCAAAGCAACACCCAAAACATCAGGGAACCTCCACCATGTTTGACTGTAGGGACCGTGTTCTTTTCTTTGAATGCCTCTTTTTTTTTCCGGTATACTCTATGTTGATGCTTTTTCCCAAAAAGCTCTACTTTTGTCTCATCTGACCAGAGAACATTCTTCCAAAACGTTTTAGGCTTTCTCAGGTAAGTTTTGGCAAACTCCAGCCTGGTTTTTTTATGTCTCGGGGTAAGAAGTGGGGTTTTCCTGGGTATCCTACCATACAGTCCCTTTTCATTCAGACGCCGACGGATAGTACGGGTTGACACTGTTGCATCCTCAGACTGCAGGGCAGCTTGAACTTGTTTGGAGGTTAATTGAGGTTCTTTATCCACCATCCGCACAATCTTGCGTTGAAATCTCTCGTCAATTTTTCTTTTCCGTCCACATCTAGGGAGGTTAGCCACAGTGCCATGGGCTTTACACTTCTTGATGAAACTGCGCACGGAAGACACAGGAACATTCAGGTCTTTGGAGATGGACTTGTAGCCTTGAGATTGTTCATGCTTCCTCACAATTTGGTTTCTCAAGTCCTCAGACAGTTCTTTGGTCTTCTTTCTTTTCTCCATGCTCAATATGGTACACACAAGGAGACAGGACAGAGGTTGAGTCAACTTTAATCCATGTTAACTGGCTGCAAGTGTGATTTAGTTATTGCCAGCACCTGTTAGGTGCCACAGGTAAGTTACAGGTGCTGTTAATTACACGAATTAGAGAAGCATCACATGATTTTTCAAAGGGTGCCAATACTTTTGTCCACCCCCTTTTTTAGGTTTGGTGTGGAATTGTATCCAATTTGGCTTTAGGACAATTCTTTTTGTGTTTTTTTCATTGAAGACAAATTAAATGAAGAGAATAATACCAAAGAATTTGTGATTGCAATCATTTTCAGGAAGAAACTGAGTATTATCTGACAGAATTGCAGGGGTGCCAATACTTTTGGCCAGCACTGTAGATCTCAACTATATTGCCACAATGGACAATAGAAGAGTATCTTCAATCAAAAATTAACATGGACAGACTTGGAAAAAAAATTGATATTTTGGTTAAGGCCTCCATTTCTACGTAATAGTTCATAGATTTGTGGAAAAAAGCCTAGAGCAATGAGAACAGACAGAATTAAGCAGCTCCCCTTAAATTGTGACTTAGATGCAGAAAAATGTGTTGCAGCAGGAAAAGCTACGAAGTGTTATTATTTCATAGTCTGCTACAAGGCGGAGAAGACTTAATGAAATCTCATTCAGATTTACAATCTGAAAAAGCTACTTAACAGACAGAGGTGGTTAAGTCTGATCTGCCCCCCTGACCTTCCAACCCTTTGATCCTAGCACAGCAGGTGGGCTTCTGCTCTCCCCCTCTGTGAATCCTTCACTCTTCCGCCACCCTCCCACCAACCTTCTTCAGTAGTATCCCGGATCAGAGACAGGTGACTGGGAGATCCTTATCGCAATCAGCTGCCACAAACGGAGTGACACAAAATAACCCTAAACTAGATTTCCTCCACGAACATGTGAAAACAAACACATTGTCATTACCAGCTTCAATGGAATGTCCTACCGGATATATGTTACACAGACTTTCCATAATTCTTCACGAATGGTAATGAGAGGTCCATCTATAACACCTTCATCAGTTTTCCATTGGTTAGTCAAGTCACAGCGTCAAACCAAGTAGCACAAGAGGAATTCCTCCATAGTTATTGATCTTGCAGTGTCAGAAGTTTCTCGACCAAATCCATCATGCCCATTTTAAAGGATGGTAATGGAGAAATAACATTGGTGTGTGGATGTTTTCTATGTCTTGGCCATTGCTAGTCATGGTAATTCCATGTACTTTACTAGAGAGATCTGTATTCTTCCAGCGATATGCCAACAGATGGCAAAGGGCAATTCCTGATTAGCATGACCATGACTTTGTGCACTCAACAAGGTTTATTAAAATACCGATAATACAGAGGTGACACTTCCGTATCTTCAATCACCAAGCAAAAAAAAAGGGATCAAGCATCTAAATAAGTGAGGTAGCTGTTATGAGCTCACCTAACGAGGTAAGCCATCTAAGCCATGGGTCAGGGTGAACAGCACGGAACAGAGAAAATGACGCAGCGGGAATGGACTTGCCAGACAGTATGTAGATCAGTGAGGACGTCAGATCGCAGGCAAAGCTGGAAGCACCAGATGAAACAGAGCCAGATGTGCGGATTGCACAGAAGCCACATTTTGCCTAAATATTGAGTAGAGTCATAATAGAGATACTGTTGTTTTTCTTTTTTTTTTTTTACAGATTCCATAAGACTTCAACAGAGAAAATAATCATGATGTCTTCCATCAGACGTTGTTTGTACAGAGGAATTCTGACTTGAAAGCATTGTTTCTAGGACTGAACACAGACCGATGGAGCTAGCAGAGCATGTAAGGCAGTAAATGGAGGCAGCACAGCTCAACAGCGCAATATTTAAGATCTCGGGTTTGTAAAACATTAGACCATTTTGACTTGTTTATAGATGGATTGCTGGAAATTTACAAGTATCATCCTGGGTTTTATATGTGTACTATGGTAAAAATGCATTAACATTCACAACCACAAAAACATAGACTGACTGATAGTATTTTTGGATGCCAAACAAGTCAGGGACAAAGTTGTTGAGAAGTACAAGTCAGTGTATCCCAATCTCTGAGGATTCCCTGGAGCTCCATTAAATCCATCATCATCAAATGGAAAGAACATGGTACCACAACAATCCTGCCAAGAGAGGGCGCCACCAAAACTCTCAGCCCGGGCAAGGGGGGCATTAATCAGAGAGGCAGCACAGAGACCAAATGTAACCCCGAAGGAGCTGCAGAGTTTTCAAACATAGACTGAAGTATCTGACCATATGACCACAATAAGCCGTACACTCCATAGAGGAGGCCTTAATGGAAGAGTGGGCAGAAAAAGCCTTTACTTACACCCATTCATTCTGAGTTTTCCAAAAGACATGTGGGAGACTCCCCAAATGTCTGATGGAAGGTGCTGTAGTCAGAAGAGACCAAAATTTAACTTTTTGCCCACCAAGGTAAATGCTAGGTCTGGCGCCAAACCAACAAAGCTCATCATCCCAAGAACACCATCCCCACAGTGAAACATGGTGGTGGCAGCATCATGCTGTGAGATGTTTTTCTGCAGCACAACCTCTTTCAGTCTGTCAGTGATTTGAGACTGGGACGAAGGTTCACCTTCCAACAAGACAATGACCCAAAGCATACTGCTAAAGCAACACTCGAGTGGTTAAAGAGGAAACATGTAAATGTTTTGGAGTGGGCTAGTCAAAGCCAAGACCTTAATCCAATTGAGAATTTGTGGTCAGTCTTGAAGATTGCTGTTCACCAGAGGAAACTATCTAACTTGGAAGGAGCTGGAGCAGTTTTGCTTTGAGGAATGGGCAAAAATCTTGGTGGCAAGATGTGGAAAGCTCATAGAGACTTATCCAAAGCGACTTGCAGCTGTAATTGCTGCAAAAGGAGTCTCTACAGAGTACTGACTTTAGGGGGGGGTGAATAGTTATACACACTGAAGTTTTCAGTTATTTTGTCCTATTTGTTGTTTGCTTCACAAAAATCAAAATGTTCACAGTTGTCGGCATGTTCTTTACATGAACTGATGGAAACTCTAAAACACAAAAGTGAAATTCCAGATTGTGAAGTACCAAAACATGTAAAAATTCCAAGGGGGTGAATACTTTCACAAGCCACTGTACATACAGAATATTATCTACATTATTATTAATACATTATCTATTTTACTGTATATTAACAGTCAATTGATGATCCAACCAAGATATTTACATTCCTAACAGATCATTAGAGGTAATACTAAAAATACACCTAGCGTCTGAATTACGGGTACAAACAGTACATATACTGTGGGGGGGGGGTTAATATATTTCTGCTGATCACTGTCATTTACCTGGTGCAACATAAACCCTGATTAGTGGCATCCTTAGCATGCTCCATTATCTCTCCTAATGGCCCGATGCTTCTCTGCTTTATTTTTCTTTGAAGTTGCTTTATGGATTGTTAAATACAAATCTTTTATATGAAGACAAACGGCTCTGATGATGGGAAAATTGAAAAAGAAAAGCAGGACACGCTGCTGTCCGTGGAATTTAATGGGATACCGCAAGTAACTCGGGAGACCCTCGTGACCTGTAACAGATAGCACAACTCTTATTTGCTGTGACAGTTAATGGATACCTGGCTATATTAATTATGTATTGTAGGCAGCAAATTTGTCAATTTACAGAAAGCGGACAAGAAATTAAGCAAGATAAAAGAGAAGAAAATGGATCTGTCTACATGTTTGTAAGAGAAAATGACATTTATTTTTCTAGAAGCCGGAAAAAAAAAAAGTAAAAAAAAAAAGGAATATATATCTGTGTATCTCTTTCTAGCTATATACAGGCTATATACAGTATATTATGGCTGTAAGCCATAATAATCAACATTAACAGAAATAAACATGGCCGAAAGTGTCCGTTTATTTCCTTTGCGTATATTGGAACAACACAAAAACAAAAGAAAAAAAGGCAAATTAGAAATAATTTCACACAAAACCCCAAAAATGGACCAGGCAAAATTGTTGGCACCATCACCTTAATATTTGGTTGCACACCCTTTGGAATAAAAAACTGCAATCAATCGCTTCCTATAACCATCAGCTTCTTACACCTTTCAACTGGAATTTTGGACTCTTCTTTTGCAAACTGCTCCGGGTCTCTCATATTTGAAGGCGTCTTCTCCCAACAGCAAATTTAAGATCTCTCCACAGGTGATCAATGGGATTATATCCGGATTCATTGCTGCCACTTCCCAATTTCTGGGTGCTTCTTGAAGAATGTTTACAGTCATTGTCCTGTTGGAAAACCCATGACCTAGGACGCAAACCCAGGTTTCTGACACTGGGCGCTACATTGCAACTTAATATCCTTTTGGTAATCTTCAGATTTCATGATGCCTTGCACACAGTTAATGAACTAAGTGCCAGAGACAGCAAAACAACTCCAAAATATCTTTGAACCTCCACCATATTTGATTGTAGGTACTGTGTTCTTTTCTTTGTAGGTCTCAATCCGTTTTTGGTAAGCAGTAGAATGATGTGCTTAACTAAAAAGCTCTATCTTGGTCTTATCTGTCCACCAGATGCTTTCCCAGAAGGATTTTGGCTTACTCACGTAGATTTTGGCAAAACTGCAGTCTGGCTTTTTTATGTCTCTGTGTCAGCAGTGGGGTCCTCCTGCCATAGTGTTTCATTGCATTCAAATGTCGACGAATAGTTCACGTTGACACTGATCCTGCGCTGCATCTTTTCATTAGTTTTTTTTCTGCTGTCGACGTCCAGGGAGATTAGCTACAGTGCCATAGGGTGTAAACTTCTTGATTATGTTGCGCACCGTGGACAAAGGAACATCAAGATCTCTGGAGATGGACTTGTAACCTTGAGATTGATGATATTGTTTAACAATTTTGATTCTCAAGTCATCAGACAGTTCTCTTCTCCTCTTTCTGTTCTCTTGCTTAGTGTGGCAAACACAGATACACAATGCAAAGATTGAGTCAACTTCTCCCCTTTTTTCTGGTTTCAAGTATTATTTTCATACTGCCCAGATCTGTTACTTGCCACAGGTGAGTCTGAACAAGCATTACATGCTTGAAACAAAGTTGTTTACCCACAATTTTGGAAAGGTGCCAACAATTTAGTCGAGCCCATTTTGGGGGTTTTGTGCGAAATTATGTCCTATTTGCCTTTCTTCTCTGTTTTTTTTTGTGTTGTTCTAATACACAAAGAGAAAATAAACATGTGTATAACAAAACTTGTGTAATTGCAATACTTTTCTGGGAGAAATACTTCATTTTCTGGAACAATTTCAAAGATGCCAACACTTTCGGCCATGACTGTATATGCATAAGGGCTGAATCATTAGACAGTTTTGCCAGAATTGTGAAGTAAAATTGTTTGAAGTCTTGACAAAAAAGTATGTTCAACTAAAAAAATCAAATTTTTTTTTTACTAAATCCAGGAACGGTGTGATAAAAAATCAATTAAAGTTGATTCTCAACTTAGGATAGAGGTCTTCTAAGTCTGACATGCCAGGCTTGACGTGTGACTCTCCACAACGTTACCCCTTAAGACCCAATCTAGACCCTCTCATCTAGCCTAAGCAGATTGCATAATTTGCACTGACGAAGGGCAACACCCTGAAACTCTGTGTCTGCAAATTGGTATTCTGGTTTGGCTTTTATCGTAACTTATATTGCAAGGCTCATTGAAGGGTTGATTGACTTTTAGGATCGTTGCTTCTAATAGGTGGCACTAGAAATCAAGCCCTCTTCCTCTCTGAAGAGACAATTTGCATATTTAATTTCCCAGAGGAGTACGCATGGCTTTTAAGTCTCCTCACTCTGACATGCCAGGATTGCAGGTCTCTCTCCACAAGGAGAAACGTTACCCCTTAGACCATTAGCTTTTTTTAAAACATTTTTTTAAGTGTTTTTACTCCAGTCCTGACCAACTTCACAAACTGTTTAAAAAGTGAATAGAGCTTTACAGACATTATCACAGTCCCCATTGGGGCTCACAATCTACATTTCCTATCAGGATGTTATTGGAATGTGGGATGAAACCGGAGAACCCGGAGGAAACCCACACAAACATGGGGAGAACATACAAACTCCTTGCAGATGTTGTGCTTGGTGGGATTTGAACAAGGACCCCAAAAATCAGCAGCACAAACCACTAAGACACTGTATCACCATTATATACTGTGAAACATAAAGATAAAAAAATATAATAGAAACAATAAAATAACATTGAGAATCATGAAACAAGTTTCAAAGTTATCACCTACCAACAAGATAGGTGGAGGTCCTAAATGTTGTACTAAAAGCCCCGTTCTTGGGATAGGTAGGGGTCCCAAAAATCGGCACTCAACCATTTTGCAAGTAATCTGTGGATAAGTACGGTTATTCTCAACTATCCAGATGAGTAGGTGATAGCTTGCTGGTGAGTGGAGGTACTAACAGTGTTGTATTCTACTTTTTTTTAGGTTGTGGTATAGATAATGAATGGAGCAGTAATGCACAGTTCAGAGGCTTGTTGGTTGGTGGAGGTCTCAGTGTTTAGACCACCACCAATCTATAAGTTATCACCAATCCAAAGGATAGGAAATAACTTTGGATGTTGGGAATATTTATTTAAGAACTGTGATAATAGTAATGCAAAAAGTGTGAGAAATAATAAAAATATATTTATAAATATGGAGTGCCATGGAGTGCAAGTAGTTAATGCACGATTCTGATCCTTAAAACGGACCAAAACAGTGCATGCTGGGATTTTTCTCAAGGAGCACCATCAGTTCATGTGGAATATCACCGATGTATGTAAGGACATTGGTTACAAAACGTCTGTGTACTGTCAATGTGCTGCCAGTCACACACACGGACAGCAGAAGGACCACAGTCATGTGGACGAGCCATGTATCAGTTCAAGACCGGACCCTTTCCCTTCATTGATGACCAGGCACATTCATTTCATTTATCCCAGTAAATGCAGTATTAAGAGCTATTATGTTTTTTTTTCTTGTATTATTAATTTTTGCCTGTATTTTTGTGTAATAAATGAGACCTAATGTTTATTTCATTTATATATTTTGCAGCAAAATCAGTTGAAAATAAAAATAAAACAGGAAATATGTATTCTTTGAAATATGCAGACCATTTGAGGGAATTTCATCATCACAATATAAATATTGTTTTCATTATTGCTGACTTCCCCTGTAACTGAGGATGGCAATTTGGTCCCAGTTACAGGGTAAAATCAGTCTCCTCACTGCAGAACTAATCCCGTCTGCTAGGACCCAGAAGTTTTATCAACTTCTTAACACTCGGTGATCACATGATCACTGAAACAAGAGGAGGAAGCACCATTAATATTCCTTGGATTGTATATAAAGCGATTATTCAGCACTACATTAAAGCGGCCAGCAGGGCGGAGGCAATTATAATCGGTCTCTGCCTTCACTATAGGTAGTCCAACTGTCTTTTAAAGAGGCTCCCACTCCATGAAGCTAATGACTCTTTGCACAGCTTGGCCCGACTCCTTAAAATGCTGTGTAGTTAAAGGGAACCTGTCACGTGAAAAAACACTATTAACCTGCAGATATGGGATTAGTCTACTGGTTAATAGAATTATTAACCTGCTCGGCGCCTGCACTTACCTGAACGCTGCAGGGAGAAAATTAACTTTATTCCCCACGGTAGTGTTCCGGTCTTAGTCACAGGGGCAAGACGGGTGTGGTTTCATTCACCGCTCTAAGTATACAGTGACGGCTGTAATTGGTCCTGATTGACAGTCGGCTGCAATACAGAGGCAGTGTCAATCAAGGCCGGGGGTGCGGTTGCAGCCGCCGCTCTGCGCTCTGTATACACAAAACGGTGACTGAACCAGCGCCGACCCCTTGACTGAAACCGGAACACTGCCGGGTCACCGGCGGCCTTTTAAGTGCTTTTCTTTGAAACGCTGCATCTGAAGCTGATGACGGTTGAGGCCTGACTCCCATCGATCTGATGAACAACCTATCCCGAGGATTGGTCATCAATATCAGAACAGAGGATAATCCCTTTAATGCTTTGGTAGTTTTGGTGTGAAGTCTCTTTTAATAGAGTGATAATGAATACATTCTACCAAAATCGTTATCTCCTACTGCAGGGTGAGCTAGTAGTAAGTTGCAATGCACTTTGGATCTGAAAATGAATCACCAGAAGGGAAAATTGTGAGGCTAAATGATATAAAGCACACTTAGTACTGGGGTTACCTCTGGTTTATCTAGTTTTCTTCCAAGTCCAAAGAATATCTTTAGTATTGCTGAGCAGCTACTCTCAGGTAGACTAATGCAATTGTCTAAGGCTTCCCTTTCTGCAAATGATAACTCTGCAAATTAGACTTTATTTACCAGTAAATAGCAGATCAAAAAGCCCATTGAGATATTTTGTATTCCATAATGGAGAAAGTGAACTTATCTGGGAGCTAAATTGGCTGCTTTTTGAAGTACAGAGCTCTATCTATAAATGCCACCCAGAGAACATTCGGCTTTTTTCCTTCTCGTCTCATACACAAACAATAACTTTGAGAGGAACATCAGTTTATAAAACCATAGAATTCAATTCCTAAAACTCGGTTTCTTAGAAGATAAGCTACCTGCAGTTAAGATAAGTGAATATTTTTAGCGCTTAATGTTTATTGTGAAAAGGAGTATACATGTTACTGCTATGGAGCGAGGCGAAAGCAATCATTAGAGTTGTAATTGTGTGAGTCAGACAGTTAAAAACCATTTAATGGGTGGGCTGTTCACCATAAGGGCAGCATTATACTGTAAAGTGGTATTTAATAAAAATCACCTTTCCTGTTTTAGGACTGCATATCTGAATGGTCCCTGTAAATTTAGATAATTTCATAGATCATGTGATACATAGACTATCTGTAATTCATTTAATTTAAAAAGTATGTTTTGCGCAAAAAAAGACTTACAAGTGCTGACCTCTTAAGAGTGTCCATTCTTTGCAACCAGCTGTGCTTATACTGTTGTCAAGTGTAATCCTTCTGTGCCAGCAAAGACGTTGAGATGGATTACAGGAAGTCGGGGCGGGTCTTTGTCTCTACAGAAAGTCGGGTCTTTGTCTCTAGAGAAGGTGGGGATGGGTCTTTGTCTTCCTACAGGAAGTTGGGCTTTGTCTTTGTCTTTTCAGGAAGTCGGGGAGGGTCTTTGTCTCTAGAGGAAGTGGGGACGGGTCTTTGTCTACCTACAGGAAGTGGGGACGGGTCTTTGTCTACCTACAGGAAGTGGGGGCGACTCTTGGTCTCTCTACAGGAAGTGGGGGCGGATCTTTGACTGTCTACAGGAAGTGAGGGCGGGTCTTTTTCTCTCTAAAAGGAGTGGGGGCGGGTCTATCTTTCTAAAGGAAGTCGGAGCGGGTCTTTGTCTCTCTACAGGAAGTGTGGGCGAATCTTTGCCTCTACAGGAAGTGGGGGTGGGTCTTTGTCTTTACAGGAAGTCGGGGAGAGTCTTTGTCTACCTACAGGAAGTGGGGGCGGGTCTTTGTCTACCTACAGGAAGTGGGGGGCGGGTCTTTGTCTACCTACAGGAAGTGGGGGGCGGGTCTTTGTCTACCTACAGGAAGTGGGGGCGGGTCTTTGTCTCTCTAAAAGAAGTGGAGGCGGGTCTATCTATCTAAAGGAAGTCGGAGCGGGTCTTTGACTTTCTTCAGGAAGTGGGGGTGAATCTTTGCCTCTACAGGAAGTGGGGGTGGGTCTTTGTCTTTACAGGAAGTCGGGGCGGGTCTTTGTCTACCTACAGGAAGTGGGGGCGGGTCTTTGTCTACCTACAGGAAGTGGGGGGCGGGTCTTTGTCTACCTACAGGAAGTGGGGGCGGGTCTTTGTCTCTCTAAAAGAAGTGGAGGCGGGTCTATCTATCTAAAGGAAGTCGGAGCGGGTCTTTGACTTTCTTCAGGAAGTGGGGGTGAATCTTTGCCTCTACAGGAAGTGAAGGTGGGTCTTTGTCTCTCTAAAGGATGTGAGGGTGGGTCTTTGTTTGTGTACAGGAAGTTGAGATTGGGTTTTTGTCTTGCTCCAGGAAGTAGGGGTGGGTCTTTGTCTCTGTACAGGAAGTTGGGGTTGGGCCTTTGTCGCTCTACGTGAAGTGGGGGCGGATCTTTGTCTCTCTACAGAAAGTAAAGGTGGGTTCTGACTTTTCTGCTCCAGCTCTCCTGTCCGCCAAACTGCATACAGGTATATAAGGTGGTGGACTTACAGTTCATTGCAGGAAAGCCATTGGAAAATGGCAGGAGCAATGCATGTTGGGAAGCTAGGGAAACAGAAGACACAGTCACCAATAGTGCTGGCAGAACTCCACAGAAAAATAGTGGATGACAAGATACAGACAATGAGAATTAGAGTACCTTCACTTCTTGGACTGGTAAGTGACCCAAAAGCAGTTTTACCTTGTTAAGGGGGTTAAAGGTAGCAACGAGCAAACCATGCTTTTTACAGATTTTGACTTAAAGGATAGGCGGCACTTTAAGTATATAACATACAGAACTCAAGAACATCTGAAAAACTCGCCTCTCCAGAGGCATTGCATTGTAAGTACAAGAAAGTGAGAAATGACCCCAAAGATCACAAAAAGGGTTTTGAAAGTAGTCACACACATTAACTTTAAGAATTGGAATCTGCTACAACATTTCTATTGGCTAATTAATGAAAAGCACCATGATTTAATTCAGTTGCAATTCCTCCAGTGTCAACAGTTTGGCTGTTTAACGTATGGACTTTCAGTAAACACAGTTTTCCGTTATAAAATACCTTGAAATGTCTGCAAAACTTTGGTAGTTTTACACCAGTCCAGCTGGCTCTGTCCACGTGGGTGACGCTTGGTGGGACATGGCGTGGAGAGGCCTGCCCAGCAAATAAATCAATTTTACTCCACTTTAGTGTAGAAAATAACATCAGATATGTACTCCAGTTGTTGACTGGAGTAACATTTCTGGAGGAGGTACGCAGCAGTTGTAAGATGTATCTAATTTATGAAGAGGCATGCACCTATTAATAAATTAGACACATCTTGATATAGTGATGACTTTGCTAATACTGTAAAACGCCAGTCTTACTGAATGAGGCCCTGTGTGTAAATGTATAATTAACATCTTTTGAAGGTGATATGTATGAAGCAAATAACTAAAAACATCAACCATGTGCCAGAGAATGGCATCGTGGCTGCATGTGGCCCTTGGACCTCAGGTTCTGAACTCCTGCTTTAGGGCACATAGAGATGTGAGGGACCCTTAGGCTGTGATTCATCCAGACCAGTGTTATTCTCATCGGTCTTGATTACGAGGAGAAGTGTTCATTAAGATGACCGTCGGATAAGTGCCGTGCAGCTCTGTGTGCGTCTAGCCACGAATCCTACTCCAGTCAAGGACAGAAGTAAGAAACGCTGCTGTTCGTCAAGAATTTGATGAATGGAAGTAGCCTCTGGCGAGAAAGCTATAGGTTGCAAAATTTTAGCTCAAGGTCGAAATTTTGAGACTTTTCAAAGCTTTTTATGCCAGAATTCTAACATAAAAGCTTTGATGAATTGAGCCCAAAATGTGTCCCTCGTGATTGCCAATACCAAACTTCATTTCTTGATGCATTTTGCCACCTCTGTATTCCATTAATGTCCCTTATATTGAAAGTGAGCATGTGTATAGGCTTCCTCCAAGATACTACTAGTACAAATCAGCGTAGAAATAGATCACCGCCTAAGGTCCCCATACACTTTAGATGGCCGCCGCTTTGGCCGACTGTACAAGTGGCAGCTATCTCTCCCGGTTCTCCCATATGCCATTGCTCAGCTTTGGCAGTGACATGTCTACAGTGGATGAGAGAATCTGAAGTCCGAAATCGGACATGCCGGATTCTTATCTCCTCCATCAATCATCTGTTGGGGCTCCATACACATTACCCGACATCGGTGGGGTGAATCGGTGTTAGTCTAATATGTATGGGGCCATTAATGGGCACTAAGTGCCTACACCGATAATCATAATCTGTAGCGACAAAGAAAAAAAAAAACATCTCATCTTCTCCAAGTAATATGTGCTATATCCCAGGGGGTGAGAGCAGCCATCTTTGGCTCTTTTCGGCAGGTGAGAAGCGACACCACGGATGGGGTTTAAACATTATGATCTTCCAATTGTTTTTCCTTTGTGCTTTTCGAATAGTAAGGAAGAGAGCGAGACCCGAGAGGGCGAGACCCGAGAGGGCGAGACCCGAGAGGGCGAGACCCGAGAGGGCGAGATCCTCATAATGAGCCTAATAATTTCTATCTGTGCAGAAATTTCATTGGCCTTTATTAACTCATAAATAGCAGACAGCTTTTTGCGGGATGAATGCTATGGCACCCTACTGTGATCAAACGCAGGAAATAATCAAGCCTTGCTTCTGCGGTGCACGTAAACTGAGCCACGTCTCGGTCCTAATATCTGACAGAGAACAAGCAGAGTATGCTCAAGGCTTTTCATCAAATTCCCCGAGACGCAGAACAAGTAATATAATCTGGCCTTAGTGACAGAGCTGATGTGCTGCTGACGGATTAGCTCCCGACTTATAAAGGAATCGTACAATACTTTCCCTGCACTAATCAATTGTGTCAGTTTCAGTATGTCTGGTACTATAAAAATAAAATAATGACTTCTCCCTCGTAGAGCCTGCTACAGCTTTACGTCTTTTCACAATCCCCTTATCCGTTCGGCAAAGTGTATTGAAAACGCTCTATAATGTATGGGAAAGATACGCAAAAAAAAAAAAAATTATTAAGGCCACCCGCAACCTTTTAGGAACTCCACATCTCCCATACAGACAAAAAAAAAATAAAAAATAAATGGCGGATTTTTACATTTGTCTAGTCTCGAGGACTTGGTGGGATAATGACAACTTGATTTGAGCAGATTTTGACAACAGGGCAGGAGAAGGGCAAACTGCAGATGACTGCAAATACATAAAGGAAAAATGTAAACTGTTAAAGCAGCACTCAAGAATTTTTCTTTTTTTGCCTATAGACCATTTACAAAAAACTGAAGCTCTTGCTTTACGCCGGCTTTAGCTGATTTGCCATGTGTAGGCTGCCTGCTGTAAAGACTCACTTTTCTACTTTAGCATTTTTCACCTTCCTGACGAGGACAATTTTTCACTTTATGCGGTGAAAACTCAGGAACGCTCCAATGTACCCAGTGATTCTGAGATTGTTTTTCCGTGACACGTTGTACTTCATGTTACTACTATTCCACATTTTTCGGCAGGCATAATGAAAAAGCATAATTTTTTTGTCACTCTATTTTTTTTTTACAGTGATCACTGAAGGAGTTAAATAGTGTGACAGTTTTATGCATCAGGTCGTTCCAGATGCAGCGATACCAAATAGGTGTATTTTTTTTTTTTTTATAATTTTTGTTCCCAGTCATGACATACAGTTACGTCAAATGTCGAGAAGGGGTTAAAGGGAATCCATCAGCAGGTTTGTGCTATGTAATCCAAGAGCAGTATAATGTAGGTACAGAGACCCTGATTTCAACGATATATATCACTGCTTGCTGCAGTTTTGATCAAATCGCCGTTTTCTCTGCTGTAGATTCAGCAGTTCTCTGAATGCTGAGCTCTGTATAACCCCGCCCACACCACTGATTGACAGCTTTGTGTACACTGTGTATAGGCAGAAAGCTGCCAATCAGTAGTAAGGGCAGAATTATACAGAGCAGGAGGACTACAAGAATTAGACAACTAGTCATCTAGTGATAATCTCCTGCTGATAAAACACTGATTATATTGAAACAACAACACAGTCCAGTAAGTGACACATCTTTGGAATCAGGGTCTCTGCCCCTACATCATACTGCGCTGAGATTAATTAACAAAAACCTGCTAACAGATGAATGTAGACTACATTTCCTAAGATGTCATATGCTTTCCAGAAGTGGCAGAGAGTCTCTTCACAATGCTGTTAGTCCTATCTAATGTTGGCCAGTGATAGATCAGTGACTCAGGATTCTTGTCCCCCACACCCCCAGATGCAGTGCTGTCTTTGTTGCACCAATCATGGCACATTTTTTGTTTTTTCAAGTGCAGAACACAAAGTGAAAATTTCACTAAATTGATTGCTATGGGCATCAAAAACTATTTTTCTTTTAGACAGTTCCATATATTCTCCGCAATATCTTCAGCTGCTGGATGTAACATACTGAGGGACAAGGAAAAAATAGCTGGGTCACTGAGGGAACAAGGAGCTTGACAGCTGCCGAGGGGGGAATTTAGTAGGTGAGGATGTCATCTCTAAATGTGGATTTACATCCGACGATCACAGATATTAATCACCAATCAGCCATATAAAAGCCAAATCGGTGGTCCTTTAATGGAATGTCCAGAGTTCTATGATCATTAAAGACAATCTGTCATCAGGCTTTTGCTACCTACTCTTAGAGCAGCATGGTGTAGAGACAGAGACCCTGATTCCAGCCTTGTCACTTACTTTACTGCTTGCTGTAGATTTGATCAAACCACTGTTCTATCAGCAGGAGATTAACACTAGAAGACTAGTAAACCTGCTGCCACATAGTCCTCCATATTCATAAGCTCTGTATAATCACGCCCCCACCACTGATTGGCAGTGCACACAGAAAGCAGCCAATCAGTGATGTGGGCGGGGTTATACAGGGCTCAGCATTCAGAGAACTGCTAGATCTGCAGGAGAGAAACCTGTGATTTTATCAAAACAACACTAAGCAGCTCAGTAAGTGACACATCGCAGGAATCAGACTCTCTGTCGTTACATTACACTGATCTCAGATGGGGTAGCAATAACCTGGTGACAGATTCCCTTTAATACAATCATGCTGTGTGCATGAATATCATCGTTATCGGCAGCACACCTCCTGTGTACACTGGAATATGTGCTGCTGATAACGATGATTTTAATATTGGGATGAACAATTCAATCACCCGATGTATGAGCGTTTTGCTCAATAATTTGATGATTGCCAAATTGTACAAATATAGCTGGTGATCACAGATAATTACATAAACTAAATGTGTTTATATAATTATAAATTAATAAAAAGTAACTTTATGGAATATCATATTCTGCCTTTAGTCGAGTTCCATAAGAGTAACGACTGATCGCTCCTGAGTGGTCATCATGATGCAATATTCCACCTGATAAGTCTTCAGAGTTCTGCTTGCTGAAGGCACAATTATCTAAGGTGGTTTACTTGTGACCTGTGGGTCGTGTCGCACTGTGATCTTCAGGGTTTATGCTCTCTGGTGGGTCGTGTCCGTTTCACTGTGATCCTCAGGGTTTATGCTCTCTGATGGGCCGGGTAAGTCTCAATCTGATCCTCAAGGTTTATGCTCTCTGATGGGCCGGGTCCGTCTCACTGTGATCCTCAGGGTTTATGCTCTCTGATAGACCATGTCCAGTCTCATTGTGATGCTCAGGGTTTATGCTCTCTGGTGGGCCGTGTCCATCTCACTGTGATCCTCAGGGTTTATGCTCTCTGGTGGGCCGTGTCCATCTCACTGTGATCCTCAGGGTTTATGCTCTCTGGTGGGCCGTGTCCGTCTCACTGTGATCCTCAGGGTTTATGCTCTCTGATGAGCCGTGTCCATCTCACTGTGATCCTCAGGGTGTACGCTCTCTGGTGGGCCGTGTCCGTCTCACTGTGATCCTCAGGGTGTACGCTCTCTGGTGGGCCGTGTCCGTCTCACTGTGATCCTCAGGGTTTATGCTCTCTGATGGACCGTGTCCGTCTCACTGTGATCCTCAGGGTTTATGCTCTCTGGTGGGCCGTGTCCATCTCACTGTGATCCTCAGGGTTTATGTTCTCTGGTGGGCCGTGTCCGTCTCACTGTGATCCTCAGTGTTTATGTGCTCTTTGATGGGCCGTGTCCGTCTCACTGTGATCCTCAGGGTTTATGCTCTCTGGTGGGCCGTGTCCATCTCACTGTGATCCTCAGGGTTTATGTTCTCTGGTGGGCCGTGTCCGTCTCACTGTGATCCTCAGTGTTTATGTGCTCTTTGATGGGCCGTGCTTTGTTTTATCTCTGTCACCGTGTGTCTCCAAAGAGCAGGGGACCGGGGACTCGATTTTACTGCTCAGGAGGGCAGAAGAGCACTGCTCGGGGGGGGGGGGGGGAGGGCAGGAGAGCACTGCTCAGGGGGGCAGAAGAGCAATGCTCAGGGGGGCAGAAGAGCAATGCTCACGGGGGCAGAAGAGCAATGCTCAGGGGGGCAAGAGAGCACTGCTCAGGAGACAAAAGAGCACTGCTCAGGAGGCAAAAGAGCACTGCTCAGGAGACAAAAGAGCACTGCTCAGGAGGCAAAAGAGCACTGCTCAGGAGGCAAAAGAGCACTGCTCAGGAGGCAAAAGAGCACTGCTCAGAAGGCAAAAGAGCACTGCTCAGGAGGCAAAAGAGCACTGCTCAGGAGGCAAAAGAGCACTGCTCAGGAGGCAAAAGAGCACTGCTCAGGAGGCAAAAGAGCACTGCTCAGGAGTCAGAAGTGCTGAGCTCCCAAGTACGCAGAGAACAGTGCTGATCCTGTGCGTTCTTAGGCAGAGCCTGTGCGCTTCAGCTCAGTTAGTACGGCTGACTCTGGTGTGCACAGAGATGGAGCGAGTCATGATTTATTTTTCTGTTGGACTGGACAGAAAAAAACCCTCTGTAAGCCTCAGTTCACAAAGTGCACCTCTGTGCAGGCTTTATGTCAGCTTTTTTACTGACTTGTTTACGCGCTCTTAGACTGATGTGGGCAAATCCCAAGTAAATTTTCTAATCAAATACTGCCCAGTGACAGAAGAACTGGAAAGACACTTTAATCATACAAAGAAAAATAACTTACTTCCATTAGGCTTGAGTGTATTCCTATGAGGTAGGGCATCGGAGCACTAGAAGAGATAAAGGAACAAGGAATCAATATTCAGCACTGAATACACCAATCCAGGCACATGTGTCATGTAAATCTACGTTTTCCTCCTAAATCAAAAGAAATTCAATTCTTCAATTAGAAGCTAATTTAGGACACTTGACAGTCATTAAATTCTAGAAAATACCAGATATGCACACCACTGATAGAATAAAACATTTGTTTAGCATTTTTTTCTTCTTTAAGTTTCCAACTCCAGCTCCATCTCATACAGTTTTACTAAAGTCCTGATTGACAAATCTAGTTAAAAAAATACAGCGGATGGGACCAAAATAGACCGTTCTAGGTCTGTGAAAAAAATCGGACTGCACTTGGATGCCATCCGATTGTCATGGACGGCTAGATAAGAGAAAGTAGAGAAACTTTTTATTTTAGCTTATCCGAGAAAAACTGATAATACTTGGACCAAACCCAGATGAAAAACCTGAAGAAACCCCAACAAAACCACCGATGAAACAAGGACCATTTAATCTCTTAAGGATGTGTGAATGAGCCCTTCGTCATATTGGCAGAGCGCCCTCGACATGTTTGCCATAATACTACCATCTTCAGGGTATAGTGTCAAAGGGGTCACAAGCTGCACAGAAGCATTACAAAGCATTATAGTAGCAGAGGAACGAGGTGTTCACATCCCTTACTGGGAGAAAAAAATTGTAAAAATGTTTATTAGAAAAAAAACTTGCAGAAAACAAAAAATATAGATATATCTCTATATCTATATATATACAGTACAGACCAAAAGTTTGGACACACCTTCTCATTTAAAGATTTTTCTGTATTTTCATGACTATGAAAATTGTACATTCACACAGAAGGCATCAAAACTATGAATTAACACATGTGGAATTATATACTTAACAAAAAAGTGTGAAACAACTGAAAATATGTCTTATATTCTAGGTTCTGCAAAGTAGCCACCTTTTGCTTTGATGACTGCTTTGCACTCTCTTGGCATTCTCTTGATGAACTTCAAGAGGTAGTCACCGGAAATGGTTTTCACTTCACAGGTTTGCCCTGTCAGGTTTAATAAGTGGGATTTCTTGCCTTATAAATGGGGTTGGGACCATCAGTTGTGTTGTGCAGAAGTCTGGTGGATACACAGCTGATAGTCCTACTGAATAGACTGTTAGAATTTGTATTATGGCAAGAAAAAAGCAGCTAAGTAAAGAAAAACGAGTGGCCATCATTACTTTGAGAAATCAAGGTCAGTGAGTCCGAAAAATTGGGAAAACTTTGAAAGTGTCCCCAAGTGCAGTTGCAAAAACCATCAAGCGCTACAAAGAAACTGGCTCACATGAGGACCACCCCAGGAAAGGAAGACCAAGAGTCACCCCTGCTTCTGAGGATAAGTTTATCCGAGTCACCAGCCTCAGAAATCGCAGGTTAACAGCAGCTGAGATTAGAGACCAGGTCAATGGCACACAGAGTT
This sequence comes from Phyllobates terribilis, assembly GCF_046119375.1. Taxonomy (NCBI): domain Eukaryota; kingdom Metazoa; phylum Chordata; class Amphibia; order Anura; family Dendrobatidae; genus Phyllobates; species Phyllobates terribilis. The sequence continues at coordinate 223,811,358 of NW_027362767.1, forward strand.
CTAGCAGCAGACACATCTCTACAACAACTGTTAAGAGGAGACTTTGTGCAGCAGGCCTTCATGGTAAAATAGCTGCTAGGAAACCACTGCTAAGGACAGGCAACAAGCAGAAGAGACTTGTTTGGGCTAAAAATCACAAGGAATGGACATTAGACCAGTGGAAATCTGAGCTTTGGTCTGATGAATCCAAATTTGAGATCTCAAATATAATTTTATTCAGCTCCCTATGACCTACATGCCCATATAGACGGCTTAGGAGGGTTGATCCTACTGACTGTTTCTCTTTAAGAGGCATTTGGTGCATCTGGAGTACAATTTCTGCTTTTCTACTCATTTGTATTAAAATGAATTTGATGGGCCGGGATAGATTATGCCCCTCACCCTAAAGTTTCACACAGTTTTCTAAAAAGTTGGCGGAACGGATGTAAAACAGGCAAAAGATGCAGAATTGTTGCGTAAGTACGCGCCTCAAAATTTTGTGACATCTACAATAATTTTTACGCCAGCTTTCAGGCACCAACTATTTGAAGAATCGGGACCTTTATAAATTTGCCCTTGTCAGTAATGTCCCCCACCCTCAAATATAGTGAATATGTCATTTATACCGGATGGTGGACGACTTAAAAATAAAAAGCAAAAACAAATATAAAAAAAAATATGTCAGAATTCACACGTAGCTATTATTTAGATGATTTATGTAAGACGAGTATGGTCACCACGGCTGTGGTCATCTGAATTAGTAGAAACAGGCGCACTTCAATCTCCTCCTTTTTCATTTTACTCCGTGTGATGATTATTAATAAATCACTAAAGTTTTCCTTGGGCACAAATCTAAAGTTTCGGTTCTAGCATTCAATTTCCCTTCCATTTGCAGCAAATGTCAGTGTAGTGTGTGGGATATCCCCATGGAATAAATATATATATATATATATTACCAAACAGTGGCGAAAAGACAAAAAAAAAATCCAATGATGGGGTGGCTTTCATTAGCTGCTCCTTTGTCAGTGGTCAAAAGGGATTTCACCGGAAAACAAACATTTCCCACCGGGCCAAAAGGTTATCGCGTAGAGTGATCTGCACGGAAAATCTTCAAAAGAACGTCATGTAACCACATCGGGTAACAATAAGGAAACAATTCAAGATCTGATGGAGTGCACTTCTCATACAATGTATGATGAGTGCAGGATCAGATAAACCTAACACCTTCTACACATGCGAAGGATCGCTCAACATATGTTGCACAACACAAGGGTATACAGCAAATGAGACTCATCATGACGCTCTGTGATCACCTGTCCAACACTGGATTGGAAGGTATCATTTACACTGTAGCACCAGGACATGCAGAATATTTCTTAAAGGGGTTGTCAGGGTTATATAACAGATCCTGAAGGGTTGGTTAAATTGGTTTAAAGGGAACCTGTCACCAGCTTGACTGCTGTAGCATAGTTTGAAAAGCCAGAAGGGGACTATAGGGTGAGACCTGACTAGTCCGGTGCGACCCCTCCTGGCCGGTTTCTCCCTGCCAAGCTCAAGTTGATTGACAAATCTCTTCCTACGTACACACCTTGTAGAGTCTTATCAATCAACCGAAAAGAACTGGCAGCCAGGCTCCTATTCATGAATCTAGTAGCAGGTTCTCTTTAAAAGTATTTTCTGGTTTTGAAAGATACCTGTCTCCTGGCTGCAGTTTGTTTAAAAAAAAAGCAACAACAATTGGTCCTTATTCACCCTACCTTGGTCCAGCGGTGAGTCTCCCATCACTGCTGTCGATGTCTGTTATTGCCTGCAGCGCTGAAGGCACATCAATCAGTGCTGCCAAAAAATAACAGACACGTGGAGCAATGGTAAAGCTTCAGCGCTGGACCTGGGGAGTGTGAGTAAAGCACAGTTTATTTGTTTTTAAACAAACTGCAGATGGTGGGAAGGAGTTTTCCAAAACCGTTTTAAAAGGAATCTGTCACCAGGTTTTTGCAATGCAATTTAAGAGCAGCATAATGTCGTGGCTGAGAGCCCGGTTCCAGCAATGTGTCACTTACTGGGCTGCTTGCTGCAGTTTTGATACAATCCCTGTTTTCCCTGTTGTAGATGTAGCAGTGCTCAAATGCTGGGCTGTGTATAATCCCGCCCACACCACTGATTGGCAGCTTCCCTGTACGCTGAGTTTTGTTAGCAAGCTGCCAATCAGTAGTGGGGGGCGGGGTTACACAGATTAGCCTGACTAGCCTGCACGTGACACCTAGTCCTGTAGTGATAATCTCCTACTGATAAAATACTGGTTGTATTGAAACTATAACACAGAGCCTAATAAGTGACACATCCATGGAATCAGGTTCTCTACCCCGACATTATGGTGCTCCGAGTTTAAATAGCAAAAACCAACTGATAGATTCCCTTTATGGCAATTCTCTTCGGATGCAGACAGAAAAACACGGCAAAATCCACATGTGTTACTTAATGTTGTGGGATTGCCAGGCTAATGTCCAAGGTAAGTTCTGAAAACACTATTGACACGCACCACATTGTACACAGGTGAGTGGGAACGAGTATCGCATGCTTGAAACTAAGTTGTTTACCCACAATTTTGTCCAGTCAATTTTTGGGGTTTTGTGTGAAATTATGTCCAATTTGCCTTATTTCCTCTGTTTTTCTTTGTGAAAAATAAAAGGTGTATAACAAACCATGTGGAATTGCAATAATTTCCCTGGAGAAATACTTCTTTTTCTGGAACAATTTCAAAGGTGCCAACACTTTCGGCCAAGACTGTACGTGTCCATTAAGCAGAGGCAGAAAGAATGTCCGGCTTTGTAAGTGAAGACAACTTAGAAGATCTCTTATTTTAAGAGAGGTTCTTAAATAGGTAAAACCATACTGGGCGTAGAGTAAAATCTGTATTAAAATGCAAGTTTTTGTTTTTTTTTTTGCCAGGGTTTGATGTGGATCTGTGGCAAAACTTTAGGTGGAATATTTCTAATGTGTGAAGATAACTTATGAAGTCTCTGAGAAAATGTATAACGATAACGATGGAACTTGTGGAGTAATAAAGAGCAATCAAGTAACAGAGAGCTCGGAGCTAACCCTTAATAATGTATCCAAAGCTTAAGATGACACTATATAGATGGAAGAATTCACATCTGAGGAATTTAATTAACAGCAACATGTCCATCTTTGTGTGATCTACAACTAATCAAGAGATGGACTAGTAGGTATAACGTGTTTAATTAGATTGTCACAAGTGCTGAAATCTGCTGTCGACAGATGAGATTGTGCTCAGTGCTCGACATTAAGGTATTCCACAGAGAGACATTTAGATTAAGCACTATATATATATATATATATATATATATATATATTCAGATTTAGTGTAACAATTTCATTTAGCTGATGGATTGAGGGTTGGATACAAAGTTGTACAGATGTTGCTCATTGTGAAGACTTTCAGATTATTGCTGATGGTACTTCGGTGCCGGCAAGACAGCGTGAGTTTCTGGAATACGGAATTAGCTAATGATTCATTTAGTTCTTCTTCTGTGTCTTCTGGTTTAATTGTTTCATAGACTGTGTTCAGCCGCAAACAATTTATATACAAATGTGACTAAAACAGAAAATAAATAATAATAAAAAAAAAAGATCCTGCAAGATTTTCTTTCTTGCTCTACAGATCCATTAGCTTATGATACGGTTTAATAAGAAATGTTAACTGCCAATAACAGGAGACAGACTTCCCCTATGGCAGCTCCTAAAATATATGCTTGGTTTAAAGGAAATCTGTCAGGATTATCACCGCCCCCCCCTCCCTAAGCCGTCTATATGGGCATGTAGCTCATAGGAAGCGGAATAAAATGATACCTTGATATGTGTGATCCATCATTTTATTCCAGAGAAATCCACATTTTTTTAATACGTAAATGAGCTGTTCAGATCTATGGGCCGGACATAGATCTCCCTGAGAATCTGCCTCTAGAGCTTATTGTAAATTAAGCGGATTATTAGAAGCGTGAGACATGTAATGACTGACCATCTGCTCTCCTGATCTACATGTCTCACACTGGTAATGCCTCCTTTCATCTACAATCAGCTGTGGAGGCAAATTCTCAGGGAGATCTATGTCCGGCCCATAGATCTTAACAGCTAATTTACATATTAAGGAAAATGTGGATGTGCTATTTGGCTTCATTTACAATTTAACGCTGGCTACAGCTTGAGTAGAACAGCTCATCGGTAAGAGTGCTGGACCCCCACCAATCTGATCGTTATGACTAGAGCTGAGAAAAAAGATTTACAGAACCCTGGTCCAGCGGACACAGCAGTTCTTGGATGCCCAACCTAAGAACCTCCTAAAACCCATCCCTGGCGCCTCTTTTGATTATTCAGACCTGCAGCATCAGGTAGGCACCAGAATGCCGCAGATATTAGGAGGTTTGCAGTGTTCTGGTACGGCATCCATGGACTAGTGGAGGGCTGCAGTGATAGCTGACTTTGTGGAACTTTCTCCCATCTCCCTACTGCATCTCTGGAGCTCAGCCACAGTGATCTTGGGGTTCTTCTTTACCTCTCTCACCAAAGCTCTTCTCCCAGGATTGCTCCGTTTGGCTGGATGGCCAGGTCTAGGAAGACTTCTGGTGGTCTCAAACTTCTTCCATTTAAGGATTATGGAGGCCACTGTGCTCTTAGAAACCTTGAGTAATGCAGAAATTCTTTTGTAACCTTGGCCAGATAAATTCCTTGCCACAATTCTGTCTCTGAGCTCCTTGGGCAGTTCCTTTGAGCTCATGATTCTCATTTGGTCTGACATGCACTGTGAGCTGTGAGGTCTTATATAGACAGGTGCGTGCCTTTCCAAATCAAGTCCAATCAGTTTAATTAAACACAGCTGGACTCCAATGAAGGAGTAGAACCATCTCAAGGAGGATCACAAGGAAATGGACAGCATGTGACTTAAATATGAGTGTCTGACCAAAGGGTTTGAATACTTATGACCATGTGATATTTCAGTTTTTCTTTTTTAATAAATTTGCAAAAATTTCTACATTTCTGTTTTTTTCAGTCAAGATGGGGTGCAGAGTGTACTTTAATGAGAAAAAAATGAACTTTTTAGAATTTACCAAATGGCTGCAATGAAACAAAGAGTGAAAAATTTAAAGGGGTCTGAATACTTTCTGTACCCACTGTATGCTGCACCTTCTTATCAGAAACAGAACTGCAGCTTCCACGGGTAATGTCCTTGGTGCAAAAATATCACATCTGTTTTAGGCATAATTTTGCTTCTTGTGACATTTAAGGGCAAATACATTTTACTATATTCATCTTGTTACAAAAAAAGCACTTTTTATGAATGAGCCCCAGATAAGGGTTTATAATGGGACAACCTCTTGCCTACGGCACATTTATGGCAAATTTCAAACCGAGCTTTACCATCTTCTGAAAGCAATTGTCGATTCTTGGACAATCTCGAAGAAACAATTTAAAGGCTTGCCCACAACATTCACATAACCAGTCCACTATATTTATTTTTTTTATTAGAACATTTCTTTCTTTACTTATTCAATTTTGCAACAAAAAAAATATTTTGCTCCTAAATGTTAATTTGTATTAACATTCATTTTGCCAATGAATCAACCTGTCCTATGTCAAAAGTCTCAAGATGTGGAAATGAGACTGGAAAGATCCAACCATATTGAATCCAAAAGGTCCATTCAGCATGAATCATGATCAAGAATCATACAGGTGTCTAAGGTGCTGAAGCAAATATGGCAGCTGAAGAGCCATGATCAGTTAACGGAAATCGGTCACCCTGTTTTTGCTACCCCACCCGAGAGCAGCATAATATAGGGGCAGAGATTATGATTCTAGAGATGTATCACTTAGGCCTCATTCAGACATCAGCTGTGTGAATGTGTGAGAAGAATGGATAGAGCTTCATCAGTGATTTTCATCAGAGCACCAGTGATTGGTCAGTTTCATCAGTGATTTTCATCAAAGTGTGATTAGATCATCAGAGGGCCATCAGAACTTCATCAGAGCATCATCAGAGATTGGTCAGTTACATCAGTGATTTTCATTGTAGCATGATCAGAGCGCCATCAGAGCATCACAGATTGGTCAGTTTCATAAGAGATTTTCATCAGAGCGCCATCAGAGCGCCATCAGAGCGTCGGAGGTTAGTCAGTTTCATCAGTGACTTTCATCAAAGTGTGATTAGACAGTCATCAGAGGGCCATCAGAACTTCATCAGAGCGTCATCGGAGATTGGTCAGTTTCACCAGTGATTTTCAGTATAGTGCCATCAGAGAGTCATCAGAGCTAGTCAGTTTCATCAGGGATTTTCATTATAGCGTCATCAGAGAGTCATCAAAGCATCAGAGACTGGTCAGGTTAATCAGTGATTTTCATTACAGCGTCATCAGAGAGTCATCAGAGCTGGTCAGTTTCATCAGTGATTTTTATTATAGCGTCATTACAGCATCATCAGAGAGACATCAGAGAGTCAGAATCATCAGTTTTTTTCACTGATGAGAAAAATAAAGTTTTTCTACCTTCTTCTATCAATCAGTGAAAAACAGGCAGCACACGGATGGCATCCAAATACTGTCCGTTTTCTTTCACAGACCCATAGCCTTTCATTGCGGATTTTGATCCGGACACTCGGATGTACCTCCGCATGTTTGCAGAGACCACTTGATCGGCAAAAAATCACGGACATGTGAACAGTCCCATAGATTATCCTAGGCAAGTGTGCTATCTGTGCAAAAAAAAAGGATAGCACTAGCACGTGAAAAACTGACATCTGAATGAGGCCTTACTGGACTAATTGCTTCAGTTTTGATAAAATCCCTGTTTTCTCTGCTGCAGATCTACCAGTTCTGTGAATGCTGAGCTCTGTATAACCCCGCCCACACCACTGATTGGCCGCTTTCTGTGTACACTTTGCATAGGCAGAAAGCCGTAAAGTTTTTCTTGGAATCTTCTGATACATTACCAAATATGATTGATTTCATTTTGCGACTTTTGGAATTTACTCTATCTCACAATTTTTTCACTTTCAAGGGGTCCTTCTTCCTGCACCTCCAGGGGACAGCCATGGGGGCGGCCTTTGCGCCCTCCTATGCCAATCTGTTCCTGGGGCTGTGGGAGAGGGACCTCTTCCTGTCTGACTGGTACGCATCGATGGACCACATCCCCTTTTGGACGCGGTACATCGACGACGTATTCTTTGTCTGGCACGGCTCAGATATTCAACTAAATCAATTTATGACTGAACTGAACCACAATGAATACAATATCCATCTTACTTACCGCTGTCACACCAACGTGATTGACTTTCTTGATGTCAAGGTATCAAGGTATACAGGGACAATCAGAATTGTTTGCAGACTGATCTGTTTCGAAAACCTACATCTGTAAACAATTTTCTCCATGCATCATCGTCTCATCCTGCTAAACTGATTGAATCTATTCCTATTGGCCAGTTCTACGTCTAAAGCGGATTTGCTCCAACACAGACGACTTTGAAAAACAATCTATGGACCTCAAAGAAAGATTTCTCAGCAGAGGTTATAGTAAAAGATCTGTTAAAAAGGCCTATAATCGGGCTAAGTATAGTCCCAGACATGAATTATTATATTCAAATACTGACAGAAATAAGGTCAAAAAGAATGAGGTGAGACTTATAACTCAATACCATGCTAATTCTGACGTTACACGTAAGCTAATTGAGAAATCTTGGCCAATACTTCTGGCCGATCCAATTTCGGCACAATATCTTGGGCCTAAACCTAGCATTACCTTCAGACGGGCTAACAACCTATGCGACGCACTAGTGAAAAGCCACTATGTGAACGATAGGTTGACATTTTTGAATAATACAAGACCCCCTTGGGGTTGTACACCTTGTGGCAAGTGTGTTGCATGCCTGAATATCGTCCGTACCAACACTTTTCACAATAGCATGAATACCAAAACTTTTAAAATAACACACAATATTACATGCACTACTACAGCCGTGATCTACTTTACAACCTGCCTCTGTAATAAAATTTATGTCGGCCTGACTACCCGTCTACTAAAAGTAAGAGTTAGGGAACATATCAATGGAATTATTGCAGCTAAGTCAATTGATGACCCTCTCACCTTGAAAACAATTCCAAGGCATTTTAAAATGGTTCACAAATGTGATGCTTCTGGGTTCAAGGTGAGAGGGATTGACAGGATTATGTCCAATATACGTGGCGGGAATGTCCGTAACCATCTGGCGAGATTAGAAACAAAATGGATCTGGGCCTTGGACACGGTTCACCCCCTGGGTCTCAATGAAAGTTTATGCTTCACTCCATTTTTATGAAGTGGTTCCACCATATTGGTTTTTCCTTAGTCCAATTGACGTATTCTCATGTGTTTTTAATATTTTTCTTAATTTGTTGTATTTTTATGTTTTTAGCGCTGTCAGCCATTTTTCTCCGATGGTTGTGATGAGGTTTTCTATCTTCCATCCTTATTTCCATTGAAGTGCAAGGATTGGCCTAACATGGATATTGACAAGGTGCTCAAATCTCTCAGATGAATTAACTTTGGATGAATTATGTCTATATAGGATATCAAGTATATGTGGACGTACATTTTTTTAAAAATTGTTATTCTGATTAATATGCACATATTATGTATTGGTATTTTTTGCACTTGCACTTTGTTTTTATCATGTACATACATATACTATACACATGCACTTCACGTACACTTTTTTACACGTTTCTGTATATATTTATGTTTTGTACACATTATCCATTCATGCACTTTATCACTTTACTTGTGTTTTCATGCTATATATGCATCTTGCATTCTTATATTGTTATTTCACTTTAGTCACACACCTTTTAACTCACATGATCTGTGATTTAATTTGATATCTGGATTACTAATTTGATTATATAATTTTATTTTTGTATTCATATATATATATATATATATATATACACACTTTTTTGTGTAGATATATATTTATTTATGTACGTACTGTGAATTACATATACTGTGCCATTTTTATATGTCTTGATATGACTGTCTTGACCTCCACAGTAATAATCATAATCTATCCTTTTGCACGTTGCCACTTTACATTAGCTGTTATTTGCAATTGTTTTGGTAATCAATCTCATATAATCATTACCTCTTTAGTAATAATCATAAATCCACCCCTTAGCACGCTGTCACTTTATATTATATTATTTGTTAAATATTTTTTTCTCTGACACTGATCAGGGTGTATATTTATATACTTACCTCTCTTTCTCCTCTCATCCCATGTTGATGAGCGGTGAGTGACGCGTGACCTCCGTGCGCTCTCCTGTGCCTACCGTGATCGGCGTCTCTATGCAGTGCAGGACCTGCGGTCGCGTCTCCCACGTGACCGCATCTCCTAGGTGACTGGACACGTGACCCCTGACGTGTTCCGGTCTCCTCAGCTGCATGACGCCAGGCTCGGGCTGGAACAGGGGAGCGGCGTGATAGTAGTGATCACGTGATCCAGTCGTCTCATCCCCATTGGCTGATTGTATTATATAAAAACTTACATAGTCACAACCTGCTATCACCCCCTGAGGAAGGACGCAATCGAAACGCGCGTCAGGGTGAGATGTCCACATACATAGCAGGAGCACAAGCTGAGCCAGCGTCCCAAGCCCTTACTTTAGTATAAGGTAATTTAATCCATACAATTTAATCCATATATCATACACCAACTTAGTTATACACCATCGATTTATTGTGGCATACCTTGATTTAATGGGCTTTGCATTCAAATTTTTGTACCTTTCTATATATATTTTTCAACTCTGTTGCCATGAATACTTCCTGGTGTCCTCTACCTATTGTATGATTTATTAGCTGCCTTGTATATATTCTGACACCTCTATACCCATATGTATATATACATCTATGTACTAGAACTTATTTTGGGTTTTGCATATCGCTTTGGTTACTCATATATATATATATATATTTTTTTTTTGTCTACTTGTGCTATGTAGTGGATGCTCTTTTCTGTGCCACCACATATTATGTTTCAATAAAGGTTTCTCTTTTAAATATGGCCGGTTTGTCGTACAATCATTATCGGGTTTGTTTCATGTTTTTCCAATGGTCTATATACTTTAGTCCACAGTGATATAGTCTGTATAATGTGGATATTCAAGGTTAATGCCCTACAGAAATATAAATATATATCATCTGTTTTTCCATTGCAATTTTCTAATAGGCAGAAAGCTGCCAATCAGTGATGGGGGTCGTGGTTATACAGAACTAATAAACAGGAAGGACTACATGGCGGAAGGTTTACTAGTCCTCCAGTGATAATCTTCTGCTGATGAAACAGGGACTTTACCAAAACTACAGTAAGCAAAACAGTAAGTGATACATCACTGGAATCGGGGTCTTTGCCTCTACATTATGTTGCTCCCAGAATATGTGACAAAAACCCGGTGACAGATTCCTTTTACAACACTGGAAATGGATACATTGCAAGAAATGAGATTGTCAGAATTGGAGAATGTCTCTAAGAGATTGAGATTTTCATTCTTGTTATAACTTTAGTAAAGTTTAGTAAACTAGACTAAAAGTTCAGTTCATGCAGTTTCCGGACAGTGATAACCTCTATCCGGTGTAATAATCCATCCCTTACGGAAATCCCAATCATTCTCTAACCTAATTCACTGTCTCCACTGCCAACTGATCCCTTCATCGTTTCACTGTCAGGGGCGAGCACCCTATGATAAAACCTGCTAAAAAGTGTTAATTACTGTGAACCAGTGACAATCATCCAGACAATCACAGGTGACATCAAACGCTCAAAAGCAGGTGGCAAATTGTATTTAATGAAAAATAGGCAAAAAAAAAAAAAGTCTAAACGTTTTCCGACAAAAGAAAAATGAACAAGCAGCAGAAACATATTTTGTATAATAGAAAAAAAGAATGCCTTTCTCAGGTTCCTGACCCCACCGATGACCCATAGAGACTTGGTACATCTCCCCGAAAACACTTAACAAATGTGCAAGATTCTATTCATTTCAATAAAAGCCAACATGAAACAGATGAAGAGATGGATTTTAAGAAACGTGAAATATATATATATATATATTTTTTTTTATAGATCAGAGGCCCAGAAAAGCCATGCAAAGCTTGGGAGAAATCCGGCAAGGGCACCGAGGAAACCAAAGTGTAAGGAAGCGCTCACAATGCTCTTGTGTCAGAAATGCATTCTTCACCCATGTTTCAGAAGGAAGAATCTGAATACGGTGTCATGGCTGTTTAATTCTTGCCGTTCCCTTTGACAGATTATATAACAATGCACACTATACATTTCTTGTAAAGCAGAAAGGAAAAAGTCTGCGGGGTTTGGATGGAGCAGCATGTACATCAGCCGTACAAAATTATACAATGAGCTATGAATATTATGTGAATATATTATGTTACAGAAGAATATCAAAGGAGCTTACTGCGCCTTCAAAGCAACAACGCCACAATAGCGCTATAATGATAGCGTCCGTCCATTGTCAGATCCCATTTTCGCGAGTGCGTTAATTATACTTATACTCACAGGAAAACCATCTATATCCCCCCTCTACCCACTTGGTTCAACAGAAATTATTTCATACAACAAAAAAAAGAATGTCAAGCCAAAATAATGAAAACTGTAAAAAGTTATGCCCACATTTAGCGCATGCGTCAAATATATCCCAAGGCCTCAATTCACCAAAAGAAGCAAAAAAAAGAATGTACTACAAGCTGGTATGCACCTAGCTGTGATGTGAATGGCCGGGTAGAAAAAATGGGCTTTTTGCCCAAAGCAGGCAGTGGTATATCGCCAACAGTGGCAAGCCAGGGGACCGGGGATGGCCAGGTGCTAAACGGCCCCAGTCCCTGCCAACTTCTCCCAACATCAGCCATATATGTACAGCAGAAGTCAGGAGGATCCGTATGGAGCGGGCCCACGCCATACCTGTTTTACATAAAAGACACCCACCTATCTTTTGCAATCGAAAATAACTCTGATTGCTCTAGTTTAACACCTTAGATGCCACAGTGACTAGCAACCATGGCATTTTAGTAGTTAGGCAGGAGGGCTCTATATCACCCCTACTGGGCCTCCGTTGCAATTGCAGGAACCCAACAGGGAGTTTAACGGCGCCCAGTGGGCCTCAATTTGAACCATCACTAATGTGGCCTCTGGATTTCTATGTATGCCCCTGAAAGCATGTAATATATACAGTACAGACCAAAAGTTTGGACACACCTTCTCATTTAAAGATTTTTCTGTATTTTCATGACTATGAAAATTGTACATTCACACTGAAGGCATCAAAACTATGAATTAACACATGTGGAATTATATACTTAACAAAAGAGTGTGAAACAACTGAAAATATGTCTTATATTCAAGGTTCTTCAAAGTAGCCACCTTTTGCTTTCATGACTGCTTTGCACACTCTTGGCATTCTCTTGATGAGCTTCAAGAGGTAGTCACCGGAAATGGTCTTCCAACAATCTTGAAGGAGTTCCCAGAGATGCTTAGCACTTGTTGGCCCTTTTGCCTTCACTCTGCGGTCCAGCTCACCCCAAACCATCTCGATTGGGTTCAGTTCTGGTGACTGTGGAGGCCAGGTCATCTGGCGTAGCACCCCATCACTCTCCTTCTTGGTCAAATAGCCCTTACACAGCCTGGAGGTGTGTTTGGGGTCATTGCCCTGTTGAAAAATCAATGATGGTCCAACTAAACGCAAACCGGATGGAATAGCATGCCGCTGCAAGATGCTGTGGTAGCCATGCTGGTTCAGTATGTCTTCAATTTTGAATAAATCCCCAACAGTGTCACCAGCAAAGCACCCCCACACCATCACACCTCCTCCTCCATGCTTCACGGTGGGAATCAGGCATGTAGAGTTCATCCGTTCACCTTTTCTGCATCACACAAAGACACGGTGGTTGGAACCAAAGATCTCAAATTTGGACTCATCAGACAAAAGCACAGATTTCCACTGGTCTAATGTCCATTCCTTGTGTTCTTTAGCCCAAACAAGTCTCTTCTGCTTGTTGCCTGTCCTTAGCAGTGGTATCCTAGCAGCTATTTTACCATGAAGGCCTGCTGCACAAAGTCTCCTCTTAACAGTTGTTGAAGAGATGTCTCTGCTGCTAGAACTCTGTGTGACATTGACCTGGTCTCTAATCTGAGCTTCTGTTAACCTGCGATTTCTGAGGCTGGTGACTCGGATAAACTTATCCTCAGAAGCAGAGGTGACTCTTGGTCTTCCTTTCCTGGGGCGGTCCTCATGTGAGCCAGTTTCTTTGTAGCGCTTGATGGTTTTTGCAACTGCACTTGGGGACACATTCAAAGTTTGCCCAATTTTTCGGACTGACTGACCTTCATTTCTTAAAGTAATGATGGCCACTCGTTTTTCTTTACTTAGCTGCTTTTTTCTTGCCATAATACAAATTCTAACAGTCTATTCAGTAGGACTATCAGCTGTGTATCCACCTGACTTCTGCACAACACAACTGATGCTCCCAACCCCATTTATAAGGCAAGAAATCCCACTTATTAAACCTGACAGGGCACACCTGTGAAGTGAAAACCATTTCCAGTGACTACCTCTTGAAGCTCATCAAGAGAATGCCAAGAGTGTGCAAAGCAGTCATCAAAGCAAAAGGTGGCTACTTTGAAGAACCTAGAATATAAGACATATTTTCAGTTGTTTCACACTTTTTTGTTAAGTATATAATTCCACATGTGTTAATTCATAGTTTTGATGCCTTCAGTGTGAATGTACAATTTTCAAAGTCATGAAAATTAAGAAAAATCTTTAGATGAGGTGTGTCCAAACTTTTGGTCTGTACTGTACATATGTATATAATATTGAGATAGGCTCCATACAGTGAGCTAAAATGTAGCTGGTGTTGGTTAATAAAGGATCCTTTTTTTTCCACTTTTTGGATGTGCTGCCTCTTTTTTTATTTTTATTTTATTTTTTTACTGGTGATAGGATACTGAGGATTCCTTGGTGGAGCTTTGCACCCACTTAGGTATATATAAATAAATAAAAAAAAAAAATTATATATATATATATATTTATTTATTAATAGTAATAGTGTGTATACTATAGCAAGGGCACCATAGCTTTGGGTCTTGAAGTATATTACACTATATTGTATACTTTTTGCATTATACTGATGCATGCCGCCCATATGGAAGCTGGAAAGACACACTATAAGCCTTGCCAGGCTAATATAACCTTATGGACATGGATGGCGTGCATGTTGGAGACTTTCCCAGGGTACACACTAAGTGTACATCGAACAAAAAATATGAACATATCCTAAGGGACTTGCCTTATTAAAAAGTAGTAGATGCCATTTATTCCTTCTACATCTAAAACTTAAACAAAAAAAAAAAAAAAAAAAGACCCGGTATCCAACATTCTTCTTGGTGGTTGGAGAACCTTCAAGCTGACGATCTTCTGCATTTACCGCAGTGATCATCGACGTCATCTACATCTGAATAGCAGTGCTCGTCCACCTTTTGTTCGGCTCGTGATCCGCTCGAGACAATGATCCTATTTTGTTTCTTTTATATCAGTTTATGATATAATTTAATAAAAAAAATAAAAAAAATAAAAGGAAAATATAAAATAAGAAAAACAAAATGAATAAATGTAGGTGGGTAACTTTATCATATCCATTCTTCAGGACGAGCAGAAGGCCGTGCTGCGTATCGAGCCAGCGGGGATAACTAACATTTTAAGTGAAGAGTTCCGAAGCCTAAAACATGTAAATTTAAAGGAGGTTTGTTCCCCCTGTGGATGATTTAAATGTTAAGTACATCTCCAAGTCGCAGATACACAAAATGGAATCTGAAAACTATTATCTCCGGTCGAAATGAACCTTCAATTTACTTAGTGCACAGGAAGGGCAGATTCACTTCATTTTCGCTGCCAGCAGGTTCTCCTTTCTCTGTATAATAGGCTTCGCATGTGTAATTAACACATAAAGGCGGCTGCTGCCAGCTTTGCTTCAGGTGCATGCTGGTAGGAGTTTTCAGGACAACGGTGTGGGCTGCAATAGCTTTTAACATGGGGGTTTGAAGATTAGCTATTCATTGACTGCCTGACAAAGACATGTTAAAAGGGGCGAAGGCCGGGCCCTGCTGTTGGGAGCACAGGTGTGGACAAAGCAAACATGTGGGTCATGTGGCCCGAGGAACACAGAAATTGATAGATAGACGGCATCAATGGCCTCCTACCGGCTGTAGTTTAGCCTTGCGTATTTGAAGAATGGAGCTGCTACATGAAATTGCTAATCTAAAAAGTATGATTGTGAAACCCGCAATTATCGGGATGCCTCTAATTGTGCTTTTAAAAAAACAAATGATTATCTTTCTTACAGGGCTTGAACTTTAATTAAGCTTGTAATCGCACGCATGGTAATTGTCTGATACATATATTTAACACCAATTTATTTACCAATCGTACGTCTGCGCGACCCGCCGCCACCTATTTTTGTGTTAGACTGTGTGAAGGACGTGATGAAGCTGTGAGAGGAGTTGGGTGGGTGGGGGGGGACACTGCTCGGTAGCACAATGAGCTGTAACAAGGCCATTAGCACAACAAGCGGTAGGTCCTCCACCGGTCCTCGCAGGGTTAAACTCCTGAGAACACACGCCGTGCGTCCAGCCTTCACCCACAGTTGTCTTCTCGTTAGGTAGTCTATACATTCTTATTTTTGCGGCTAAAACCAAACCATGAAGTGCAATGTCCCCGTTACCCTAGCACTGTGGGTTTCCTGAAGACAGCCCATCACCCATGGTGTAACCGGTGCTACAACTAGCCCAGTGTCTGCCTGAGCACCAGTAAAGGGTTACTCCCATCTTCATAGACAGACATAGTCGGATAGAGATTGTAAAAACAAGCACATTTGTCATTCACTGCTTATTAAAATTCACAGCCATTTTTAAGATAATAATTTGAATTGGTGCGAATCGATGCGGCCTTCCCATTCCATCGGCTACGACCATGTTCTGTGGCCACTGCATGGCGGAGGGAGTATTGCCTTTTACCTGCTCTTCTATTGATTAGTTGGCCTGGCATTACGTCATTGTTACAGAAGAATGCACATGTGACATCGCGCCAGGCCGGCTAATCAAAAGAAGGGCCGCGGACGTCAGCAGCTAAGAGGCGGTCCTACCTCTCCCACGCTGCGGCCACAGACGACTGTCGTGTCCGTTGGAATAGAACATTCAAATAAATTCGCACCAACTGTCATATTAACACCAGCTCATTGCCTAGGAGACCGACCACTGCTGCTGTCTAGATTGTAAGCACAGCTGGATTAAGAGGTAACAACAGCGTGCTCCAGCATCAAAACAATGCGGACAAGCAAAATAAATGATTGTAAGTACTGGGAATATTCTGCTGTCTAGCAGCGGTGGTCGTTCTCCAAGGCAACGAGCTGTAAACAATAGTGTTAAGATCTCAATAAATGTTGAGACCTGTAATATTCAGTAAATTTCAAAACAGGTTGTATTTACAAGCGCTATCCAACAATGCTCATCTTTTATTAGGCTGAGCTTACAAGTCAGTTTTATATTGTTAAAGTGGCCCACCATCCCCCATATTAAATGCAACTATACATATCCAATGTATAGTCACTATACCTAATGGCCTCCGCTCTGACTTTGCTTTGTGGTGAGATGGACCAACGTTGATAACGATGGTGCTGTGTCCATCCTGAGGCAGAGAAGACATGACCAATCACCAATCTTGGGTATGGTAAAGGTGGCAGCAGAGGGGAGGCCATTAGGTCATGTCACCATGTATTAGAGATGTATAGTTAAATAATATGGGGGTGGAGCTTTAAGCTGGCCAGATATATGTCTAAAAGAGAAAAGTAATCCAAACCGCCCAATTTACACACAAACTGACAGCTATCCTATATGTATACGGGACTCCTGATTCTCCTTGATCTCTTGGGAGATAGGCCGCGGATATGTTAATGATGGAGTCCAGTGAAATAGTTGCCAGCCAAACAGGCGTTACGCCAACAACAATCTGATGAACAGCGTATGGTCAATCCATGACTAAGCCAACAGTGAGGAGTAAAATAAAATCACATAAGGAGAGGTGTCAGGGGACAACACAGAGAAAAAGAGGATAAAATAAGATGTTTGTGGACTACAAGATCTTTAGCGAAAGGTCCAGAAATATCATGTAATAAAGCGGTCTTCAAGTTAAAGTGGGTCCTCTATCTCGGTAGTAATTTGCCTCTTGATCCTCCTTTTGGGGAAGAGTCGAATATGCCCTATAAGCTCCACACAGCTACTCCTACTTTTACTAATCATTCATTAAACATAATTTATAGGTGTAATGTATAGTATGAGCTTCATTTCTGTAACATACCTGGCGGCTTACTTGCATAGTGCACCATCTCCCACTATGCAAGATCGTAAACTTAATCTTCAGTCCAGTCTGCCAGCCTGGTTTCTGTTCTCGTTGTCTGCTTGTCCCTGTCTTGACTGCTTACGGCGGCAGCCCGGTTGCTTCCTGTTTCTTGTAGCTGCTGTGGGCACACCCCTAATGCGTCTCCAGCCTATTGCTGTCTGTCACTGGATATTTAAACCAGCTCCACCCTGAAGCTGGTGCCTGAGCAACTCTTACCTTCAGAGGGCTCCTTGTCTCTGATGTGCCAGGCCTCGTTCTGTTCTTGCCTGTCCGCCAACCTGGGGGCTGTATTCCCAGGCCTGTCTGAACTATCTCCTAGCCTGTTTGTCCGCCTCTCTGGGGGCCGTATACCCAGACTCGATCCTGTATCTTGTTGCAGTGTCAGTTCCTGCCTAAACACTCTCCTAGCCTGTTTGTCCGCCTCTCTGGGGGCCGTATACGCAGACTCGCTCCTGTATCTTGTTGCAGTGTCAGTTCCTGTCTGAACACTCTCCTAGCCTGTTTGTCTCTGTGTCCGTACCTTCCCTTTTCCTGCAGTCTCTGAACCTGCACCTACTCCTACTTGTAGTCTCTGTACTTCTGTTGCGAGTTTGGAGTCACTCGCTACTTCATTGCAAGTACCTTGTGTGTATCTGGTTCTGCTTTTCCCTTCCAGTCTGTTCAGTGTGAACAGAGCCCTGTCCTCTCTGCTTTGCCTTGTTCACCGCTCCGGCGGTTCCTCTCTGCTCTGCCTTGGTCACCGCTCCGGCAGTTCCTCCCTGCTCTGCCTTGCTCACCGCTCTGGCAGTTCCTTCCTACTCTGCCTTGCTCACCGCTCCGGCGGTTCCTTCCTGCTCTGCCTTGCCCACCGCTCCGGTGGTTCCTCTCTGCTCTGCCTGTCTACTGCATCTGCGGTTCTGTTCCTGAATCCCAGTCTGTACTGGACCCTATCCAGCCTGTGCTCCAACCTGCTAGTACCTCCCCGTCTGCACGCAAGCCGTACTTGTCAGTACCCTCCTGTCTGCGTAACAGCCGTGCCTGCCAGTATCCTCCTGTCTGCACTCCAGCCGTGCCTGCCAGTGCCCACCTGTCTGCATGCCAGCCGTGCCTGCCAATGCCCACCTGTCTGTGTGCCAGCCTAACCTGCCTGTTCCTGTATTCCCCGGTGTGGGTCAACAGCCATGTCCGGGGTCTGGCCTGGAGTAGCACCTGGTCCCTCTGCTCGGTTCCTCCCTGGTGCACGGCGTCGTTAGCTGTCGTGCGACCTTGGTCGGATCGGATTGATACTTAGTTACGCCCCTCCAGGCACTCTACGGTTCATGGCACTGTGGAATCACTAAATCACGCACACGCCAGTCAGCCCGGGCGTGTGCATAACAATTTCTAAGTGACCTGAACACTTTTTCTCTTTGGACAACCTCTTTATTCAGTTCAAAGACTCAAAAGTGACGAGCCGATATCTTAGTGTTTAAAGGGATTCTCAAGGACTTACAAACAAACAAATTCCAAAAAAGTTGGGACGCATGTTTAAACTATAAAGAAAACAATAATATAATGACTTGGAAATCTATTATATCCATATTTTATTTCCAGCAGGACATAGAGCACAGATCAGAAGGTGAATGTTGGACATTTTTCCATTTCAATAAAAAAATAAATAAACTCATTTAAAAACTGATGGCAGCAATGAAAGAGTTGGGCCAAGGTCATGTCTACCATTGTGTAGAACCCTTCTTATTTTTCCAACAGTCTGTAAACTTCTGGGAAGTGAGGAGACAATTCCTGGAGCATTGGAAGAGGAATATTGTCCCATTTTTGTCTTATTTGGGATTCTCGCTGCTCCACAGTCCGGGCTCTTTGTCGGATTTATCATTTCAAAATGTGCCAAATGTTTTCTATCGGTGAAGGCCTGAATTGCAGGCGGCCAGTTCATCATCCGAACTCTTCTTCGAAGCCGTGCTGTTACAATTAGAGATCAGCGGATCAGGCAAAATTCAAATTCACTTGTATGCGCGTTTTTTTTCCTGGAAAATTTGACTTGTGGAGAAGTTATTCTCTGCAAGTTTAATGTCCCTTATTAAGCTTAGGGGTCTCTATAGACCCAAGAGCATAATAAATGTACGTAAAAAATAAGCAAACGCTATACTAACCACCACCTGTCCAGTTCTCGCTGGATCTTCTAATTCCACGCCGCTCACGTTGGAATCTTCGGTTCTGTCGCACTGTGCGGGACTTCCGGGTATCATGGTGTGAAGGAGGTTTCTACACAAGCTTGCAGAATTTCAAGAACGTCAAAACATCACAATGTGCTCAATGACCTTCCTTGGGCATGCACAGAACTCTCCCAGAATCCATGACAGCCAGACGTTTGGCACAGTGCAAGAGGATCGAAGATGCCATAGCCCGCAACAGGGGGATGAGATGATGCGTCAAGGACCAGGCGGTTGACATTGAGTAAGGGATGGGGTCGGAGAGATTAGGATATGTTTTTTTTTTTTAACCTTTTGATGACCCAATCATTCGGTTTCAGAAAAATGGTGGTCAGCGAATTACAAAAAAAAATCAGCATTTTGGCAAATGCAGTTTTTTTGCAAAATTATAATAGAATTCAATTCCACTCAAATGTATTCGCCCATCTCTAGTTCTGATGGATGCAGAATGTGGTTTAGCATTGTCTTGCTGAAATATGCATGCTCTTTCCTGAAAGAGACTTTTTCTGGATGGAGCACATGTTGTTCTAAAACCTCTATATAATGCTCAACATTGATGGTGCCTTATAAGATGTGTAAGCTGCCTATCTGCCATTGCCATATATACTGCTATCCCGTACCATCAGAGATACAGGAACAAGCTTGCTGGTGCATAGATACAGGAACAAGCTTGCTGGTGCATAGATACAGGAACAAGTTTGCTGGTGCCTCTGTTCTTGAGTCCACAGGACAAGGCGTCCATGGTTTCCATGAAGAAATTCACATTTTGATTCATCTGATAACAGAACAGTTTTCCATTTTGCCTCAGTCCATTATAAATGAGCTTTGGCCCAGAAAAGACGGCAGTGTTTCTGGATTATGTGGATATTTATTCTTTGCAGGATCACGCTTTTGCTTTTCATTTGTGGATTACATGGTGAACTGTGTTC
Source organism: Phyllobates terribilis (assembly GCF_046119375.1). Taxonomy (NCBI): domain Eukaryota; kingdom Metazoa; phylum Chordata; class Amphibia; order Anura; family Dendrobatidae; genus Phyllobates; species Phyllobates terribilis. Next base: position 223,831,953 of record NW_027362767.1, read on the forward strand.
ACAGACAATTGTTTCTGGAAGTATTCCTGAGCCAATGTAGTGATTTGCAGGACCAAATCATGCCCATTTGTAAAGCCGTGCCTCCTGAGTACCCGTAGATTACAAGTATCCAATTCACCATTGGACTTGTCCCTTGTGCACATGGATTTCTCCAAAATCTCTGAACCTTTTGATATCATGTACTATACATGGTGGGATATTTAAAGTCTTTACAATTGTACGTTGAGAAACATTTTTGCACAAGTTGGAGAACCTCTGACCATCTTTGCTTCTGAGAGACTCTGCCTCTCTAACATGCTCTTTTTTTAACGTCATGTGACCGTTAGTTGTACAATGCCCCCCCATAAGTAGCACTTATTTCCAGCCTTTTGTTAACCCTGTCCCACCTTTTTGGAGATGTGTTGCTACCATCAATTTGTAAATTAGCAATTTTTTTCAAATGAAATGGAAAAATGTCCGATGTTCACCTTCTACAACCCCAATTTTTTGGCAATTGGGGTTGTAGATCAAATACGAGCTATGCTACACTGCCCCCTACACAGTGTACGGAGCAGGGGGTGTCCCAGTTCCATATTCAATTTATTTCTGGACGCCACAGAACCTGTTAACAGCTGATGGATAGGGTTACTAGGAGTCGAATGACCATGATACGATATTGATTAACTATTTCAAGGCTATGCCACCAATATCCTCTTCAATAGAAGTGATAAACATTTCTTAATTTTAGGTTTCAAAGCTTCTTTTTCTGATAGAAGCTTTAACTGATTAAAATGGTATTATGAGATATCCAAAAGAATCCCACCGACTTATGGGACTGTGTAGCCTTCCGTCATCCAGTAATGGAGTGAATGGACGGGCAGACAATTCTCTTGTACACGTCAAACAGAACACAAACTAGATGATCACGCTAACTGAAGCCAATTGATGTCTTGCCATCTGAAAAATCCCATTGTAATCAAATAAGATGTTAATGACATAAAAAAAATGTTTGATATAGGTTTAAAACTTTGTCCCCGGCAACTTACCATTTGTTCAGCCCTACCCTTAAAGTCAACATTTGCAGAAAGTCTTTTTATCCGTTAAAGGGGTTGTAGAGTAGAGTGACTGCAGGCGTGTGAATCTGCATAGTGCGCGCTGGCAGGATTCTCCGATGCTGGAAGTGGGCGGTCATGTGACTGCAAGTAAGTGATTTGCATACTTCCGGCCACATTCCGACAAGCTGTAAAGGAGACTGAGCTAGGCTGGACACGTCTAGTTGGAATGTGGCCGGTAATATGCAAATTGCATACTTGCGGTCACAAGCCAACCCGCTCTTGGCAGATCCTGACAGTGTGCAGACTTTGAGGAATTTGAGGATTCACAAACCCAACCCCATTAAATTTCATGTGAAAATAAGTGAAAATTGTGGACTCTCATTGAACTACTTGTCTAATATAAAAAAATATATATTTTTTTTCCCCCAAGAAATCTAATGTAAATTGGCCAAGTGAAAGACAATGGCGGAAAATAAAAAATAATAACAATTATGGATTAACTTATGGGACCCGCTCTGTCAGCAAGTTACACTCAACTAATACAATTGTCTACAGTAATCACAAAAATCGAGCCGCCAATTACCTGCGAGGCTTGTAAAGTATATAGGACAGATATCACGTGTGGTCTATGATCATCCAATAATGGACAATGACAAACGAGTAAATGTTCATGGCATTCCTTGCTGGAATAGGGGGCTCTGCCTTGTGTCGCGGGGAGCTGAAGGCTCAGGATGGCAGTGCAAGCTCATGAAAGACTGTGCAACATGCGAATAACCGTATTTCTTAGCAACCAATCTAATGTGAAAATAATAACATATTAGATATTCTTACTATATGTGCTTCCCGCTAACAGTGACAGCAAACATTTGCATCCAGCCCTAACCCCCTGTCACCACTTAGCTGCGGCGTTTTATGTGGAAATATCACGGACTGCAGTCTCCTAGAAGCCACTTGGGCGGTTAGCTCATATTTAAAATCTATTAGTTAATATTAATATTTTAATATTTAATAGATTTTAAATATTTTATGTTTAAATTGGATCTTTTACTGCACTTTAATTTTTTTTTTTTTTTTTTTACATGCATCTAAAATTATACTACAAAGAGGGGTCCTCAACTCCCTCCCCCCATCTCATACTGTCTGACTGTTAGCAAACAGGGAAGAAAAAGGGAATGTAGAGACGAGTGACAAGAGACAGGGTCGTTTGTAGTCTACGGCGCTGGGTAGATGCAATATGCAAAAAAATTAACAAGATTACACGGGTCTATGTGCCCTGGAAGGGCATTTAGACACTAAAGAGGGTTATCTTTTATCAGGATCCTCATAATGAGTAAGAAGAGAGACACTCTGAAGGAGTGCTGGTAGATTGAAAGGGGTTGTCCAAGCTTGGGGTTCAAGTCTACAGTCACTCAAAGTGACTGTAGACTTGTGAATCCTCTCAGCATGCAATGTGTCAGGATTCTCCGGTACCAGGAGCGGGCAGGCACATGACTGCAAGTATGTGATCACATGCCAACTAGACGTGACACGTGTAGTCGGAATGTGGCCGGAAGTGTGCAAATTGTATACTTGTGGGCAAATGACCTCCCGATGTCAGTATCAGAGAATCTTGACTGTGTGCGCTTTGTGAAGATTTACAAGTCTGCAGTCACATACAGTGTCCGCAGACTTGAGCTCGAAGCTAAATCTACAGTGAAGTATTTATAGCTAAGGAGAGTTGTAATGCAGCACTCCCAATGAAAAATGTATAAAAATACCCATTTAGAAGTAAACCATTAAAATCCATTGTCATCATGTGAGGGATTAATAGAAAAGGAGAAAAAAACATCATGGGTTCTTAATCATAGCCAAAGATTAGGCGTTGCTTTAATCTTTATTTCAATAGTGCACATGAAAATAAGCAAGATTGTAATATATCTTATCAGAGAAATCTGCTTCTTTCTCTTCCTGGACTGATCTTTTAATCTAATTTTTTAGGTAAAATCTGTATTCAGTGAAGACTTTGCAATTACTGAAATGGGAGATGACAGTTGGTGCTTAGAAGATTCCATGGAGGAGGGAGGAGCTTTAGGTAGATAGAGATGTTCTGATGGAAGTTCTCCATAAAATGTTATCAGCACCAACTGTCATCTATTATCTCAGTAATGGGAAAATCTGCCTTCACTGAAGATTTTACACATGAATAGAAAACGGAGAATTTTCAGAATGAATGGTCTTGGTAGAGAAAGCATTTTTTTTACATTTTTCTCTGGAAATGCTGGATTACAACTCTACTCACCTATAATAACTTTACTACCTGGGATCAAGCTGTGACTCTTATCAGTGCATTCCATAGGAAAAAAAAACTGTCTCTAGAAGCCATGGGGGCCCAACGAGGGCCGATAACTTGCTTTTGTATATGACTTGAAAAAGGCCCCTTGTGGCCGAAACGTTGCTTTTGTTATTCTGTATATACTGTGACATAATAAAGATAACCCTTTGGAGGAAAATATCCAGTGCCTTGGATTTTTTAGGAGCTGCTAAATTGATCACTTTTCCTCTTTAATAATATTTAGGCTATGTTCACACATGTTAGGTTGTTTCAGTGTCACAAATCTGCAGCAAAACCCAACTCTGGCAGCAAATCAGCTGTGGCAAAAACGCAGGTTTTGCTGCATTTTTTTCACTGTCCTTCTGTCTCTATTTAAGTATGTACATAAATTTCTGTGAACAAAATCTCATTCTGGTTTTGGCATAGTGGGGGAGGTGAATTGTTCAGGAATAGTTTAGACATTGGCAATGCATGGAGTTTGTAGGAAACTATTTACTTTCACACTATGGTCTGCCATTCAGTTGCACAGGCATTGTTCAATTTCACACCTCCCTGGGCCACAGGTATTGTTCAATCTCACACGTAGCTCAGCCAATGTTTACACTGTACACATCATTAATTTAATTAAACTCTCCTAATACAAACTACCATCTCAGTGACCAAGACAAGATGGTAAAATCACAAAAATAAATGAGTTTCACATGCTGTTGTACTTGCTTATTGTCACTAAAAACGCAGAAAAACCTGATAGCTATGTTCACACATCATGGTTTTTTTTCAGCGTTTTTTCACTACTTACTTACAATGGGTGAAAAACGCTGTAAAAATGCAGAAAAAACGCTGAAAGAAGTGACATGCTCTATTTTCCAAAAACCCAACCAAGGCACAAAATATGCAAAAAAAAACAAAAAAAAAACAAGATGTGTGAACAGAGAATTCTGGTTTCTCATAGACTTTGCTGGTGCTGCAAAACGTAGCTGAAAATTTGGATACAAATCTGCAGCAAAAAACGCAAAAAACCCAACATGTGTGAACATAGTCTTAATCTAAAAGTACATCAGATTGCTTCATAAGGTTTAAAAAAAATAAGCTTCTCTTACATAAGAATGGACAAATCCAAAAGGAATACACTATTAAATAATATACTAACACATAACTAAAAGAAAACAAATTACTTTAAAACTCTTCACAACATGCGCCATACATATACGGCGCAGGTCGGAAGCAAGTGCCCGTACTCGGCGGGTGATGGCTGGGCTTCAAAGGAGGCCATGATTTTCATTATATGTGGCATCGCAGTATACAGCACAAGTGATCAGACAATTGCAGCTCCAAGTCCCCTAAGGGGACTAACAAGAACAGTGATAAATAAAAAAAAAATGTTTTTAAAAATATGGAAAAAAAAAAACCCTAAAATCTAAATCACCCGCCTTTTGCCCTATTAAAGATAATAAAAACCTAAAAAAATACACATGTAGTATTTCCGCTTTCAGAAAAGAATGATCTATCAAAATATAAAAATAATTAACCCGATTGGGGTTACAAGCAAAAAAAAAATACAAGGACGACAAAATTATGTTTTTTTTTTTATTGCGGCAATAACACAAAAAAAGCTGCAATAAGTGAACAAAACGTCATATCTATCCCAAAATGCTATCAATAAAACCATTGTTTCATCCCGCAAAAAAATAAGTCATAAATTGACATAAAAATAAAAACGTTACGGGTCTCGGAAAATTACGATACAACCCCCCCAATTTTTTTCTGCAAACATCTGACTTTTTTTTTCACCAATAAAATAATAATAAAAAAAATCTGAATATGTTTGGCATCGCCGTAACCGTACTGATGAGCAAAATCATATTACGAGGTCACTTTTACCACAAAACGTACACTGTAAAAACAATACCCCCAAAAAATGTCTGAATTGTGGGGGAAGGCTGTTTGATAAGTAAGGGGTGTAACATGTGCCATCCTTAAAAATCCCAAGTTGCCGCTTCTCCCATCCTTATTTTTACCTATGAATTAAAATACTTTAGAAAGTAGCTACTCATATTTTAATAAAAGTTTTAATTAACAACTTTCCCTTAATATAACAAGTCAGGAGATAACATGAATCAGAATTTAAACAGGAATTCTGATAGAATTGTTAAAGTTTTTTTTTTTTTTTTTTTTTTACTTAAAAGCAACTTAAAAGCAACATACAGAGAATTCACAAAGGAGTTAATATAAAAATGAAAAAAATGAAAAAAAAAAAAAAAAACGCATTTGGGTTTCCAAGCAAACATTTTTTCTTATGCAGCATCATTAGTGTAAAAGTTAAAAGCACAAACAGAGCAGTGGGAGAAGCTTCCACTGTTTTCCATGTCTCCCACCGTGCGGCTTCCTTAGTAACTTAATTATAAAATGTGATGAGGCATCAGCTCGCGGAGGACGGAGCGCACTGCGGACTTTCTCACTGGAGGATAAGGAGCTACAGGCTCAAGGAATCCTGGAGCGTCTGTTTGACTTGCGTGTCTTCTCTCCGTCGTGTTGATGCTACTTTACACAGCAATTAAACTCATTAAAAGCGCACGCAATTAAAAGCCTCTCTGTCCAAATCTTTGCATATGCTCGCTCTACCGAGGATCATACAACTTTACATCAAAGCTTACTGAAATGCCGCAGTGGAAAATGGCAGCAATAAACACCGCTGCGGAAATCGTTGCAAAAAAAAATCGTGGGGGTTAAGTCTCACTCTTTTTAGCATTTTACAAGCTGCGGATATCAAATCTGCAGTGGAGGTCAATTTATATTGTGGGTATTGTTCAGAGCATTTGCAAAATATTGGTAATCTAAAACTGCGCTGGTGATCCCCACCGGTCTCTGCCTACTTCCTACAGCAATCATGTATTAATAATAATATCGTCCTTCAGGTCGATCTAGAGCCATGGTGACTCAATGAAAGCTCTGTAGGAAGATCGATCTTGTGCAGCCTAGATAGGTCCACCAGGGTCTTCTCCGCCGTTATCTTGATAGTATCGAGCCATCGGGTTGCTGGTCTTCCTCTTCACCTTGTTTCTTCTACTCTTCCGACCATGATGTCCTTCTCCAGTGATTGCTCTCTTCATATGATGTGTCCACAGTAGGCAAGTCGTAGCTTGGTGATCCTTGCTTCCAGTGACATGTCTGGCTTGATTTGTTCTAAGATTGATTTGTTTGATCTTCTTGCCATCCATGGTATGGATAACGTCCGTCTTCTGCACCACATTCAAAGGTGTTGATTCTTCTTCTGTCTTGTTTCTTTATCGTCCAGGTTTCGCATCCGTATCTTACTACAGAAAAGACCAGACCATGCAGCGATCATGTGCCGTTCATTATTTAGGCGACTGCTGCAGCCAATCATCTGTATATATGGATGGCACACCGAGGTCACTGATTGGTCGCGGGGTCACGTGAATGATGTAAGTTGATACTGAAGGACAATACCAGAGCTATAGCACTAAAGCGGCAAACGGGGAATGAAGGGGTGAGTATCGGTTTCTTGTTCTATTCAGAAGAGTTTGTGGAAATCTTCAATTGTTTACATCCTTTCATCTGGCCTAAGAATGTTTTTTTCTCTGCCCTTTGTGGATTAATGTACTTTGTATTACTTGTAAAGAGTAACTTTTATGGGGGCGGTCTAGTAAATTAACATTGGAAAATAAAATCAACTGGCATGTCGGGGCTATCACCTGATGACCTGTCCTTTAAATAAGTCAGCAATATGAAATTGGTGGTGGTCCCACACTGGACATCCCCACCGATCAGCGGAAATCTGCTCCCGCAGTGGTAGTAGATGGGCGATGTAAGGGGTGAAACAACAGGACTACACATCGGCCACCAACTAATATACAGGTGATCCATGTTTTGCCCCAAATATTGCTTATATCCAGTCGCTGCCTGAGCAAATTTCAGCTGATCAGTAAAGATGCCGGTTTTCGGACCTCCACCGATCTCAAATGGATGGATAGCTTTTCAACTGTTAAGCCTCGACAGCAGCAGCAAATGTCCGTGAACTGACCTGGACTCCAAGCCTGTCCTCTGAATTTCCGATATTCCAAATATCTCCTTAAAGCTGATCAGCCACCAAATTTCACAATATAAACTGCATATATTAATAAATAGATATCTTAGACCTGATGAGGCTAGTAAATTTACTGCAATAATCCATATCCCAGTGGCTGTATGAAAGTTTAAATCAACCTCCATCCACCTGGCCTGATTGACAGCTCCTCGGCGTCCCTCCTCCCTGCTGCAGCTGTCAGTCACGATCGACATGCAGAGACTAAATACACTTGGACTTGAGAACCATTTCATTCCATAACTCTTCATTCTCATCTTAATCTCAGGATTATACAGCCAGTCTATAATTCTCTATAAAAGTCTCAGCAGTTCAAAGAGATCTAGTTAAAGGCAATGTCCACTTCATGGTCAACCCCTTTTTTTTAAATGAAGTAGTCCCCCTTGAATAATAAAAACGATGTATACTCACCACTTGCTCTGGTTCCCCGGGACTTGTGTGACATTATTATGTCACGTGAGCCTTGAAGCCAATCAGCTGCCACTATTGAGCTGCTGAACTCTCACTTCTCCCGCTTGTCCGAGGTTCGTCCAAAGGAATTGAGAGTGCACCAGCCTAATAGCGTCCGCTGGTTATCTGCAGGGCTCACGGCATAACAATGTCACGAGAGCCCCGTTAGACCGGGCGCCGGTGCGGAAAATAAGTATATGTTATTTTTATTTTAAATGGAGGACTACTTTACAAACAAGGGGTTGTCCAATTAGTAGACACCCCTGCTTATAATGTATGCAGTTTAAATTGTGAAATCTGGTGACTTGTAAAAAATATTCCTGTGCCCTGACAATGTGGCTGCAAAAATTCTGTCTCTGTACATTGAAAAACATAGAATAGAGATTTCTAGAACTGCAGACTCACCAGCAGTAGTCCAACAGGTGTGGAGGAAGAACGGGGATGTAAACATGTTGCCAGTACATTGGGAATAACATAGCAGATGATCCATGGATGCAGGCAGTCAGCTGCAAGAAAAGGGACATTTTAGCACGAAAACTGATAACAGCAATAACAATAATATAAATGCAACCATGTGACAGCTCAATAAAAGTGAATATTTAGAGTAAGATTTTTTGTCTGTTATACTCTTTTCTATATAACTTACAAAAAAAAGCAGGGTATAAAGGGTAACGCCTCTCCTTGTGAAGAGTGACATGCCTGACATGCCAGTGTAAGGAGAATTATAGGCCATGCAACGCTCCTCTGAGAAATTAAATCTGGAAATCGCCTCTTTAGGGAGGAAGAGTACTTTTGCGTCACCTATTGAAAGTAGCAATCCTAAATCTAAACCAGCCTTGCCACATGACTTAGAATAAAAGCCAAAGCAGAATCTCAATTTGCAAACACATGTTTCGAGGTGTTGCCAGCTCATCAGTGCAAAGCATAAAAAGTAAAAATTATTATTTTCTCCAAATCAATCCTTTACTTTGCGGCACACATTTTGCAGCTTATATATCAGTCTATAAGGTTCTGATCACACATGTCACAGATTCCTATATTATAGGAGCCATGATGGATATAACGAATCTGCTGTTTTCTGTTTTATTTTTAAGTGGATCGCATTTACTATAAAGAGTGGTGCAAGGTGACTGTCGGTTTACTGAGCACAATGCAGTTATGTAGCATTTTGCTCAAAGAGGAAACGTTCAGGCGATCGGCACTTGCAGGTTCTTCAGTGACGAGGTATAAACCAATATAAACATTACGGTATATGCTTCGATCATTATCCACCAACGAGAGGAAATGGCAAAATGTTTTTATCCGGCATTGAAACTTCCTTTAGCTCAGCTGATTGTGATCGACTTGATCACTCTTGATATAACAATGCAAGCAAATTGTGAAATGCAAAATAAACTAACGAGAGAATAATAATAAAAAAAAGTTTCAGAAGTGCTGTAGTCATCTTGCATGGACTTAGGCATGGCGATATCCGACATTGATTTGGGGGAAAAAAAAGTTAAAAAGTGTTAAAAAAAAAATATATATATGCACAAAACAAAATAAGCACCAGGGTGGATGGAAATTGGGTACCAAACCCGAAACTATTCTATAAAAGCAGCATCTGCTATTCTTTGCCCAATATGTGACCTCCACAAACAGTCTCATTTTTAAGGCATTGCTACATGGGAAGAAATATAGGCAAAGCAGCTCATACCAACCAAACCAGAGAGATGGAGTCGATTCATCAAAACTTTTACGCAAGAAGTTGCACAAAAATGTTTCAACTTTTGGCGTTTTCAGGCCGGTTTAAATCAGCACTGTTGAAATGGCTGGAGCTGGGTAGGTGTGTAAACTATAAGAGTTAGGTAATGTCACGATTGTCACGGTGGGATGGCTTTTATGCATTTTTTGATGAAGACAGTGTTAACTAAGTACCCCATGTTATTTACATGTACTATTACTAATTATTCATTTACTTACTACAGGTTATTTGCTCATTTTAGGGGTGTGGTCACGCCTGCCCATTCAATTCATTAAAATGCCGGTATTTTGTATGACAGAAATACTACTGCAGTCCCTGACTAGAGTGGCATTTCTGGTGCACGGAGACACATACCATTCGGAAGAAGCGCCAAATTCATTAAGTGGCGTGTGCCTCATACTGAATTTGGCGTCTTGTTCTACAGCAAGACTGCGTGCACTGCGCCAGTCTTGAGCAATCAGCCCACTTTTCTTCAGATGGGTCAAAGCTTTGGTTGGTATGAGTGCTTTCTTTCCCATGAAGCAATGCCTTGAAAAATAAATCTCCACACAGAGTTGGGTATCTTCAGTTTGAGTCCGTATCCCCCCTTAGCTGCATCTTTGGTATCTCATTCAGCCAACCAGTAGCCTTGCTGTCTACCAATTAGGGTCAAGTACCCCGAAACAGCACTGTCTACAGATGGATCTCTAGTTTGGCTGGTATGAGTTACTTTGCCTATTGCTCAATAATGGCTATACAAAGTAATCCTAGTCTGACCCGGTGTATTCGGTCATATTGAGGTTCACCAGGTATTAGGATATGTTCACACTGGAAAAAATGGAAAAAAGGGTCAGCTCACCCATATAGTGACCAAACGCACGTAACAAGTAGTGCCACATGGAAGTCAATCCAGAGAAGAGAAATTTCCAGCGTCAAGGTCTTTCATAAAAATTTCTGAAAGACCTTGACGCTGGAAATTCCTCTTCTCTGGATGTTCGCACTGGGGTTTTGAGGACAGAAAAAGTCAAGATATACTTGTATGGGAAATAATCAGAGGCAGGCACTCAACTACGTAGATTAGCCCAATTGAAAGATCACTTCCGTAAGTAACGAGTCTCGTTGTCAAAGCCTAAAATCTGTGACAGTATGAATGGCAACACAGATTACCGATTCGAGTGCAATCAATGGGAGGCGTTTTGTGGGCAGGTTCTTTTAGTCGACAGTTCCAAAAAATTCTGGATATGAAAAAAAATGTGTGAAAATTGATGCCTTGTACGTTTCCTAAAAATTGCACCATTTTCAATGATATACGCCTCGACCTATTAGCATCCAATATAGCAAGGTCCAAGTTAGTGAATTGCTATAGTTTTGTGAGTTGGAGAATATCTGGTCTGACCTTGTATATTACATTCCTAGCACGCTCATGGTCTGACCGGGTTGGACAGCTCAGTGGGATAGGGTGTGTGCCTCCTCGTATTATACTTTATTCCTCGTATCTGTGTTAGATCAGTGAAATGACAAATTAAGCCAACAGTTTATGTGTGTATGATCATGCGCTGATGATAGAAGGAGCTGCGTCTGTGGAGTTGGGAAGCTTCCAGTTACAAGGTCTTGCCTTCCGCTGAGCACAGTTTGAGTTAAAATAATGCAGCTTGTTCTTTGTGATGAAGCATGCAGAGCGGGGTACACATCTTACGCCGACTGGCAGCCCACCAGATTCTTGCATGCACATCGGGTATGTCTCTTTAACACAATCTGCCTATCTAGTCAAGGCAATTGCTCTTCACAGTATCACAGTAAGGTACAAGAAAAAAAAAAAAAAAAAAAAAAAAGAGTTTATACAGAAATACATGAGCTCATCTGAAGAGTAAACCAGTTGGAAATTCTATTTCTGGCTCTCGGAAGGTGGAAGGTAACCAGAACTATAATTACAATTATCACTTGTGTTGATGTCCTCTCTTTGTCACTTTGAATTAGGCCACCATTACAAACCATTTTCAGCAGCTTTTTTATCTTTAGGATCAAAGAATGTTCATAAAAAGAACAGAATTTTATATGCATATAATTGGCATTGGTACTTGCCTTTTGTGGTTGTAGATCCATATTTGCATTTTATATACCGTATTTTTCAGACTTTTTTCCTCCAAAATTTTGGAGGAAAATGGGGGGTGGGTCTTATAGTCCAAATGTTGGGAGGGGGAGGTGGGTATATATATATGCTGTGTGGGGTGTGGGGGGAGCGGGAGCGGTGGAGGAGCGTGGCACAGGAGGCAGCAGCCGCCTGCTGCAGCCTACACTGTCCCCGATGCTAAAGAAAATGAATATTCACTGCTTCCCATGCCCATGGTGCGTGGGGAGTAGTGAATATTCATGCTCCTTAATAGCAGCACACAGTGTATCAGCAGCGCGGCTCCTGCTGCTGCCGGGCGATCACGTGTGCCCACTGTTAAAAGGCATGAATATTCAACCTCTCTCCAAAGGGAGGGGTGAATATTCATGCCCTTTAATAAGCGGGCACACGAGGTAGCCCGGCAGCAGTAGGAGCCGCGCTGCGGCTACGCTGTGTGCCGGCTATTAAACAGCATGAAGTCACTGCTCCCCGCGCACATGGTCCCGGCGTGGGGAGCAGTGACTTCCGGCAGCTGATCTCTCTCACATGGAGAGATCAGTGCGGGCAGACAGGACGCAGCGCTGGAGGAGAGAAGAAAGGTGAGTAGGAGTGTTTATTTTTATTTTTTTTTATGTGCAGCATGATGGGGATTAGGGGGACCATGCATACTAGGATAAAGATGAGGGGGCCATACATACCAGGATAAAGATGAGGGGGCCATACATACCAGGATAAGGATGAGGGGTGCCATGCATACCAGGATAAGGATTAGGGGTGCCATGCAAACCAGGACAGGGAGGAGGGGGCCATGCATACCAGGACAGGGATGAGGGGTGCCATTCATACCAGGACAAGGATGAGGGGTGCCATGCATACCAGGATGGGGATTGCTGTGCCATGCATACCAGGATGGGGATTGCTGTGCCGTGCATACCAGGATGGGGATGAGGGGTGCCATGCATACCAGGATAGGGATTAGGGGTGCCATGCATACCAGGACAGGGATGAGGGGTGCCATGCATACCAGGACAGGGATGAGGGGTGCCATGCATACCAGGACAGGGATGAGGGGTGCCATGCATACCAGGACAGGGATGAGGGGTGCCATGCATACCAGGACAGGGATGAGGGGTGCCATGCATACCAGGACAGGGATGAGGGGTGCCATGCATACCAGGACAAGGATGAGGGGTGTCATGCATACCAGGACAGGGGATTGCTGTGCCGTGCATACCAGGATGGGGATGAGGGGTGCCATGCATACCAGGATCAGGGATGAGGGGGCTATGCATACCAGGACAGGGATGAGGGGTGCCATGCATACCAGGACAAGGATGAGGGGTGCCATGCATACCAGGACAGGGGATTGCTGTGCCGTGCATACCAGGATGGGGATGAGGGGTGCCATGCATACCAGGATCAGGGATGAGGGGGCCATGCATACCAGGACAAGGATGAGGGGTGCCATGCATACCAGGACAGGGGATTGCTGTGCCGTGCATACCAGGATGGGGATGAGGGGTGCCATGCATACCAGGATAGGGATTAGGGGTGTCATGCATACCAGGACAGGGATGAGGGGTGCCATGCATACCAGGACAGGGATGAGGGGTGCCATGCATACCAGGATAGGGATTAGGGGTGCCATGCATACCAGGACAGGGATGAGGGGTGCCATGCATACCAGGACAAGGATGAGGGGTGCCATGCATACCAGGATGGGGATTGCTGTGCTGTGCATACCAGGATGGGGATGAGGGGTGCCATGCATACCAGGATAGGGATGAGGGGTGCCATGCATACCAGGACAGTGATGAGGGGTGCCATGCATACCAGGATATGTATGAGGGGGGCCATGCATACCAGGATAGGTATGAGGGGTGCCATGCATACCAAGATAAGGATGAGGGGTGCCATGCATACCAGGATAGGGATGAGGGGTGCCATGCATACCAGGATAAGGATGAGGGGTGTCATGCATACCAGGATGGAGGGGTTCCATGCATACCAGGATGGAGGGATGCCAGGCATACCAGGATGGGGATGGGGACCACGTATAAAAGGAAGGGGGGGGGGCATATATACCAGGATGGGGAATATTGTCAGAATTGGGGGACATTACCCCTATACCAGTGTCAGCAGAAGACCCCCTCCACCTTAAAAGTGCATCATGAACACATTTTTTGCTTACATTTTTTTTTATATATTCCTCCTCTAAAACCTAGGTGCGTCTTATGGTCCGGTGCGTCTTATAGTCCGAAAAATATGGTACATATGCACACACATACATATTTTTAATGAATATTTTCCTTTTTTTTAATTAAAAAAAAGTACAATCTTACATAGTAAGAAATATGTATAGTAAAACTGTGGATCATGAGCCCAAAAAAATACTGGATGATCTTCAGAATTTGGTGTCACGTCAGTAACTCGCACGTCTTTTCAGTGCCGTCCTACTCACTGGGCTCACCGCTCTGCTCCACCCAATGTAAGGCCATCGTGCCGAACTGCCTCTTCCAGCGCTCCCAGCTCTGCTGCATTCCCCGGTTGCTGGAGAGTCCTCACCTGGCTAAAGAGAGGCTCGGCCAGACTCTGCAGGAATTTAACCCGCTGTGTCCTGCAAAGTTTAGCTAACCTGGCCTATCCCCTGCCAGTAGGGGATATATTAGGCAGCTCCTCCCTCCACACCTTGCCTGAGCTTTGGTTCTAGTTTCAGTTTGTCTCTAGTTTCCTGCCAAGGTGCATTATTATTTATCTCTCCCGTTACCAACCCGGCTTGTTTACTTGTTCTATCGGATCTCTCTCTGCTCCTGACGCCGGCTACATATTTTGAACCTGTGCTGCCTACCCAATCCTCAGACTGTCTGACCTTGTCGGTTTTCGATGCTTCGTATTTGTGCCTCTGACCCGCAGGTCAGCTGCTGCAGGACCGGGCACTCCCCTGGAGTGGCACCTGGTGACTACCCTAATGGCTCAAGCCTATATTCACCATCAGAGGCTCTAATGAAGACCAGGTAGTCACTCAGTCACGACTCTCCAGGATAAGCCCGGTAAGTGAAGCAGTGGGTCCACACCCGCCTCCGTCACATTCGGAGCAAGAATAACATACAAATGATGTTGATGATCACAGCAGTAAATGCACACGATGATGAACTTGAAGGCTCTTTTACCACAATGAAATAGGGGTATGAGGTTAGACTAGTAACCAGGGAAAACAAACATAAAAAAAGAAAAGAAACCAACACAAACCAACAAAAAAAAAACAGGGGAATCAAAAGGAGAGAAGGGGAGGTAGAATGTTGATGATCACAACAGTAAATGCACACGATGATGAACTTGAAGGCTCTCTTACCACAATGAAATAGGGGTATGAGGTTAGACCGGTAACCAGTGAAAGTAAACATGAAAAAGAAAAGAAACCAACACAAACAAACCAAAAACACAGGGGAACCAAAAGGAGAGAAGGGGAGGTAGAATTACAGTAATAAATTTAAACTTCCCGGTTAGTCGAAAAAATATCCTAGAGATCCGAGATCTTATTAAATTTAACATCATGTGAAGTCAAGTGGTATCCCTTAGTTTTAATACCTTAAATTTTAGTGTATAAATCGGCAAATTGCCTCTACAGAGAGGAAGAAGACTAGAACTGTAGTGCCACCTATTGGGAGTAGCAATCCTAAAAGTCAATATTGACCCCTTAACGAGCCTTGCCACATGACTTAGGATAAAAGCCAAACCAGAATCTCAATTTGCAGACACTGTGTTTCGGGGTGTTGCCCCTCATCAGTGCAAAGTGTGAGATCTAATTTGGCTAAGTGGGAGACTTCTGACCGGTATTCAAGGGGTAACGATCCCTCCTTGTGGAGAGTGACGTGTGAAGACTGGCATGCCAATATGAGGAGGCTTTCAAGGCTTTCAATGTTCCTCTGAGCAATTAAATACTTTGTCCTAAGTCATGTGGCAAGGTTCATATTGAATTTTAGGATTGCTACTTCCAATAGGTGGCACTAGAGTTCTAGTTCTCTTCTTCTCTGAAGAGGCAATTTGCATATTTAAATTTCCCAGAGGAGCATTCCAAGGCTTAAAAGCCTCCTCACACTGGCATGCCAATCCTGGCATGTAACTCTCCACAAGGAGAAAAATTATCCCTTAGATCCCAGTGTATAAATCGAAAATAGATTTAGGGGAAGTCAGCATCCAGTGAGATGCAATGAGACAGCGAGCTGCTGTTAAAGATATGAAAAAGTAATCTTGTAGAAACTTTCCCCACTACAAAAGGGAAAACGTTGAGGAAATAAGATCAGTGATCCAATATTTGCCATTTTAACATTGCGATTCATAGGTCATGTGATTCTAGGATTCCTCTTCTTTACATGATTTGTGACGTCAAAAATGCAACAACAAAAACAAAACAAAAAAAATGGATGTCTGTAAATGAAAAGAAGCCCTAAAAAATAAAAAAAAACATACCGTATATTCCGGCGTATAAGACGACTTTTGAAGACTGAAAAATCTTCTGTCTAGTCTGGGGTCGTCTTATACGCCGGTAATGCTTTTGAACTTTCAGAAATTGACATGCGGGGATACTCTGGGGGTGTTAATAAGCTGCCGTGGCCGTATCCCTGCCATGTCGGAGTTAATATAAGGTGGAGGGAGTTAAAATACGGCGGCGGTAGGTCCAGACAGTCAGCGCTTCTTTGCTGAAACGGACACATCGCTGCGTATTCCCAGCTCCGGACACAGCTTTCACTTGTCACAGAAGCGCTGCGCTGTGTCCGGAGCAGGGAAGTTCGCATCGCTTCTGTGACAATATATAAAAAGCCGGCAATTCAGCAGCGGCATAAGCCGGCACCCGACAATTTAGAATAGAAAGAATAGAGCTTCACACATAGATTAGATAGATAGAAACATGTCAGTCACATATATATGAAGTACAGTGACAGTGTTGCTTACTGTACTTGTCATTTAGTGTAAAGGATTTATTAAAACAAATATTAGTGTTTTCATGCACCGTCTCTTTAAGAAAGCCGGCCGGCAATTCAGCATCTGTACCGGACAATTTATAACAGAAAGAATAGAGCATCACACATAGATTAGATAGATAGAAACATGTCAGTCACATATATATGAAGTACAGTGACAGTGCTGGTTACTGTACTTGTCATCTAGTGTTAAAATAACGGATTTATTTAAAAAAAAATTGGCGCGGGGTTCCCCTTAATTTTAGTCTCTAGCGGAGGTTAAGCAGACAGCTGGGGCAGATGTTTGAAGCCTGGGAAGGGGGTAATACCCACGGAGCTTCCCAGGCTACTAATATCAGCCCCCAGCTGAATACATAGCCTTTACTAGCTATTAAAATGGGGGACCCCCCCCAAAAAATGACGTGGGGTCCCCCCTAATTTAATAGCTAGCAAAGGCTAGGCAGACAGCTGGGGGCTGATATTAATAGCCCAGGAAGGGAGCCATGAATATTGGCCCCCTCCCAGGCTAGAAACACCAGCCGTCAGCCGCCCCAGAAATGGCGCATTCATAGGATGCGCCAATTCTGGCACTTAGCCTCGCTCTTCCACGCTGCCCTGTAGCGGTGGCAGGGGGTAATAGGGCTGGGGTTGATGTCAGCTTATAATGCCAGCTGACATCAAGCCCAGGTTAGTAATGGAGAGGCGTCTATAAGACACCCCCATTACTAACCCCATAGTCAAAGTTAAAAAAAAACACAAACACCCAGAATAAAGTCCTTTAATTGAAATAAAGACACAATTCTTTATTGTTCTAAATTAAACCATACTTACCATCACGCCCATTCCAGCTGAAGCCAACGATCTCCTGCAATAAAAGTAAAATAATAAAGCAACCTCATCCTTACCTTTCCATGGTTCCCAGGACAGCTTCAGCTCTGCTACATCGAGATGACAGGCTGGACCGCAGCAGAACGCTGCCATCCAGCCTGTCATCCCGCGGACACTGAGAAGCGCAGGCATGCTTGCGCTCCTCAGTGTCTCGCTGTGACGGCATCCAGATGAGCCGACAATGAACTCAGCTCACCTCCTGGACGTCCATCACTGACAGCGTGGGAAACTTCTACTGCGCATGCGGGGAGCAGGAGAATTTTCCCACGCTGTCAGTGACGTGCATGAGGTGAGCAGAGTTCATTGGACATGATCTCGGCTCATCTGGATGCCGTCACAGTCAGACACTGAGGAGCACAAGCATGCCTGCGCTTCTCAGTGTCTGCCGCATGGCAAGCTGAACGGCAGCGTTCTGCTGCGGTCCAGCCTGTCATGTGAATGTAGCAGAGCTGGACCGGTCCTGGGAACCATGGAGAGGTAAGGATGAGGTTGCTTTATTATTTTACTTTTATTGCAGGAGATCGTTGGCTTCAGCTGGAATGGGCGTGACGGTAAGTATGGTTTAATTTAGAACAATAAAGAATTGTGTCTTTATTTCAATTAAAGGACTTTTTTCTGGGTGTTGTGTTTTTTTAAATACTTTACTAGAAATTCATGGCGGTCATGTCTAATATTGGCGTGACCCCATGAATTTCGGGCTTAGGGCCAGCTGATAATGCCAAGCTGGCCTTAACCCCTTTATTACCCAGTGAGCCACCGCACCAGGGCCCTGGATGAGTTGGGTACAGCGCCAGAAGATGGCGCTTCTATGAACGCGCCATTTTCCGGGGTGGCTGCGGACTGCAATTTGCAGCGGGGGGGGGCCAGAAAGCTTGGGTCTCCCTGCGCTGCAGATTCCAGCCCCCAGCTGCCTAGCTGTACCTGGCTGGACACAAAAATAGGGCAAAGCCCACGTCAACATTTTTGGGAAAAATTAATTACAAAATTAATAATAATTTAGGGACTGCATCTTTATTAACCCCTCAATTGTCATTTAGTGTTAAAATAAAGGATTTTTTAAAAAGAAAATTGGCGTGGGGTCCACCATCATTATGGTCTCTAGCGGAGGTTAAGCAGACGGCTGGGGCAGATGTTTGAAGTCTGGGAAGGGGGTAATACCCACGGAGCTTCCCAGGCTACTAATATCAGCCCCCAGCTGAATACCTAGCCTTTACTAGCTATTAGAATGGGGGACCCCCCCAAAAAATGACGTGGGGTCCCCCCTATTTTAATATGTTTATGAGTGACAGTTTTCCTGCTATATACCTGCATGTCATAAGAATTTAAATTAAAAAAGGACCATGTTAAATTCAAATCTGTTTTTTTTTAATTTTTACCGGTGTTTGGTATGCGTTGGAAAAGGGGTAGTCTTATACGGTGAATATATCCTAAACTCTATATTTTAACAGGAAAGTAGGGGGGTCGTCTTATACGCCGGAATATACGGTACTTAACAAAATCAAGTAAGAAAAAAAATGTCAGTGATAAAATCAGTGTATATACACTGAGCAAACATCGGACTGTTGCAGTTTTTGCTCAATAAATGAGGCAAAATAGTCAAAAAAAGAAAAAAAAGGCCAGTAAATACATGTTTTTTTTCTTAAAGGCCAGCGTGAAAGCCACCTTTAGAGAAAAGCATGTCTTAAAGGGAATCGGTCAGAAGGTTTTTGCTATGGAATGTTATAGAGGCAGAGATCCTGATTCCATTGATATGTCACTTACTGGGCTGTGTGTTGCTGTTTCAATAAAATCAGTGTTTTAACAGGAGATCATATTACTACACGACTAGGTGTCTTGTGCCTCCTAGTCAACTGCTGTGTAACCTCGCCCCCCACTAATTGGCAGCTTTCTACCTATGCACAGTGTACACAGAAAGCTGCCAATCAGTGGTGTGGGCGGCAATATACATAACTCAGCACTCCGAGAACTGCTAGATCCACAGCAGAGAAAACAGTGATTGTATCAAAATAACATCATGCAGCGCAACAAGTGACACATCACTGGAATCAGGGTCTCACCTCCTACATCATGCTCCTCTAAGATTACATAGCAAAAACCTATTATTAACAGATTGACTTTTAAAGGGATGATAATGAAGTCAGTAGAATACTTTAAGATTTTATTCCCTGTAACATATCAGAAACACAATACATTGCATTTCCAAAAATATGTATCTAAAGAATCTACTATACAGAAATGTTTTCTAACAAGTCGGGATCTAAAATGCCAACAAATGGCCAATGTATCCACTCGGCCCGTCTTTTCCGATGAGTATGGAGTTTCAGGTCTATAAATTAGAGAGTCTAAAATAGATAAATAAGCTAATACATGGGAATTTTCCCTCCCAAGAAAGCCAATTATTTTTGTATTTCTATTCATTCAATGACAACATTGGTACATGTGCCTGATCATCAGTCACCCACATTGCATCAGCCCCCTGTGACATGGTGATTCACTCCAGCCATCAAGCGGCAGGATTGCTTGGCTTGTGTATATGAGTTATGATTATCATGAACCAATTGATGATATAAAAAAAAAAAGAAAAAAACATAGATGTCGTTATGGATGAGACATGTTCCAGACAAAATTAGGTCAGTGTCTTCTAGAAGAGAAATGAGTAAGTGAGGAATTTGTGAGGCCAAGGACGCCTACTTAATCTTCTCCAGGGCCAACTGATGACCAATATCCAACCTATGAGCGGAACGTGAGAAGCTAACAGTTCCACCATTAATGATGCCCCCTGTAGGCCACATGGTGCTCAGTTATAGGGTTTATCAATAAATACATTTTAGCCTTATAAATTCGATCAAAGTGCATGAACATGAGAAGTGAAAAAAAGCAGATAAAAAACACCCACTTGACCCAACTAATATCCATTCTGTACAACTTCACACCACTTAACTTCTGACCTTCCCTTATCAGGAGGACACATTAACAGACCTAAATTCCTTTACAACTGCCATCCATTTGGTGCCCTCCTCTTGGCTGTGATAATACACATCAGTACCTGGCTCATTTTTCACCAGGAGTAGTGCGAAATCTCGCTTTCTTCCATCTGCTCTGCCAATGTAAAAATGAACCCAATCTGCAAAATTACGGGTTTCACTCTTAATCTGTCATTTGTAAATTTAGAAATCAAAGACGCTATTCATTTTTTTATTCAGCCGGATGACATATTGTTCAGTGTTTAAAGCTCAACGTTCAAAACATTATGAATGGATTCTGCCAAAAGTTGTCTGTGTGAGACAACTTGAAAGGCATTAATTACCTTGTTGAATGGAGGTTAGACTCCTCCGTTGGAGCGGACGCAACAAAACACGCGGCGCGCACTGACACTGAAACATTATCCGCAATTATCGGAGAGGTATCACAATTAACTCTGGCTGTAGGAAAGACGACACCGTCTCCAACACCTAAGTGATGGGAAATATTAAGAAATGCAAGCCTGGAATGATGAGAGATGATGCTTGGGAAATCGGATTTTAAAAGCCGTCTGTTTCAATGAAATATCTGCAAGTAATGGAATATGTAAAACATCTGTTCGCCTACAGATGTAGAATGGCTGAGCTTGTGGGACTGTGGGCCATCATTTGACACTTGCACAGGACTGCAAGAATATCTACTACATTGTTGTCTCCAGCAGTTGTCACAATATACAAATAGGAGTCCTCACTGTCAAGCTGCCGAACAAGTAAGAAATCCTGACATATTACTGTGAGCAGCAGAAAATAAATTATCCGAGCACAGGAAGAAGAGTCATTTTATGGTAAAGTGTCCACTGGGCGGATCACCTCTGTCCTTGCCCCACCCAACTTCATTGAAATTAGGAAGAAACCTGTCAATCAAGTCGACCCAGGAGAAAAAAAAATCTGAAAAGAAGGGGGCACCTAGTAGACTCCTGTGCCCAACTTGATTCTATGGGTGAAAAAATTCTGCAAAAAGGCTAAAAAAAATACTGCGGTTTTTCAATTCAGTCGGGAAAGAAAAAAATAAGTGTGTGCATGAGATTTTGGAAATGTCATAGCTTGTGCTGACACTGTAAATGGCAGCTTTTAATTTGCATAAAAAAAATGCAAAAAAGCTGCATGTGAACATAGCCTTAAAGCAGGGCTGTGGAGTCGGTAAGCCAAACCTTCGACTCCGACTCCTCAAATTCCATGACGCCGACTCCACGACTCCGACTCCCTCATACACGGCTCATGTTTAAGTGATAAATTTACTGTCGCACAGATTAATCTCAGCTAAAAGTCTAGACCCTTAGATCAGGAATAGGACAGACATTTATAGGACATTTCAGAACTTTCCCAAATTCTTATGAAAAAAAATATTCCCCACAAACTGCATTGAACTACTGTACCCAATTTATTATAGATTTTAGGAGTTGGGAGTCAGTCCATTGTATACCGACTCCAACTCCGACTCCACCTCCACGACTCTGACTTCACAACCCTGCTTAAAATGTAAAATATTCAAATTAAGCTAATTTAGGGGAAAATGGTCACTTTGGAATTAGAGTCTTGTTTTTAATAGCAGTATACCTGACCACCTAGGTTTACAATCTCCTAATGCCTTTTGTGTTTTTGTTATATACTACCATGACACCAGGGGGGGACACAAATAGAAGATGGCCCATGTGCAAGAACAATATATAGTCCTTTTGGGGTCCAATCGCCCATCATAATGCACAATTCCACCTGCTTTGGAGGTAGTAGCGGCCTCCCTTACCTTTTGGGCTGCACATGTTGCACCAATGATATGTACACCCGTGAATTAAACCTCTACAATAACCACCTAAAACTCCATTAAAAAATGCTAGTGGGGCCGTCCTCTCCAGAAAGACCCCAATATATACATAAGATATAATCTGGTCAACAAGACGGGTGGTCTTCTCAAAAAGGCTTCACTGTATTTGGATACATTTATGTGACATGTGATGCAATTTTTGACATCTTTATGTACAATGTATAGGTTTGGCGTTTTAATCAATTTTACATGTGAAGTCATCTGAGGTTGTCCACAGATACATGAAATCATGGCCAGATCTTCACAGGGATGGTCTCATCTTGGCAACCCCTTTCCCTATTAGTCGTACAGCCACCTCCACGGACTGCTCCTAAATGGTGGTTCTTTTGTTATAAACCCCTATTCTGGACCTCATTTGTACAATGAAGTCTACGTACATTAGGCTGAGTATGAATGCAAAAATGAAGAATTAGGTCCGTACAGTAGACGATTGCTACGAGACGTTTGCCGCGACTGCATATGGACCAGAAAGTGTTAGCAATTATAATGCTTATTCCCTTTTACAGAACATTAATTAATACTGAATTAGTGCAATAGAAGGTAAAAGTTGTAAGTGGGTGTAATAGTTCGCCTATAAAGCTTTGCGTATTAGCCACCGGCAGGCAAGTTAACCGAGAAATAGTAATTGGAATTACATTAAGGGTCAAGCAATTAACCAACCACGAACGGATAACCAGATACAGACTAACACTATCGAATAAAGGACAAGTAAAGCGGATTAAAATATATATATAAAAAAAAATTAACTTGTTGTCAAAAGTATAAATGAGCATCGAATAAATCATATCAACCGACTGCCATTAAATCTCCAGCATAAATTATGACCTAACCAGGAATTTTGTTAACGCCATCGGAGAAGAAGAAAAATGTAATATAATTAAAGAAGAAAAGAGAAAAAAACATAGTGGAAGATCAGAACATGGCTCCGCTGCTTACATTCTTCTGTACCCGACAATAAGGTCAGGAGGACACGGCGAAGTCTAGAACTATGGTTGACATCAGGAGAGCGCGAGGCCAAAAGATCTGCAAATGAGCGTTTTTCAGAAAGCGCGGAGAAAAAAAAAAAAAGATCAAAAGCGCAGAGAAAAGAACCTTCCTTGCTCCATCCTCCAGCAGATACAAATGCAAATTTCCCAGCTCCTTTCATCCAGCTTTCTTCAGCGGAACAATATATTCGGCAGAAATTTCTCATTCATTCCTCAATGTAAAGGTGAGAATGGCAGATAAATATCTTCCTTGCCATACAACAGACATTTAGCCATTCTTAGACTTGAAACCGCATGGAACAAAATTAGGTTCTCCACCTCCAAGAGAAGTAACTCAAAGGAGGTTTGGTGCACTAACACTTGTTAGTTACGGGTCTGAGCGCTTTTATATCCTGTTGCAATGACTCTATTTTACTTTTTTACATTTATTGTCAAGCTCCTTTCTTCTTCTAAACTATTATTTTAGCCTTTAACTTTTTCCCAACTTGAAGGTGGTCATCTGTAAGCAAGAAACAAAGGTGAGGTATCGTTTTCCACTTGTCTAGTTAATGGAGTTAACCAGGACTATCTAATTTTTTTTTACTACGGACCTAAGACTACTTGCCTGTTGTGCCTGGTACCAATCTCTGCCAGCACAGAGCAGGCACAGACAGATCCTGGCGGCGAATCAGCGGCTTCTGCAGACGTCATGTCCACAGGGCAGCATCTTCTCTTCCGCTCTGCTCTGTTGACGCGGCATGACTGCCAATGTCATGCTTATTGACAGCCGGCTCCTTGACGCCTAACTGCGGGGAGCTGGCTGTCAATCAGCAGGATATCGACAGTCCCGCCCGCTCAACAGAGCAGCCCGGAAGAGGAAGAGCTGCTCTGTTTATGGGGCGTGACTGCCAATGTCATGCTTATTGACAGCAGGCAGCCTGCTGCTTAACTGCGGGGAGCTGTCTGTCAATCAGCATGACTTTGGCAGTCCTGCCCACTCAACAGAGTAGCCCAGAAAAGAAAGAGCAGCTCTGTTGACATATATTCAGCTGAATTGGTGCCGGGTAGAACAGGCAGCTAGTTGCCTCTGCTCGTTATTAGGCCCACAGTAAAAATAAATTAATAAATAAAGTCCTGGACAATCCTTTTAAGCAACTCATGGGTATAGGATCCGTCCTGAATGCGGCAGCCAGGGTCGTATTTCTGCCCAGCTGCTTCACCGATGCCTCCATCTGGTGCCAGTCTTTACACGGTTGCCCGTCCGCTACAGGGTCCAATATAACAAATGAAAGACTGAAGAACTGTGGAGAACTTTGTGGGTGACAGCGATAAGCTTATATTGGACCCTAGAAGAAGGGTCCCTGCAAAGCAGGGAGAAAATGGCCACACATGTTCATATATATATATAAAATATAATCTTTATTGAAATATAAATATCACATCACAATACATATCTATACACAAACAGACCACATCATGGATACATGATGCTGGAGACCAAAAAATGGTGAATAAAACAAAACACAAAAAACAAAAACGTAAAATCCTGTGACACAGCGGCCTCAAATGGTAAGCCCGTATATAGTGGATATCTAAGAGGAAGAGATCTCTAGCCAATATATATATCTCCTGTTAGATGCAATTTATCAGATGGTTAGGTTTAAAATATTTTCCTCTTCTAAGTAAATTTCAACCCAACTATGACATCCAGGGTGCAGGATAATCTATATATATAATCGTCTTATCCCGTCTGTCTGTCTGTGTGTCTGTCTGTCTGTCCAGGAAATCCCGCGTCGCTCATTGGTCCGGCAGCGGCCAATCAGCGCCGCGGGATTTCTGAAAAAAGATGGCGGCCGTTAGCGGCTCATCTGCGGGATGGAGCTGAGCGGCGATGCAGCCGGGAGATGAGCGCCGCGAGGCACTCATCTCCCGGCCGTCAACAGCAGAAGGAACCCGTCCGCCGGACCCATCTGCAGGATGGAGATGCAGCCGGGAGATGAGCGGTGCGAGGCGCTCATCTCCCGGCCGGTAGCAGCGGAAGGACCGCCGGCGTCGCTGACCTCCATGCGGAAGGGAGGACCGGGGAGCGGCGCTGCGGGTCGGGATACTTCTGCTGCGAGCGCCCGCTATGTCCCGGGTTCTCGCAGCGTAAGTACCCGCACAGGCAGCGCCGCTCCCCGGTCCTCACCAAGACAATTCGATGATTGGTCGTGGTCTTCGGACCCGACTAATCACTGATCTTAGCGCAAAAGTTAAACACCGCTGTGCTGATTGGTCGCCGACGCTGCCCGCGACCAATCACCGATTTGGGCGCCACATTTAAATATCGGCCACGACCAATCAGCACAGCGGTGTTTAAATGTGGAGTCAAGATCGGTGATTGGTCGCGGCAGATTTAAATTTGGCGCCCAAATCGGTGATTGGTCGCGCACAGCGTCGGCGACCAATCAGCACATAGGTGTTTAAAGGTGGAGCCAAAATGTCCTAAGACTAACTAACTTTCCCCTGTTCCCTCCTTCTAAATATTATTCAGAATCTGCTCCCTTTTTATTTTATTATAATTGTCAGACCTGAAATAACAAGCACTTTCCACCTATTGTGTCCCCCCCATTTCCTTGTAGATTGTAAGCTTGCGAGCAGGGACCTCACTCCTGATGTAACTGTTAAACTGTCTCACCTTGTATTGAATTTATTGTCTGTACATGTCCCCGCTTAATTGTAAAGTGCTGCAGAATATGTTGGCGCTATATAAATAAAAATTATTATTATTATTATCTATCTATCCTATGTGCAGCACCCATTTTCCAATGTACAGTCTATCTGATCTATTCTGTAACACCTGGACAAAACACATTCCTTCCAGATACTTCTATTCTATGCTGAAAACTTTATTATAAGGGAATAATGAAGGGAATCCATCACCAGATATTTGATTTGTAATCTGAGAGCAGAATAAATGAAGGGCTGAGACT
Source organism: Phyllobates terribilis (assembly GCF_046119375.1). Lineage (NCBI taxonomy): Eukaryota > Metazoa > Chordata > Amphibia > Anura > Dendrobatidae > Phyllobates > Phyllobates terribilis. The sequence continues at coordinate 223,858,311 of NW_027362767.1, forward strand.
CTGATTCCAGCGATGTGTCATTTGCTGGTCTGCATGCTGGAATTTTGATACAATCAGAGCTTTCTCTGCTGTAGATCTAGCAGAGCTCGGAATGCTGAGTTGTGGGTGACCCCGCCCACACCACTGATTGGCTGCTTTCTGTGTATAACCCCGCCCACCCATGGATGTGGCAGCTTTCTGTGTACACTGTATATTGACAGAAAGCAGCCAATCAATGATGGGGGCATTGTTGGACCGGGAGGCATGAGAAACCTAGTCTTGTAGTGATAATCTCCTGCTGATAAAATACTGATTTTATTGACAAACAGCCTAATAAGTGACACATCACTGAAATCATTGTGTGCTTGAAGAAAGGACTCGTGGTCCAGACTTATTAAAGGTGGAACCTCAGCACCACAAAAGAAAATGAAATGAGACTGTGGGTCTTGCTGCAGTGTAAATTTATTTTGATCCGGCAAGGAGTCAAAAACAGATCTTGTCCAACGTTTCGACTGGGAATGGTCTTTGTCAAGGACATGTGTAACGGGTGCAGGTAGGCAGAAATAACAATAACGTAAAACGTAAGATCTCTTTCATGTCTAGGAGGACCTGTGTGGAACAAAAGCTGGGAATCAGGAAATGCGGCGAGCAGGGTGTAAGCCGAAAGACATCTTACGTTTTACGTTATTGCTCTACTAGATTTCGGCCTACCTGCACCCGCTACACATGTCCTTGACAAAGACCATTCCCGGTCGAAACATTGGACAAGATCTGTTTTTGACTCCTTGCCGGATCAAAATAAATTTACACTGCAGCAAGACCCACAGTCTCATTTCATTTTCTTTTGTGGTGCTGAGGTTCCACCTTTAATAAGTCTGGACCACGAGTCCTTTCTTCAAGCACACAATTCGTTCAAAAGGGCAGTGTGCCGATCTTTCTCCTTCTAATCACTGAAATCATGTTCTCAACCCCTACCTCATGCTGCTCTCAGATTACATAGCAAAAAACAGCAGACAGGTTCCCTTTAACTGGAATTGCTAAGGATCCTTATGTGTGGCTAATTGTAGCAGGTGGCACCATGCAAAACAGCAGGCAATGGTGGCAAGCAACTGAATACCGGGCATCTGACATTTCAAAAAATTATTAGGATATCTTCAAATGAGCCATCTCATCACAAACTTTGATGGAATACTGCTAACACTTGTCACCAATCTCCCATCAGCATGGGATTTGCCCAATTTAGTCTCCACTAATGACTAGGACCAAGAGGCGAGGACCCTTGCTGAGGGTCTTCTGTGCTGCTGCATGGTGGACTATTGATGGTAATCGGTCAACCACGCAGCTTCTGAAGAAGGTCGCAGAGAACAAATAGTTACCAATTCTTTTAGCGAATGGCACAGATCTGAATGACCAGACCTTCACAGATCTGAGAAGAGTGGAATATCTTAGCAATGTTCTACCAAGATTTGTAGTAAGACAACCCTCTGATCCAGAAGAAACAAAAGCAGGTCAAAATAAAATCATTCTTATATACAATCTGCAACTATGAACTCGACAGAAACAAGTGACATGTCGTAAAAGTTCTGAGATCTCAAAAGGAAACTTTTCCAACAGTAGTCCAATGACTTTGTGTCCCACCGCTGGGCATGCGGTCCACGGCAATGTGCGAAAAGCTGCGTTGTCAAGATAAAGGGAGGAAATTAAAGCCCGTCCATGCTGTGCTGATGAAACCAGATATGCACTGGAACAACAGCACTTCCAGACAGGTTTGTTTGATAAGATGGGAGCTTAATGCCACTTAGGTTCCATCAAGCCTCTGACAGATAAAAGATGCTGAAAACCCAAAAGTGCTATTTCCTTTAAAATGGCAGCACATCAATACCAAAAAAAAAAAAAACAACAACCCAGCTTTATTCTGTTCAAAGTTCACAGCTCTGTATTTCAAGATTTACCAGTCGATAAGATCGTGCGTTTCCATCTCCAGGAGAAGAGTGATTTCTCATTCTTTGAGCTGTTAATGTGTATTGACTGGTTTTCTTTTTCGGACAGTACGACTACAGTTGATTAACTAAAACATATGTTTTCTGATGATACGCTAAATACACAATGAGGATCTATAGAGGAAAAAAAAAAAAAAGCTGCGTCCCTTTTAGTGGGTCACCAACTTAACACTTCAACCTTATTTCTAAAGTTCAGTGGCTACGCCTGCCCAACTTAGTTTTTCTCATTTCAGTCCCCAAATAACATCACATTGTAAATAAATTTAAAAAAAGTAAACTTACAGCTAACATACATAAAACAATGGGGTCAGTTAAAATCCTAATTTATTTGCATTTTGTGATGTTATGTAATTTGACAGACGCAGTCCAACTATGCCCTCACCACTGATTAGCAGCTTTCCGTCAATATACAGTGTACACAGAAAGTAGCCAATCAGTGGTGTGGGTGGGGTTATACACAGAAAGCAGCCAATCAGTGGTGCGGGCGGGGTTATACACAGCTCAGCATTCAGAGCCCTGCTAGATCTTCAGCAGAGAAAACTGTGATTCTATCACAACTACTGCACCCAATATACAAAGTGATACATTGTTGGAATCAGGGTCTCTGTCCCTAACCTATAAACCTACACCATGCTGCTGTCTGATTACATAGCCGTCAGAAAGTTGAATGAAGTTGAATCGGTGACAAATGTAGAGAAAAACAAGTTTAGGTCCACGAACTCCATGTCAGACCCGGATGTATACTGAAGATTTTTCTTAACGTTGACATTCTGCATTGCAATGAGAAACCCTTAAAGGGCAACGGTCAATGGGATCATCCCTCCTAAGCCATCTATATGAGCATGCAGGTCATAGAGAGTTGAATCAAATAACACCTAGACATCTACAATCCAGTGAATGAAAGTCACAATTTACAGTGGGTACAGAAAGTATTCAGACCCCTTTAAATTTTTCACTCTTTGTTTCATTGCAGCCATTTGATAAATTCTAAAAAGTTCATTTTTTTCTCATTAATGTACACTCTGCACCCCATCTTGACTGAAAAAAAACAAATGTAGAACATTTTCAAATTTATTAAAAAAGAAAAACTGAAATATCACATGGTCATAAGTATTCAGACCCTTTGCTCAGTATTGAGTAGAAGCCCCCTTTTGAGCTAGTACAGCCATAAGTCTTCATGGTAATGATGCAACAAGTTTTTCACACCTGGATTTGGGGATCCTCTGCCATTCTTCCTTGAAGATCCTCTCCAGTTCCGTCAGGTTGGATGGTGAACGTTGGTGGACAGCCATTTTCAGGTCTCTCCAGAGATGCTCAATAGGGTTGAGGTCAGGGCTCTGGCTGGGCCAGTCAAGAATGGTCACAGAGTTGTTCTGAAGCCTCTCCTTTGTTATTTTAGCTGTGTGCTTAGGGTCATTGTCTTGTTGGAAGGTGAACCTTCGGCCAAGTCTGAGGTCCAGAGCACTCTGGAAGAGGTTTTCATCTAGGATATCTCTGTACTTGGCCGCATTCATGTTTCCTTCAATTGCAACCAGTCGTCCTGTCCCTGCAGCTGAAAAACACTCCCATAGCATGATGCTGCCACCACCATGTTTCACTGTTGGGATTGTATTGGGCAGGTGATGAGCAGTTCCTGGTTTTCTGCACACAACACCGCATAGAATTATCACCAAAAAGTTCTATCTTCGTCTCATCAGACCAGAGAATCTTATTTCTCATAGTCTGGGAGTCCTTCATGTGTTTTTGAGCAAACTCTATGCGGGCTTTCATATGTCTTGCACTGAGGAGAGGCTTCTGTAAGGTCACTCTGCCATAAAGGCCTCACTGGTGGAGGGCTGCAGTGATAGTTGACTTTGTGGAACTTTCTCCCATCTCCCTACTGCATCTCTGGAGCTCAGCCACAGTGATCTTGGGGTTCTTCTTTACATCTCTCACCAAGGCTCTTCTCCCACGATTGCTCAGTTTGGCTGGATGGCCAGGTCTAGGAAGACTTCTGGTCGTCCCAAATGTCTTCCATTTAAGGATTATGGAGGCCACAGTGCTCTTAGGAACCTTGAGTAATGCAGAAAATCTTTTGTAACCTTGGCCAGATCTGTGCCTTGCCACAATTCTGTCTCTGAGCTCCTTGGGCAGTTCCTTTGAGCTTATGATTCTCATTTGGTCTGACATGCACTGTGAGCTGTGAGGTCTTATATAGACAGGTGTGTGCCTTTCCAAATCAAGTCCTATCAGTTTAATTAAACACAGCTGGACTTCAATGAAGGATTAGAACCATCTCAAGGAGGATCAAGGAAATGGACAGCATGTGACTTAAATATGAGTGTCTGAGCAAAGGGTCTGAATACTTATGACCATGTGATATTTCAGTTTTTCTTTTTTAATAAATTGGCAAAAATTTGTACATTTCTGTTTTTTTCAGTCAGGATGGGGTGCGGAGTGTACTTTAATGAGAAAAAAATGATCTTTTTAGAATTTACCAAATGGCTGCAATGAAACAGAGTGGAAAAATTGAAAGGGGTCTGAATACTTTCCGTACCCACTGTAACTTATATGCAAATGAGCAGGAAAAAATCTCTGAGATCTTTTCAGCTCATTTGCATATGAGGAAAAAAGTTTTTTTTTCAGGAACCATTCATCAGATCGCAGATATCAAGGTATCATTTTATTCAAAATTCTATGACTTGCATGCTTGTATAGGGTAAGTGCCCATGATGCAGATTTGATGCAGAGCGTTTTTGCCTCTCCCTGGCAGAAAAAAACACATGCAGATTTACATGCATTTTTTTTCTGCCAGGGAGAAGCGTTTTTTCAGCGTTTTTACATGCGTTTTCGCATGTGTTTTTTCAAGCGCTTTTCCAAGCGATTTTGAGCATCACTTGGAAAAGTGCTTGACAAATTGGTCACACAATATAAATACATTCAACTGGCATGGATTTATATTGTGTGACCAACTTAGATGCTTTAAATGCTGCATCTATAGTAAAAAAAAATAATAATAATAATTAAAAAGTTAAAAATAAAAAAACCTGTATACTTACCTCTCCGGTCTCCTCCCGGTGGCGGCAATCCTCTCTCCTCGGCATCCCGCGGTGTACTTGCAGGACCTGTGGTGACGTCATTTAGTCAACTGATGGTCCCGCAACCATCACCTGACCGCTGACATCAGCGGTCGCGTGACCATCAGCTGATTAAATGACGTCACCGCAGGTCCTGCCAGTACACCGAGGAGAAAGGACGCTTCCGGGAGGAGACCGGATAGGTTAGTATGCAGGTTTTTTTTATTTTTAACTTTTTGATCCTTTTTTTCACGGCGTGGTAGCCGGGATGAAGAGGAGTTGCAGTCTCCTCTTCATCCCGGGTACCACACGCACCAAGATTACGCCGCAAATTCGCGGCCATTGAATTTAATTGAAACGCAGCAAATCCACATATACCTGCATGTTTGCTGCGTTTCAATGTCCCTCAATGGCCGCGAATTTGCGGCGTAATCGCGGTAGAAATGGTCATGCCGCGTTTTGCAACGCAATGCGAATTCGGCGCACAGCACATCCGAATTCACATTGCTTTGCATGGCAGACGGTTTTACAAAAGTTTTCGTGGCCGTAAAACGCTTCAAGAACGCTACGTGGGCACATAGCCGTAGGAGGGGTGATCCCATTGACAGATGCCCTTTAAGGGTTTCTCATTGCAATGCAGAATGTCACCGTTAAGAAAAATCTTCAGTATGAATCCGGGTCTGACATGGAGTTAGTGGACCTATACTTGCTTTTTTTTCTACATTTGTCACTTATAACGACAGCTCCTGATGTTCCATATGCCCACACATAGATATCTTCCAAGTGTTATTTAGATGAAGACTAACTCACCGTGCTAAGTTTACTGCAACAAATCAGGATCCTGCGCTCGTACAACATACTGGCATAGAGGTGCAGCATATTATTCACATCTACGGCCACAAAATATTCAGTCAGGTTTCTCTGCAAATAGATGAAACAAAACAGTTTGGATTAGGGTTTTATACAAGTAAAAAATGTGGAATAATATGAAAGTTTTGATATAAAAATATCTCAATCTAATCAGCTACTTTACATAGTCGAAAATTTGCAGAGTCTGCAAGAATATATAACAGATTGCCTCAAAGAAACACTTCACGGCCCATACTGCTGTGTAACCCCAAACCATTAAAGACCTGAAAGCTGCCAACCCGTTTACCCCAAACCATTAAAGACCTGAAAGCTGCCAACCCGTTTACCCCAAACCATTAAAGACCTGAAAGCTACCAACCCGTTTACTATGTTACACAGGCTTGGCGTAATGTTACTAAGAAGTGAACTGGATAAATAGTTATTAAAAAGGTTCTCCGGCATCAGAAAAAATAATATCATTAGAAATAAATATGTACGATAGGTAATCTCTACAAGGCTAAGGTCAAACTACTGGATTTTTGGTCTGGGTGCTGTCCGTGAAAAAAAAACGGACAGCTAAAAAACCAATGGTATTAAATAGGGATGGTCCGATGGGCATCATACTGCAGTCCACCATGTCTTTCTGATCTATTATTGGAGATTTCAGGAGTGCTGAAGTAAGATGAGTCCGCTCACACTGTCCACCATGTCCATCTGGTCTAATACTGGAGAAACCACGGGTGCTGAGATAAGAAGATGCTGCTCTCACACTGCTGTCCATCTAATCTAATACTGGCGATACCAAGGGTGGTGAAGTAAGAAGAGGCTGCTCACACTGCTGTCCACCCTGTCTTTCCGATCCATTACTGGAGATCACAAGAGTACTCCGGTAAGAAGAGTCCGCTCACACTGTCCATGTCCAACTGGTCTAATACTGGATATACCATGGGTGTTGAGGTAAGAAGAGGCCACTCACACTGCTGCCCACACGGTCTGACCTAATACTGGAGATACTAAGGGTGCAGAGGTGAGGAGAGGCTGCTCACACTGCTGTTCACCCCGTCTTTCTGAAGGAATACTTGAGATACCAAGGATGCTGATGTAAGAAGAGGCTGCTCACACTGTCCACCATGTTCATCTGGTCAAATATTGGAGATACCACAGGTGCTGAGATAAGAAGATACTGCTCAAACTGCTGTGTATCTTGTTTATCTAATCTAATACTGGAGATACCAGGGTTGCTGAGGTAAGAAAAGGCAGCTCACACTGCTGTCTACCCTGTCTGATTTAATACTGGAGATACCAGGGGTGCAGAAGTGAGGCGAGGCTGCTCACACTACTGTTCACCCCGTCTTTCTGAACTAATACTAGAGATACCAAGGATGCTGATGTAAGCGGCTGCTCACACTGTCCACCATGTCCATCTGGTCTAATACTGGAGATACCAGGGGTGCTGAGGTAAGAAGAGGCTGCTCACACTGCTGTCTACCCTGTCTGATTTAATACTGGAGATACCAGGGGTAAAGAAGTGAGGAGAGGCTGCTCACACTGCTGTTTATTCTGTCTTTCCGAACTAATATTTGAGATACCAGGGATGTTGATGTAAGAAGAGGCTGCTCACACTGCTGTCCACCCTGCCTATATGATCTAACACTAGAGATCCCTCGACTGCTGAGGTAAGAAAAGGCTGATCACACTGCGGTCCATCATGTCTTTCTGATCTAATACTGGAGATACAGGAGTGCAGAGGTAAGAAGAGGCCGATCACACTACTGTCCACCATGTCTTTCTGATCTAATACTGGAGAGATCCCAGGGTTGATGAGGTAAGATGAGGCCACTGATGCTACTGTTCACCCTGTCTATCTGATCTAGGGGTACTGAGGTAAGAAGAGGCAGCTCACACTGTTGCCCATCCTATCTTTCTGATCCAATACTGAAGAAATCAGGGTGCTGAGCTTACCCCACTTGGAAGGTTTTTTTTTCCAACTTTTCAGCAAATTATTTTGTAAAATGAATGGTATTATTCTCTTGGAAGAAAGGGAAGAAAAATTGAAAGCTTTAAAATGAAAAAAATGGCAGTGTCTATAAGGGTTAAACATTAAGGATGCATTAAAATTTCAGCAAATCTACTATATAATCGGCTTATCCCGTCTGTCTGTCTGTCTGTCCAGGAAATCCCGCGTCGCTGATTGGTCCGGCCGCGGCCAATCAGCAACGTGGGATTTCAGAACAAGATGGCGGTCGTTAGCGGCCCATCTGCCGCACAGAGGTCAGCGGCGATGCAGCCAGGAGATGACCGGCGCTAGTCGGTCATCTCCCGACTGCTCGCAGCAGAAGTACCCCGACCAGCGGCCTAGGCGGAGCCGCTCCCCGGTCCTCCCTTCACACTTGCTGTCGGGAGATCAGCGGCCCTAGCCACTGATCTCCCGACGGTAGCCGCATGGAGGTCAACGGCGATGCAGCCGAGAGATGACCGGCTCTAGCCGGTCATCTCCCGGCTGCTCGCAGCGGAAGTACCCGCACAGGCAGCGCCGCTCCCCGGTCCTCACTAGCACGGTTCGCTGATTGGTCGTGCTCTCGATAATCATACATGCCATCGATACTTGCAGTTATCCTAGATTCCACATATCCATTTCTTTGAACAGAAGACCATATATTCCCTTGAGTCAACACATGTTATTAATATAACTTAAAAAAAAAAAAAAACTTTCAAAACTTTTTAGTCATATTACAAGTGTACAGGGTAATGACATCAGTTACATGAATTCACTTATAGTTTGATAGCTATAATACAATCCACTTTAAATGGAAACGATAAAATGATACATAAAAAGAACTACTTGGCAAAGGATAATGTTTTTAATGCAAAAGAGAAAAAGTGTGACTTTTTGTGGGCAGTTTTAGTGCACTGAAGAATTTATTGTGTCGATTTAAAAAAAAAATGGAATTTAGTAAGGCAGCGAACTTGTTACTGGCGTGGAATACTTTTCCAATTAAAGAAAGGGAATAATTTTTTAACCTGTGCATTAAATCAAGTATAAAATAAAAAAAAAATTGCAAGGCAATAATTTACATTATCAGCTTCGTTTTTTGGTTATATGTTCTTAGAACATTTTGGACAATCACTACTCTCTAATAAGTTACTTTGACTGGACGATGACAAAAACCAACAACGTGTATCGCCATATAAGGATGGCTTCCTCAGAGGTTTGAGCCATCTTTGCGGTTGAGAATCTAAATGGTATACTTGTTGAAGAATTACCTTTTTTGCACTAAACACCTTGGATTACATATAGTAGCAGAAAACTTTTCATATGTTCACATTTGTTAAGCACCATTTCGATACTAAATTATTTACCCATTCATATATTTATTATTTGCTTTATAATCAGTTGTCCATCCACCTTGTAATTGATGGTTTGTTGTGTGAGGGTGGTCCACTGTCTTATCAAGAGCTTCTACTGAGGATTTTACAACCATGGAAGTATGAAGTTGTCTTTAAATTAGGAAAGAGGGTATAGAGGTATGTGTCAACAGAAAAAGGAGCCCGTATAGAGGTTTGATTGTTTCATACATTACATTAAAGAGACGTTTTCATCAGAAAATGACCCATCGTTTAAATCAGGTTTTTGTTTAAAGCTAATTTGTATTTTTTTTCTTCCATTTCAAAGATTGGATTAAAAATAAAAAATATTGCAATTCTCATACACTTATTTTTTTTATTCAGACTTCCTATTGTTTCAGGAAACAACACGTGTACATTAACCATAATGAACAGGCCCCAATCCTATATTTTGTATTGAAGCATCTAATGAGCGTGTGCAAGGGACATGGTGAAGAGAAGCAGGGCCAGCTGTGACATAGTCTATTGTGATTGGTGGATCTAATGTTATCATCTGTGTGTAGCGGTGTTACCGGTTATTGTAATCCTGCCTCTGATGATAAGGAAACTGCTGAAAGCTCTTCCTGAAAGGACAGGAAAAAGGAGTATAAAAAGTCTCAGTAGTCCCTATTAAAAATTGGTAAATTAGGACCTAGGACAAGAGGACTTGGTGCTGGTTTTGCTCCAATGATGTTGAGATTGCAAACTTGTCCACAAACGTCATGGCCGAGAACTTGATTAGAAACTGATCAGATACAGAAGGGGATTGGAAAGTATGAACAGAAGACACTTCTGGAATGTTTCAGATCCAGCCTAATGAGATCTGAAATTAATCTAGTCACAACTACATTATATTCTGGTGCTAAAAGGGTTACATTAGCCATAAAATCTCTGGGGAAGGGGACCCAAATACCTGCTTCTGGCAGAGCTGCGTAAAGTCTTCTATAAACACCACATTTACTGCAGACTATAAAAGAGCAAGAGCCTGATCTTAAAGAGGTGTTTCACTTGGACGTAGAACGCAGAGCGCTCCTTCCAGATAAAGGCCAAATTCTATCCTCTCTCACTTCATAGACCTTAAGAAAACTTCCAGGTGCCATGACGTTTTATGGAAGCATAAAAGAATCTAATTCAGCTTTTTCGAAACCTATTTATGATTAGCATTAAAACGCAAAAAAAAAGGGGATATGTGAGCAAAATCTGTCTGTGCGTACATGCCGTCATATGTACATAAGTGGAAAGAAACTTTACGTATACCACTTGGACTACCACATCTATGACACTTTACCGTTACACTGGAGATCGGACAAAGCAATATCTATTACCTCTGCAAACATTTACGTTCCTTTCAATAATCATCAATGATACATTATCTGTATTTGTATTTAAATTGTGTCAATTTTAGGACATTATATACGGCAGCTAAATACAGTATATAACGTCACAATGAGGGCGGAAAGGAATACAGCTGTTTCTGCTATTTTTTTATGACACCATAGTGCAGTCAGTCGTATTGGTGGGCGGGATGTCTGTGCTCTTTAACATATACAAATGGCCTCTTTACAGAGGAATTGAATTCTAGCGCCACCTATTGGAAGCAACAATCCTAAAAGTCAATATCGACCCTTTAACGAGCCTTGCCACACGACTTAGGATAAAAGCCAAACCAGAATCTCAATTTGAAAAAACGTGTTTCGGGGTGTTTGCCCCTCCTCAGTGCAAAGCATAATATCTGATTTAGCTGTATGGGAGGCCTCTGACTGGGGCCAATGGGTCATGGTTATCCATGTGGAGAGGGACATGCTTGACAAGCCAGGGTAACCTCCTCTTCCTCTCAGAAGTAGCAATATGCATATTTAGTTTCCCAGAGGAGCATTGCATGGCTCCTAACATAAGTCTCCTAACATTGGCATGTCACTCACCACAAACGTTACCCTTTTTTGTTACCGTTTTCTAAGAGCATGAGATGCTTCAGGACACGTCAGCATTTTTTGACCTGAAGTATCTTTTTTTTTAATCTCTATGGTCATTTCCTGAGCACTTGCTATGTTTTTTGTTTTTTTTGATTGCCGGCTACAATCTCTAGAATTGGAGACTGCAGATGAAGATCGGGGCACCTTTCAGACGTGAAGTTTATTAGTAAGTACAATTTTTTCTAACTTGACAACCCCCTTTAAGGTCACTGTCCAATTAAGATGTGAAATAGTGGTATGAGATTTGAGGTTGCCCGGGAAAAAAACGTTGTTGCCATAAAGATGGCATTGTAATTGCTTTGCTTTCATTGTACTACAGTCAGGAAAGTTTGTACCTAATGAAATTGTATATTATGCCTAAACATCAACTGTCATGTTAAAGTCAGAACAATGTGAGGCAAGTAAAGGGGTTTATCCAGGATTTCATGTAATAGGTAGCTAGGATATCCAATCAATTCTGATCACTGGTGGTCTGACAGCCAGGACCCCGTGAATCCTCAGACTTTCCCTGCACTTTGCATCATGTGTGGGAAGTCCACTTTACAATGGATTGCGGGAGTGCCACACTGTCCAGTTGATCGTCAGAGATCCCAGTGATCACACCGGCCCTGATCGTTACATAGGATAAGAAAAAGACACAGGTCCATCAAGCTAAATCTTTCTCCACCAGTTATACATCATGTATCACTAGGTTATCTATAACCCACAATGTCCTCTGTGATGAGAAAAGCATCCAGCCCCTTTTTAAATGCCGATATAATGTCTGCCATCACTACCTCTTATGGTCGGCATTCCACAGTCTGACTGCTCTAACTGTAAAGAACCCTTTCATATTCTTTTTTTTTTAATTCATTTTATTGACTATTATACAACATAACAAGGTTACATCATACAACAGAAGGACAAATTGCATTTTGCATTGCTTATTAATTGTTATGCCTTCTAAGCGCCGCCTTACTCATCGTGTGTTTCGCTCTGCTCCGTCCAGTACCCAACCATCGCCCTGCATTGCCTTGTGGTGGTCATGAGTCATAGGGAGGCACGGCAGAACTCTGTAGGAATTTGTATCCACCTTGTCCTTCAAAGATTTGCTTCCCCAGCCTATCTATATATCAGGCGACTCCACCCTGCATTCCTCACCTGAACGTTGGTTCCTAGCACCTGTTCATGCACATCACCATATTCGGCCTCCTATTAACGACCCGGCTTCTTTACCCGTCCTGTCTGACCTCTCTGCTCCTGACCTCTGCTACGTATATCGAACCTGTGCTGCCTGCCCTGATCTCAGATTGTCTGACCACATCTTTGTCTTTGCCCCCCTGTACCTCGTACCCACTCCTCTGACCCGCCGGTCAGCTGCTGCAGTCCCGGGGAATGCCATGGAGTCATACCTGGTGTCTACTGGTGGTCCAGACTATCCTCACCATCAGAGTCTCTAGTGATTAACCTGGAAGACACTTAGTCACACCTCTCCAGGGTAATCCCGGCCCATGGTGCAGTGGGTCCACACCCACCAGAGTTACATTAATACTTTCTTGCAAAGTTAATCTTGCACTTAACATATAATGGGTCTAACATCTTAACCTAAAACATAAGACACTCATGTCAAGCACCAAATATCCCATACTTTAGGCATGAGAGACTACTCCTCATCACCTGGGGACTAATGTGAGCCATAGAGGAATCAAACCAAGGCTTGCATACCTTATTGCATTTTTGAGAACAATAACTATTTTTATATACCACCCCCTCATATGAAACTGCAGTATTTACCATACTGACCCAGTGTGAGATCCTCAGGGGTCTTCTATCCATCCAAACACTTTAATATTTAGAAGCCGGAATCGCCTAATTAATGTTTCCTGTCCTTCGTTAGGTCCTTGGAAAGTATAAATCCTAGCAATACTACACTAACACATTAACACTAAGAAACTTTACCAAAAATAACATCACATAAATTGACATTATTTTAGTAAAGCCGGGTCCTCAAGCATCCTGTCACGGGTTTACCGCGACAGAGAGGAGCCAGAAGACCGCGCCGTCTGATTTCCCCTACTCCTGCACTGACTAGAAGCACTTCTCCTTCATATTAAATACTGCAGGTTTCTTCTAGCAGTGCAGGGGTTAATCTGCTCAGTTGTGAGTTCCTGGAAGCTTACCTGCTGCATTAAGCTGTTCAGAGTTGGCAACTCCCCGCCCCTACATGTAATGAGTTCTGGCAAGCAGTTATTGCTAGAGCTAGCCTCATTGCTGCACGGTTTCAGGAGTTGGTGGAGAGTTGTTTTTGAGATGGCGTTTGGTGGAGCTATCTGAGACTGTTGCGTGGTTTTGGTCGTGTGCAAATACTCTCCTTCTCCTACTCTGATTTTTGCTCCATCCTCCACTCCCCTTTGTTTTCCTCTGTTGTTTGTGTGAGCATATTTGTATGAAAGGTATTTTCCTTTATCCCTGTCCGTATTACCTTGTAAGACTGGTTGGTGTATTGCCATACACTACTACTTCCCTCTTCCCTGGGTGGGGGGAGAGAACAGACTGATGGCGGATTCAGGAGCTCAGCAAGGTACGAGGCCCCGATATCTTCACCTTCAGGAGTAATCTGGGGAACAGGACCAGTTAGGGCGCCCCTAGCGTTAGGGACAGGGAAGAAGCCCATGGTCCCGGGCTACCCGAGCCATGACACATGCAGGGTTAAGCCTAGGGTGTTCCGTGTCGTCATAACAAAAAGGGCTTTGTATTCTGAATTACACAATAGTATTGCATATTAGTACTGGTAAACGTTTCCATTTTCCAGCAATAAAAGTAATAACCCAACAGTTCTCCTTGTAAAAGCCAGGGCTGGAAAAAAAAACAGACACAATAGGATTTGTACGATCATTTATTCATGGCTCTGCGATACAGTACAACATTCTGGTTTATATGGTGTGCGGACTTGGCTGTTTATATTGCCTGGAGACCACTGTATCCTCTGTATCTGACAGTCTTTGCACTGCTTTGGCATTATGTGGTATTGTATACTGAGGCTTGTTTAAAGGTGAATCCCGCACTCACATATAGCTTTTCACTTAATGCAACAGGTCTGCAAATCCAGATCCTAAACCCAGCCAATCAACACACGTGCGGTTATATAACAGGGGCTTTGCAGATAATATTTATGGATTAGTCAGCTTTATGACTGCATAAAAATACAGATCCATTTACATTGTATTCTTACTGCATCAACACCTCCTCTTAAAGGGCAATTATACAACTTAGAACAAATACCCTACCCAGTTCTTCATGCCATACGGCAGAGGGAGGTCGATGACAGTTGATTCCACTGCTATAGGTACACGTCCAAAATTCTTCAGTGCGGTTTTCTACTATATAAACTTATACAATATGTCAAGTCTATTAGTACAAGCTACTATAATCTTTCCAATACATACAATTTGCAATCCCTAATATTTCATTAAAGGGAATCTGTCACCAGGTTTTTGCTATGTAATCTGAGAGCAACATGATTTAGTAACAAAAAACCTGATTTCAGCGATGTGTCACTTAGTTTACTGGGTGAAACAGTTGTAATAAAATCCCTGTTTTATCTGCTGCAGATCTAGCAGAGCCCAGAATGAGTCAATGAGTCATTGAGTCATGTGACAGGTCACGCGACCGCCGACGTCAGCGGTCGCGTGACCTGTCACATGACTCAATGACGTCATGTCAGGTCCTCACACCACCGCGAGCCGCCCAACACACCGCATGCATCGCTGAGGAGGCCGGGGGCCATCAGAGGGTAAGTATAATCTTTATTTTTTATTTGAAATTCTTTTTTTTTTTTTTTTTTTTTTTTTTTAAGTTTCTATGGTACCCGGGTCCTGAGGAGAGTCTCCTCTTCTCCAGACCCGGGTACCATCCGCACATTGAATCGCTTAATATCCGCATGTGCAGATGCAGTGATGCGGATATCAAGTGTTTTCAATGCAAGTCAATGGCGGAAATTACGCTGCGTGTCCGCAAAATTAATGGACATGCTGCATATTTTTCCACAATGATAATCCGCAGCTTAAATTTCCGCAGCATGTGCACAGCACATGCGGATTATCATTGGGGAAAAGCGTTTTTTAAGCGTTTTCGCTGCGGAAATTCTGCGGCAAATACGCTTGAAAAATGCATAGTGGGCACGCAGCCTTAATATTACTCAGGGGAAAGAAATTTCTTTTTGGCATAGTTCACTACCCCCCTGGGAAGGTGCCTATCTGGCATTGAGATTAGCTGTAATAAGTGCTTGCCTTTCCTATAACCATGTTAAGTGCTAAGCGCAATTTTGGGGCAGATGCTTCCAATGCCAGTTCCTGACAGTTTGGTGAGCAAAATGCTCACGAGAAATTCTCCTTGGCTGGATTACTAGGGCTTTTAATACTATATATATTACTATATATATATATGAAAAGTACTAGAGCCCATTGTTATTAGAGGGGTTTCTTCTATCTTCAGGAGCACACTACTCCCCTGCCTCCTGGCTTCCTGTTTGAAGGAAGCAGCGTGCTCCTGAAGAGTGACCGTTCGGCCAGCAGCATGGCTACGCCTTAGTGGCATTGTCGCTTTTGGACCATGAATATTACCCACCTGTACAAACATCTATCGAACCAGTAAGAAATATCTCGTTGGTTTCCCTTCTAAACAAAAATACGTTTTGACAAGTCAGCTTTATGGGAATCCAAAACGAATTGTTCATCAGGTTTGAAGTAGAGGGCAGGGATCAGAATTTCCACCTTAATCTTATGGTTTACTCAGAGGTAAAAGTTCATTTTGATAAGTCTCTTATCTTTTTCACTGCATAATTATATCGAAACAAGCATTCTTCTCGATAGTCATGCAGTGTAAATGGGCTAGCAATCACCCGCTCCTTCGTCGGGTGAAATGATCTTTCGGTTTGAAATCTTGACAGCCATGCCAGCGAGTTGTTTTTTTTTTTTTTTCAATGATCGTGGCAAACAAAACTCTGACACAAAGCATCATAATTACAATGTTATTCCATATTGTAGCAGTTTGATTCTTATCCGGAGAAGCATTACTCGTGAGAAATAACACATACTTACGACACTGCAGAAAACACTTAAACCTCCTTAAAATGTAGTAATTATTTAAACGCTTTGATTTTATGCTGCACACCGCGGGTCAACCGCTGCAAACCCATTAATATTTATGACAGGGTATCGCCTGTATTTATCTACATTAAGACGCCTACATGAATGCTAATGTGTATGTGAGAAGGACAAAAACAAATTGAGACTCCACTATGGTCTTATGTATACAGATAAGAAATATGCACAATATATTTAACTAGGTTTTGTAAAATTACTTGGAAGGAACTGACGGGGAAAAAAAAAAAACTCCACGGGGGGAATTTGCTCGCGCGGTGTTAAGAAAGAGGAATGTTAAAATGTGCTGGTGTACACATAATGCATTCCCATAAATTACACAATCTGTACATTATCTAGAATTATACAAACACATTAAGACTTTCTAAATAATAGAGTTCAGGTGGTAACAATGCGGGATGTCGCACCAAAGAGCAGAAAGCAAATCGACGCCAATGGGACCGTCATCGACCTCAAAACAGAGCAAACTCGCCCAAATTCTGCAATGCAGGGTCACTTCTAAAGATGCAATTCCTGGTCCGAATGTAGAGGCCTCTTCATACATGAGAGTAAACTTGGCCAAATCTAGCAATCTTGGCATGACTAACTACCTGTGTGTGTGGCCTTTAGACTTTTTTCCCGATGGGTGATGTTGGGGCACTGAAAAAGGGATTTTTTCAGTTTCAGAAATCCCTTGTCCCCAGGCGCAGTTTGTTGTAAGAAAATAAACTGTGCTTTACTTCCTTTCCAGCCCTGAGTCTCCGCCGTTGCACACAAAGTCTGTTATTGTCTGCAGTGTTGATGTCATGTCGACAGCGCTGCAGCCAATCATCAAGCTCAGCAGATCGAGCTGCTGAGCTCAGTTATTTACTGCAGAGCTGTCGACGTGACGTCAGCGCTGGGGACAATAACGGACGTCAGCAGCAGCCCCGGCGACTCATACAGGACCCGGGAAGGATGAGAAAACAAAACTGCAGTCAGAGTAGAAGGTTTTTATGAAATCAGAAAAAAATCCTTTAAAGGGAACCTGACACTAGACTCATGCTACCCCAACCTCAAGCAGTATGAATCAGAGCCTGGAGGCACGAGGTTTGCCCTTCCCTGAAACTAGTGCACGTATATTGGTTGTCAGGTCTCTCCCAGGCTCAGGAGCCGAGCCTGCTTGATACCAGGTAGATGCCGGCTGTGTTATGTAGCTGGCATCTGCCTGTAACAGCAGCAGCCGGGTCTCGCTCCGATTGTCACAGTTTAACCATTTAAAAGCCGATGTTAATCTCTGACTTCGACATTTAACTGATGTTATTGCCAGTGCATGCGCGAACCACCTCCCATTGGCCCCCTGCATTGCGATCGCGGAGAACAGATGGGTTGACAAGGCAGCCATGGACTTACTGAAGGCCGTAACTGTCATCTTGGTCCTCCGATGAAACTCATCTACAGCCTGAACTCCATAGGAGACTGTGATTTTTCTATACACTGGAATACCGTGATATTGAAGTATATAACATAAGTAGACGATTGCTGCTTTAAGTGCCCTAACGCAACTAAACAATATAGTAAAAAAATATATATATATATATATATATATATATATATATACACACACACACATACACACACACACAATCACTGTATTATATACTATGTATACTGTAAAAATATAAATATATATATACGTGTGAGAGTAAAATATAAGAATTTGAATCATCCAAATTCCCCATTAATAATAAAGAAATAAAAAAAATAATAGAAAAGTAAACATATTTGGTATTGGCCAAAAAAGTACAATCTAGCAAAATATAAACTTATTAAAACCTTATGTCAAATTCCGAAAAAAAAAAAGGCAGAACAAAACTCCAGAATTTCCATTTTTGAGTCACCGTATGTACTTCATAATAAAATAATATTTTTTTATTGTACAATGAATGGCATGAACAAAAAACTCCAAAAACAATAGCGGAATTGTGATGTGCATTTTTTTCCCCAATTTCAATGCACTTGGAATTTTTTTTCTATTTTTTTTAGTACATTATTTGGTGAAATTAATAAAAACTACAACCTATCCTGCAAAAACACACAAGCCCTCGTACGGCTCTGTCAACAGAAAAATAAAAACAATAATTCTATTAGAACAAGTGGAGGAAAAAAAAAAATCAGAAAAAAAAAAAATACCAGAGTCGTTAACGGGTTCAAAAAGACCAATTCTCCAAGGCCAAAATCTTTGGGTTTAGGATTACCAAATGTGGACATCAACGATGGGTCACTGTTCCCCAATTCTAATGACCAGGTGACCATGAAGATGGTCTTCAATAAGGCTAAGTGCCCACGATGCAGAAATGCTGCGGAGTGCTTCTGCATCTCCCTGGCAGAAAAAATGCATGCGGATTGTACATGCGGATTGTACATGCGGATTGTACATGCGTTTTTTCTGCCAGGTAGAAGTGTTTGTGAAGCGTTTTGCACATGCATTTCTGCATGCGGGTTATCAAGCGCTTTCCAAGCGATTTTAGCATCACTTGGAAAAAAAGCTTGACAACTTGGTCACACTATATAAATCCTTGCAACCGGCATGAATTTATGTTGTGTGACAAAGTTACGATGCTGCAAATGCAGCATCAATAATAAAAAAATAAAAAAAAAACACATTATACTCATCTTCCGATGGCCCCCGGTCTCCTTCTCCGATGCGCCCAATGTCTTCGGCGGCTCGTGGTGCTCTAAAAAGGACCTTCCATGATGTCATTGATTCATGTGACAGGTCACGCGACCGCCGACGTCAGCGGTCGCGTGACCTGTCACGTCTAAATGACGTCATGGAAGGTCCTTTTTAGAGCACCACAAGCCGCCGGAGACACTGGGCGCATCGGAGAAGGAGACCGGGGGCCATCGGAAGATGAGTATAATGTGTTTTTTTAATTTTAAGTCTTTTTTAACTACAGGTACTATGGTACCCGGGTCTGGAGGAGAGTCTCCTCTTCTCCAGACCCGGGTACCATCTGCGCATTGAATCGCATAACATCCGCATGCACACTTGTATGTGGTCCAATGCAAGTCAATGGCGGCGATTTTGCCGCGATTCCGTTAAATTAATAGTTGTGCTGCGGATTATTCCGCAAAGATAATCAGTAGTGGAAATTTCCGAGCATGTGCACAGAACATGTGGATTATCATTGGGAAACATGGCAGACAAGTTAACAAGTGTTTTTAATGCGTTTTCGCGGCGGAAATGGCGCTGCGGAAACGCAATAAATCCGCGTCATGGGCACACAGCCTAAAAAGCGAAATTCAGAGAAACGATAAAGCAAACGTGAATACTAGAGACCTACAAATATGCTGGCATTTGACATTTGATAGATTAGTTGGCTGGTCAGATGGTGATGTGTCCTTCAGGTCATAATGTCAGGGACAGGGCTAGCCCCTAATCTTGCCTATGGAGATAAATGAGTGACTTTGTCCAGCTGCTGACCTTTAGGATAATGAAACTGTAGAATGAGATAGATACATATTGGAAGTGACTAGCGATGGCTCGTGCTACAAGCCGACGTATTGCTGGGTACTCACATTCTCAGGAATACTGGGCAGCTCTCGAGAATCAGGCACTGTGAAGTAGGAATGCTGGAGGGGAAAAAAGGAGAAAATGGTTAAAAAAAAATGATAGGGAACAAAAAAAAAAAAAGTAGTAGACGTGAGAGTGAGCCAAGCGAAGGGAGAACTCTGACCACAAACACTGTTCAAAGAAATCCCCAACATGAAAGAAAGATGGAAATTTTACTTTACCACACTTCATAATAAAAAAAAAGTGCGTGCACTGGGATCTGAAGCCGAATGCATCTGCCAGATGGAGGGTGATGGCTGCACGGCAATCGGCTCCATACTGTGACATATCAGTGGCTTCACTCATCACCGGAAGCAGCATTTATGACAAGTGACGAGCTGATTGTGTTTCGCTATGAATTCCTAATAAATTCTTAGTGTAAAACCAGAAGCATCCATGGGCCTGACGTCTTTTTACAGAAATTGGGTATTAAATATGATCAATTAGGCGCATTGGACTTTTGGAACATTGTGTCAAAAATCATCTTTAAGGGAATATGACACCGGGATTGTTCCATCTAATCTGACGACAGCATGATATAAAGACAGAGACCCCAATTCCAGCGATGTATAACTTAATGGCCTGCTTGTTGCAGTTTTGATAAAATCATAGTTTTATCAGGAAGAGATTACCACTAGAGGACTAGTAAACCTGCTGCTTAGTAGTTCAACCCCGCCCCCAAAACTGATTGGCCAGTTTCTTATCTTCTCAAAAAGCTGCCAATCAGTGGTGTGGGCGGGGTTATACAGTGCTCAGCATTCAGTGAACTGCTAGATCTGCATCAGATACAACTGGGATTTTATCAAAACTACAGCAAGCAGCCCAGTAAGTGACACATCGCTGCAATCAGGGTCTCTGCCCCTACAATATGCTGCTCTCAGATGGGGGTGGCAAAAACATGGTGACATATACCCTTTAAGGTGAGTTCAGATATTGTAGTCAAATCATGTTGTTTTTTTTCCCAATGAAATAGACATTCATTGATTTTTAGCAAATGACTACAGCATTGAAAATCCAAGAGATGAGCTGGGATGTGGAATTACATTATGAGCAATCATCTAGTGCAATGTTAGCTTCGCAACCAGGCAAAATTTGATTTTGATAGTTTTCCACTGATATCTTGCTGCCGCTGTATATATTTGTATTATAGAAGTAGTTTTCCAGAAAAGCGGAGATAAACTCGCTGCCGTGCAGACTTAGTTATGTGCTCACCTGCACTTATAAACAGATCAATTCAATGACATTATATCAGATTTTGCACAGAATCCAATGATATAACATAAGGCCTCAGTGACAGATCTGTATGATGAAGTGCAAACCGCCAAAATTTATTGCACGTCTGGGTAATAGGAGCGATCAGGTACAAGGGAGCAAGTTGGTACCGGACACCTCTGGTGGTGGCTTATTCCCTTGAGAACAAAACATGCAACATGCTCAATCCTCCCGAGTTGGTAGACCGCCATACACCTTAGACAGTCAGACCAAAATCAGTAGGTTCTGCTGATATTTTTCAGATGTGTTTGGCTAGCTTTAGTATCGGTGCCAAGCCTAAACAACTCCTAGTCAAGACAGCTGGTCACTGGGCATGTTAGAAGGCAAAGCCATGGTGCTCAGGCGCAGCTAATAATCAGCTGAGCCTCATTACTTGCGTTTGAAACGAGACGAGCATTTAATGAAATCTTGTAGGTCTTTCAGTTTCTTATGGATTCTCAAACTCCAATCTGCTCTTTTCTCAAACTTGATTTACAAAAATGCTAGAGCATGCCCTCCTCATCTCCCAGCTAGACTACTGCAACATCCTTCTCGGTGGCCTCCCATCTAGTAGTCTTACATCCCTCCAATTGATTCTTCACTTTACTACACGAATAATCCACCTGTAACGCTGATGGATGTGGACCCACTGCGCCACAGTCTGGGCTTACCCTGGAGGAGCGTGACTAAGTGTCTATCGGGTATTCACTAGAGCCTCTAATGGTGAGGATAGGCTGGGCCGCTGGTGGGCACCAGCTACCACCCCAGGGCAGCCCCCAGGACGGCAGCAGCTGGCCCACGGATCAGAGCAGGTATACGAGGTACAGGAGGGGCAAAACAGAAGCATAGTCAGACGGTCCAGAGTCAGGGCAGGCAGCACGGGTTCAGAAAACTGAACCGAGGTCAGGAGCGGAGAGATCAGACATAACGGGTCAAAGAGCTGGGTCAGTAACAGGTGAGACGAGACGAAATAACACAGGACTGATTGCTGAAACTGACAGGAACCTAAGCACAGGCAAAGGAGTGGAGGGCGGTGCTGCCTAACATATAGCACCTGCGGGATGGTGATTGGCTGGAGAATCAAAATCCTGGAGAACACAGCAGGGTTAAATTCCTGTAGGATCTGGCCACGCCCCCTATAGCCATGTGCAGAGTTGGAATTGTTGCATGGACTCAGTGCGGCGGCCAGGCAGAGTAGCGAACGCAGTGAGTAGCACGGCAGCGGGAGCGCATGCGAGTTACCACCATGACACCACCTCTGCCAATTCTCCCACTGGCTCCCGAATGCACAGAGAACACAGTTCAAAATACTAGCAATGATTTATAAGGCTATCCATATCCTGTCTCCTCCATATATCTGGGATCCTAAATTCCCACTATCTTCCCACTCATAATCTCCAGCCCTCATTAGATCTCCTTCTCTCCTTGTCCGCTCCTCACACAACTATCTCCATGATTTCTCTCGTGCTTCTTCCATACTCTGGACTGAGTTACCCCAACTAATCAAGACTCTCCCTGACCATCAAAATCTTCAAAAATAACCCCAAAACCCACCTCTTCAAGAATGCCTACAATCCGCCAGGACATATCAGCGGCTTTTACCCTCACCTACTGTAGCCTTCCCTTGTAGATTATAAGCCCTCGTGGGCAGAGTCCTCGCTCCCATTGCACCTGGCACTCAGCCTTGTGACTAAGGGAGCTATAAAATAAAGAATATTAATAACATCTAACATTTATGTAAAAATTATTATTATTGCATTTACTGTAGCGATGACCATAGTGCATCCTCTGATTTTTTATCTCTTGTTACTTTCTAATTGCCTTTATGTTTCTTCATTTCCTTTTACGTTACTTATTTAGAGATGGCTTTGTGTGTTAGGCTCTATAAAGGGTCTATCCATTTCTGTTGATATTTTTTTTTACTTAAATGCATGTATTTGGGGCTAAAATAATTTTTGCTATCGAATTTCATCAAAAATTAGACCGTAAGAACGAGTTCACTGACAGATTATCAGTTAACCCATTCAGCAGCCAGTAAAAGACAATACAATGCAAAATCTATAGAAGGCAATCGGCGCTAAATTTGGAATGAAACCCAATTATAAAAATTATATTTAGCCAAAAAGAAATACAAGGAATCTGTCATCAGGTTTTGCTACGTAATCTGACAGCTGCATGATGTAGGGACAGAGACTTTGATTCTGGCGCTGTGTCACTTAGTTTATTGATTGCAGAAGTTGTGATACAATCACAGTTTTCTCTGCTGCTCATGCTGAGAATGCTGAGCTGTGTATAACCCCGCCCATACCACTAATTGGCTGCTTTCTGTGTATAACCCCGCCCACACCACTGACTGGCTGCTTTCTGTGTATAACCCCGCCCACACCACTGACTGGCTGCTTTCTGTGTATAACCCCGCCCACACCACTGACTGGCTGCTTTCTGTGTATAACACCGCCCACACCACTTATTGGCAGCTTTCTGTGTACACTGTATATTGACAGAAAGCAGCCACTCAATGGTGGGGGTGTGGCTGGACCAGAAGGCACGAGTCCCGCAGTGATAATCTCCTGCTGATAAAACACTAATTTTATAAAAACAGCAAAACACAGCCCAGTAAGTGACACATCGCTGTAATCAGGGTCTCATGCTGCTCTCAAATTACACAGGAAAAGCCTGCTGACAGATTCCCTTTAAGTAAGAATAAAAATGTCCCTAAAAGTAGACAAAACACCCACTTAAAATCATTTGCCCTATATAGAACTGTCGTTTAGGATCCCACTTTGCCACTCTGTACATAGAGCTTTAATTATTCCATAATATTGAAGATATCCCCATCCATAACATCTGGCATCACATCTGCTATACTTCTCTGAAAATCTGCAGGAGTCACTTGTGAATTGCTGTGTTGTGATAGCAATATCACTCCGTTTCAATGTATGCAATGCAAACGGTAATGAAAACTTTTCTGCATTGCACTTAAATACGTTCCATCAAGTGGATTTTTGACAGGGTAAACTAGTATTTAAACAGGATTAAACTACGGAAGGCGCAACACTGTCACAAGTTCTAAAGATACAACAGGAAAAAATATTAAAAATCAATGACAGATTTGCTTTAAAGACGTTTTCATTTTTTTTCCAGGCAAGAAAATTATGACATATGTTATGAGAATGGAAGAGAAAACAATACCAAGAGAGATTATAGATCTACCCAAAAGGAAGAAAAAAACATATACACAACATAACCTGCAGCGCGCGGCTCTCCAAGGCTTGACAGGTAGTAATGGGCGATCGAGATGACAGCGCATCACAGGGATGAACATCAAAAAGTGGTCACAATATACAGAGAGAAAGAAAAAGCCTGCGCTGCGCCCCCCAGTGATATTCGGACTTTGTGAATAACTAATGTGCCGGAAGAGACCCGAGCAGAGAGCTCCTTGAGCAATGTCTTTGATAGCATTTCATCCTTCTGCTCGAGTGCACGGGATACGTTGGGAGGGAAACTGTCAGCATTCCTAGAATCCACTGGCCTGAGAATGGGGGGCAAGGTATAATGCCGGTGGACTACTAGGCATGGGGAAAGTGACTCCTCTGCAGGTCACACAGGCCTTTCCGGTGACACAGAATCATTGTGGTCCCTGCCAGCTGGTGACTTCTCAAAGCCTACCAACTGCAACCTGTCAGGAAGGGGCGATGGACATTAGCTAGAAGGAGCTTCTGGAGGAGCAGATGATATAAAAAAAGAAGAGATGGGCTTGCATCAAGAAATGTGAAGAAGACATGCGATGAACATATGTTAGAAAATAGGTCACGTTACATCCATGAAACTACGATATGTGACTCATTGGGGCCACATGTATCAGAAAACTGGCTTAATTTGTGCCAAAAAAACCTGGCTTTCATGCCTTCCATACTTTTGAGTGTTTGTGGGATGTATACATAATGTTTGGGTTTTTCATGTGGACTTTGGAGTTGATTCTGCTCTAAGTTCCACATCAAAAACTGATTCAAAATACTCTAAATAAGGTTCTGATTCAATCCGAAGGGAAAACTGGGCAAACTAATGAGGCTTTTTTAGGTTCCAAGAGGAAAAAGAAGCAACATGGAAATTCAACGTGATTCAGTAGCAGAAAACCGCCCCATGTAAAAATAAATAAAAACACTCCCCCAAAAACCATCCCGTTGATCTCCACAACCCTGGCCAT
This sequence comes from Phyllobates terribilis, assembly GCF_046119375.1. Classification (NCBI taxonomy): domain Eukaryota; kingdom Metazoa; phylum Chordata; class Amphibia; order Anura; family Dendrobatidae; genus Phyllobates; species Phyllobates terribilis. Next base: position 223,883,725 of record NW_027362767.1, read on the forward strand.
ATCATCCACAAGGTGAAGGTCCCAATTCATCAAAGCTTTCACACCGGTTGTGCCAAAATTTGGAGACTTCTGGAATTTTCACACCATTATCTCCCAGCTCTGACGAAATGGGTGAAGCTGAGGTGGGAAGGGGGGACTGACGCGCGTCGGAATTTGCTACACTACAAATCTTTCTCCATCACGGTAAGGTGAGGTGTACGACACTTGTCCAACGATCCTGATTCATGAAGAGATATGTGCGTGTGACTTTATTATGCCGCCTCGTCAAGACCAGCATCTTCCTAGCCATCAAATATGGCAAATATGGTTGCCAAAATTCCCTCCATGATAGGAAGTTGAAGAGTGTGTCCAGGAACAGAAAAGAAGGTCTGCTTATCATTTCAGAAAAAACGTGACTCTTGCTTGTGGACCATGCCTGGTAATGCTACTCATCAATATTTAAGAAGTACCCAACGCCGCCAATGGAGGACCGTGGCGCTGTTTCTGTAAGAGCAAAACCCTTTCCTAATCCTAGACAACTCTTTCCTTTGTGAAGGTAAAATATGTAATATACCAAAAGTCTTGTAACAACACACATAGGAGCCTCAATAAAAGATCACACATCCACAATTTCACCAATGTCCCGTTTCCACTGGCTATCAAATGTAATTATCAAGTAATCAAGCTTCATATATCTGCTGAAGCAGAAACACCACCTCCGCTTATCGTCTATGGTCTTGAACGCCATTGATTTGTTGTCATAGAAACAACAATGTGTGATATGGCAGCATTAATCGTGTAGGTAAGAAATTATACTCATCTGAAAGGTTTAAGGTACGGGCGGTCATAGAAAATAAAAATAATAATTATACATATATGTATATAATATATTATAATTATATATATATATATGTATATATATATATATATATATATATAAATTTATTTGTTGTAGTTTAAAACGTATTCTGCAAAGAATATGTTGGAAATTGCTTTTTTTCTATTGCAATTTTCCATTCTTTTTTGAGTTTTCCCTTTTGGCTGCAAAGAAGTTTGAACGATATAGAAGAGCAGTCAGGAAACACTTAAGGTCTTCTCAGTCATCCGAAGACGGAAGGTCAGGAGGCCTCCTTACATTTTAGACAGTCGGACAATCCTATCAAAATTGCAGGTGCGGCTGATTTTTATCCAATAGGCACGAGGACCTTAGAAGTGGAAATACACATCAGACAGAGGTTGGTTGATGGCTGGTCGACCGCTGAATCAATGCTCATCTGGTTAATGACCATTTAATCAATGGAGTTACACACAATGTATTCCATAATGGCATTTACTTTTCTTCAACTGGGACATATATATTCAATGGCACGGAGCAGAGGATGAAATATCTTTTGGAAAATGCTTTTATTTTTTAATGAAATATCACCTGTGGACAAAAGAATCATGGTCGACTTCAATCCAGCAAAAACAATAATTTAATCCGAGAGCGGTCGAATTTTTTTCACGAGCCCATAGACTTGTAATGTCGATTTTGTTCTGACCCCGCAGATAAAATTTCAACATGTCTCCGATTTTTTTTCTGCGGACTACTCGGTCAAAGGAAAAGATCGGACATGTGTATAGCCCCATAAAATATCATAGGTATGAGTGCTATCCATGAAAACCACGGATAACACTTGGACGAGAAAATCGGTGGTGTGCACGAGCCCCATTGGGTCAAAATAATCCATTTTCATCAAATTTAGTCTAATTTGTGTTGGCACCTTAAAAGATGACCAAAGCGGCCATACATGTTAGATTACCCCTGGCGAGTAATAGAAATTGGCTGCTATAGAACGTCAAAAAATCTTTATATCTCTCCCAGAAGGATCATTAGTGGATCGGACAAAAATGTAAAACACGGCGCACTGGTGTTCATATGTTGATGGCGTGGCATTGGTCGCCTTGATGTTGAATTTCACCACCTGAAACTTCGTTATGGGTAAAATTATCTTTTTTATCACCTTTAGTGGAATGTATATTGAAGAAGATGAAAAGGTTTTTGAACAGGCAAGCATGGATGTCAGTCTTACCACACTCAGATGGACTTCAGTTCCAGGTTCTGGAATAGGCAGTCTATAGAGAGTCTCCAAGAGCTCGTTACGCTGGTTGTCCTACAAAGAACATTACACACATTAAAATCAGTTCATCCACCCGAGAAAACAAAATGTTATTTGCCTACTGACTTTACTTAAAGGGTGGAATCCATCAGCATGTTCTGCCATGTAATCTGACAGCAGCATGATATAGGGGACAGAGACCCTGATTCCAATGATGTATCACTCAGTTTACTGGATGCAGCAGTTGTGATACAATCACAGTTTGCTGCAGATCTAGCTGAGCTGTGTATAACCCCGCCCACACCACTGATTGGCAGAAAGCAGCCAATCAGTGCTGGAGGTGTGGTTGGACCAGGAGGTACCAGGAACCTAGTCCTGTTGTGAAAGTTTCTTGCTGTTAAAACACTGATTTTATTGAAACAGAAAAACACAGCCTAGTAAGAGAGATATCGCTGGAATCGGGGTCTCATCATCCTACTCTCAGATTTCATAGCAAAACCTGCTGACAGATTCACTTTAAAAAGGTATTCCCACTTTGTACATATATGGCATATGCACATAAGTTAACCTTAAATAGAGGTCCCAACTATTAGACTCACATGATTCTTGAGTATGGGCCAACACATGCAGTGGAATTCCTATTCATTTGTATGGGAGAGAGGAGTACGGTGGATCCTGGGCACTGCTGCTGACAAAGGTTAATCCAGGCTGTAAGTATAAAACACTTCCAATTTATTGCAACGCATTTCGGAGTAGAACGTGATGCCTGAGGAAGGATTCTACTCCGAAACACGTTGCAATAAATTGGAAGTGTTTTATACTTACCGCCTGGATTAACCTTTGTCAGCAGCAGCAGCAGCAGCGCCTGGGATCCACCACACTCCTCTCTCCTTTACTTGTGATGTCCTCTCTCCTTTACTTGTGATGTCCTCTCTCCTTTACTTGTGATGTCCTCTCTCCTTTACTTGTGATGTCCTCTCTCCTTTACTTGTGATGTCCTCTCTCCTTTACTTGTGATGTCCTCTCTCCTTTGGTGTGCAGCGGCTGGAGCAGAAGCCACGATTAGATTATACATAACTCTTTATGAAGTTGTGCCACGTGCAACCTGATCAGGTGAGCGACCAACCCTCCGACTCACCTTCACCTGTTGCCCAAGGTGTTACTCAGGGAGCACCACTTGTTTTTTTTTATTTCTCCAGGTTATTCATTTGTATGGGAATTCTGACCACCTCTCCATTGAAAGAAGTGGACGACAGGGCCCCCTCCTCGAGACAGCTACAGGTCCCATTGGTGGAACCCACAGATATCTTGGCCCAAATTCAACAGACTCATAGGCATATATAGGCTGTACTCGGAGTGTTTGACGTGTGAAACCAGCAAAGAGGTTTATATATCTTAATTGTTCTAAATAGTAAGATTTTTGGGGTAGGCTGCTAAAATAAAAATCAGTGCTCCTCTTGAAATTGTTTCAAACGGTTATTGCGTGCGACACGTTTTTACTCCTAAGAAAATCTCTTCAATGTCCCACCAAACATTTATAGTCAGGCTTACACTTATTTTTACATTGGCATAAATTGGAAATGAAGATTTTTCGTTGGATTTCCTAGTCTTCAGCAGCTAGGTCATATAATGGAGTAGGTTACCTGGTTTTTCAAAGAGTAATCCGCCAAGATGTTGAGCAACTTGTAAAAGACTTCAAACCATGGGAGGTAGCTGAAAGGAAGCACATTAGGAAGCGAGGCAAGTTTAAGGATTCGGAAGAGGAGTCAAAAGAAAAATCCATGCAAGACATTTGCAGCGTATATTGTACGATTTTGTTATAAAAAGGAAGGGGTTCCTACACTTTCATTTGACATTTACAACTTATTTTTTTAAAGGGAGTCTGTCAGGGAGAAAAAAAATCCTTTGTGAACTAAGCACATCAATATGTAGGACAGCTCACCCTGAGAAGAATTGTGCCTGTATCATCAAAATCCATGGTCTACTTTCCCAGAAAATTATCTTTTACCTGATATGCTAATTAGCTGTGTGGTGCGATGTGCTGTGAACGGTCCGGTGTACCATGGATGGTTCAGTGTACCGTGACTGGTCAGGTGTGCCATGGGCGGTCCGGTGTGCCATGGACGGTTCGGTGTGACATGGACGGTTCGGTGTGACATGGACGGTCAGGTGTGCCATGGACGGTCAGGTGTGCCATGGACGGTTCGGTGTGCCATGGATGGTCCGGTGTGCCATAGACGGTCCGGTGTGCCATGGACGGTCCGGTGTGCCATGGACGGTCCAGTGTGCCATGGACGGTCCAGTGTGCCATGGATGCCCCGGTGTTGTCACGCCAGGTTTGGGAAAGACTTAGGAGCCCAGAGACTAGGGAAAGGGGGAAGTGGAGACCTCCTGATCTGGTTTATTGTCACCCTGTCTCAACTACCATCCCTATATTGCCTCTTCAGCAATCGCCACACGCGTGCCTCACCCTGTCTTTCCCTGGCGTATGGCTAAGGCTAAGGATGGGAGCAGATGAGCACTAGTTGATCTCCACTAAACTCTATAGACAACAAGGGTAGACAAACAGGGGGGAGAATGCTTAGCTTTAGACGACTCCACACAAATGCGAACTCGGCCTCAAGCTCCAGAGAGTACGAAGTACTGCTCTTGCTAAGCCTTCACAAGTAGAAATGAATATAGCCGACACCTCCCTCTCAGACACACCAGGTATATATACACCCAGGCCAGGGAGCGAATTACCAGAGGGAGGGAGCCTCTGGGTCCTAGAGACAGCCTCTCATCTAAGATGTCTGTAATGCTAAAATTAGAGGTCTCCTGCAACCAACTGCAGGGCGATTGTCTGTCACCTCTGATACACCCTTGACAGGTGTTCTGTGAACGGTCCGGTGTGCCGTGGACAATCCGGTGCACTTCCCCTCATCTATTCTGCCTGTCCAGCTGCTCCCCCCTACATAGACTGACAGCACTGGTTTCAGTTGGGCTGGCGTTGTCAATCAATGAAGAGGGGAGTAGCTTGCAGGCAGAATGACTGAAAGAAGGTGCACCAGCAGGTCTACGGTTTGATATGATACAGTTGATGGCAAGAATAGTGCCACCTGCAGCGCTATTCTTGTTTTTAAAAACCCCAATAAGGTCAATCAAGGTTTTCAAGTACACAAAACGTAAAAGTCCAATGGCACATGTTAAGTAGATTGGTAATCCGGGATACAACTTGCTGGTGCCGAAAATGCTTCCGTTACCAAGAGTAGCCATGATGTTAGTATAAACAGAGGCCCCCTCCACACCCCCCAAAAAATAGCTTTTTTAACTACCGTCTGCATAACAAGTGAAGCTCTCAATGTAAAGCATCAGTCCAGTGTATTTTATTTTTCTTTCCACCCCAGATTGGTATCACTAATGTCTATTTCATGGCAGTAGTAAAATACTGATCACCCGCCGTCTTCTGCTTTTCCCAGTGCCGCTCCAGTCCTGCTCCGCCATCTTGTGACCGCAGCTTCTGGCTGCAAGGAAGTCACAACGAACGGTCACAAGCTCTCAGTGTAAGTCAATGAGGGCCTTATTCTGGCTCTCATACACTTATATTGAGAAGTAAACCTAAATAAATGAACTTGGATATAAGTTGGTGTGCATGCAGCATGTAAGCAAGGGTTCACACATGGCCACGAAATGGAAGAAAACAAAGACAGAAACATAATAAGCAAATACCCTGCAGTAAATAAACAGCAATAGTGCATGAAAGTAATATAGGGTACTTAGTTAACATAATTTTGATCAAATGAATGCAAAAGCCATCCCACCACGTCACGGTGACCCTATTCGGGATGGTCCTTACTGTAATAATTAAAACCTTACCGTTTGTCAAGTGACATGCATGTGGATAAGGGCTTACATGCTCTTACCAGCTGCATGCACACCAACTTATATCCCAGTTCATTTATTTAGATTCTTTCGGTTAGATTGCTAACTGTGCATATAAAGGTGTGGTCTGCCTTTTCCTTGAGCTATCCATGTTGTTCCCCATGGCTGCAAGTTCATTAGCCAGGCTCTGTCCTTCTCAGCCCTTATCCACATGCAAGTCACTTGACAAACGGTAAGGTTTTAAATATTACAGTTAGGACCGTCCCGAATAGGGTCACCGTGACATGGTCAGATGGCTTTTAAATTCTTTTGATCAAAATTATATTAACTAAGTACAATATATTATTTTTATGCACTATTGCTGTTTATTTATTTACTGCAAGGTGGTATTTGCTTAATAGGTTTTTGTCTTTTGTTTTTTATATTGAGAAGTGACTTCCGGTCTGGTCTGCCCAGCAAACACTGGCGTGATCCCGGCATGTCACAACAAGCAGAAGACAACCAGAGCGGTGCCAAGAATAGAAGAAGAGGGGGGGTTTATAAGTATTCTACTACACGCAGGGAACATACATTAGTGACCCACTCCAGGGGGTGAAATTAAAAAAATAAAAAACACTGGAGTGTTGCTTTAAGGGCTTTTCATCCCAATGATCTTTATTTCCAATCACGGCTCAGTTTAAGCATGTCAAGTGATTGAATGACAAGTGATAATTTAATTTAAAAAAAAATGAGGAAGAAGCAAATTATTTATTATTTGTTGCCTATATAGCACCATTAATTCCACAGCGCTTTACAGACATCAGCACTGTCCCCATTGGGACTCACAATCTAAATTCCCTATCAGTATGTCTTTGGAGTGTGGGAGGAAACCGGAGAACCCGGAGGAAGCCCACACAAACACGGGGAGAAGATACAAACTCCTTGCAGATGTTGTCCTTGGTGGGATTTGAACCCAGGACCCCAGCGCTGGAAGGCTGCAGTGCTAACCACTGAGCCACCATACAATGCTAACCACTGAGCCACCGTGCTGCCCATGATAAGTTTGTCGGCAGCGCATCACGGGTTGCACCTGTGCTGATGGCAACCATGTAAGCTGTATAAGCAGAGGGGGGACCAGAAGATCATTCGGATGATGGCGATTAATCCTTACCCGTTAAAGGCAATTTATCTGCTTGTGTAAAGGATCGCAAGTGTTTGTATTTTCCAACTTTTACAGGCAAAAAAAAAATACAAATTGTACTTAAAATATTCTGATATGTGAAAGGATAAATTGTAAGAATAAAGAGAATAAATGAAAAAAATATGAAGGAATTACTTGGCAAATTGCCAACGACATTTTTAAGCTCTTCGATAGTTCTACGCTTCAAGTACAGATCATGTCGAGGATTTGGGGAAAGTATATAAATGAATTCGGGGTGCACCTCCGCCTGGTAGAGGGCTAAGCACAAAGAGCGAATTCTAAAATCGAGCTGGATAGATTTGTGAAAAGCCTTTACAAGACACTGCGTTCTGCCAACTGTAAGGGGATCTGTGCCCCCATGGTTAGGAACGGAGCAGCTTGGAGTAATAAATGAAGTGAGATGCAATTTACGTGACAGATGAGTGAGCGGCACTAATGTTTGTCTGAAGCCTGCAAGTACTACTGTAAAATTTAAGTAGCTTATCAAAATATACTGATAAGCAACATAACTTTTCATGTTATATGACAGCATTATCACTTGTGCTAATACATTTCAATCAGCCTGGGCTGCTGTGAACTGGATATTGCCGAGTGGAAAATGATTAGCAGTTTAAACAAGGAGCGGCGGCGCAGTCACAGTGTAAACATTTGGGGAGGATTAGGCAGCAGAAAAGTCTCTTGCTATAAACAAACTTGCACAAAATTGCAGCAGCTGAAGGAGAACCAAGAAATCCTCTCAGTAAAAGGACTTGGAGAGTGAGATTAAGGACCTTTCAGTAAACAGCCGGATTACAAGACCCTTATCGCTGGAAACTCCCCCCCCTAGTTAGCTGAGAAGTGAGAGGACAAGGGGGGATTGGGGATCCGAGAAAAATGGGAAAGAAGCACACGGAACAAACTTTAGAAGAGTCTACAATATACGATTCTTGTCCTTTTCCATTTGGTAAATTGAAGAGGTTTTTCATAGCATTGATGGTATGGCCATTTTTTGATTGGTGGGGGTCCAAGCTCTGGGATTCCTAATGAAAAGGACTTAAGAACTTTTTTGTGACCGTGACGGTTCAAAAGATAAATTCTTGCGTGTTTATGCAGATCTGTAGGCCCCGATACAAAAGAATTTTGCCAAAATTCTATCGTAAATTGTTTCGAAAAGCCATAAAATTTTGGTGCAAAAATTTCGCAACTTTTGGTGTTTTCCCTCCAGGTTCTCCCAGCTATGCCAAAATGGGGGAAGCTCAGTGAAGCTGGGGAATGATGGGTGCACAGCACAGGCATGACACCACGTCTTGTCGTCTAATTCATGACGAGTGCAGCGTTACTTACACCAGTGAGTCAGTGACTGGAGTAAGATTTCTGGTGTGCCGCACAGAGGCGCACACCGCTCATCAGACGCTCCCGATTCATGAAGAAACAAGAGCCTCTTCATGAATCAGGAGCGTCTGACTTCACAACGCCCCCTTCCTCATCAAAACTGTCAAAAAAAATCGCCAGTTGTAATGAGTCAACGGGGCCATATATTCAGATTTAGATACATTTTCTTACACCTAGTCTACCCTCCATTCTACCAGCTGGAGCAGCGGGATCTGCATACTTTATATTTATGAATAATTGTGAACATGAGCAATTTTTTGAATTAATATATATATTTGTGAACTTGTTATTCAGTTGTGTAATCAGGACAAACATCAGATCATTTTCTGCAATTGGAGAACTTTGAAAATTGCCATAATAGTACAGAACATCAAGATTATATTTATGGAAACACAACACACCTTATGTATATATAATGTATATGAACTAGAAGATGAAGCAAGAAAATAAAAGCTTAAAGGGGACCTGTCACCAGATCAAATGTGTCCAGTTTTTTTTATCTTATTTTATTCCTGTTGCTCCTCCTGAGTATTACATTTTTTATTTATTTTTTTTTTTTTTAATTCGCCATATGGTCCCAGAGATATGGGCCTTTTTATTAAGCACCATTTTTTATGGTCTTTATCAAGGGTGCGTGGCTCACAGGGTAATAATGCAAAGCAGCCATAACACACGCCCCCGAGGATCCATCAACGACGTCCCTACAAATTCTCTGAAATTGTATAGCGGATTTTAAAAAGGTAAACAATGGAATAATTAGGGGTGATCGGTCCTCTTTAAAAGAAGTCTATCAGCACAGAATGACTATTTAAATCAAACAAAGTACTAAGTGCACCCTTGGTGTGGATGAGCAGTCCTGCGAACCGTTATACCTGCTTATTGTTCACGTATACCCGTCCTCTTCTGACTCATGTAAAACTAAAGCGGTCAGTCAAGGAAGAGGAGGGTGTAGATACATGCAAAACAAGTAGGTGGGAAGGTGCACTGAACTGTTTGGCCACACCAAGGGTGCACCTTGCACTTGTGCTTGGTTTGAACTGTCATTTTGTGCTGACAGACACTCTGGTCAAACTCTGACAGTCAGCCTTAACAGCACGCCGTCATTGGGGGGGGGGGCGTCATTTCGTACACCCATCAGCGCGCCCGTGACGTGATCGTCAATGGGTTGCTATGACAGCTAGGGGTCTGTTGAAGACCTCCGTGCTTGTAATTACAGAGCTTCCTTGAAACCCTGCCTGTGGCCAGGCTTAAAGGAGACAGTGATGTTCACCATATGCAGCAATGCTGTTGCATTGATCACTTGTGCAATATACAGCAGACAATCGCAGATTAAATTCCCCTAAGGGACTAACAAGTACAGTGGAAAATAAAAAAAAATAGAAAAAAATTAAAAACACAAACGATCAAATCACCCCTCTTTTTCCCTATTAAAAATAAAGATAAGAAAAAAATACACGTGATATTGTCACGTTCAGAAAAGTCCGATCTATCAAAATATAAAAATAATTAACCCGATTGGTAAACACCGTAACGGAAAATAATTCAAGAACGCCAAAATTAAATAGTTTTGGCTGCTGCAATATACAAAAAATGCCGTGACAACCAATCAAAATGTTACATCTATCCCAAGATGGTATCAATGAAAACGTCGTCTCGTCCTGCAAGAAATAAGCCGTCACAAGGTTCCATCGGGCGAAAAATTAAAACGTTACGGGTCTCGGAAAATGACGTCACAACCCAAAAATTTTCTTTTGCAAACTTCAGATTTTTTTATCACCACTAAATGAATAAAAAAAAATGGAGATGTTTGGTATGGCCGTAATCGTATTGATGAGCAGAATCATACTGTGAGGCCATTTTATCATCGTAAAAATAATTCCCCCCAAAAAATGTCACAATTGTATTTTTTTTTTTGCAATTTCTCCCCACATGGAATTTTTTCCTCCCATTTTCCAGTACACTATGTGGTAAAATGAATGGCGACATTTTCAAAAGTATAACTCGTCCCGCAAAAAAAAAAAGTGTGGACAGAAAAAGAAAAAAGTTATGGCTCTGGGAAGAAGGGAAAGAAAAACGAAAACGCAAAAATAGAAATTGGCCGTGTGGTGAAAGGGTTAAGGAGTAACATTTTTGGGGGGAGTGCTTCTTTAAAAAAAAGACTTAGCACCAATGATGAGACAATATTTCAGTACTGATACAAGAGTTAAATGAGGAGACATCCCCTGTCTTATGTTAGATGTTGGTGTCACGGATGCTCCAACAAGGTCCAACTGCTGAGACCCCCTAACAATTGCTTAAACATGTGCAGAGGAAAAAAATGGAAAGACAAGTAGCGCAATAGGGTTTTATCCGAGTAGCAAAAAGGGAGATAAAATGCGATTTTATGCTCACATGGAGGGGTTGTGAGAGTCACAGCCCCTATGTAAAACTTTAAAACAGGTGGCTGCAGATCCACATTGTAGAGAAACTTAGGAAGCTGGAAATAAGTGGGTAAATTTTGAAATGCGTTTCGAAGTGAAACATGCTTCATCAGGACATATTGTGGTTTGTCCTGATGAAGTATGTTTCATTTCGAAACGTGTTGGCTAATAAACTGCATTTCAATGATTCCTGTTTCCTGCTCATCTCTGAACCACTGCCAGCGCCGATTTTACCCACTTATTGTATTTCCAGCTTCGTAAATTGCTTAAACATGGCAGAGGAGCTATTAAAGAGCTGTGCCATTCTCCGGTCCGTTCTGTTTCTCTGGAAGCAGCATGGCTGTCTCGTTATCGTAATAGGCTGACCACCCGATCATGTAGATGCCATGGCACAATGCTTTTCTAGTAATCGCCGCGAGGGCATGCCACCATCGCATACCCTGAGACAACTTCTTAAAGTAGTTGCATAATTACACATTCCCTATTATGATGATTGCATAAATCGTCCACTTTCAAAAACGTAGATCCTGATAGTTCTGATGATTTCATCACTATGATCAATCTATATAGCGGGAAGTTATAATTCCCTATATGTCTACGGGTCTTTGGCAGAAATAGTGACATGCGGATAATATCATGGTAATATGGAGCGGACGTTCAAGCTGCTCCGTAATATATTCTCCTTGGCTCACCAAAGCTCGGCCTATGCGTTAAGGCTAACCTCAGGTCACTACTTAAGAAGCACCAGTGACCTTGAGTAAAATGTATTATTTATTTGACATGCAGACTTTCTGTGTATATGCATACATTTTACTTTATACTCGGGTAGACTTGCTTCACTCGCTCTCAAAGGTAGTAGATTGAAATCTCACTGTCTAAGCTGACCTTCTGTTCTGCAGCCGGCCCCGGCTCCGAGTGCTAAATATCCATTAAACTCTTAAAAGAGAAATGTTGTCCTTCTGTAATTTCGGCTGCGGCGCTCTAACCCTAATTCTAACCCTAACCATTAAAGGAGCCATCACCTGACATAAACTGTGCTGTTACATGGGACTGCAAAAAGACCCATAGCTCTACATCTGGAAACCTCAAGAAGCCTCATTCAGATGTCGGTTTCCTTTGCGTATGAGACTAGATGAACATTTATTCTTCAGTGTGACGGAACTGATTTTCATCCATTTTTGGTTAGCATTTTCCTTTTTACCATCTTATTTTTCACTTGTGCAAAACAAAAAATTTCCAAATCCTTTAGACAGAAAAAAAACAAAAAAAACAACAGCATTCAGAAAACAGATGGTATAACAGTGCTATCCATTTCTTGACTGATCAATTCTCTTGAATTGGTGACTTTGATCTGTAAGTTGTTTCAAAAATGGACGTTTTTTCATTTTTCTTCTTCGCGGACAATCAGTTCATAAAAAAAAAAAAACAAACTCAAAAACATGTAAACTTGAAAAACAAGAGAAAGACGGACGACTGAATGAGGCCGGAAGTAAAAGTCCGAGGCTGGAAGTAAAAGTCCAGTCTCTCGGGTTGATGCTTTAGTGCACAAACTGCAACTCTGGTCCTTGCGTACACACTCACATTGGAGAGGTTGCTGCAGAACAAGGCGCCATCCTGTAGTCTGGTCTGTCAGCACGAGTGCTGCGCTGACATGGGTAGTGACTACCGTTATGCACGTGATTGTAGAAGATATAGTCACTTTAAGCCTGAAGTGATAGGAAAAGTTTTAACACAGAGTGAACAAAAGCGATTTGGTCTCCAGATTTTGTGGGCGGAAAATCCAAAAGTACATTAAAGTAGCAGCAAAGTAGATGACATTTTACCAACTTTCACCTGCATGTTGAGTAAAGAACCCTATGCACAAACGGTAAAAATTCACCACGTATCAGTGTCAAAATGAACACATAAAACATAGATTTTCACAAAGAATCTGCAACAAAGTTTTTTGCTGCAATTTACTTTCTTTGCAGATGGACCCTTAGGTTGCGACTACATGACAACGTTGTCCATGTTGACAAATTAAAAATCACATCTAAACTTTCTTGGTCTTCTATGGCATGTTGGACCTTTGACAGCGCGGATTTACATCCACTTTCCCTCCAAGATTGCAGGGTCGTATTGCGACACCTAAAATACAGAGATTGCACCAAGCAACCGGGTATGATTTTTTGCAACTTACTTGTTGCAAAAGCCCTAGTTATCCAAAGTCGCCCGGTAGCCCTCGCCCTTAAGGGGTTTATGACCTTAGAAAAACAACTTTGGGCCCGATTCATCAAAGCTGTTATGACGAAAAACTGGCATAAAGAATTTGAAAAATTGGAACATTTCGAAATGCAAAGTTGTGCAAAAATCTTGCGCACTTTTACGCCGGTTTAAAACAGCTCCACAAAAATAGATGGAGATGGGGAGAAGCCCAGGTGGGGAATAGCCACATCCAAATTCATAAGAAGTGCATTTCTTATGCTAGAAATGCTACTCTAGTTCGTGACTAGAGTAGCATTTCCAGCAGGGTGCATGCCACTGAGAAGATGTGACAAATTCATTAGGTGGTGTGTACTTTTTAATAAATTTGGTGCATTTGACTACCGCAAGCCCTTAATTAAGACTGGCGTGCACGTCAGTCTTAATGAATCAGCCCCTTTATTTCTAAAGACCTGCAATACCAGACCCACAAACAACTGAGCCCCAAAAAGTAAAAAAATTATTCAAAAGTTTACCCTTTTACACAGTACCCTTCAGAAGCCGGATAAGGGGCTGGCTCCAGAAGATGGCGTGGTCAACAACTTTTAGGCAGGTTTACTGAGCCTAAACCCCAAAAATTGCACATACTTCGAGCACAATTTTTTTTGCTTGCACAAAGGAGTTGTAGATTATATTCTCTGACTTTACCACAGTCTAAAAAAGAGCCAAGTTTATTAGCTGGTAAAAATTTGTCATACTGATTTTTTTTTTTTTTTTAAAAGAGTGGTATATAAAGCCCAATTCTTAAAAAATATGCCCCTCACACAACACCTTCAAAAGAAGAAGAGGAAGAAGCGGAATCCATGGTGGAGAAGAAAAACAATGCTACAATGAGAACCGATATTTATGTCCTATATGTAAGAACACTACTAAACCCAAAGTCTCACTGTGGGTAACAAGGGCACAATTACTTTGGCGAGAGCTCGGATTTCTGATGTCATCGTTTATGCCTAGTTTTATCATTTAGGTTGTATATATTATACGGGCCAATCTCATTCACTCTCTAGTTATTGGATAAATTACTTTTATACGACTTCGTATATGGATTTTGGAGAAGGATATAAAAGTATGCCGTAAGAGGATTGTTCCGCCGAGCTACACTTTGATATGATGTGATCTGGAAGTCATTATTGAGGCACGCGATCTGATCCGTGACAGGTAGAGTGTAAAATACATACAGATTTTGGTTGAACAGTCCACGGTGTAGTCCTTGGCTGGGAATACGGGCACAGCTCACAATATAAGTGTCACTAAAATCAATAACACGAGTGTCTGGCGTATTGTAGACCCTGCTGAACAGACCGGTGCACCGCCGAGAGAGCGGAGCTGGAGCTGCTTTCTCTCCGGTGTGCACTGCCCATGTTACGTCTAATGATGGCAGTGTTGAGGTACGTGGAGCTGACATTTCCTGTCTCTTCAATCTCCCAACACAGGAGACATAACAAGACGTTTCATTCACTCATTAACTCTTTACGTTCACTTAAAGACGTGTCGGAGAAATCCATCACAATTCAGTATTGGGAGGATCTGAACGGAGGAGAGTGCGGTTTAGGATAGACTCGTAAGCGGCAGATTTTCTGAAAATCAGTCCCATGCAACCGGCAAGGTTTTCTTCGGCAGCAAGCACATAGATTTTCACAAGGACCCTTTACATGAATGAACAATTCATATCCTAAAACCATTAATAAAAAATATTTGCCGCTGAAATCGTTCTCACGACATCTTTTTCAGCCAGATTCCGTCTCGGAAACCGCCTAAAAAGACCTATGAAAAAAAAACGCTGTAAAGAATAAACTTCTGCATTTCTATGTAAAAAAGGGACTTGCTGTACATATGTTCAGGCTTCTCAACATTTATTAACCACTTCAGATTTCTAAAAAAAAAAAAAAAGCCAAACGGTTAAAAGAAGTAACATGTCCGTTCTTCTGGCGTTTTCCACTCTGGAGATTCTCTGTGCTTTCAATACAAGTCAATTGGAAAGATCAATAGACGACCAGACATTCTTTGGAGCGTTTTTGCAAAAAAAAAAAAAAAAAAGCGAGAGCTTTATACAATAGAGTGAAAAAACAAACAAACAGAAAATCGCGTTAAAAAGATGTCACAAAAACATGGAAAAATACTTCACAAAAAAACACCGGTGACTAAAACCGGCAGAAAAAACATCAGGAAATGGACAAAAAAAAACCAGCACAAAAAAAGCTTCAGAAAAAAAAAAAAGTCTAGAGTTCCCGGAGAGTCTTCTGCTTGAAAAACTTGTTGGGTTTCTTTGAGTTTAAAAGACGTTGACCAATCCCATTGTAAATGACTTGGGGGAGTCTTTATGATCTGTATCCGCAAGGTCTTCACTTTTGTATTTGTGTAGATTATTCAATGCAAATAAGGGGGGACAGGTGCTATCCCCCATAAAAAACAGGAACAGCCAACAACCAAAGAAGGGGACATGGAACTTGTTGGAGCGCCACGGCCTATTTAGTCTTCTCATAGTAAGGATCGGGCATTAATATTAAAGTTCAGGAAAAGCCCCCATAATGGACATTTCTCATCCTTCTTCAGAATAGGTGATAAATGATTGATCTCTGCTGATACTACCAATAAGGTCCTGAGCCCCCCGGTCCATCTACGGGACTAGTAAGATAGCACACACAGTATGTTCAATAGCACCTAAAAGGGCAACATGGATATTATACATATTCAAAACAACTCAAAACAATTCAAAAAGACTCCTTTATCATTGGATTAGGTCAGGGGATCTAGCCGAGCCAACCGGCAAAGAAGGCTGTGCCGATTTACACGTAGTATGCAATAATCATAAGTCCCTGACACCAGGAGTGTGAGTGCAGCGCGGTTCAGTGGGTGCTCACCACTTCTAGGATATTTCAGATTCTGTCTCACTGACAGATTATGTTCCATTAAATACATCTACAGTTGTGTCCCCTAAAAAAATGAAGGGCACAATGGTCATTCATCTGCACCATGTTTTGAAGTCACCAAAAAAAAAAAAAAAAGTAGTAGGTAGCGATGAGCAGATGGATTCACAGGTCCTTGGCGCCAGATGGGAGCGCAGCGTCCTGGCGCCTATCTGCTACTGGTGCCTATTCTAACTCATTGTTGAAGTGATGTCGCAAAAAGTCTACGAATCCGAAGAGGAGACGGGAATTCCAGCAGCTGTACGGAGGGAGGTCTCCGAGCTCCCGCCCAGTGGATCACCGACCTGTACCCAGGACCAGTGTCCTGTGAATCGATTCACTCATTCCTAGTGGTAACCACCATGTATGATCCAGTTTTTGGTTGACAATCCAATAAATGCACTAAGGCTTCGTTCACACGTAAGAAGCGGACTGGTATTCGGCTTTACTAATCTGATCCAATACGGTTAGTCTATGTTCACATGTGGCATTTTTGCAGCATTTTTGTTCTGCAGAAAAGAAGCTGTGATTTACAGTCCCAGCAAAACCTATGAGATTTCAGAAATCTCATGCTCACGCTTGCATCGTGTCAATTCTTTCAGCATTTTTGCAGTGTTTTCTTTTCACCATAGAACGCAATGAAACCGTGCCGCAGAAAAAACACTCCAAATAGGTTTTGTTCCATTTTTCTCTGTGCAAATTAAATGTGTGATTAGTCTACAGTACATGTATAATAAAGTTAGTTTTATTCACCAAAAACACTACAAAAAAATATGCTGCAACATTTTCGGAAGAAAAAATTGATAATGATTTTGTTTTCAAAAGAAGGTTCGGAAAAGGTATAAGAAGCCGGCTGGTATTCTAATCCAATGCAGTTAGGCTATGTTCACACGTTGCGTTTTTGTTTTTTTTTCTGCAGAAAAGAAGCTGCATTTTATAAACCCAGCAAAAGCTATGAGATTTCAGAAAATGTCACTTCTTTCAGTGTTTTTGCAGCGTTTTTTTTCACCCATAGAAAGCAACGAAGAAGTGCAAAAATGTTGCATAATTTTTTGCTGTGTTTTTGGTGACTAAAACTAACTTTATTAAACATGTACTGTGGACAAATCACACATGTAATCCGCACCGAAAAAATGCAGCAAAACCTGATACTATGCTTTTCTGTTGCATTTTTGCACTTTCTTGTTGCTTTCTAGGGGTGAAAAAAAAGCTGAAAGAAGTGACACACTGCAAGTGTGAGCATGAGATTTCTGAAATCTCATGGCTTTTACTGGGACTGTAGAACGCAGCAGAAAAGAAAAACAAAAAAGCGACGTGTGAACATAGCCTAACTGTATTGGATCAGATTGGTAAAAACAAATACCAGTCGGCTTCTTCTCAGCCTTCTTTTTAAAACAAAATATTAATGAAATTTTTCTTCTCAAAATCCATTAATGAACATAAAAGTAAAATGACGATATTGTTGCAAGTGTGAGAAGCGAAGCGCGCACCGTAGGAAATAAGGAGGTTTGATGCGGACTGGACGCAGCGCTGCCAATTTGTCATTGCGAAACTATGCGAGTCTTTATCTGAAGAGCGCGAGAGCCTTGAGCCTATAACCCAAACACCCCGTCCCTTCCAGCTTCAGCAGCTCTGCCAGTCACCCCTGTTGTGCGATTTATAGCTTATGACTTGCATATATTTAATTTGTAACCAAAAACTTCCCCTTCCTGTTAACTACCTTAGAACTCCCTGATTAACTCTTGTTTTTACAGGTCAGAGGTTAAGCAAAGGAAGGGAAGCAGGGGATTCTGAGAATGGCCAGGACCCACAGCTCGCTGGGTCCTGTGGAAGAAAACATTAAGAAATAAGTGATCGGCTAAAGACTGCTCGAGACAGTTTAGAGTTCAAAGGATCAGAGAAACATAAATCATCGCGGCAAAAAAAGTAAACAAGGGAAGGAGTTTGCAGCCATCATCCGCCTCTTTGTATCTGCTCCCAGTTATGCGTTTTTTTGCCTCCTAATAGAAAATGACACTTTTACAACAAAATTCCATAAAGAGAAAAAATGCACTCCCCCCCAAAAAAAAGACAAAGACCCAATGTGTCAGAATTAACCATTTCATCCGCAACTTAATCATGGCCGGCCATTATTTCGGCTGTCAAACAAATAAATGAGGGCACTTTAATAAAGCTACTTTAGGTAAAACGTTGTGACCCCCTTAAGTGCCGGTGCCTTTAATGCGCCATAAATCTGCTCCCGGGGCCAGTCCTGAATTACGCCCTATATAAAAGCGCAGCGCTGTTTCGTTTATGTGCTGCATCTTTTCATCATCTCACCTGTATAAAAGATCTAACTACCTTAAAAGAAAAAAATAGGTATTTTATGAAGTTTCTTATAAAGTGTAGTTCGGCCCCGCAGACACCGGGAGAAGCTGAAGGTCAGGGGGACATTGGTTTAAACACTCTGGAGTTAGGCTTGGCAGGCATGTTTAGTGACTGTAGTAAAGGAGGTGATGACATACGGATGCTGAATAAGCCACTGTGCAACAGAGTTTATACAGACATCAACTGCTACATTAAATTCTGATTAAAAAAAAAAGGAAAAAAAAATATTGCTCTGTTTATTTCTCACATAAAGAAGCATCCTTCACATTTCCTGGATGTGCTCCAAAAATGTTCTCCCCTCCGACTCGCTTTTTGGGGAAATAATAGGTAAAGAGTGGGGGGGTATCAAGGATAGAGCACAATGGCATGAGACAAATACTTGTTACCTAAAAAGGTTGTCCAGGTGTAAAAAATATATATACATTTACTCACTTGCAAGACTGTATTAGGTGCCCCCTCCGTTACTGCTCTGTTCTCAGCATTCCCCGTCAATCTGCTGATCGGCTGCAGCAATTACAGTTTTATGTCCACTGTTACACCTCCGTTCTCAGCGTTCCTCGTCAGTCTGCTGATCAGCTGCAGCAATTACAGTTCGACGCCCGCCGTTACTCCTCCGTTCTCGGCATTCCCCGATCTGCTGATCGTCTGTAGCAATTACAGTTTTAAGCCCGCCGTTACTCCTCCGTTCTCGGCATTCCCCGATCTGCTGATCGTCTGTAGCAATTACAGTTTTAAGCCCGCCTTTACTCCTCCATTCTCTGCGCTCCCCATTGGCCTGCTGATCGGCCGCAGCAGTTATAGTTTTACACCCGCCTTACTCCTCCGTTCTCGGCATTCCCCGATCTGCTGATCGTCTGTAGCAATTACAGTTTTACGCCCGCCGTTACTCCTCCGTTTTCTGCATTCCCTGATCTGCTGATCGGCTGCAGCAGTTATAGTTTTACACCCGCCGTTACTCCTCCGTTCTCGGCATTCCCAGATCTGCTGATCGGCAGCAGCAGTTATAGTTTTACGCCCGCCTTACTCCTCCGTTCTCGGCATTCCCCGATCTGCTGATCGTCTGTAGCAATTACAGTTTTACGCCCGCCGTTACTCCTCCGTTTTCTGCATTCCCTGATCTGCTGATCGGATGCAGCAGTTATAGTTTTACACCCGCCGCTACTCCTCCGTTCTCGGCATTCCCAGATCTGCTGATCGGCAGCAGCAGTTATCGTTTTACACCCGCCGTTACTCCTCCGTTCTCGGCATTCCCCGATCTGCTGATCGGCAGCAGCAGTTATCGTTTTACACCCGCCATTACTCCTCCGTTCTCGGCATTCCATGATCTGCTGATCGGCTGCAGCAGTTATAGTTTTACACCCGCCGTTACTCCTCCGTTCTTGGCATTCCCAGATCTGCTGATGGGCTGCAGCAGTTATCGTTTTACACTCGCTATTACTCCTCTGTTCTCGGCATTCCCAGATCTGCTGATCGTCTGCAGCAATTACAGTTTTACGTTCGACGTTACTCCTCCGTTGTCGGCATTTCCTGTCGATCTACTGATCAGCTGCAGCAAACACAGTTTTCTGAGCTGAAGAACAAAATAAGGGCACTGCAAACAGTCAGCGGCTTCTGATCAGCAGCTGTGTTCACTTGACACCATTGCCAGATGTTAATCTCGGCAGTCCGGTAGGGAACGGAGTATGAAAATGCAGTGCCGGGCCTACTAATAAGGGCTTGTCCCATTGAACGTAATCATTTTTTAACAAAAAAAAGCTTCTGTATGTAAATTCTTTCTCAAAATGGAGATGCGGGGTGGGGTGGGGGGGCGATTCATCAAGATTGGCATAGTGCAAGCTTGCGCTATGACAGTCTTCCTGGACTAGAAGGCACTGAATTCATTAAGAGGCGCACGCTCTTTCAAGTAGAATGCGCCACGAAAGAAGTGCTACTCCAGTCAATAGCATTTCTGGGGTACAAGATGCCGACCCTTTTATTGAATTTGACAGGCGGATGTGGCCATGCACCGTCCGGGCTCCTCCCCAGCTCTGCCCATTTTGGCGGAGTTGATTTAAACTGGCATGAAATGCCAAAAGGCACACATTTTTACACCAGTTTTATGGTGTATGAAAAATTTTGCACATTTTCAAAGCTTTTATGATAATTTTCTGGAATTGGATCCAACACACCTACAGTATCCTCACCCATCTCTTGCAGATTGTGAGCCCTGTCGGGCAGGGTCCTCGCTCCTCCTGTACCAGTCCCCGTCACGTTTTGTTAAATATCAGTATAATTGTTCTTGTATGTATACCCCTTTTTCACATGTAAAGCGCCATGGAATAAATGGTGCTGCTATAATAAATAATAATGTGTCCAGTCTTGGTTAGAGGACTTCTTGTCTTTTTGTCTGGATTGTACCATGTCAAAAATCATTTGGCGGTCTGTGTATAAGATCATACAGGCTGCCTGTCTGAGCACGTGTGACCACCAGAACTGGACACGAGGTGGACGTTCTTAGGCCATGAAAATACAGCCGGCTGAGGTCACATGAGCGCCTAAAAAAATCAGTTTAATTCCGAAAACTTGGGAGATTTCATTTCTCATTTGTTATGCGTTTTATACAAATCAGTGATTAAAAAATTACAAGACCAAACACAGTTTCCTATGTTAAATAATTAGTACGTATCTGCAAAGATAAAATGATATACTGTGGCTGTCTAAATGCTGTCCATTATTTCACGGCCGGGCACTCAGACCGAAAAATACGGTCATGTGAACTTGGCCTTCCACAGGGTGTCGGAGATCACAATCTAACCTTAGAAAACATTAAAAAAAGACGTAGTTCCTTACCGGTAACGGGATTTCTCAGAGCCCATGACGGCACCACGGAGAGAGGGGATCCACCCTTCAAGGACAGGAAACCTACAGATAAAAAGGGCGGCACCTCTCTTCTGCATCAGTTGTTTACAGAGCACAGAGAGGTTCCCCAGGTTAGTAACACAAATTTTAACATTTTTAAGGAACTTACCAGACACACCCTGTGACTAAACATAGGTAATAAATAAATGTGCACACCCATGCGTGAAGGGAGGGAATGTACGGGTGCCGTCATGGGCTCTGAGAAATCCCGTTACCGATAAGTAACTACGTCTTTCTCCTTCCCCCATGACGGCACCACAGAGAGAATTGCAGAGAAGTGTCGTTTAGGGAGGGACCACCGCTTCCAGAACCCTCCTACCAAAGGTAAGGTCAGAAGAAGAGGTTAGATCTAGCCGGTAGTGCTTAAAGAATGTAGAAGGGGAAGACCAGGTTGCAGCTCTACATATCTGTTCAATTGAAGCACCGGCTTTCTCCACCCAGGAGGCTGCCACTGCCCTAGTCGAATGAGCCTTTAAATCCTCCGGGGCGGTCTCCCCGCTTGATGAGTATGCCAGGGAGATGGCGTCCCTTATCCACCTTGCCAGTGTGCCCTTGGAAGCTTTCTGTCCCTTCCAAGGTCCCTGGAAGCACACAAAGAGAGACCTGTCCTTCCTATACTCCCATGTGGCCTCTAAGTACTGGATAATGCACCTTCTGACGTCTAAGGTGTGTAGGTCTTCTTCCCCCCTGTTTTTAGGATTTGAGCAAAAGGAAGGGAGGGTGACCTCCTGCGATCTGTGGAAGTGTGATCCCACCTTAGGAAGGTATGCTGGGTCAGTCCTAAGTGTCACCCTGTCCTCTAGAATTTGCGTAAAGGGGGGCCCTGCTGATAAGGCTTGTATGTCGCTAACTCTACGTGCCGATGTGAGGGCTACTAGGAGAGACGTCTTAAGAAATAGGACTTTTAGAGATGCATTCGCTAAAGGTTCAAAGGGATGTTTGGTTAGGGCTGAAAGAACTAAATTAAGTCCCAAGGAGGAGTATTCCGGGAGGGGATGAACCTAGACCTGTGTGATGCCTTGATGAACCTAGAAATCCACCTATTTCTGGCCAGGTCGCAGTTGTATAGGGCTCCTAGTGCCGCAACCTGAACCTTTAGAGTGCTTGTGGCCAGACCCCGCTCCAACCCCTTTTGCAGGAACTCTAAGATGGAAGTAATGGGGGTCTCCCCTAGTACCTTCGAACCCGCAAATGAGAGGAATTTTTTCCAGGTTTTACTGTAAAGTCTGGTGGTTACGGGTTTCCTACTCTGTAATAGAGTGGAGATTAAATTCGGGGAAAACCCTCTATCCCTTAAGAGTGCCCTTTCAAAATCCAGGCTGTCAAGTGTAGATTTGCTACCTGAGGGTGGAGGACCGGTCCCTGGAAAAGGAGATCTGGAATCTCCGGAAGAACCCAGAGGTCGGAGGTGGACATTATCCTCAGCCAGGAAAACCAGGGCCTCTTTGGCCGGAAGGGGGCTATCAGAATTATGTTTGCCTCGTCTTCCCTGACTTTCCTCAGAACCGCCGGAATCAGAGCGATCGGAGGAAAGGCATAGGCTAGCTGGTGGTTCCATGGAATTGAGTAGGCATCCAATGCCACAGGGTTCCCCTTGGGGTTGATTGAGCAAAATATGTCCTCTTTTTTGTTCTGCCAGTTGGCGAATAGGTCTATGGAAGGGTTCCCCCAAAACTCTGTGATTTGGTTGAACACCAACTGATTCAGCTCCCATTCGCCCTGTCTCAGCTGCGTCCTGCTCAGAAAGTCTGCGGTGATATTTTCTCTTCCTTTTATGTGGAGTGCAGACAGGAACTCTAGATTGTTCTCTGCTACCTGGAGGATGGATTTTGACACCTGTAGTAGAGAATGGGACCGGGTCCCCCCCCTGGCGATTTAAGTGTGCCACTACTACCCTGTTGTCTGAAAAAACTCTTACATGGTGTCCCTGTAGGGTGTTTAGGAATTTTGAGAGAGCGAATTTTACTGCCAGAAGTTCCTTCATGTTGGAAGATACCCCTTCCAAATCCTCTGACCAGACCCCCTGAGCTATTTGGTCGTTTAGGTGAGCCCCCCCACCCCCTGGGGCTTACATCTGTAGTTAGGACCTGCGACACTGAGATTGTCCATGGAATGCCTCTGGTTAAATTGTCCACCTCCATCCACCATGTTAAGGAAAGCAAGGTTTTTGATGACAAAATTAGCCGACCTTCTAAGCGCCCTTTTAGTGACTTTTCTGCCCCCAAGATTTCCCATTGCAAGTCCCTGGTGAGCAACTGAGCCCAGCGGACCCCCGGGATGCAGGCAGTCATGGAACCTAGAAGGGACATTGCTCCCCGCAGAGTCATAGAGGGATGGTCTTTCACATGAGATATCCGGGCTATCATATTCTGGATTTTCCCTGCAGGGAGACGGCATTCCTGATTCCTCAAATCAAATAGGATACACCTAGATACTCTTGTACTTGATCCGGCTCCAACCTGGACTTTTTTAGGTTCAGAAGCCAGCCTAAATTCGTCAAGGAACCCATGACCCTTGCTAGATGGTCCTTGCAATGGTTGAACGAGTTGCCCATTATTAGCAGATCGTCCAGGTACGGGGTGATCAGGATGTTTTGCTCCCTCAGATGGGCCATTACCTATGCCACTATTTTTGTGAAAACCCTTGGGGCTATCGCTAGACCGAAGGGAAGGACCATATATTGGTAGTGTTTGACTATACCTTTTAGCGATATCGCTACTCTCAGGAATTTCTGGTAGTCTCTGTGTATGGGGACGTGTTAATAGGCGTCCTTGAGATCCATGACAGCCATAAAACAGTCTGGGAACAACAATTTCACTGACGATTTTATTGATTCCATCTTGAAGGATTGCACCTTTAGAAATTTGTTCAATTTTTTCAGGTTTACAATTGTCCTAAATGTCCAGTCTGTTTGTTTCCCGAGGAACATAGGAGAGTAAAATCCTTAGCCTTCCTCCTGTGCAGGGACTTCCTGAAGGACTGCTTTCCCTATTAGGCCTAGAATCTCTTGTTCTAGTGCTAGTTGTTCTACCCCTGATGACCTCATGGGGGTTATGACGACGTTCGGACGGGGAATGGAGGGGGGTGTCCCAAGTTACAAGTGAGCTTTCACGAAGATCCCTTACCGCCCCGTTGTAAGAGGGAATACCGGATTTGAAGAGGAACCTGTTCTAGTAGCTGGGTCTTTCCTCGAGGTTGATGACACGCTGGAGTCCTTGTCGTGTTTTTAAGACCTGCCAGAATGCCCGCTTCCACAGTCACCTTGGCTGTGTTGGCGGTCACTGGGGGGTCCTTTCGTACACTTCCCATGTTGTGGAGGTGGTTGTGAGTGGGGGTGCAGGGACTGCACCTCCTGTAGCTCCTGCTCGCTCATAGCCAAAAAGGTGTCAGAGTGTGCCAGGAAGCACTTCCCTTGTGCATTCCCGGCAATTTAACCCCTATAGGGCTCCGCTCCCCTCACCTGGCTTGTCCACCTGTGAACCTTCCAGCATGGTGGACGCCCCCCCCCCCCCACAGGGGAGTCCATCCCTCCCCCCAACGCTTTCTTTTGCTGGGCATCCCGGTTCCCGCGTGCGCGTTCAAACGCGCCGCTCCCAGAGGGCACCGCGGCGTGCGTCACTTCCGGTACGCGCTCGCCCAGGCCGCCGACACCCAGTGGTGCACTGCGGCTCGCATCAGAGGGAAGGAATCAGCCCCCGGAAGCCCAGGTATGCACACCGACCCGGGCCCCGGAAGCCCAGGCATACTCACTGACCTGGGCCCCGGAAGCCCAGGCATACTCACCACCTGGGCCCCGACACCAATGGAGAACGCGGCGGCTCCGGTTTTCTCCTGCGCTGCGTCTCCCTGCCACCCTAGAGGCCCACTGACCCCAGCGGTGGCGCTACAGGACACCGCACCAGCCGAGGCAGGGAACCCCCGCTGCCTGAACCGGTCTGGCCAGGCCTGGTAAGTCCATCTTCTATCTTTCTTTCTTTTTCCTTTCTTTCTTTCCTTCTTCTTCTTTCTGTAGGTCCCCGTCAAGGACAGGAAACCAACTGACGAGGGAGAGAGGTGCCGCCCTTTTATCTGTAGGTTTCCTGTCCTTGAAGGGCGGATCCCCTCTCTCCGTGGTGTCGTCATGGGGGAAGGAGAAAATGGAGTATCCGTGGCATCTTTTAAAAACTAAAGCCATTATACTGCATTGGGTCCAAACAGTGAATGCAAAACCCTGTGTCCACATAGATTCGTTCTAGGTTTCCAACATTCCAACATTTTGACTCCCCAATTTTCGAAAGCGATTACACCAGAATTGTGGTGTAAACTGTTTTGAGAAGTTGCACATTTGAATTGTGCAAACATTTTGCGACTTTTGGGGTTTTCATGACAGCTTCGCTCAGCTCTGCTAAAATGGGTGGAGCTGGGGTGGTACGGGAGCGTGACGCCACAGCTGGTCTTATTTATGATGAACTATGGCGTACCTTATGCCAGGAATCTCCCTCTAGCCCCCAACAGGAATAAGATTTGTGGTAAGGGGTACGGAGGCGCACAACACTAGTTCGAAGACCCTGACTCATTCAGGGGCATGTCCTCTTCATGAATCAGGAGCATCTAACTCCACTAAACCCCCCTCATCAAGACCGCCGTGAATATTGCCGGTATTAATGAATCAGGGCACAAGAGTATTGTTACATACTGCACTAATTTTGCACAATCTGTCAAAAATAACAGAAATCCAGAATGAAGCCCAATGGAGGATCTTACCAAAAATTGAGAGTAAGGCAAAAGTAGACCACAAAAAGTTTAGGAAAAACTTTGACTGTTCATTAAAGCTTCTGGTCTTTAAAAATAAAAGGTCTAGGTTTGGACAAACTGAAAGTAAAGTATAATGGCTTCTCATTTTTCACAACTGCTTGGGATACCCTCACCTACTGTATCCTCACCCATCCCCTGTAGACTGTGAGCCCTCGCGGGCAGGGTCCTCTCTCCTCCTGTACCAGTCGCTGACTTGTATTGTTCAAAGTTATTGTAATTGCTTGTGCTATGTATAATACTGAATAACATAGGACATTATAATTTTTGTAGCGCATTTTATTAATCCTTAAAGGGGTATTCCCATCTCCAAGATCCTATCCCAATATGTAGTAGGTGTAATAATAATATTAGCAAATACCTCCAATTAGAGATGTAGTATAGTTTTTCTGATTCGCTATGTTTCTTTCCTCATCTGCAGGCATTTCAGGACCTTAGGTGTCCAAGGTTCTTTTTTATTTAAGTGGTGAAAAAAAATCATTTGAAAGGAAAAAAATCCTCCATTTTCCGAGACCCTTAGTGTCTCCACTTTTCGGGATCTGGGGTTGGGTGAGGGTTTATTTTTTTGTGCCCCGAACTGTTGTTTTTATTGATACATTTTAGGGTAGATACGATGTTTTGATTGCCCGTTATTACATTTTGTTGCAATGTTGCAGCGGCCAAAAAAATTAATTCTGGCAGTTCAATTTTTTTTTTTTCTCAATACGCCGTTTACCAATCTGATTAATTTACTTTGTATTTTGAACATAGCGATTCCCAATATGTGTATTTTTTATTATTTTAATTGCTTTATTTTTAATGTGACAAAAGAGGGGTGATTTGAACTTTAGTGTATTTTTTTTTTTTTTTTACAACTTTTTCTCTACTTTTTACTGTCTTCAATAGACCCTTAAGAGACTAGAATCTTAGATCATTTGATCGCCTGTGCTACACATAGCAGTGCTTAAGAACTGATATGTATAGCAGAAATCACAATCTCCTATGAACGTCGGCCACAGGCCGGCATTCATAGGAGATTTACAGTGACAGGCACGGGGGTCTTCTGCAGACCCCTGGCTGTCATGACTGCATCGGTGCCCCCTAATCAAGTGACAGGGGCGCAGATGGGTGGGACTTGTGATGCGCTTCCACCTGGCTCGTGTTAAATGTCACTGTCAGTTATTGATCCACCAGCGGCTGTTAGAGGCATATGACAACTGATCAGATAACCTGTCATGTGCGGTGAAAGATACTGGCTCAGTGCCGGAGCCTGCATCAAAGGCAGGAAAACGACCTTTGACATACCTATAAATCAAAGGTCGGTAAGCGATTAAAGGTGTTGTCTGGTTAAAACAAGTTAACACCTATACGCAGTAAAGGTGAAAACATGCTGATTGGTAGGTGCTCCACATCTTGGGCCTACACCAATCAGTATATCGGGAAACTTTTATTGCCGACAAGGAACTTTTATCACTATCACAGGTTGGCGGGGCAGGCTGGACGCACGTTCGTCACTCCATTCATTCCCTTTTTGGGCTGCCGAAAAAAAAGACCAACACAGCGCTCTGCAGCTCCTTAGTGAATAAACCTAACACATGCCACTGCCATCCATTCTCAGGGTAATAAAACTCTTGAAAGGCAAATATTTAAACCCCAGTCTCCTCTGAAATGCTTGCCTAGGAGAGACATTGCCGATGCAGTACAACTACCTATTGTCTTGCTGCAGTGCTCAGTCTGCTCAAGGTGTATGAACTGTGATGGGAAACGGTTTTCCACAACCTCACCTATTTAGTAGAGTTTCGCTGTGCCTCACCCAGCTTTAAGCCTCATACACAGCTTTTTCTGTTTCAGTTAATGACTTAATGCCAAACTACATATAAATATAATGATCATTATCACCTGTTCAGTATAACTGGTTACTCATACACCTGACTATAATCCCACAAGTGCTTAATTGTGTGCAAGTGTACCTAGAAGAATTGATCTTGTTTTGAAGGCAAAAGGGAGGTCACATGAAATACTGAATTGATTTACATTTCTTTTTTGCTCATACAATTTGCCTTTTCTGAATTGATAAGAATAAACTATTAACACTTCTATTTTTGAAAGCATTCTTACTTTGGATCTTTTCAACACCTGCCTACAACTGTTGCACAGTAGTGTAAATATAATATACAGTACAGACCAAAAGTTTGGACACACCTTCTCATTTAAAGATCTTTCTGTATTTTCATGACTATGAAAATTGTACATTCACACTGAAGGCATCAAAACTATGAATTAACACATGTGGAATTATATACTTAACAAAAAAGTGTGAAACAACTGAATATATGTCTTACATTCTAGTTTCTTCCAAGTAGCCACCTTTTGCTTTGATGACTGCTTTGCACACTCTTGGCATTCTCTTGATGAGCTTCAAGAGGTAGTCACCAGAAATGGTCTTCCAACAATCCTGAAGGAGTTCCCAGAGATGCTTAGCACTTGTTGGCTCTTTTGCCCTCACTCTGCGGTCCAGCTCACCCCAAACCATCTCGATTGGGTTCAGGTCTGGTGACTGTGGAGGCCAGGTCATCTGGCGTAGCACCCCATCACTCTCCTTCTTGGTCAAATAGCCCTTACACAGCCTGGAGGTGTGTTTGGGGTCATTGTTCTGTTGAAAAATAAATGCTGGTCCAACTAAACGCAAACCGGATGGAATAGCATGCCGCTGCAAGATGCTGTGGTAGCCATGCTGGTTCAGTATGCCTTCAATTTTGAATAAATCCCCAACAGTGTCACCAGCAAAGCACCCCCACACCACCACACCTCCTCCTCCATGCTTCACGGTGGGAACCAGGCATGTAAAGTCCATCCGTTCACCTTTTCTGCGTCGCACAAAGACACGGTGGTTGGAACCAAAGATCTCAAATTTGGACTCATCAGACCAAAGCACAGATTTCCACTGGTCTAATGTCCATTCCTTGTGTTCTTTAGCCCAAACAAGTCTCTTCTGCTTGTTGCCTGTCCTTAATAGTGGTTTCCTAGCAGCTATTTTACCATGAAGGTCTGCTGCACAAAGTCTCCTCTTAACAGTTGTTGTAGAGATGTGTATGCTGCTAGAACTTTGTGTGGCATTGACCTGGTCTCTAATCTGAGCTGCTGTTAACCTGCAATTTCTGAGGCTCGTGACTCGGATAAACTTATCCTCAGAAGCAGAGGTGACTCTTGGTCTTCCTTTCCTGGGGCGGTCCTCATGTGAGCCAGTTTCTTTGTAGCGCTTGATGGTTTTTGCAACTGCACTTGGGGACATTTTCAAAGTTTGCCCAATTTCTCGGACTGACCTTCATTTCTTAAAGTAATGATGGCCACTCGTTTTTCTTTACTTAGCTGCTTTTTTCTTGCCATAATACAAATTCTAACAGTCTATTCAGTAGGACTATCAGCTGTGTATCCACCAGACTGCACTATTTTCTTGACTATGAAAATTGTACATTCACACTGAAGGCATCAAAACTATGAATTAACATATGTGGAATTATATACTTAACAAAAAAGTGTGAAATAACTGAAATTATGTCTTATATTCTAGGTTCTTCAAAGTAGCCACCTTTGGCTTTGATGACTGCTTTGCACACTC
Organism: Phyllobates terribilis; assembly: GCF_046119375.1. Classification (NCBI taxonomy): domain Eukaryota; kingdom Metazoa; phylum Chordata; class Amphibia; order Anura; family Dendrobatidae; genus Phyllobates; species Phyllobates terribilis. The sequence continues at coordinate 223,913,436 of NW_027362767.1, forward strand.
TTGGCATTCTCTTGATGAGCTTCAAGAGGTAGTCACCAGAAATGGTTTTCACTTCACAGGTGTGCCCTGTCAGGTTTGATAAGTGGGATGTCTTGCCTTATAAATGGGGATGGGACCATCAGTTGTGTTGTGCAGAAGTCTGGTGGATACACAGCTGATAGTTCTACTGAATAGACTGTTAGAATTTGTATTATGGCAAGAAAAAAGCAGCTAAGTAAAGAAAAACGAGTGGCCATCATTACTTTAAGAAATGAAGGTCAGTCAGTCTGAAAAATTGGGCAAACTTTGAATGTGTCCCCAAGTGCAGTTGCAAAAACCATCAAGTGCTACAAAGAAACTGGCTCACATGAGGACCGCCCCAGGAAAGGAAGACCAAGAGTCACCTCTGCTTCTGAGGATAAGTTGATCCGAGTCACCAGCCTCAGAAATCGCAGGTTAACAGCAGCTCAGATTAGAGACCAGGTCAATGCCACACAGAGTTCTAGCAGCAGACACATCTCTACAACAACTGTTAAGAGGAGACTTTGTGCAGCAGGCCTTCATGGTAAAATAGCTGCTAGGAAACCACTGCTAAGGACAGGCAACAAGCAGAAGAGACTTGTTTGGGCTAAAGAACACAAGGAATGGACATTAGACCAGTGGAAATCTGTGCATTGGTCTGATGAGTCCAAATTTGAGATCTTTGGTTCCAACCACCGTGTCTTTCTGCGACGCAGAAAAGGTGAACGGATGGACTCTACATGCCTGGTTCCCACCATGAAGCATGGAGGAGGAGGTGTGATGGTGTGGGGGTGCTTTGCTGGTGACACTGTTGGGGATTTATTCAAAATTGAAGGCATACTGAACCAGCATGGCTACCACAGCATCTTACAGCGGCATGCTATTCCATCCGGTTTGCGTTTAGTTGGACCATCATTTATTTTTCAACAGGACAATGACCCCAAACACACCTCCAGGCTGTGTAAGGGCTATTTGACCAAGAGGGAGAGTGATGGGGTGCTACGCCAGATGACCTGGCCTCCACAGTCACCAGACCTGAACCCAATCGAGATGGTTTGGGGTGAGCTGGATCGCAGAGTTAAGGCAAAAGGGCCAACAAGTGCTAAGCATCTCTGGGAACTCCTTCAAGATTGTTGGAAGACCATTTCCGGTGACTACCTCTTGAAGCTCATCAAGAGAATGCCAAGAGTGTGCAAAGCAGTCATCAAAGCAAAAGGTGGCTACTTTGAAGAACCTAGAATATAAGACATATTTTCAGTTGTTTCACACTTTTTTGTTAAGTATATAATTCCACATGTCTTAATTCATAGTTTTGATGCCTTCAGTGTGAATGTACAATTTTCAAAGTCATGAAAATACAGAAAAATCTTTAAATGAGAAGGTGTGTCCAAACTTTTGGTCTGTACTGTATATGCACAACATATACAGTATACAAACACACATAGTAAAGGGGCTGCAAGCTCTTAATAATAAAAGAACGACGACGATCAGGAAATGAGAGGCCTCCACAGAGAAGCCAAGATGTGAGTTTGTCCTTTTTTACTCTTTATGTATTTTTGAATACTGGGTTTTGTTGATGCAAAATAAAACAGAATATTTGAGCGGAGAAGGAAGGCAAAAAGCAACTTTTCAAAAAAGCAAATTAAGATCTAGACCACCTATCGAGAATATTTTCCAGGATGGATGCACAGCCTTGTATATTTAGTGACAGGTAAAGTATCTGAAACTACTCTATGTCTCCAACTCAAAAAACAACTAGTAAAGTAACAGTGAGACACCAAAAAGTGGTGCTAATGGAATAACTGGTCTCCTAGGACAGTCCTGCGAGAACTGCTGCATTTCATATACCACCGACTGTAGAATTAATTTTGGATAATAGATCTCCTATAAATGATTAAGAATATTATGCAAAAAAATCACAGATAAAATTAGGTCTTCAAATTTCTACTTAAATAGTCAACAAACTTTGTATAAATCAATAGTACAAGAGAATATAAGAAACTATGTAACATTATCAAAAGAAAAACATTTATTTCTTCTCTTAGAAAGCACTTTATTTCCCCATTGCCAGAACTAATCATTCGCTGTGAAAAATAGCAATAATCAGTCTTGCTCAAGAGAGATCGCCAACTCACTGAGGGATCACATTACTGCAGTCTATAGAAGATGAAGGGTTGAGGACAGAGCATGAGAGAGAACCAGAGAGACACAGACAGTGCTGCTGCTTTCTTAATGCATGACAGTGCTGGATTCACGGTTACACTGCTCAGTACTGCTATATACGGCCCTCTACTATGCTTTTGTTGTTTCTGAGGACGTGTTAGACAGACAGGAGAGCTAAAATCCCTAATGCCTGTGTGTTCGGTGTATGGGAAACATCTCTACCCACTAGTTCAGAGACAACTGAAAATTAGAGATTGAGCCTGAAAAGTGGAACACTGGGCAATAATGAAGGACACAAATCATATTATGACCAAGATATTCCTCACGTACAAACACAACGGCTTATCCTGAAAAGACAACTGGAACAACAGGTATGCCACTTAAACATTTCTTAGGCTCTGTTCTCACTAGTGTCATGTTTTCCAATAAAGAGAATCCGTCAGCAGGTTTTTGCTATGCAATCTGAGAGCAGCATGATGTAGGGGCAGAGACCCTGATTCCAGCAACATATCACTTGATGGTCAGTCTGGTGTAGTTTCGATAAAATCATTGTTTCCTCTGCTGCAGATGTGGCAGTGCTCTGAATGCTGAGACACGTATAACACCGCCCACACCACTGATTGGCAGCTTTCTGTGTACACTGTATATTGACAGAAAGCAGCTATCAGTGGTGGGGGCGGGGTTACACAGAACAAGTTGACTAGGAGGCATGAGACAACTAGCCCTGTAGTGATAATCTCCCGCTGATAAAACACTGATTGTATTGAAACAACAATATATAGCTGTCACCTATCGATCAATGCTTAGGATGCAAAACTCAAAAAGGTAATGTCACGCACTGTGTGGGGAAGACTAAGTGCAACACGAAGGGAAGAGGGGGAAGAAGCGCAAACACTAGGGAAAGGGGGAGTGGAGACCCCTAACCAGATCTAATAACACCCTGCCTACCCTATATCGGTTCCACACCTATCGCTGAGCAGGATGCTAAACCCTGGATGACCCTAAAGCTTGGCCCTAGATAGGGAGGGGGAGGCGTGAGAACTGGTCAGGCCCCACTACAAGCTAAAGACAAGAAGGTAAACAAACAAAGGGGAATAACTTAGCTTGAGCAGACACCAGAAGAGTAATGCCAACTGTCCTCCAAAGGCACCAGAGAAGATGCTAACCGACTGCTAGTGCTCCAAGCATGCACAAAAGAACATAGAAGTATCACCGGCGATTCCCCGGAGCAAACTGAGGGTTTTTAACTCCCATGCAAGGGTGTGTCAATCAGCAGCAGGAGGGAAGTTGCCACTGGGTCTTAAAGGAAGAAGGATTAAGAAGGTGTCTGCAATGGCAAGCGCAGTGACCTTCTACTGCTAGATCCACAGCGACCGTCTATTACACCTGACACACCCGTGACAATAGCCTAGTAAGTGACACGCCGCTGGAATCAGGGTCTCAGCCCCTACATCATGCTGCTCTCACATTGCATATGAAAAAATGCAGACGGATTCCCTATGATAACACAGCAATGTAGCATCTGTTAGATATCAGTATAACAGACTTTTATGGGGTCTATTCTGGTATTTTTGATGGCAAGAATAGTGATGCCACCATAAATACTGGAAAAAGCCTGAAGGATCCCATTAACATAAGTGTAAACATTTAGTTGCACTAAACTTAATAGAAGGTGACAACCAATAGAAATGTCATTACAAATCCGACAGGGTTTTACACCCATTTTTTTTTTAATGTTCTGCCTAAGAAAAAAAAATAATCTGTGTATTTTTATCTCTCTATATGGTTTATGATACACTCATTATCAAGCTACAAAAAAAGGGCATAAAACAAAGTAAAATTATGATAAAAAGATACATAAATAATAATAGATAAAATATAGTTAAATAAAAATTTAAATGATAAAAATATGAAAAAATAAACAGATACCTAAAGCATAAACCTTCCTTACTAATAAAAATGAGAAATCACACCGCAAAATATACACTTCCTCCTTAAAACACAGACCCCCAAACATTCACGGAGACCCCCCAACACATACAGTCAAAACAAACACTTAGGTCTTTGTACAACTGGAAGTGAAGTTATTTTGCTATGCGCCAAGTCAAGTTGGTGGAAGATTTATATGTCTACATGAGTGAGGGCAAATTTAATATATATAAAAAAAAAGAAAAAAAAAAAGGATCCCTTCACCCCGTGCTGTCTCGCTCTCCTTCTGGGCAGCACTGACAGCATTTTTATATTTTTTAATAATATTTGGCCTCTCCCGAAAAAAAGATGAAAACTTGATTTCAAAGAGAGAATTAAAGCATAGAATAAAAACCAGAACATAAATGTGTCAGCAGCCCTTTTTTTTTTTCTAGCTGCCTGTCAATGAATGAGTCTTTCAAGCTTGAAACGCCAAATAATTCCATATGCTTTCCTGGCTCGGGGTTTGGCTCTGTGTTATTGTTCGAAGTGCAATAATTGAACGAGACTTAAACCTTAAGGATTTAGTATGTTATAATAGTGTAAAAGATTGCGGCAGTAATGAGAAATATAAAATCTGTCATTACGCAAACATGCGGGAGCTAACAATTTATCTTTAATAAAGGGAGCAGCTTAACTTTTATTGGCGCTACTATTTTATAAATATCTCATTTTTCACAGAAGCAGCAGACAATTAGACGGGTAAGCAAACGGGGCAATAAGAATTCATAGCTCGGTACTGTTCCGCCTATTACCGGGAGCAAAAGGTGACAGCAGTCGGCCGTGTGACACCTTCACTGCTATTTATAAACCTTTGCGTCACAATCTTTTTTTTTTTTTTTTTTTTCCTTTCTTCTAAACACAAAGAAAATCCAAGCTCCGGGAATGCAACATAATGTGGATGTTTGACTATGCTCTTTAGACTCTTCTTTCCTACCACAATTTGCAAAGGATGGAACGTCAGATTGAATAATACGGACAACCGGAAGATGCAGTCAGGTTACTAGGGCAATCTCCACTCTTAGAGAGAGACACAGTTCCCAAGCGTCCCTTTAAATTTAAGCTCCACCTTAAAGGGCGTTTCCATAAAATTAAAATGATAAATGTTTTTACTGGAATCTCCACTCTTAAAGAGAGACACAGTTCCCAAGTGTCCCTTTAAATTTAAGCTCCACCTTAAAGGGTGTTTCCATAAAATTAAAATGATAAATGTTTTTACTGGAATCTCCACTCTTAGAGAGAGACACAGTTCCCAAGTGTCCCTTTAAATTTAAGCTCCACCTTAAAGGGTGTTTCCATAAAATTAAAATGATAAATGTTTTTATTGGAGCAGACTTGTAAAAAAAAAAAAAAAGAAAAAAGAAAAAATGAAAGTAATGCTCATCCTCCTCGATCTCCCACCATTCCTGTTTCAACACTTATCTGATTCCTGTTGGTCTTCACTTTCTGGTTTTGACTCTACAAGTGGAAAATGGTGGGAAATACTTAGCGGTTGGCTGAACTTCAGTCTGTCGGGGGACCAGCAGGGATCAGGGTGTAATAGAAGCTTAGGAAGCTGGGAAAAATATTACTTTAAGAACACCCCTTTAAAGCCTTTCTACTATAGTTGCTGCGAGTTGATTTGCAGGACCTGGTCTATTGGCCACAGCAGTAATATGTGACCATTGGACAGGTTGTCCTCGTAGCGTGAGACACATGTGGAGTCACGCCAGGCCAGCTAGTCAAAAAAAGAGCCAAGGATCCCAGGCTGGGGAGCAAATAGGGTTTTATCCATGATTAAAGGATATAAAAACAGGGGGTGTTTTCTCATCTTGTATTGTTGCAATTGCAACAATTTACACACATATACCAGCTGCTGCAACCGCGGGTAATGGACCAGAAGGTAGCAGTAAGAAGATAGGCGGCTTTTCCTGAAATGCTGGCAATGTCTCTAGAATGGATTCGAGAGATCAAAAAAGGATAAAAAAAGATTTTACTTCGTGGTGTAAAATCTACGCGTTTCAAGGTTATCCAACCTCTTCTTCAGGATGAACCAAATCGCTTTTATCCTTATTTGAGCTCTCAAATCCATTCTTGGGATATTTTTCAGGATACAACCACATTGGTTGAATCCTGAAGAAGAGGTTGGATAACCTTGAAAAGCATATATTTTACACCATGCAGTAAAATCTGTTTTTATCCTTATTTGATCTCTCAAATCCATTCTTGGGACACTACCAGCAGAGCAGGAAAAGCCGCCTAAAATCTTACTACAAGAATCCCAGGATGTAGGAGGCGGTTCTCAGGGCTCCCATCCAGCGGGTACAGATTGAGTGTGCGCAGAAACAGATGTTGCAGTTATTTGAGGTAGAATTGCTGAGAAAACTGGCTTTTTTTACATATGCAAATGAGGCCACAAGTGCTCAGTGGGCGGTTCTGAGCCTTTCAAATGTACAGGCCCTCCTCATCAAACTTTAATCTTGATCCCAGTTCTTGATTGATGTAGTGCAACGCTCAATCTGCCAAGCAAGACCGAAGGGGAGGCAAAGGCCAGAGTTTGCAGAGGAGTACTTGAGCTCTTGCCATACTAGGAACCATCTACATGGACTTAAATGGGTCTTCTCACGAGCAAAAATTCATTTTATTCACTAGATCTTGGAAGAAAAAAAGATCCACAATTGGATGTGATTAAAAAAAAAAATGTTCCTGTGCTGAGATAATCGTATAAATGTGCCCCTGCTGTGTACTGTGTAATGGATGTCAGGGGAGGACACAAAAGAGTATACAGACATTACAGCAGGGGATCACAGATGATTCTTTCTTTGAGGTAACACATTGCTTAAAAACAGACAGGGTAATGTTTTACCTCACAGAAAGAATCAGCTGTGATCCCCTGCTGTCCTGTCTGTATACTCTTTTGCTTCCTCCCCTGCTGTAATGTCTGTATACTCTTTTGCTTCCTCCCCTGCTGTAATGTCTGTATACTCTTTTGCTTCCTCCCCTGCTGTAATGCCTGTATACTCTTTTGCTTCCTCCCCTGCTGTAATGTCTGTATACTCTTTTGCTTCCTCCCCTGCCCAGTAGCTGTGGTATGATCAGACTATGTTTCTGCACGGTTAGACACAGCCATTACACAGTACACAGCAGGGGAACATTTATAAGATTATCTCAGCTCAGGAACATTTTATTTAAATACATCCAATTGTGGAAATTATTATTATTCCAAGATCTATTGATTAAAATGAACTTTTGTTCGTGAGAAAACCCCCTTTAAGAATTTGCATTTTCCTTCACTTCTGTTTTAGTTTATTATCTGGTGCTGTTTTTTGTTTAATGGACATTGGGGATCTGACTCCCTGTAAGAGCGTGAGCCATTCTGGTAATAGAGCAGAACAGTTGCAAGAAAATTGCCTTCAATGATTCACCGAAGCGCCTGCTAAACACCAATGCTGCTTACCCAACATGCATTCTGTTAGTGCAGGGTAAGCTGACAGCAGAGGGGGGAGGCATCAGCAAATAACAGCCCCTCTGGTCATTCGGGGACAGAAAGGGCAGTCATGGGAAATTACAATAAAATAGCTTGTATTACAATGTTCCATGAATCTTGGCTGTTTGCAAACGGAGTTATTTAAAGGGGTTGTCCACTTTGGAGGACAATACTTTTTTTCTTTCCTAAATGCATGTATTTTTGTCTAAAAGTCATTTTTGTAATTGGTTATCATTGAAAAATTTGCACTGTTTGCACTCTACAGCCTCTGTTACATTGTCCATTGTTGTCTGCAGAAGGAGTTCTCTGAGCATACATCAGTGAGCTCCTCCTGACGGTGCAATGGGAGAGTTTTGTTTTTTTTTAGCTCTTCTCGGCGGATTTATGGCCAAAAGCAAAACAGTGAAATTTTTTTTTAATGAAACTGAATTTAAATAAATGATTTTTAGCCCCAAATACATGCCTTTAAGTAAAAAAATAATAATAATAATAATAATTTGTCCCCGGAGGTGGACAACTCCTTTACGTAACTGACAAAATCAAAAATAAAAATGTTTCAAATTAGCAGTTTTAAAAGGGGTTGTCCACTTTCAGCAAATGCTATAAAATATGTAAGCTAACAAACAGAGCAGGCATTCACCCTCCCCAGGTCCAGCGCTGGCTCCTCACCTCTGCTTGAGTCTTGGCTACAGATGTGACATCACATCAACAGCAAGCATCGCTGCTGCAGCCAATCACGTAGCTCAGTGGCTCTGCTGATGTAGATGGCGGCAGAGAGCCCGCCCTGGACCAGGGGAGGGGGGGGGAGTAACTGTTCGCGTTTAGAGTCTACTTTCCTGAAAGTGGAAAACCCCTTTAAGAGTTAAACAGTAAGGTGCTAGGACCATGGAATCTTCACAATAAGAAAAGTTTTTAGATTCTTTATTGCCAGAGAAGCCGACTTCACACTTGACCCTCAATTAAATGCTATAATATCTCAATGATACAAGCTTTACCCTGATATTTATGCAATCACTGGAATCTCATCACTTAGCAAAGTATATTTTCATCCAGAATTATGAAATAAGGGAATAGCGTTCACACTGAGCACACTGTCTCCCGTACTTCGCCTTCTGACCACGAGTTGACCTATAAATTAAATTGCTCTTTTTGAAGCCACAAGCTTCACAGCGTTGAGAACTAGTCTTCAGAAAAATGTACAGAATTCTGCTTCACTCCCAATTCACAACAATCTAATGATCTATCAGAAGATCAGTGGATTTCTCCTTTACAATTTATTGACACTAAAAGTAACACATAGCAAAACTATGTAATCTAAGAGCAACACGACGTAGGGGGATGAAACCCTGATTCCAGTGATGTGTCACTTACTGGGCTGCATATTGTTGTTTCAATAAAATCAGTGTTTTAATCAGCAGGAGATTATCACAACAGGTCATCACACTGCTCTGTATAACCCCGCCCCCCATCACTGATTGGCAGCTTGCGGACAGTGTGCACAGGAAGCTGCCAATCAGTGGTGGGGGTGGGGTTATACACAGCTGAGCATTCTGAGCACTGCTAAACCTACAGCAGAGAAAACAGGGATTGTACCGAAACTGCACTAAGCAGCCCAGTAAGTGATACATCGCTAGAATCATTGATCATGTGTGATGAACTGAAATTGTTAAAAATCCATTTTTATTTTTTTATTTTTCTTAAATCCATCCCTTTTTGGCTGAAAACATTTTTGAAACAGATTTAAAGAAAAAAAAATAGCTTTGGTTTCTTCTGCAGCTGCAGTTGATAGTGGGATCCATTACAGTAGTCTGACTGTAGGTTTACCGCTCCTATCTCTGCTCTCCTGAACAAAGTTCTAAACCGATTTCTGATCAATCCAATATTTAGTCTTCACAGAAAGCCACAGACTAAAACTCCCGCACACACAATGGTGCATTTCTATGTATGTCCAGTGTTAGACGGGGGAGCAAAGGACCCGCCAGTAACATTGACCCTATGGGCCTACTGTTCAGCTGCACATATTACACTACCCTCATTCACAAATTAACCTCTGCTTCTATATAGTAAGAAGTGAGGGAGCTTCTTGAATGAATGAATAATGAGATTCTACTTTTGTCTGTACATATTGAATCAAATGTATTATGCCAACTACTGCTCATGTTGGGGGTGTCAGTGGCTTACTTCTGCACGGGGGCCCACCGGGAAATGCACCAGCTCCCCTGTGGGCCAGTCCCACCATGTGTGTATCTCACTCATTCATGTACCTATAGTTTATTAGGTTGAATGTCACTGATACAAAGACACTTAAAAAGAGACAAAATTGTATTCAATTTATTTTTGGGGGGTGAGGGAGATCAGGTTATAGCACTTGTAACTTGCCCGAAGCTTCCATGTTTCTGCCTTCTCAATACAAGATGCATCTGCTGAAGAATGATGAGTGATAACCAAGATTTAAGAAAAGATGCTCTTGAATTATTTAATGGGAAGGTTGGGTTCTTCTAATACCGCAGTTACTGTTTAACTGTTCATCTGATCTGTAACAGGTGAAGTCATACAAGCAAGTTTCCCAGTGAAACAATGGGTGAGGAGTCCAGCACTCAATCTCCCAATACAGTACAAAAATTGTATCTTTATATACTTACTATATACCATGAATAAGAACCGTTTGGACACATCGGTTCAAAACGCGTAGGCCATTGTTATTTTTTGCAAGGATGTCCTGTTTTTAATCTTTATGGATTGAATAAATATACAAACTTTTTACAAGATCGGAAGATCGAGTGCCGGATTACTCAACCATTTACTAACAAATCAAATACGAGGTGTGCGGAAATAACTTTTTTTCATCATTTTATTAATGGTCCTCTTATACAATACATTACATTCTTACTAACAATTATCCATGGTGGCTCAGTGGTTAGCTCTGTTGCTTTGCAGCGCTGGGGCCCTGGGTTCAAATCCCACCAAGGAGTTTGTATGTTCTCCCTGTGTTTGCTTCTTCTGGGTTCTCTGGTCTTTTCCTAAACTCATACAGATAGGGAATGTAGATTGTGAGCCCCAATGGGGACAGTGATAATGTCTATAAAGTGTTGTGTAATATGATGGCGCCATATCAGTAAGCAGAATAATAAATCCCATATATGCAACGTGTACTATATCCTATCTATTTTCATTACAACAAGGATTTCTTTTCACATATATACATTTTTTTTTTATTCACTAAGTCCATTATTAGTAAGCGTAACTGAACGCGGGTGATTTAAGTGGGCCGGCTCGGTGAGTATAAACCGCTTGTGTAGCTCGAGGCTGTTCGCACGTCTTGTACAAAAGAGGCTGATGTGCATTCTGCATCTCTGTCAATGTCGCGCGTTGCATAAAACAGATTATTAAACAGAGGATTCACGTGATGCTATAAGAATATAATTAGTAAGATCAGCGCAGTCTCTGGGAAAGTCTGGGAGGGTTAGGAAAACTGTAATATTTATAATATATGTAATATTTATGGCGAAAGAAACACGTCGTGGGGGTAAAAAATATGAATAAAACATATGCAAATGTGAGAATAGAAAGATGCCGCGTAAATAACGCCAAGAGTAATGTAGTCAGACATTAAAATACCAGTGCCGAATAACGCGGCCGGAGTGACGCTTAGCAAACATGGGCAGAATTTCATCACAAACCGGCGCGTTCTGAGCATAAAGAATATGTCGGCTCTACTGCCCACACTCTAATTAAAACCAAGTCTGCTAACGAGTCAGATACCTTCCATTGGTCTTGAAGGCTGAAGATGTAGGGGGTAAGAACAGGGCATAAAATATGCCAAAACTGATTGCTACCAGGAGCAGCTGTTTCTTTTCTAGTTATGAAGGAATTCTAATGAATTGGGGAGCTTTATAATAAATAGATATTTTCCTTTGAAATTCCGAGATCCCGCCATTAGAAGCTCTTTTGATATATTTTTAAAAATGCTCATTAGACAGAGGATATGGCGTGTGTGCTCTACTAAATCACGGTGGCTATCTCTGCCGTACCTAGCACTCAAGGTCAGGTCTTCAGAAGTGATGGGCACAGGAGCGGCTCCTCCTCCGCCACCGCCGAGAAAAACACAACGCCGTCTCCTCCAGATGTCAACACCTGGACTTCTACAACTCGGATGTCCGAAACGCGATAACAGGAGTCAAAGGGTCGCTTACAAAACTGTAGCTGAGGTTGTTTAAAGAACTGATGGGAAAGCCAAGAGCGTAAAGATGATCACAATGGACCGTGTCCGGCTGTCTGGCCTATACGGGCGCATAGACGGTTTGGGTTTATGTGGACCCAATATTATAGTGTTATTTAAAAAGAAAAAAAAAGGGTCTGAAATGCTCTCGTTGATGAGCCGTGTCCTTTATAGCAACTCAACCCTGTTAACTTGAATGAGCCAGAATTGCAGTACCAGACAGAACCAGTGCACAAGAATGGCACTGTTCACGGAAAAAGAGAAGACCCTTTTTCTAATTCTCGACAACCCGCTGAAAATGGGCTGCTTCAAGCCATGACCTTTGGTGACATAATGGCTACCAAAGGTCCTTAGGCGGTGTTAACCTCAGAATAGAAATGCTGGGGGCCCCTAAGAGAGTGGGGGCCCTGAGAAATTGCCCACTTTGCTCCCCCTTTCCCCCTAACGCTCGCCCTGCATACCAACCTATCTAATCTTTAGTACCTCTAGACTCCAGCAGTTAAAGGACTTTCGGTGACATCATGGTCACATGATCGTGATGCCATCAAAGATCCTTAATCAGTTTTAACCTCTGAATACAAATGCTGGGGGCCCCTAAGAGGGTGGGAGCCATGGGCAATTGACCAGTTTGCCTCACCCCCCCCCAAACTCCAGTCCTGACTGTAACTAGGGCTTATATTTCAAGCATGCTCAAAGAATCCTGCAAAATCATTCTAAGGCTTATTTTCAGAAATATCCTGCACTAACACTTGTTAGTACTGCAAAACCTTGCGTTTTTTTTTCTGCAGCAAAAATGCAACATATGAACAAGCCCTATTTCTTAAGAATGGGTATGGGAAAGATTCAAAATATAAGTCATCCATACTGTCAAAACATATGTCCACATATACTGATTTTATAGAATGTGCCCTAAACTACCCATGCAACGGGCACTAAAATGTATAATATTACATCAGTCAGCAATTGGCAATAGGGTAATTGGCAGTTATATCAGGTTCTGATGGTGAACACACACAGGTGCATCTCACAAAATTAGAATATCGTCAAAAAGTTCATTTATTTCAGTTCTTCAATACAAAAAGTGAAACTCCTATATTATATAGAGTCATTACACACAGAGGGATCTATTATATAGAGTCATTACACACAGAGGGATCTATTATATAGAGTCATTACACACAGAGGGATCTATTATATAGAGTCATTACACACAGAGGGATCTATTATATAGAGTCATTACACAGAGAGTGATCTATTATATAGAGTCATTACACAGAGAGTGATCTATTATATAGAGTCATTACACACAGAGTGATCTATTATATAGAGTCATTACACGCAGAGGGATCTATTATATAGAGTCATTACACAGAGAGTGATCTATTATATAGAGTCATTACACAGAGAGTGATCTATTATATAGAGTCATTACACACAGAGGGATCTATTATATAGAGTCATTACACACAGAGTGATCTATTATATAGAGTCATTACACACAGAGTGATTTATTATATAGAGTCATTACACACAGAGGGATCTATTATATAGAGTCATTACACAGAGAGTGATCTATTATATAGAGTCATTACACACAGAGTGATCTATTATATAGAGTCATTACTCACAGAGTGATTTATTATATAGAGTCATTACACACAGAGGGATCTATTATATAGAGTCATTACACACAGAGGGATCTATTATATAGAGTCATTACACAGAGAGTGATCTATTATATAGAGTCATTACACACAGAGTGATCTATTATATAGAGTCATTACACGCAGAGGGATCTATTATATAGAGTCATTACACACAGAGGGATCTATTATATAGAGTCATTACACACAGAGGGATCTATTATATAGAGTCATTACACACAGAGGGATCTATTATATAGAGTCATTACACAGAGAGTGATCTATTATCTAGAGTCATTACACACAGAGTGATCTATTATATAGAGTCATTACACGCAGAGGGATCTATTATATAGAGTCATTACACACAGAGGGATCTATTATATAGAGTCATTACACAGAGAGTGATCTATTATATAGAGTCATTACACACAGAGGGATCTATTATATAGAGTCATTACACACAGAGTGATCTATTATATAGAGTCATTACACACAGAGTGATTTATTATATAGAGTCATTACACACAGAGGGATCTATTATATAGAGTCATTACACAGAGAGTGATCTATTATATAGAGTCATTACACACAGAGTGATCTATTATATAGAGTCATTACTCACAGAGTGATTTATTATATAGAGTCATTACACACAGAGGGATCTATTATATAGAGTCATTACACACAGAGGGATCTATTATATAGAGTCATTACACAGAGAGTGATCTATTATATAGAGTCATTACACACAGAGTGATCTATTATATAGAGTCATTACACGCAGAGGGATCTATTATATAGAGTCATTACACACAGAGGGATCTATTATATAGTCATTACACACAGAGGGATCTATTATATAGAGTCATTACACACAGAGGGATCTATTATATAGAGTCATTACACAGAGAGTGATCTATTATATAGAGTCATTACACACAGAGAGTGATCTATTATATAGAGTCATTACACACAGAGTGATTTATTATATAGAGTCATTACACACAGAGTGATCTATTATATAGAGTCATTACACACAGAGTGATCTATTATATAGAGTCATTACACACAGAGTGATTTATTATATAGAGTCATTACACACAGAGGGATCTATTATATAGAGTCATTACACAGAGAGTGATCTATTATAGAGTCATTACACACAGAGTGATCTATTATATAGAGTCATTACACACAGAGTGATTTATTATATAGAGTCATTACACACAGAGGGATCTATTATATAGAGTCATTACACACAGAGGGATCTATTATATAGAGTCATTACACAGAGAGTGATCTATTATATAGAGTCATTACACACAGAGTGATCTATTATATAGTCATTACACACAGAGGGATCTATTATATAGAGTCATTACACACAGAGTGATCTATTATATAGAGTCATTACACACAGAGTGATCTATTATATAGAATCATTAAACACAGAGGGATCTATTATATAGAGTCATTACACACAGAGGGATCTATTATATAGAGTCATTACACACAGAGGGATCTATTATATAGAGTCATTACACACAGAGTGATCTATTATATAGAGTCATTACACACAGCGTGATCTATTATATAGAATCATTAAACACAGAGGGATCTATTATATAGAGTCATTACACACAGAGGGATCTATTATATAGAGTCATTACACACAGAGGGATCTATTATATAGAGTCATTACACACAGAGTGATCTATTTCACGTGTTTATTTCTGTTAATGTTGATGATTATGGCTTACAGCCAATGAAGACACAACAGTCATTATCTCAGTAAATTAAAATACTTTATAACAACAGCTTGAAAAATGATTTTAAAATCCGAAATGTCCTACTGAAATGTATGTTCAGTAAATGCCCTCAATACTTGGTCGGGCTCCTTTTGCATCAATTACTGCATCAATGCGGCAATGTGGCATGGAGGGATCAGCCTGTGGCTGCTGAGGGGTTATGGAAGCCCAGGTGGCTTTGATAGCAGCCTTCAGCTCGTCTGCATTGTTGGGTCTGGGGTCTCATCTTCCTCTTGACAATACCCCATAGATTCTCTATAATAGATTCTCTATGGGGTTAAGGTCAGGCGAGTTTGCTGCCAATCAAGCAAAGTGATACTGTTGTGTAAACCAGGTATTGGTATTTTTGGCAGTGTGGACAGGGGCCAAGTCCTGCTGGAGAATGACATCTCCATCTCCAAAAAGCTTGTCGGCAGAGGGAAGCATGAAGTGCTGTAAAATGTCCTGGTAGACGGCTGCGCTGACTTTGGTCTTGATAAAACACAGTGGACCTACACCAGCAGATGACATGGCTCCCCAAACCATCACTGATTGTGGAAACTTCACACTAGACCTCCAGCAGCTTGGATTGTGGCCTCTCCACTCTTCCTCCAGACTCTGGGACCTTGATTTCCAAATGAAATGCAAAATTTCCTTTCATCTGAAAACAACACCTTGGACCACTGAGCCTCAGTCCAGGTCTTTTTCTCCTTGGCCCAGGTAAGATGCTTCTGGCATTGTCTATCGGTCATGAGTGGCTTGACACAAGGAATGCGACACTTGTAGCCCATGTCCTGGATATGTCTGTGTGCGGTGGCTCTGGAAGCAATGAATCTATCAGCAGTCCACTCCTTGTGAATCTCCCCCAGTATGTTTGGATACAGCACTCTGTGAACAGCCTGCTTCTTTAGCAATGACCTTTTGTGACTTACCCTCCATGTGGAGTGTGTGTTATGATCTGCAACATGAACTAAGGAAAGATAGGGGAAAGCTATTCCTACAGTAAGACTAAGCTAAATCCCTACGATGTAGCGGGCTGCCAGTTCCTAGTTAACAGACCCGCCTTAGTCCTCGGCTAGTCTGAACAAAGACCTATAGAATAAAGGGAGGGGTCCCTAAAAGAACTAAGGACTGGGACAAAAATGGGACACCTCCTAAACAGAGAAGCTGTTGCAGAACACAAAAAGACAAACTGACAAAAAGGTACTAGAGGTCCCAGAGAACCAAGCGAACTGACAGAGACAGGCACAGAAGCACCTGGCTATAGAAACAGTCAAACACTGAAGTCCAGCACAGCCAAAAGGACGGAGCTGGAATATAAAGGCAGATGGTCACGTGACCGCAAAACACAAGATGGAAAAAACAAACAGGAGGGTTCTAACAGTGTGCCAATGACTGCCTTCTGGACATCTGTCAAGTCCCCAGTCTTCCCCATGATTGTGAAGCCTACTGAAACAGACTAAGGGACATTTTGGAAACGCTTAGGAAGCCTTTGCAGGTGTTTTTTGTTAATTATTCTAATTTACTGAGATAATGACTTTTGTGTTTTCATTGGCTGTAAGCCATAATCATCAACATTAACAGAAATAAACACGTGAAATAGATCACTCTGTGTGTAATGACTCTATATAATATAGGAGCTTCACTTTATGAATTGAAGAACTGAAATAAATTAACTTTTTCATGATATTCTAATTTAGTGAGAAGCACTTGTATTTAGTCTGGGGAGTTCCATGTCTTGGACAGTATACGATACTGCACTTCCAAAGATTATCCAAAAATGGCTCACACTTAGTGCTGAAGGATCATACTCCATTACTCAGCTATTTACAAGATGTCCATTAATGGTAAGTGCAAGCAATGTGCAAACCCTGCTCTATAGAGGAAGTACTAAGATAAAAGGCATCTATCAGATGACGCAATGGGAGCTAAGATGCCACTTATATATTGAGTGCATTGGATTAGAATTGTAACCTATGAGGAGGCCATCATCTTTAGATGTCAGAAGCCAGCATTACTGATCATAAGTTAAAGGGGTGGTCTGTTTACAATTCCTTTTTTTATTAAAATTAGCTGATTAAAGGTTGTTCACCTGTTGAGATCACTACTAATCTGCAAGACAAACAAGCAGAAGCTGTTCAATTCTCCTGCAGCGCCACCACTGGGGAAATAAAACATTGCATGATGCGGATTGAAATCAATGGGAAGTCCATTTAATGCACGGACATGCCAGGTTCTTTGGAGAAAGAAACTTTTTTTGTAGCCGCTCTTTATTTTGGCTGATTTTTGGAGGTCCTGAATGAAAGATCTATACTTTATTAAAGGGGTATTCCAGTTTCAACTAGGATATGTGATCTGCCTAACATCGATTAGAAGAATGAGAGACTTCTGTTCCCCGTTTTCATATCGGCAAAAGATTATGACCAGGAGGAGGTCAATGGAGAAGCAGGTTCAGTAAGTACCTGGCAGCTTCATTCATGTCAATGATACTGACGGAGCCCAGGACTCTTCAGCGTCACAGACTGGAATAGAGCATCAGGACGCATGTGCGACCTGGTGCACCATTCAACTGTTCCTTACTCCTCTGGAGGTGAGGAGTAACGATTAGGGATTGTGATCTCACTACTGCAAGGTGATCCCCAATCCTGGGCTTTCTCTTTGCCGCAGGGTTCGGTATGTCTCCAGTCTGTGGAGGGGTTTTTCGGGGCTCTAGCCCTCATCTATGATGATCTTGATGGCATCTCCTTGGCTGAGTCTAGGCTGCATCGCCATGAGCAGGGGAATCGGTCAGTAGAGATGTATAGCTCCGAATTCCGCAGATGGGCAACTGATACAAAATGGAATGACCCGGCTCTCAGAAGTCAATTTTGTAAGGGCCTTACTGAAAGGTTGAAAGATCCTTTGTCAGTG
Source organism: Phyllobates terribilis (assembly GCF_046119375.1). Classification (NCBI taxonomy): domain Eukaryota; kingdom Metazoa; phylum Chordata; class Amphibia; order Anura; family Dendrobatidae; genus Phyllobates; species Phyllobates terribilis. The sequence goes on from NW_027362767.1 coordinate 223,931,595, forward strand.
TATGAAACCCCAGAGTCCTGCAATCATGTGATCAAGGAGCATTTTTGGTGGTTAGTGGGGGTCTCAGTTAGCTTTAATTTAAAATATAAATGACCTAACGGGGTATTTGAAAATGTGATTTCTAAGACTAGGTTCACACACATACAGTGCTCTCCACCAAGCACTATGTTAGGGTTTTCTGTCAGAATTCCCGAAAACTAGAATACTGACGGGAACCCCAACAGGGCCATGAAGTCACTTTGAACACTGTCTGGGCCCCCATTCTGGCAGCATTTATGTTTTTTTTTTTAGACATGGACAAAAAACTTGGTGGACCATGATCTGAAAATATGAATATTGCTAAAACGGAAGCAAACTGTGTCCAAAGTGACTCGCTGAAATGAAAAGTCTCCAATCAGGGGTTCCCATCAGAGACCCTGACGCAGTGCTCAGCAGAAAGCACGGTATGAGTGTGAACATAGCCAGAACCAGACATTTGTTTTTCTTTTGTATTTCGATGTATTCTAGAAATCAGGTTACAAATATCTATTGAAAAAAAAAAAAGTAACAACAACAAAAAACAGCACTAAAAAAGGTTTTAAGGAGCCTCACACTGTAAATTAGAGGCACCAATAAAGACCTATGATTAATCATTAAAACCAGGTGTTATAAACAAAGCACACCGAAATAACAAATTACTAGCTGTACCACTGAAAGGTAAAATTATTCCATTATTTATTAATTTATACGCTAATACGTTCTCATGCTGCCAGAAAAACTGTGGGCTTCCAGTTTCTCGTATCGACACATATTCTAACACTTAAAGGCTTAAATACATAAACACATACACAAATTTCCATAGCAACATCTGTTCCGTGGATTCCGTTGGCTGGCTCCGGGATTACAGCTCCGGTGGGTCGAAACTACAGCCATCATTCACACAATCAGCTCGTCAATCAGGAGATCCGGTAGTACCGCCTGTATGACCACTTGACATCTGCCATATTCCTGATCGACCTTACGTGGGATTTATTACATTATGGTGCTCAATGAAAATCTATTGAATCAAAAGAGGATTCAACTTCTGCAATATTAGAGAATACGGCAATGAAGACGCCGGGGTGCCAAAGAGGACTCTGTGCTTCATTCATTTCTAAGTTTGGGAAGACAAGTCACTGTTTAGGGCACTATTTTATCGGGCATCCAATGGGTTAAAGGGAATCGTAAGAGAACGGGATAGAAAAATGTTCTTCAGAATAGGTAAATGTATCCATTGCTACCGGTTGTGATTGACAGGTCACCCCCTGTAATAAAGCCACCCCTCTCCCCAATGCGGTCATCTGAACGATGGTTTGGCCAGAAGCTATCTCATCTGAAACCCCCAATACACAGGAGCGCGCGCTCTGCCAAGTGCTCCTAAGTTCTCTATTAGAGAGCCGCTGTCCGTCACCACTAGTGCTGGCGTCTCTCCTACAGAACAGTCGATAATTAGATATGTCAGATCAGATCCTTATATTCGCCCGAAAATCATCAGTTGAGGACCCCCATACAATCGGCGATTCCAGCGAAAAGTGGCAAAAAACGATGCTCTTTCATATCATTGAAAAAAAAGTGGAATAAAACACGATAAAAAAAGACGAATGTAAATAATAATGGTATCACTGAAAACATTATCTTGTCCTGCAAAAAAAACAAGCCACCATACAGCTCCATCAGCTAAGGAATAAAAAAAAGTTATAGCTCTCAGCACAATGGGATGCAAAAACAATATTTTTATAAAATTGTTTTTATTGTGCAAAACCAACAAACCATAAAAAATTAAGTAAATGTGGTATCGCTGTAATCGTACTGACCAGTAGAATACATCTGCTTTATCAATTTTACCACACGCAGAATGGCAAAAAAAAAAAACCATAATAATTCCTGAATTGCTGGTTTTTGTTCATTCTGCCTCCCAAAAATCGGAATAGAAAGCGATCAAAAAAAGTCAGTCATGTGCCCGAAAATGGTGTCAATAAAAATGTCAACTCGTCCAGCAAAAAACAAGCAGTCATATGACTGTCAGCTGAAATATGGAAAAATTATAGCTCTCAAAATATGGCGATGCAAAAACTCGTTTTTGTAAAAAGAAAAGTATCTTTTAGTGTGTGACAGCTGACAAACATAAAAACCCGATATAAATCTGGTATCGCTGTAATTGCACCGACCCGAAGAATAGAGTCGTCTAATCACTTATACAGCACGAGGAACGGCGTAATAAATAAAACTAATTCTTAACCTGCTGTTGACTTGTTCATTCTGCCTCCCAAAGATCGCAGTAAGGCTCGGCGCACATTTATCCTGCGCTCTGAGCTGAGCGCTTACAGCGGAGTTTCCGCGTAAATCTCTGAAATACGTGATTCAGACAGAACCCTCGGCGGAACATTCTCTACAATGAAGCAGATGGAGACACTTTGAATGCCGTCTAGATTATAATCAGGCAGTGTCCATCTTTTTAGGCGTACCTAAAAGTGCCGTTGGTCACAGTTTTGTGAACCTCTGAAAAGCCAGTTACCACTAAACAGAGGCAGCACAGAGTCCGGAGTAACTCTGCTGCCTTATTAGTAAATGGACCCATTGGGGGTTCATCTGAATCACGTTTTTCAGATATTCAGACCCTGATGTACAGTACAGACCAAAAGTTTGGACACACCTTCTCATTTAAAGATTTTTCTGTATTTTCATGACTATGAAAATTGTACATTCAAACTGACGGCATCAAAACTATGAATTAACACATGTAGAATTATATACTTAACAAAAAAGTGTGAAACAACTGAAAATATGTCTTATATTCTAGGTTCTTCAAAATAGCCACCTTTTGCTTTGATGACTGCTTTGCACACTCTTGGCATCCTCTTGATGAGCTTCAAGAGGTAGTCACCGGAAATGGTTTTCACTTCACAGGTGTGCCCTGTCAGGTTTAATAAGTGGGATTTCTTGCCTTATAAATGGGGTTGGGACCATCAGTTGTGTTGTGCAGAAGTCAGGTGGATACACAGCTGATAGTCCTACTGAATAGACTGTTAGAATTTGTGTTATGGCAAGAAAAAAGCAACTAAGTAAAGAAAAACGAGTGGCCATCATTACTTTAAGAAATGAAGGTCAGTCAGTCCGAAAAATTGGGAAAACTTGGAAAGTGTCCCCAAGTGCAGTTGCAAAAACCATCAAGTGCTACAAGGAAACTGCGCACATGAGGACCGCCCCAGGAAAGGAAGACCAAGAGTCACCTCTGCTTCTGAGGATAAGTTTATCTGAGTCACCAGCCTCCGAAATCGCAGGTTAACAGCAGCTCATATTAGAGACCAGGTCAATGCCACACAGAGTTCTAGCAGCAGACACATTTCTTCAACAACTGTTAAGAGGAGACTTTGTACAGCAGGCCTTCATGGTAAAATAGCTGCTAGGAAACCACTGCTAAGGACAGGCAACAAGCAGAAGAGACTTTTTTGGGCTAAAGAACACAAGGAATGGACATTAGACCAGCAGAAATCTGTGCTTTGTTCTGATGAGTCCAAATTTGAGATCTTTGGTTCCAACCACCGTGTCTTTTTGTGACGCTGAAAAGGTGAACGGATGGACTCTACATGCCTGGTTCCCACCGTGAAGCATGGAGGAGGAGGTGTGATGGTGTGGGGGTGCTTTGCTGGTGACACTGTTAGGGATTTATTCAAAATTGAAGGCAAACTGAACCAGCATGGCTACCACAGCATCTTGCAGCGGCATGCTATTCCATCCGATTTGCGTTTAGTTGGACCATCATTTATTTTTCAACAGGGCAATGACCCCAAACACACCTCCAGGCTGTGTAAAGGCTATTTGACCAAGAATGAGAGTGATGGGGTGCTACGCCAGATGACCTGGCCTCCACAGTCACTAGACCTGAACCCAATCGAGATGGTTTGGGGTGAGCTGGACCGCAGAGTGAAGGCAAAAGGGCCAACAAGTGCTAATCATCTCTGGGAACTCCTTCAAGATTGTTGGAAGACCATTTCCAGTGACTACCTCTTGAAGCTCATCAAGAGAATGCCAAGAGTGTGCAAAGCAGTCATCAAATCAAAAGGTGGCTACTTTGAAACCTAGAATATAAGATATATTTTCAGTTGTTTCACACTTTTTTGTTAAGTATATAATTCTACATGTGTTAATTCATAGTTTTGATGCCGTCAGTTTGAATGTACAATTTCCATAGTCATGAAAATACAGAAAAATCTTTAAATGAGAAGGTGTGTCCAAACTTTTGGTCTGTACTGTAAGTGCTCAACGTGGAGCACAGGATAAATATGAATTGATTCAAAATGTTCTCTACGCCAAAATGCCACCAATAAAAGCTTCAACTCAACCCACTAAAAACAAGTCCCCACTCAGGTCCATCACCTGTTAACAGAAGTGGAAAGGGTCTCTAAGTTACTGGTAGCACAAAAACTCTGGAAAAGTGACGTGGTTCTCACCAAAAGAAATCTAGCTAAATCTATGCTCCTAAATCCAAATGCCCTTCTCTTTTCTGAGCTTTACACTGTGCCTGAAAAGAGGTTTCCCACCACATACAGGACATTGGCTAACTCAGGAGAAATTGGTAACAAATTATGTGATCCATTTTCTCCTAATAGCCCTTTTGAAAATTACAAACTTGGGGCTAAAACAACATTTTAGTGGAAAAGAAAGATTTTCAATTCCGCAGCCGAATCTTACACAATTCTGTAAATCATCTGTGGGTTTAAAATGCTCTCTGCACCCCTAGACGAATTTCTCAAGAGGTGTACTTTCCAAAATGGTGTCTGCTGTTTTGGCTCCATAGTGGCTTTTTAAATGCAACATGGCACCTGCAGTCTATTCCAAACAAATCTGCGCTCGAAAAGTCAAATCACTTCCGAGCCCAGCCGAGCACTCAGACTGTTGTTTTCCCGGACATATGGGGTATCTGTGTACTCGGCATAAAATGAAGCAGATACTTTGTTGAGCAATTTCTCCTGTTACCCTTGTGAAACTTAACAATTAAGGGCAAAGGCAACATTTTTGTAGGAAAAATGTATTTTTTATTTACACAGCTCAACTTAATAAAATTCTGTGAAACACCTGTAGGTTCAAGGTGCTCAACACACCTCTAGATAAAATCCTTGAGGGGTGCAATTTCCAAAATGGGGTCATTTGTGAGGGGTTTCCACTGATAAGGAACATCAGGGGCTCTGCTGCAAATGCGACATGGCAATGTCACGCTGTCTCTGTATACTGGAGGTAGGGGGCCTAAGCTGACCCTAAGCTGGGGCCCTGACTAATCCCTCAACCTGGAGGTACTGTTAAAGGTACAGAGGTCCAGGCCGCCAGCGTAACCCCTACCTCCTGAGGATCCCTGCACCTAAGTAATCTAGTCCTGAGAAGGACCCCGATCACAACAAAAGGGGACAAGTAATAATATGCCCACACACAGTACTTAGACGAACGAGACAGTACAAGGGAAAAACCAAAACCACCTTGCATACAAAAACTACACAACTACAACAGAGGGAACACCAACGGGAAAGGAGATAAATGATAAAGCGAGGAAGGGAAAAAACACTCCAAATACACTTATCTCAGAAACTCCAAATACCACGATCCGCTCTGTAGTCTGCATGAAATGCTTTCACCGACACTTCCCAAACAGACCAGCAGGCATTTGAAGGAGTCTCACTACAGCAGCACTGATTGCAGCTGGGCGAGGCTGGACCTCGTCTAGCACAGAGAGAGAGAGAATTAACTCCCTCACTGCCGAAAAACACAAAGCACCAAAAAGTCAGCTGCGAGAAGTCAGGCTGTGTAATCGTGACGATCTTCGTGGCGACACACCCGTGACAGTACCCCCCCTTCTACGAGGGGCCTCCGGACCCTCAGGGCCAGGTTTATCCGGGTGAGTCGTGTGGAAGGCCCGAACTAATCGGTCTGCGTTAATATCCGACGCAGGAACCCACATCCTCTCCTCAGGACCATACCCTTTCCAATGAACCAGGTACTGAAGGGACCGGCGATTAAAGCGTGAATCGATGACCCTCGATACCTGGAACTCCAAGTTACCATTGACCACCACTGGAGGGGGAGGTAAAGGTGACGGTACCACCGGCGCCACATACCTCTTAAGCAACGATCTGTGGAACACGTTGTGAATTTTAAACGTAGGGGGGAGGTCAAGACGGAATGCCACCGGATTAATAATAGAACTGATTCTGTACGGCCCGATGAACCTGGGACCCAGTTTCCAGGAGGGAACCTTAAGTTTAATATTCCTGGTAGACAACCATACCCGATCGTTCACACTTAGGTCCGGACCAGACACTCTCCTCCTATCAGCCATACGTTTGTATCGGTTCCCCATAGTATTCAGATTCTTCAGCACCCCTCTCCATACTGAAGCGAGTGATGAGGAAAATCGTTCCTCCTCAGGAACCCCTGAAGAGCCCCCCCTACTGAAAGTACAAAACTGGGGGTGAAAACCATATGCCCCAAAAAACGGGGACTTACCAGTGGACTCGCTCCGCCTATTATTAAGAGCAAACTCTGCCAGAGGTAAGAAAGAAGCCCAGTCCTCCTGGTTCGCTGACACAAAACACCGGAGATATGTCTCCAAGCTCTGGTTCATACGTTCCGTCTGACCATTGGTCTGAGGATGAAAAGCCGATGAGAATGACAAATGCATCCCCCGCCGTGCACAAAACGCCTTCCAGAACTTGGACACAAACTGAGACCCCCGATCAGACACCACCTCGGAGGGTACCCCGTGAAGCCTCACAATCTCCCCAATGAACACCTGCGCAAGAGTTTTAGCATTAGGGAGAGCCGGAAGAGCGATAAAATGTGCCATCTTGCTGAACCTGTCCACTACAACGAGTATGACCGTTTTACCCGAAGACGGAGGGAGGTCCGTAATAAAGTCCATAGACAGATGAGTCCAAGGACGCTCCGGGATCTTCAAAGGTAAGAGGGCCCCAGACGGACGGGTATGTGAGGTCTTAGAGCGCGCACAAACCCCACAGGACGCGACAAAAGTTACCACCTCCTTATGTAAGTTAGGCCACCAAAACCGACGCGAGAGGAGATCCACAGTTGCTTTACTCCCCGGGTGTCCTGCAAAAACTGAGTTATGGTGTGCCTCGATCACCTTTTGTCGCAACTGATCTGGAACAAACAGTCTCCCCGGAGGTCCAACAGGGGCGTCCCCCTGAGCCTCCAATACCTCCTCCTCCAGCTCAGAGCATACTGCCGAAACCACCACCCCCTCCTGAAGGATAGGAATCGGGTCGTCCGTATTCCCGGCCCCAGGGAAACTACGAGATAAGGCATCCGCCTTTACATTTTTTGACCCAGGACGATATGTAACGACAAAATTAAACCTGGTAAAAAACAATGACCACCTAGCTTGTCTGGGATTCAGACGTTTCGCGGACTCCAGATATAGCAGGTTCTTGTGATCGGTGATGACGGTGACCGGATGGACTGCCCCCTCCAAAAAATGGCGCCACTCCTCAAAAGCTAACTTAATGGCCAAGAGTTCCCTATTGCCGACATCGTAATTCCTCTCAGCGGACGACAATTTTTTAGAGAAAAAGGCGCACGGATGCCACTTACCAGGGGACGAACCCTGTGACAATACTGCTCCCACCCCTACCTCGGAAGCGTCTACCTCTACAATGAATGGCTGTGACGCATCAGGTTGAATGAGTATGGGTGCCGAGGCAAAACATTTTTTCAAGGAGGAGAATGCTTGACAAGCCTTGTCAGACCACCTAGAAAAATCCGTCCCCTTTTTAGTCATGTCTGTGAGAGGCTTAACCATGGACGAGAAATTACGAATGAACTTCCGGTAATAATTAGCAAACCCCAGGAAACGTTGTAGTGCCTTAAGATTCTCTGGCCGATCCCACTCAAGAACTGCCCGCACTTTCCCAGGGTCCATACGAAAACCGGACGCTGAAACCAGGAAGCCTAAAAACTGGAGTTCCTGTACGGCGAACACACACTTTTCCCATTTGGCATACAGTTTATTATCCCGCAAGATCTGTAACACCTGCCTAACGTGCTCCTGATGAGACACCAGATCCGGCGAGTAAATTAAGATATCATCCAGATATATGACAACAAACTGTCCCACCAGGCGGCGAAAAATGTCATTAACAAAGTGTTGGAACACCGCCGGGGCATTAGTCAGACCGAATGGCATGACAAGGTTCTCATAATGCCCCTCCGGAGTGTTAAACGCCGTCTTCCACTCATCCCCCTCCTTCATCCTAATCAGATTGTACGCCCCCCTGAGATCCAACTTAGAGAACCATTTGGCGCCCACGATCTGATTAAAGAGATCGGGAATAAGTGGGAGCGGATACGGATCTCGGACCGTAATCCGATTAAGTTCACGGAAATCCAGGCAAGGGCGTAGGCCTCCATCTTTCTTCTTAACAAAGAAGAACCCCGCAGCCACCGGTGAAGATGAAGGTCTAATATGCCCCTTAGCCAGACTTTCTGAAATATAATCCTTCATGGCCTGCCTCTCAGGACCAGAAAGGTTATACAACCTAGCTTTAGGTAACTTGGCCTCAGGGAGCAGTTTTACAGAACAGTCATACTCGCGATGAGGAGGTAGTTCCTGACACCCTTTCTCCGAGAATACATCCTCAAAGTCCGCCAGAAATGGAGGTAAGACCCAAGGAGTAACCGCACCGATGACCGTGTTCATGCAGTTTTTATTACAGAATTTACTCCATTGGCTTATCTCTCTGGTTTGCCAATTAATAACCGGGTTATGCTTAGTTAACCAAGGAAGGCCCAACACTATAGGAGTGGGAAGACCCTCCAACACGTAGCAAGACAACAGTTCTTTATGTATCGCCCCCACTTGAAGTTTTACGTCATGCACAGCTTGCAAAAAACTTCCCTGACCGAGAGGCCTGGCATCGATCGAGAATATGGGGATGGGTTTAGCCAACTCACTCAATCGCATACCTTGAACCCGGGCAAACCGAGCATCAACCAGATTAGCCCCGGCCCCACTATCCAGAAGAACAGATATCCTCTCAGTTCTCGTACCCACCACCACCTCCGCCGGTACGAGAAACTGAGACGAACCTAGGGACGAAATACCTACTCCCAGATTGCCGTCCACCACACAACCTGGGATCAACAGTTTTCCGACGACTCTTCACTCTGCAAGGGACGGGATGGACACCCCCCAATAAAATGTCCCTTTCTCCCGCAGAAGAAACACCTTCCTGTCTTATGGCGCACCACCGGTCCCCTCCCCCGAAATGATGTCCCTCCTAATTGCATAGGCTCCTCTGGACTGACCAGGAGAACCACCATATGAGGGGACCTTGTAGGAGGTGGAGTCATCACAGGGGGTAGAGTTATCCCGCACCTCTCCCGAAGCCGTCTGTCAACGCGAATAGCAAGGGCCATAGCGGCTTCCAGTGACGCGGGAGAGTCATACTGTGCCAACACATCCTGTAATTTGTCGGATAAACCTTGACAAAACTGGCTCCTAAGAGCCGGGTCATTCCACTGGGTGTCCGTGGCCCACCTACGGAACTCCGAACAGAATTCCTCCGCCGGACGATCTCCCTGCTGGATCCTACGTAACTTAGACTCAGCAAGGGAGATCCGATCTGGGTCATCATATACGAGTCCCAGAGCAGCGAAAAACCTATCCACTGACTGGAGAGCCGGGGAGCCCGGGGGAAGAGAGAACGCCCAAGATTGTGGGTCCCCTTGTAGGAGCGAGATGACAATTCCCACCCTTTGTTCTTCACTCCCCGATGACCGAGGCGGCAGCCGAAAGTACAACTTGCATGCCTCCCGGAAAACAAAAAACTTGTCCCGCCCCCCAGTAAACCTGTCAGGGAGAGCTACTTTAGGTTCTGGTCCGGCTTGCTCCTGAGGATGCAAAACCTTGGACCTAACGTCCGCCAGCTCCATGGACAAACTCTGCAACTGCCGGGCTAGACCGGCTACTGGATCCATGGTAGCTGGAGAAAAACAAAGTGGGTCGGTGAAAATGTCACGCTGTCTCTGTATACTGGAGGTAGGGGGCCTAAGCTGACCCTAAGCTGGGGCCCTGACTAATCCCTCAACCTGGAGGTACTGTTAAAGGTACAGAGGTCCAGGCCGCCAGCGTAACCCCTACCTCCTGAGGATCCCTGCACCTAAGTAATCTAGTCCTGAGAAGGACCCCGATCACAACAAAAGGGGACAAGTAATAATATGCCCACACACAGTACTTAGACGAACGAGACAGTACAAGGGAAAAACCAAAACCACCTTGCATACAAAAACTACACAACTACAACAGAGGGAACACCAACGGGAAAGGAGATAAATGATAAAGCGAGGAAGGGAAAAAACACTCCAAATACACTTATCTCAGAAACTCCAAATACCACGATCCGCTCTGTAGTCTGCATGAAATGCTTTCACCGACACTTCCCAAACAGACCAGCAGGCATTTGAAGGAGTCTCACTACAGCAGCATTGATTGCAGCTGGGCGAGGCTGGACCTCGTCTAGCACAGAGAGAGAGAGAATTAACTCCCTCACTGCCGAAAAACACAAAGCACCAAAAAGTCAGCTGCGAGAAGTCAGGCTGTGTAATCGTGACGATCTTCGTGGCGACACACCCGTGACAGGCGTCTGCTATATATTCCAGCCAATTTTGCGCTCCAAAAGTCTTCCAAGCCTTGCAGTGCGCCCACACAGTAGTTTTCCACCACATATGGGGTATACGTGTACTCAATGTTATGATCTGCAACAAGTACTAAGGGAAGATAGGGGAAAGCTGTCCCTACAGTAACACTAAGCTGAATCCCTACGATGTAGCGGGCAGCCTGTTCCTAGCGAACAGACCCGCCTTAGTCCTTGGCTAGTCTGAACGAAGACCTATAGCATAAGGGGAGGGGTCCCTAAAAGAACTAAGGACTGGGACAAAAATGGGACACCTCCTAAACAGAAGTTGTTGCAGAACACAAAAACACAAACTGACAAAAAGGTACTAGAGGTCCCAGAAGGACCAAGTGAACTGACAGAGAAAGGCACCGAAGCACCTGGCAAGATAAACAGTCAAACACTGAAGTCCAGCAAAGCCAAAAGGGCAGAGCTGGAATATAAAGGCAGATGGTCACGTGACCGCAAAACACAAAATGGAAAAAACAAACAGGAGGGTTCTAACACTCAAGAGAAATTGCACAACGGATTGTATGGTCCATTTTCTCCGGTTACCCTTGTGAAAATGCAAAATTTGGGGCTAAAGCAACATTTCTGTGGGAAAAAGTAAAATTTTCATTTTTTCTTCCACATTGGTTTATTTCTCGTGAAGCATCTGAAGGGTTAATAAACTTCTTGAATCTGATTTTGAGCAGTTTGAGGGGTGCAGTTTTTAAAATGATGTCACCTTTGGGTCTTTTCTTTCACATAGGCCTCGCAAAGTCACTTCAAAAGTGATGTGGTCCCTTAAAAAAATAGTTTTGCACATTTCATTGGAAAAATGAGAAATTGCTGATAAATTTTAACCCTTCTAACTTGTTACCAAAAAAAATGTTTAAAAAATGGCATTGATGTAAAGTAGACATGGGGGACATGTTACTTATTAACTATTTTGTGTGATATAACAATCTGATTTAAGGGCAAAAAAAATTATGTTTGAAAATTGCAAAATTTTCACCAAAATTCCTATATTTTCACAAACAAACACAAAAAATATCGACCTAAAAGTCTTAGGAACTCTTAGTCGCCCGACAAACAAGATAAATGATCGCTTGGTGGGTGAAATTGTTTTTAAGCAGACTTAAAAATCATCATCTTCGGCAGCACATAGTCATATATAAGAATGTCATTGTTCTCGGCAGCACATCGTCATATATAAGAATGTCATTGTTCTCGGCAGCACATCGTCATATATAAGAATGTTATTGTTCTTGGCAGCACATCGTCAGATATAGAAATGTCATTGTTCTCGGCAGCACATTGTCATATATAAGAATGTCATTGTTCTCAGCAGCACATCGTCAGATATAGAAATGTCAGTGTTCTTGGCAACACATCGTCCTATATAAGAATGTCATTGTTCTCGGCAGCACATCGTTATATATAAGAATGTCATTGTTCTCGGCAGCACATCGTTATATATAAGAATGTCATTGTTCTCGGCAGCACATAGTCATATATAAGAATGTCATTGTTCTCTGCAACATATCGTCATATATAAGTATGGCATTGTTCTCGGAAGCACATCATCATATATAAGAATGTAATTGTTCTTGGCAACACATCGTTATATATAAGTCATTGTTCTCGGCAGCACATTGTCATATATAAGAATGTCATTGTTCTTGGCAGCACATCGTTATATATAAGAATGTCATTGTTCTCGGCAGCACATTGTCATATATAAGAATGTCATTGTTCTCGGCAGCACATCGTCATATAAAAGAAAGTCATCTCATGTGCTGCCGATAACAATGACTTTCTATGCACACAGAACATATTATTATTGATCGTTCTGTACGCAAGGAACGTGCAGCTGGCCTGTCAAATCAAGCTAAATGACGACCGATCAGCAGTTGATTAACAGTGCAACCAGCCATTGAAAATTCATCCTTCCTCTTAAAGAAAATGTCGAAAAATGCTATTAACCTGTGTATATAGGGTTAATCAGCAGGTTAATAGCAATAGCAAGGTGCCCGGCTGCCTTACTAAAAGCTCGGCTCCTAGGAGGAAATTAATTTTATTCCTCCCGCCACTCTCCGGATTTCAGCCACAGAGGTGCGGCTGGAGCGATTCAGTCACCACTCATAGCACTGTGTGCAGCGACTGTAAGCACGCCCTGGCACTTTGACAACAGCCGGCTCTGCAGTAAATCAATCGGTCCATGTAAACGGACTCTAAGTCTACAATTTTACAGACAGTTGTAAGGTTATGTACAAGGTCTTTTTGAGGCCGATTCCACCTGAAACCCGCTTGAAAAAGCACAAAAAAAAAACATCAAAAAAGAATGAACGTAATGCACAGCAATGTCAAAACGACTTGCTGTGCAAATGTTTCATCTTTTTTCACTTCTATTAAACCGCCTCAAGCTGGGGCAGTGTGTCACTTACTGGACTACTTGGTGCAGAGTTTTGATAGAATCCCTGTTTTCTCTGCTGTAGATGTCGCAGAGGTCAGAATGCTGAGCTGTGTATAACCCCGCCTACACCACTGATTGGCAGCGTCCTGTGTACATTGTCAGCAAGCTTGCCAATCAATGGTGGGGGCGGAGTTACACAGATTAGCCTGACTGATGTGCACATGAGATGTAGTCCTGTAGTGATAATCTCCTGCTGATAAAATACTGATTGTATTGATACAGCAAAACACACCCCAGTAAGTGACAGCGTTTCCTGCCATATATTATGCTGCTCTCAGATTCAATAGCAAAAACCTGCTGACAGATTCCCTTTAAAGGGAGAAAATATTTTTTTAGAAAACTGTCTAGCAAAGAGCAAAAAAAAATTAAAATTATTCCCGTCTTACCAATGTCCATCGCTCCTCTTCAAACTCTGGCTGAGTCCACCGACAGTCTCTGCACTTCCTCTTCCAAACAGGACAGGAATGTGACCGCTGCAGCCAATCACTCAGTGCAGCGGTCACATGCCTGTCCCTTCCTGTAAAACTAAAATAAATTTAGGCGCAGACAACTCCTTTAATGCCCTGATAAAGAAGGAGCAGCTGATACATTCTGCTGCCTACATGGCCCTCTATGCGGACGGTGTAAGCAGAGATCCACATGATTTACCTGTCACTCAGGTTATGCTAGCTCGCACAGTCACACCGGGGCCATTTGCTGATGTCTCTGCTCTTAGTCCACGTTTAGCTCACAGACTTCCCACGTGCTGTGCAGAACACGAGAACAGGTGGAAACTTCTATTTCTTCTGTGTTTTTCTACGCGGACTTATAATTCTGCTCTGTAGGTTCATGCTTGATATCAGATTGCCACCGATTCACATGGTCCTCGCTGTTCACACAAACACCGCTCATTATTACCCCATGGGCGCTTATTTTATTGGATGCTTTTTTTTTTCTCATAAAAGTGTTATCTTTCCTACATTGGTTAATAAAGCTAGGAAAAATACTAGAAAAAGCGAATCCGGCCACTCATGTGTTGGTGGTCAATTTGTTTATACCGAACCGTTTAGGCTATGTGCCCACGATGCAGATTACAAGCAGAAATTTCCTGAGCGTTTTTAACTCTCCCTGGCAGAAAAAAAAACATGCAGATTTTACATGCGTTTTTTTCTGCCATGGAGAAGCGTTTTCGCATGCGTTTTTGCAAGCGATTTTGAACATCACTTCGAAAAGGGTTTGACAAGTTGGTCACACAATATAAATCCATGGAACCGGCATGGATTTATATTGTGTGACCAGAGAGTTCTGCTTGCAAATGCTGCATCCATAGTATAAAAAAAAAAACGAAATAAAAAAATTAAAAAATAAAAAATACCTGTATACTCACCTCTTCGGTGGCCCCCGGTCTCCTCCCGGCGACGACCCTCTCTCCTCGGTGGCCCGCGGTGTACTGGCAGGACCTGCGGTGACGTCATTTAATCAGCTGATGGTCACGCAACCATCACCTGACCGCTGACGTCAGCGGTCGCGTGACCATCAGCTGATTAAATGACGTCACCGCAGGTCCTGCCAGTACACCGCGGGCCACCGAGGAGAGAGGGCCGTCGCCGGTAGGAGACCGGGGGCCACCGGAGATGTGAGTATGAATATTTTTTTTTACTTTATAATTCTTTTGTAACTTGCAGGTACCATGGTACCCAGGTCAGATGAGAGTCTCCTCTTCTCCAGACCCGGGTACCATCCACGCATTGAACCACATAACATCTGCATGTATACATGACCCATTTAAATGTAAATTACAAAAGCCTAATGGGGTTCTCTGGGGATAGAAAAATTAAATAAGTAAAGAATATGTCATCATAAATAAATCCCTAAAAACAGCTAATTAGTAAATCATGCTCATTTTGTCAAGTTAGGTAATTACTTTGGGATTAAAATAGACATTGTCTTGTTACACTGACAGAAACCTGTCCTAAAATGTTAACAGGAACAGAGATTGCAAGTATTTGCAGTAGAAAGCTCTGTCCCCTCCTTTCATGTGCAGAAAGATGGGATATCCTATGGGATATTCTGATCTAACACTGGAGATACCTGGGGTGCTGAGGTAAGAAGTGGCTGCTCACACTGCTGTCCACCCTGTCTATCTCATCTAATACTGGAGATACCAGGTGTGCTGAGGTAAGAAGAGGCTTCTCACACTGCTGTCCACCCTGTCTATCTGATCTAATACTGGAGATACCAGGTGTGCTGAGGTAAGAAGAGGCTGCTCACACTGCTGTCCACTCTGTCTATATGATCTAATACTAGCGATACCAGGACTGCTGAGGTAAGAAGAGGCTGCTCATACTGCTGTACACCATGTCTATCTGATCTAATACTAGCGATACCAGGACTGCTGAGGTAAGAAGAGGCTTCTCACACTGCTGTCCACCCTGTCTATCTGATCTAATACTGAAGATACCAGGGGTGCTCAGGTAAGAAGAGGCTGCTCACATTGCTGTCCACCCTGTCTATATGATCTAACACTGGAGATACCAGGACTGCTGAGGTAAGAAGAGGCTGCTCACACTGCTGTCCACTCTGTCTATATGATCTAATACTAGCGATACCAGGACTGCTGAGGTAAGAAGAGGCTGCTCACACTGCTGTACACCATGTCTATCTGATCTAATACTGAAGATACCAGGGGTGCTGAGCTAAGAAGAGGCTGCTCACACTGCTGTCCACCCTGTCTATATGACCTAATACTGGAGATACCAGGGGTGCTGAGGTAAGAAGTGGCTGCTCACACTGCAGTCCACCCTGTCTATATGATCTAATACTGAAGATACCAGGGGTGCTGACGTAAGAAGTGGCTGCTCACACTGCTGTACACCATGTCTATCTGATCTAATACTGAAGATACCAGGGGTGCTGAGGTAAGAAGAGGCTGCTCACACTGCTGTCCACCCTGTCTATATGATCTAATACTGGAGATACCAGGGGTGCTGAGGTAAGAAGAGGCTGCTCATACTGCTGTCCACCCTGTCTATATGATCTAATACTAGAGATACCAGGACTGCTGAGGTAAGAAGTGGCTGCTCACACTGCTGTCCACCCTGTCTATATGATCTAATACTGAAGATACCAGGACTGCTGAGGTAAGAAGAGGCTGCTCATACTGCTGTCCACCCTGTCTATATGATCTAATACTGGAGATACCAGGGGTGCTGAGGTAAGAAGAGGCTGCTCATACTGTTGTCCACCCTGTCTATATGATCTAATACTAGAGATACCAGGACTGCTGAGGTAAGAAGTGGCTGCTCACACTGCTGTCCACCCTGTCTATATGATCTAATACTGGAGATACCAGGACTGCTGAGGTAAGAAGAGGCTGCTCATACTGCTGTCCACCCTGTCTATATGATCTAATACTAGAGATACCAGGACTGCTGAGGTAAGAAGAGGCTGCTCACACTGCTGTACACCATGTCTATCTGATCTAATACTGAAGATACCAGGGGTGCTGAGGTAAGAAGTGGCTGCTCACACTGCTGTACACCATGTCTATCTGATCTAATGCTGAAGATACCAGGGGTGCTGAGGTAAGAAGAGGCTGCTCACACTGCGGTCCACCCTGTCTATATGATCTAATACTGGAGATACCAGGGGTGCTGAGGTAAGAAGTGGCTGCTCACACTGCTGTCCACCATGTCTATCTGATCTAATACTGAAGATACCAGGGGTGCTGAGGTAAGAAGTGGCTGCTCACACTGCCGTCCACCATGTCTATCTGATCTAATACTGAAGATACCCGGAGTGCTGAGGTAAGAAGTGGCTGCTCACACTGCTGTCCACCATGTCTATCTGATCTAATACTGAAGATACCAGGGGTGCTCAGGTAAGGAGAGGCTGCTCACATTGCTGTCTACCATGTCTATCTCATCTAATACTGGAGATACCAGGGTTTTTGAAGTAAGAAGAGGCCGCTCACACTGTTGTCCACCATGTCTTTCTGAATCCTGAGATGGCTACTGTGACCTGAAGATTACTTGGCATGATGTAATAAAAGTTAGCACCAGGTCACAGCAAAGGATGTTTCTTATACACATGCTCCAAGTGTGCTGAAATAAGAAGAGGCTGCTCACACTGCTGTCTAACATGTTTATGCGATATAATACTGGAAATACCAGGGTAGCTGAAGTAAGAAGAGGCTGCTCACACTGCTGTTCACCATGTCTATCCAATCTATTGCTAGAGATACCAGGGTTACTGAAGTAAGAAAAGGCTGCTCACACTGCTGTCCACCCTGTCTATCTGATCTATTGCTAGAGATACCAGGGTTGTTGAAGTAAGAAGAGGCTGCTCACACTGCTGTCCACCATGTCTTTTTGAATCCTGAGATGGCTGCTGTGACCTGAAGATTGCTTGACAAGATGTAATAAAAGTTATCTCCAGGTCACAGCAGAGGATGTTTCTTATACACATGCTCCAAGGTACTTGTCCTATCAACTTTCTAGGACATTTTTAAGTTAGTGTAAAATGCCAGCGGCCATTTTAATTCTATAGTAGTTAAGTTCCTAGACCAAGTGATCATGATTTATAATTAAAGGTATTTTCTATACCAGTTAAACCTAAAGTTCAAGATTAACCGAAAAAAAATAAAATCGGTGACGAGATCACTACTTAACTTGCATTTTTAAGCATGTTGACCAGAATGCGATTCGCAGGTTGAACTTTGATGACTACTGTACGACTTTCACGCCAGACGAACGACCCTGTGGCAATTTCAAGGTTAAAAGATTCATGAACATTCGACATCCATAACCAGCTGCTGATAGTTCCACACCCCCATATCTCACTCACTGTGTGAGCATTCAGTCGCCACATGTTCCACAATGCCTGCTTAATTTTCTTAAAAGATTGCAGAAAAGCTTTTAAAAGGATCCTTCCCCCGGCAGCTATTTAACTGCGCTCAGAAGGGAGGAGATGGATAAAAAGGCATCTCTATAGGAAACAGAAAGGGAGCAATTTTTTCTTTAGTACCAAATGTAATAAAAACATAAAGAAAAACATGCATAAAATCAAACATATTAATAAATCAAATCCTTGAGTAGAACAATACCTGATTATCCAAACAAAACAATCTTATAAATCCTTTGGTGGTGTGGTTTTACATTAATTTGTGTTTAGGATGGTCAAGAGTGTACTGTTCCTTTAATTTTTATTATGTTTATTATCGGTGATATAGAAAACCATACAAGATTTTTACTTTTTTCACCCATAAAATCTTCCTATAAAGTGTGTATACAAAAGTAGGAGATTGCATGTTTCTTTATTTTCTGATCCAATGGCTCCAATGTGCAACTGCGGGTCATCTGTATGCCCTAAATCAGTGTTTCCCAAACTCCAGTCCTCAGGAGCTCCTAACAGAATATGTTTTTGGGACTTTCTTAGCATTGCACAGATGAAAGAACCTGTAGCAATTTCTGATGCCTTGATAATTATTCCATCACATGTACAATACTAAGAAAATCCTGAAAACATCTATTGGAGGCCGTGAGGACTGGAGTTTGGGAAACACTGGCCGAAACGTTAAAAAGTTCAGCATAGTATTCCCCAGTACAATAGAAAGTTCTATTAGAAGTGCTCCAGCCTCCTCTTTACAAGAGAAGTTTTCAGTATCTACATGGTCTCTAGATTAGTAAGTAAAGCTAAAGCCATACGCTTGAGACGGCTGTCAGACAAATGGTGGTTCGGCTGGCATCTATCTCGCCCAACTCTCCCAAAGATACTAGAGCTCCGGTGTTCTCTATAAAAGAGCTGTCACGACACAGCTGTTGGGTGACCAGGGACCAGGGGCTCCTACCCTGTCCCTAACACTAGGGGGGCACCCTAGCTTGCCCTATTCCCCGGGATACCTCTGATGGTGAGGATGACAGGGCTTCCACCCTCGCCCTAACTCCTGAGTAAGCCCTCCGTCTGTTCGCCCCCCCCACCCAGAGAAGGGGGCGCTACCGTGCACTGTAGCACACCAACTCGACAAACAGGGTTACACAGACATAGGTAAACAGAAAACTCCAGGTACACAAAATATTCATTCACATATAACAGAGAAAAGCACCGGGGTGTGAAGGTAGGGGAATAAACCAAAAATGGATAAGGATAAGGAATTACCACGCGTATAAACCAGACTACATTCACAAATTATTCCTTCAACACTCCTTCTCATAAGAACTCCTCTCCCTCCGTTAGCCATGCAGCAAAAGCTAGCTCTGACAAGAATTAGTATCAGAGCCCAGATTATAAAGGTAAAAGGAGTGGCTAACTGAGCTCAGCTGTGAGCACAGGGAATTCCAACATGGCCGCTTAGTCCCTGTTGTGCCGGAAGAAATAAACACACATTTAAAAGGACGGAGAAGTGCTTCTTCTCGGAGATGGAGTAGGAGCTATCCGACGCTGAGGTCTTCTGGCTACAAACTGTCACGTAAACTCTGTGACAAGAGCGCTGTCAGACATCTCTGGTGGTGGCTTATCTCTTAGGGAAATAAAAGGAATCTGCAGTCTGATATTGGACATGCCAGATCCTTATATCCCCCAACTGTTGGGTGCGGAAAAGTCAAGGGCCCCTATATATATTGGATTGTCAGCTGAACCAAAATGTAAACTAATCTAATCTGGCCCTTACCAGAAACGGATTCGATATGCAGTTTCTGCACCAACATAATCCACAGAATAAATTTACATTTTGCAGAATATGCAAATTCCCTCTTCAGAGAGGAAGAGGACTAGAACTCCAGTGTCACTTCTTGGAAGCAGCGATCCTAAAAGTCAATATTGATTCTTTAACAGACCTTGCAATATGACTTAGGATAAAAGCCAAACCGGCTCAATTTGCAGACACAGTGTTTCGGTGTGTTGTCCCTCATCAGTGTAAAGTATGAGATCTGATATGGCTAGGTGAGAGGCTCTGTACTGAGGTCACTGCTTCTAGTTCTAGTCCTCTTCCTCTCTAAAGAAACCATATGCATATTTAATTTCCCATAGGAGCATGCATGGGTTATAAGTCTCCTCACTCTGACATGCCAGGCCTGGCTTGTCACTCTCCACAACGTGAAACCTTACCCCTTAGACACCAGTCCATAGCCTTTCACCTAACCAAACCAGGTAGCACACTTTGCACTGATGAAGGGCAGCACCCAAAAAGGCAATGTCTGCAAATTGAGATTCTGGTTTAACTTTTATCCTAAATCATATGGCAAGGTTCGTTAAAGGGTCGATATTGACTTTTAGGATCGCCGCTTCCAATAGGTGGCATCGTAGAGTTCTAGTCCTCTTCCTCTCTGAAGAGACAATTTTCATATTTAATTTCTCAGAGGAGCACTACATGGCTTATAAGTCTCCTCACTCTGACATGCCATGCTTGGCTTGTCACTCTCCAAAAGGAGAAACGTTACCCCGTAGACTTCATTCAGCAGAATGAAATTTTGCACCACAGGTCACTTTGCGTTGCAGATTTTATATGCAGCATGTGGATAAGATTTTTTTTTTTATTAGATTTTTTTTTTTTGCTAGTGTCATAAACAGCAGATTTTGCCAACAGCAAATCAACATTAGAAAATCTGCAATGTATTTACTACCAGAAAATATAACCTAGAGGCTTTGTCTGGCTTAAAAATGTCCTCAAATCCTCTATAAGGGAATCTTTAATTAAAAATGGGGGGCCTATTTAGGAAATTCAGACGTTAGAAAATAGCTACAAGAGTGTCTCTTGCTTTGGAGGACCTGTCATGTCCGTGCTTTACACTTACAACCCGATGATTTTCAGTGTGCAATCTTAAATTTCTTCCGTGGTGCTGCAGCAGAAAAACAGATCACTTACTCATGTATTTCCTTACAAATTTCAATGTAATCCAGAAGAAAGGCTGTGTTCACATGCAGCGTTTTCTGACGGCTTTATATATATATATATATATATATATATATATACATACAAATAAAAAGCAGCATTTTACAGTACCAGTAAAAGCTGTGAGATTTCAGAAATTTTTCTTTTTCCTGAATGAATTTGAGAACTGCAGCGTGTCAATTCTTTCAGCATTTTGTTCACCCATAAAAATTAGAAAGTGCAAAAATGCTGCAAAAATGCAACAGATGTTTTTGCCGCCTTATTGGTGAATAAAGGTAAATTTATTAAACGTGTACTGTGGACAATGCACACATGTAATCTGCACCAGAAAAATGCTGCAAAACCTGCGCTTTGAATGCATTGTTTTTACTGCAAAGCGAGTTGGTTTTGGCTGCAAAAACGCTGAGTGTGAACATAGTCTAAGACACCTTGCAAACATCTTAAGACCCTTAAAGAGGTTGTCCACTACTTTTACATTGATAGCCTATCCTTAGGATAGGTCATCAATGTCTGATCGGCCGGGGTTCTCCACCAACCAGGAGTTATCGGTGGCGGTGGCCGCCAGCCAGAAGTGCTTACTTGCGGAGCTGGTTGTCTACTTGTACTGGCCGGGGCTTGGTACTGCACATCTGCCTCCTATTCAGATTAATAGGAGGCGGATGTGCAGTAACAAGCCCAGGCCAATACAAGTAGACGGCCAGCTCCACAAGTAAGCACTTCCGGCCAAGCGGCTGCCGCCATCGGTAACAGCTGGTCGGCGGGGGTGCCAGGTGTCGGACCCCGGCTGATCAGACCTTGATGACCTATCCTAGGGATAGGCTATCAATGTAAAAGTAGTGGACAACTTCTTTAAACATAATAGACTAACGTTGGCCAAATCCATTGATCTAGATGGATTCGCCCGAGAGTCTAATGTGTATGGGGACTCTCCCGAAAGATGATGTTGGGGAAGACAAGGCTCTAGCTGATTTGAGGATGCCATTCCTTTTGTTCTGTGAAAGATAAGCCGCCATCACAGATGTCTAGAGGAAGCGTTTATCCTGTGCATGGTAGAGTATGGCGAGAAATCTACCAGTAGGATGATCGTTCAGTCAACAGCTATCTAAACTGTATTCGGGAAGGGAGGGGGGCTTTAAATTTTAAAGACCTAATGGAAAAAAAAAATTAAAGTGGAAAACAATAATTTAACCCTTTTAATTATGAAATTCTGTAAGTGTAATGTAACTTGATGAAAAAAAAACAAATCTAAAATCACCAAAAAAGGGCAAAATAATACAGACAAAAATAAGCAAAAAAAAAAATATCTATACATTGCTTTTTCTGCTGCTTTCTACTCTAGACGACAAAAGAAAGCTGTATATGACTGCCCCAAACTCCAGTTTTAATGCACAGGAGCCGTATTGATATTTGTTCATTCGATGAAATGTTACATTTCAACATCAACAAAAAGATGGATTAACAAGGTAATTTCTCACCTCCCGCCTGGTTTGCAGACGGCAGCCTTCTCATATTAGATCTAATGGGAGCTAAGAGTGGGGTCATATAGAAAACATTTTGCTTCAGAACAGACCAAAAAATCCATAAAAGAAGTCATTTGCTAGTAAAAGTTCTCTGGATGGAACATTATGTGGCATCATTTTCAGCATTAGTGAAATAAAGGATCGAGGAAAGCTGTTTGCTTGAGAGCGGAGAGCCGCTGACACTCTGAGTGCATCAATACTAGGCCTGCAGAGCTGCTTCTTGTAGTTCAGCCCTCTTAAATAATGAATTCTTAAGAGCCCCCTTATTATAAGATTTCCATTAAACACAAGTGACAAAAAAAGCTTTACGTTCACATATGAGAAGCGCGGACCTACAAGTGCAAGAATAAATGGAGAAGTCTGATACTGTAATCACTGACTGGCGCGAGTGATCATCCGCCCCTAAGAGGTAACACCGGCAGCGGTTAGTGCACGTTAATCTGCACTTAGAAATAAAGGAGAGCTACAAGGCTTCATAGAAAAGGAAAATAGGTTTTCTACAGCCATACTGGATGAAAGCCTTTTTTTTTTCTATCAGTAATGGCAAAATATATCTTTCTTTAGATCTATGACATATATAATCTATAGATCTATACATACATAATAATTGCAAATTAACCCAAATGGCTAAAGTGCATCCCACCCTAAATAATAAACCTGTCTAAGGAATAATATCCTATAACGGCCATAAAAATCAGTAAAGAGCTGCTCTGACAAGTGGGGAGCTCACTCAATAGGAAAAGTCCAATAGGGGAAGATATTGGGGATCTCGATAAGGTGATGGTCTCCCTTTCTCTTAATAAGTAATGATCAACTATTTATGACTTCTATGTAACGTGCTCATGAAAGTTTTTTTTTTTTTTTAGGGTGCATTAACATTGCACGATTATCGTGCCGATCACCTTACGGAAGAGCAAAATGCTCTTTTATTGGGTAAAATATTTTGGTTTGCTTAATAAAAAAAAAAAAAAACATCACTCTCGGCAGCATAACGTTATGGGGAAACAGGTGATGTGCTGTTGAGAACAACAACAGTTTGTGTGTGTAGAATGATGTAATACTTATACTTTTGTGTGCCTCATAAGCAATGGTCGGTCTGTCTAAATACTGAATGGAATTTTTATTTTGTTCATCCAATTTGAATTTTATCCATTGATAATAACACTTAACATGTATACACACATATTATATATATTGTGACAGAGTTACTGGTGTTATATGTGAGGGGAGATATGTTTCACTACGGCTACTAGCCTTAGTGAACTGAACCTACAACTTTTCTCCAGCATGTTATATGTTGGGGGGTTAAATCAGCATTGTGAAGGGAGTGGTTTTGTGTGAATAATATAGAGACGGGAGGTAAGTCATTCACCCTATCTCCACCTCAGGGTGTGGCTGAGCAAGGTTAAATGCTCAGTCACTGTTTTTTTTCAGTGGTTGTGAGTTTGGCGAAGGAAGTCTCCAGACTGTGGAACTTCAGCTCAGGAAAAGCTGAAGTGTGCTGCAAATTGGTGCAGGCAAACCTGCACACATATGGACTGTGTTATCCTTTGTCCTTTGTTTTATCTTTATGCCAGTAAGGCTGAGTTTCTTTTGCTGAAGTCTGCAGTGCTTTATGCTGATATAATAAACCTGCAGATGAAACCGTCCCTGTGTCTACTTCTGACTGCAGCCAAGTGAGTCATCTTGCCACTATATATATGTTATAGTAAAAGAGCAGAAGGTAAGGTCCTGGACAGCAGTGTCACCATGGTGGTTAGCCTCGGTAATACAAGATTACTGAGAGAGTTTTACTTTGACTGGATTTTGGTTCCGGGATATAAGAACAATCAAAAAAGAGTCTGGGTGGGAAAGGTTGTTTCCATAATCCAGCCAGGGGTTTACAGGCCTAATAACAGCAGCTGGGTTAGCTCAGCAGCTCAGTAATGCAGATTTGTGCTGGAGCTGAAAAGAAGTGTTTTTGTTTGGTGAAAGCATTTAAAATTGCTCGAGTTGCTACTACCTAGAATACCGAGTTGGTGAAGCTGTTACATTTACTTTGTTTCATTGAACCTGAAGAAAGGACTGGTTATTTTATTCATTTGTACATTTGTACTGGAGAAGAGCTGTTTTCAATTGGGAGCTGTAAATTTTATGAAGAACAATAAAGTTTATTCTGTTTTGATTTAAAAACCCTGTGACTCGCTGTATGAGGCCTTGTTTTATATAGTAAATATTGTTGTGTGGTATATACCTTATATAATTTTTTGCAGTACAAATATGAAAAAAAAAATTACTATATCATACAGGTTTCACATTGAATAACCTAATAAATTAATTCATCAGGTTATTACAGTTGTGTTTTTATTACTTTTTGCATATTTTTTTATTACATTTTGTAATACTTTATTTCATTAAAGGATGACTGCATTTATATTTTATTTTACATTTATAATGTATTCGCATTCTCTAGTATATCTGTGTCACTATGACACTGGCTGCTGTTAAGGTAACATTTAAGTAGGGACTAAGTTTCAAGGTGGCTGTAGAGAGGTTCTCCAGGCTCTAATTGGGTTCCTGGAAAACCTGAAGAACTGAATAAGGAGTCATGGACCAAAACCATCAACGGGATTAACGACTGATATTATTAGAGGGTCCTTCTGGTCAGGAGGTTGCTGGTTGGTAACAGGTTGTTTTAGACTGGGAACACAAATTCTAGAAAGACCTAATAGAGTTCTACTCTGTATCTCTTCATTTATGTATCGGTGTGTATACCAGAGGAAGGGAACAGTCCGTATCCGAAACGCGTTGCATTTTATCACCTAATAAAGAAGCCCTCCTTTCACTTGTTTCTCCACTTGGATTTGGTGCCTCCAGAGTTATCCTTACTTTTCTCGGAATCACTTCCACCATTGATTACAGAGCGTGGATGGAATCATCTGTTAGGAAGGGCCTAACTGCCTACCATCACATGGTTTTCTTCGACATGCCCCAATGGACAGAATAACAATACAGATTGTCTAGTAAATGTGACGTAGGCACTGTCCATGGTTACCTGGCAGCTCTAAAGATGGCTACCATGAAAAGGCTTGGCACTAGCTACTTTGTTTTCAAGATCCCAAGGGTTGCCCTGGCCTTCACCCTTTAATCCATGTACAGGGATCTAGGCTTACACAAGGACCCATAGGATGGGCCCACAAAGTCAGCTGTTGTTTGGTAGTGGAACTGCCAAGAAGAATAGTCCGGTAAGAACAAAGTACAACGAAGTACAAAATCGTCAGGCAGGAGAAACGACAGTAAAGAAGCAGACGTCAAAATTAGGACTATCCACTAAGACACAGGATCTGATACACACAACACCAGATCTAGCTAGGTTATAACTGGCTGTGAGAAATAATTCTCAAGGGCTTAAATAGCAAGCAGCCCCACCAGGAGATGACCGCAGGAAGAATCACAAACTAACAAGGATTTCACCCCAGAGCCAAAAGTCCCAGGAGCCAGGCGTGTAACGATCACGATCGCAGGGAGTTCGACAGCGACCAGGCCCAAACAGGAAGGGGGACATTATACCAGGAAGGGACCCTAGATGGGGACATTATACCAGGAAGGGGCCCAGGATGGAGGACATTATTACTGGATGGGGCCCAGGATGGAGGACATTAATTCAGATGAGGGATGTTAAATCAGGAAGGGGACATTATTACTGGAAGGGGTCAGGACGGGGGACATTATTACAGGAAGGAGACAGGATGGGGGACATTATTACACGTAGGGTCAACTTGAGTCGCCCGATGACCAAAGCAGGAATAGATGGGACAGGACCCATCACGAATGTAGAGATGTAAAAAGTGTCATAATAAATGTTCTGCATATCTTGTGTATCTCGCCCCCCAAGGAAGCCCATCACGCGAAACGCGCGTCGGGGCAACGATCAAAGTCGGACACACGTGCACCATGGGTAAGCCTGATTCACCCTATGCAATGCACTGAGCTTATTGATGCTCATCGCTATTATCCTGTATGCACCATACATCCCCCTGGTGTTTGAGTACCGTGAATGGTACTTGTAATTTTCTAGGAGTCTAGGATGATTTAGGCATAGGAAAGTTTGCACTGTTTTTTTGGCACTTATTAGCCTCATGACTTAAACGGTCTACCCATGTATTGTGCCCCACTGTGATCTTTTCACGTATCTCTCACCCTATACCTACTGACTATCTTGATGTGCGTATTTTCTAATTTTTAATGCTATTTAAATAAAAAAATATATCTTTTAACTTATTTTTGAGCATACTAGCAATATTTTCGGGGTTTACTACTCAGATTTATAGGTTGATAATGTAAGGTGGTATATAGCAAACCCCTCTTTTTCCATTAATGGGATGATGAGATTTAAATATACCCATAGCGTTGGTTCTATGTTCACATATCTTGTGTGTCAGTATTTTTGGTGCATTTTCAGCCCAATTTCAGTTTTTCCTAAGTAAATCTCCTCATTTGTCTTTGGTTTCCGCTAGGCAGAAGTCTCAATAAGTTTTCACTACTGTCTATTTCTCTATATACGGATGGCGCCGTTATCTTCCAATGAGGGAAACCAACAAAGGCCTCAGCTGCATCCGACTACTGAGTATTATTACTATCGGGGAACATTCGTTTTAACACATCCCAAGCCATCTCTGCACTACAGATGCAGCGGCGAAGCCTGCCAACAACCGCGTGCGGAATGTGGAGATGGCTCTCCAGCTATTTATCTCCACTCCTAAGCGATAAAACGCTGGAGATTACCAGCATGGTGGGCTAGAGGAGTTCACCTGTGATATAAGAGGGCGGTAAGCGGAGACAAACAGCAGAGATTTTCATTAGTTTCCTGAAAAGACATCCATGATTGTAACTGGAGACAAATCTATAAAGCCTCCAGCACGAAATCTGCTAGATAACAAGCTATCGGTTGTACGATTATGACAGCTCTGCCCTATCCGTGCGCCAGAGCCAGAAATCATGATAAAGGATGTATCGCTAACACAATACCTCCACACAGATCAGTGTTACGGAGAGGAAATCTGATCTTGATATGTGCAAGTTGTCGTCATATGTTTTCATTTAATCATAATGAAAAAAAAAACAAAAAAAAAAAAACTGCTCGGCGATCGAATGCCGCTCTGTTCTCACACATCACAAGCGCTTTCCCGTTATATTAAATAGAACAAGACACCGCTGTGGAATAAACCATTGTCTTTTTTTTTTTTTTTTTTACACAAGAGTGTCCAAGAGTCAGGGAGAATTATTTGCTTTCTACAAGATAAAATGTGAACGCCAGCCAACTGGAATAAAAACCATGTACGCGGCAGAGGTTTGTGCAGGAGGGCTGGAAGGCGGCACAAAGGATTGTGACGCCATATGGTGCTCAACGGTGGTTTATTATGGGGCCATGCCGATTTTTTTTTTTTTTTTTTAAAAGAACGAAAATCTGTAAGTTGGAGGTATACAAAGGTACCTTAATGGGCCATAGTAGTCTGTGGATGCACTTACTGCTCTTCCGTAAAACTTGAGAAGTCGCTTGGAGCAATTCTAAGACCATGCACACAAAGCTATTGAATAACTTAAGGGGAACTATGGTAATTATTAAAATATATAAAATCTCCCACTGTGCGTCCTCCTAATTATAGGGGTTTTCCATTAACCTCACGATCAGCACCTGGTGAAAATGGTAAAAAGAGCTATAACTCACTCTCCCCAGGTCCAGCGCTGCTCTGGTGATTAGTTACAGGCCGCACTGGTGACATAACGACCACAGTGCACATCAGCCAATCACTGCAGATGTAGACGATACACGTGTCAAGCCAGGTGTGAGTGCAACACAGAGGGGAAAGGGAAAGGGAGCCCAGACACTAGGGAAAGGGGGAAGAGGTGACCTTCTAATCTGGACTAGCATCACCCTGTCTCCCCCTAACATCCCTATACAGCCTCTGCAGCTGTCGCCGATCACGCGCCTTGCCCTACTATCCCTGGCGTAAGGCTATAGCCAGGGGAGAAAGGAGATGAGCCCTAGTCAACCTCCGCTAGCACTCTAAAGACAAAAGGGGAAGACAACACAGGGGAACAACAACTCAGCTTTAGAAGAACTCCAACAGGGCACACGGCCTCAAGACTCCAGAGAGGACATGATGCTGCTTCAGCCAAGTTCCAAGTAAAAATGAGTATAACCTGCAACGCCCACCTAGACACACCAGGTGTATATACTCCCAGACTAAATGGAGGTTGTCACTGGGTCCTAAACACAGCCTCCTATCTAGGCAGCTGTCTGTACGGCCAAACGTGAAGATCTCCTGCAAACCACTGCAGGGTGACTGTCTGTCACATCTAACACACCCGTGACAACACGCCAGTGATGTAAGCAGGAGCCGTGAAGTCACCGCTGCCGCCGGTATATAATTACCACAGCAGCGGCAGACCTGGGAATGTTGAGCAACAAGGACTTGGCTGATAGGCTGGAGACCGCTATTTCTGGAAAATCCCTTTAAATGTTTTAGTGCATGGCTTAGGTAGGCAGCGGTCTTAATATGTTCTCACCATTGCTTACATCAATCACTGCAAACAGATGACATCACTGGACTCACTAGCGAAGAGGAAGAAAGACAAGTAGAGTATATTGATATATGCCAAGGCATCAATACCAGCGCTAGGGGAAATGAAAATGCTAGCAGGTGCCTATGGTAGATATATAATACAATTGTTGGGGGCTTTTTTGTTGTATTTTTTAGATAGTAGCCCTGAAAATATCCATTTATATACAAGCAGGGACAGTTTCCTTTAAGGAGAATAATGCAAAAGATAAAAAAAAGTTTTGCAAAAGTGTTAAGAGCATTACCTTATAGTACTATATAGGCTTTGTTCACTATAGTATTATTTTATGCATGGTATTCGAGCAGATTCAGTTTTTCTCTTTACTGGATGTTTGGGTTTTTTTTTGTATAGAAATGTGTATAGAAGGATACTATAATCAATGGAAAACAAAAAAATAACCTGTAGGAAATCCAATTCGTTAAACAATTCACTAATCTGCAATAGTACACATGACAATAAGAAACATTGTACTATATCATATCAGAGATATTTGATCAATCATTTTCAAAAGTCTCAATTTCATGGCTAAAAATCGGTATTGTGAGAAAAGAGAGATATTCCCATTACTAAGGTAGGAGATGACAGTTGGTGCTTGTTAAATTCTATGGAGGGAGGAGGAGATAAGAGGTAGACACAGTTCCACAGAACTTTATGAGCACTAACTGCCATCTTCTATCTCAGTAATGGGAAAGTGTGCATTTACTGTAGACTCTTTTTACCACTGAATTAAGAATTTTGAGAATGATCGATCAGTCTAGGAGGAGATAGAAACGGATTTCTCTAATAACATACATTGCAATGTTTTCTTTTCTTTCACGTGTACTATTGATTTATGGGAAAAAGAATAAAATAAAGATGAAAAAAATAATACTAATATTTATAAAAATAATATAAACTTAAAAAAAAAAAATCTAGATAAGCTTAAAAGATTTAGAGTACAATGCTGGTCTGTGCAAAAAATCAAAAAAGGACGGTATTATGCTATGAGACGTTTCCACGTGATGCAGGGAAAGTCAAGGAGTTAAATCAGTGCAGCAAGTCGGGAAACATCTTTACAGCAGGATCTAGAACAAGTTTTCAAAGCAGTTTCCCATCACACTCCTCATAACTCAAACCTCCTCTCAGGTCTGTCATTGGCGAGCAGATGGAAAATATTAAAGGTAAAAGGGCCGACTGGATCGGTCAGCCTTCCATCTCTGCCAAAAGGCCTCATGCTAACTACAAGCAGATTTGCAGGCGGCCTCACTGCTCTGTTACAATGGGAGATCTGGCACATCCTTTGCCCTGACTACCAGCAGGAGGGCAGGAGGCCAGCTGAGCGCCGCTACTGTGCCAAACAGACTGTGCAAGGCCTTCCTGCTTGAATGCTTCTACAGAAAGACTGAAAGTCCGTGGCCTCTTTTGTAAACAACTTCTTGTACTTTCTGCCTGCTACTACTGTGCCAAACCATCCTGATGGCTCAGTGTCAAAAGGTGGCACGACTTAATCCTCCTATAAGAGGGGAATAAACTGGAGGGTGTTCGGAGAATTCATCCTAGGAGGAAAGAACAGCTGGAGACCGGGATGCCTTCACTCCAACGTGTTCTATCTAGAAAGTCAAAACTAAACCAAAAAAAAAAAAAAAATACAACAATAAATTCTAAACACAAAAATAGAATAAAATGTGCCGCTGTGTTACATGTATCTCCTGGAAGCAAGCATGATTGCAGCACAGATTCAGAAATTGCTGAGATATTAAAAACTGCAAAGAGACTTTGGATATGGAAAGAGAGAAGTCCTAAAAATAATGGGAATTTAAAGGGATACCTCATCAGATATGATGGGGATGAAAGGTTGGGGGACCCTTTAGTTATTTTTTTTTTTAGATTTTCTGCAATACATGAAAAAAATAATAATAATTTTGCTATGTAGGAATTTATCAATAATCAGACTTGCTGGTGCTCATTGATCATACGATGGGTCGTGCATGTAGATAGATAGGAAAAGGATAGGTGTGCTGTTCCGAATGGATATAGGTCTGGTAATATATGAATACCTATGGCAAGGCTCACCTAGAGAGGTGGATTCGATAAGTCGTAGGTCTGAATGAGCAGTACAGACCGGAGCCATTGGTGCACTGAGGTACTACGGAGATTGACAAGCGGAGCTGAATATGCAGGACGGCACATGGATCAGCATGGAACAGTGGTGCCGAGTATGTTGGACGGCATGTGGAACAGGGAAGCTTGATGTGCAAAACGATAGCTTAGAACAGTGACGATAAGCAAGTGGAAAAGCACCTTAGAACAGCAGAGCCAAGTATGCAGACAGACGCCTTGAAACAGCAAAGACGAGTGAGCGGACAAGCACCTTGGAACAGAGCAAAAGGGTCCGTGCACACTGGAACAGCAGAGCCGAGTGGGCAGACAGCCACTCTCAAATAGCAGAGCAGGGTGTTCTGTATAGCAGAGATGATTTTGTCAGGAGACACACTTTAGAAGCTTTAAAGAAAAGCCTAGCAATTAAGCAGAGATGGGTTTGTCTTGTGGCATACAAGGTTCTTGTAAGGGGCAGCCGGCATGAATGCTGAACTACTTTAAAACTCAGGTGGCATTCCACCGTCTGTGCCGGCCTAGGGAAGAGACGTCAGAGGTGCATATCAGGCTATCATGGTAATATGACATGCACCGCAGCAGAGGGAGCCAGGGACCAAGTATTAAGAGCGTAGAGTCCAGCGCTGGAGTCAGGACAGGTAAGTAACAACCCAGAAGACCTTCCCAGTTACTGGTATTGGGGTGCCTGTATAAACCTGAAATACAGTTGTATATCTGATACACAAACTAGGTAGATATGTTATTCTTTTTATAAGATCCATATTTGGTTTGATCGCCCTTTCTTTGCCTTCAAAACAGCTTCAAAGAATAAAAGTTTGTGTAGGACCTTGGCAAGGAGGTTATTCCAAACATCTTGGAGAACTAACCACAGATCTTCTGCACAAATCTGGATGATGTGAGATTAGGGCTCTGTGGGGGCCGGATCATCCTTCTTTACACTGAACATAGTTCTTAATGACATTGGCCGGATGTTTGGGGTCATTGTCCTGCTGCAGAATAAATTTGGAGCCTATAAGACACCTGATGGAGAAGAATCTGCCTGTATTATTTTTTTTGCATTTTTCCTGTTTTAGCCCACATAGGCACTTAGGAAATACCTAAAGAGAATCCAGTTTACACCATGTGCGATGGAGATGGTAACCATAGACCAATAAATTCCCTGCATTAAATAAATAGATCAAAAGCATAAAAATATACAAATAACAGAAGTGGCAAAATATATGATATTAATAGATATGTAAAGAGAATACAAAACTGCGTGAAACTGGGGTGTTATGGGAAAGGTGCCATTTATAGTGTGAATCCTCCACCGACACCTGAAGTATATGAAGAGTCTTTCGTTGGCAGAGGACACTGGTTAAACACAAGAGAGTTAATGGTATCACAATCATTCAGTGTTAGCTTTCTCCAGTGTGCAGACAAACACTAGTACAGGGTCCCTCAAGCTGCTCCTCTTCAACGCATCGATGCCCTGCCAGTTGGCAACCTCAAGCCAGGAAGCTGTCAGAGTCAATTGAGCTGAGGCTATGTGGTTCATGCTGGTGAACGGGCGTCCTAGGTTTCCAAAGCATGGGAAAAAATACATATACATATATATAGTCTCTGCTCTCCTTCCATGTGAGCTGGCGACTTCCACTGACTGCAGTTTAGAAGGAACTATGAATTGATCTTAACAAAGGCGTTCTGTGGCTCGGTCCTGGCTGGGACCCTTGTCAACAGATTCCAGGGTCGCAGGTCACACTAACTAACATCTATTCCCAGCGGAGCCGGCTCTGAGCTGCAGCCTGGAAGTAGTACAAATTTGGAATTTTTGTCTAATCCCTCGAGATATTCCTGATCCTTCCACATGTTTCTGCTCAATTAGAAACAATTCTCACTTTGCACCACATGAGAGGCCCCCTTGGACATTATGTTCAAAGGAAGGTGACCTCTGAGCCAGACGAATAGATGGAGGCAGTCTATTATAGTATTTATTACAGTGTATACTGGCATATACAAATGGATCAAACGGATGAGATACATCACAAGGAGTGTGTGCGGGTACATATGTCATACTGCATGAATTATGGCTTGTAAGCCATGTCCCTCATCGTCATCTTTATGGAGGTTCTGTGGCTGGTACTCTTATAGGGACCCTCTGGTTGGGTACTCTGACATCAGAAGAGTTTTCTCTTAATATTATGCACACAGATTAGCCATTACATTAAAATAAATGATCTACAAGGGGGAAAGTATTGCATTTTCTTGTGACAATCAGGAGGTGTGATATTTAAAGGGGCTGTCCACTACTTGGACAACCCATTCAGAAACCCTATGTTTGTCCCCAGTAAAATAATAACATTTATACTCATCACCGATGCAGTATCAGCAAGGGCTTTCCCAGGGACCGCATGACATTGTTATGTCATGCGATCCCTGAGGCCAATCAGTGCTGGGTTCACTCTCCCCCTCCTTAAGACAAATCAAGGCATCCAGGGGAAGTGAGAGAGTAGCCCAGTAAAATACCACTTATATTCACCACTGGAGGCCGGTGCTGTTTCAGCGGTGCTGGCACTGGCTCTCCCAGGGACTGCATGACATTGTCATGTCATGCGATCCCTGAGGCCAGTCAGCACTGGTTTCACTCTCCCCCTCCTTAAGACAAATCAAAGCATCCAGGGGAAGTGAGCGAGCAGCCCAGTAAAATACCACTTATACTCACCACCGGAGCCGTCGCTGTTCCAGCAGTGCTGGCACTGGCTCTCCCAGGGACTGCATGACATGACAGCCGCTGCTCTCACTTCTCCCAGATGTATGTGATTTGTCCAAAGTAGGGGTTGACTGAAGCCAGCGCTGTTTAGCCACAGGGATCGCATGACATAACAATGTCATGCTGTCCTCGAAAGAGCCAGTGCCAGCACCGCTTGAAAAGCGCCGGCACCGGTGGGGAGTATAAGTGGTATTATTTTACTGAGGGGAAACATAAGGATTGAGAATAAGTTGTCTGAGTAGTGGACAACCTCTGTAAGTGGTACATAACTCAGTTTTTGTAATATGCAAGACTAAAGGGGTAGTACAGTAAAAACAAGTTATCACTTACCCTAATTTGTGGATCAATCAGGATGTGACCACTGAGACCCACACCATGCAGCACAATGGGGAACTTTAATCTCTGTTAGAATGGGGCGGCAATGCACATGGGCAATCGCTGCTCTATTCATTCCCTATGGGGCTGTCAAATGCTGTGCTCAGCTTTTTTCCAGCAGCCCCATAGAGAACGAATGGAGCGGCGGCCGGACATTCATTTAGTAACAGGGATAAAAGTGCCCCTCTTGGGCTAAAAATTTCCCTATCTGCCAATCGGTGCAAGTCACAGTGGTCAGCAAATTATTACCTATCCTTTGTTTTCACTGGACAACCCTTTTAAAGGATCTGGAGTAGTGATGAGCGAGCATGCTCGTTACTCGAGTTTTCCGAGCATGCTCGGGTATTAACAAAGTATCTTCGGTGTGCTCGTATATTATGTTCGAGGCTCTGCGGCTTTTAGACAGCCTCAACACGTGAGGATTCCCTAACAAACAGGCAATCCCTGCATGTATTGAGGCTGTCTAACAGTAGAAAAGCATGCAGACGCAGGTACTTGAACATAATATACGAGAACGCCGAAGATACTCGGATAGCACCCAAAGCATGCTCAGAAAACTTGAGCAACGAGCATGTTGGCTCATCACTAATCTGGAGGCATGTGACAAGAGCATATGTTATGGACACCCATGGCTCATTGATAAATAGGTAGCACACGCGAACCCCTGTGCATTGCTGAAAGCGCGTACCATGGGCACACGAGCATCAGAACTGGACCATGGAGCAAAGAAAAAGGCGACCTGATCTGATGAATGATATATTTTTTTACATTAGGTCAATAGACAGGGGCACATTTAGAGCTTACTTGGGGAAGACATGGCACCAGCATGCCATGAAAAAAAGAATGCCAGGGAAGACCCTGTGATTATCTGGGCTAAGTTTGGTTGGAAACCTTGGAAGTTAGAATAACACGTACCACCAACCTAAACATTGTTGCACAACAAGTACAGCCCTTCATGACTACGGCCATCCCTTGCAGAACAATAACGCACCCATGCAATTGGTCAGGAATCTGCTCCTAATGTCTTGGTCCCAGGTGCCGATAGACATTTTCAGAAGTCGTGTGGGTACAATATCTTACTGAATCAGTACAGTTTTGTTTAATCAGGGGAAAGTATACATTATTAGGTCCAATTATGGTTAACCTGTGTACTTGTTTCATTCCCGTCTATAAGGCTATGTTCACATGAAGTGTTAAACTATGTTCAGTAGCCCTGTCGGGGTCGGGGCTTATGTCTCAAGCCATGAAAAATGGGATTCGGACATTGGCACTGACGGGGCCATAGACGATAATGATGCATGTGGAGTCACTGTGTGCTTTCGGACATCATTTTCAGCCGTATATGCCTAATTAAGGTGGGCAACAAGACGTAGTTGACTACGCCTTGGAGTCCGTCTCAAATAGCCAGACCCAGCTGAATATGATGTCCAACAGAGCACGATAAGAAGGCCGCTGGACATGGACAGGTCCTCGAGGGGAGATATGTATCATTGAGGTTGGTAGCCTCGGTGATGTAAGCCCAGAAAAACATGCTTCAGCACGTATAGTGCTGAGAGAGTAAATAGGACGTGTCGGGTCCGGGTTTACGAGCAGTCAGAGAGATGGGGTGGGTCTCGCTGCTCACATATCCCCACCCCAGAGTGTGATACGGCAGATAAAAAGGAGATCAGTTGTCTCATTCAGTGTCTGTGAGTGTAGATGAACAGATCTCCAGTGTTATTTGTCTTTGCTAAGGACTAAATAGCTGGACACTAACCTGAGCAGGCAAACTTGCAATACTGTATGGACTATTTACTTTATGTTTTCAGTTTGTACCGAAAAACGCTGTTTTGTTTTGCTATTCTTTATGGAGTTTTAATAAACCAGCCTAGCTTCCCGTGCCTACCTCAAAACGTGGAAACTCTACAGTACATAGTGACTTTGTCTGCATCATTATAGTCAATGGCACCGTCAGTGCATGTATCACAATCCAATTTTCCAGAGCTTCAGACGTAAGTTTCAATGGAGCCACTGAACGTAGGGTAAAATGCAATGTGATCATAGCCTAAAGCACATGTGTCAAACTCTGGCCCGTGAGCCAAATCTGGCCTGCAGTGTGGTTTTATTTGGCCCTTGACACCAGAACCACCATCCCTATGTGGGATAATTACTCTGTATGGAGGACTATGTGGGGCCATTATACTGTATGGAGGACTATGTGGGGCCATTATACTGTATGGAGCACTATGTGGGACCCATTATACTGTATGGAGGACAATGTGGGTCCCATTATTCTGTATGGAGGACTATGTGGGTCCCAATATTCTGTAAGGAGGACTATTTGGGGCCCATTATTCTGTATGAAGGACTATGTGGGGCGATTATTCTGTATGGAGGACTATGTGGGGCCATTATACTGTATGGAGGACCATGTGGGGCCCATTATACTGTATGAAGGACTATG
The DNA here is from genome assembly GCF_046119375.1 of Phyllobates terribilis. Classification (NCBI taxonomy): domain Eukaryota; kingdom Metazoa; phylum Chordata; class Amphibia; order Anura; family Dendrobatidae; genus Phyllobates; species Phyllobates terribilis. The sequence goes on from NW_027362767.1 coordinate 223,968,401, forward strand.
TGGGGCCATTATTCTGTATGGAGGACTATGTGGGGCCTATTATACTGTATGGAGGACTATGTGGGGCCATTATACTGTATGGAGGGCTATGTGGGGCCCATTATACTGTATGAAGGACTATGTGGGGCCATTATACTGTATGGAGGACTATGTGGGGCCATTATTCTGTATGAAGGACTATGTGGGGCCATTATACTGTATGGAGGACTATGTGTGGCCCATTATTCTGTATGAAGTACTATGTGGGGCCATTATTCTGTAAGTAGGACTATGTGTGGCCCATTATTCTGTATGAAGTACTATGTGGGCCCATTATTCTGTATGAAGGACTATGTGGGGCCATTATTCTGTAAGTAGGACTATGTGTGGCCCATTATTCTGTATGAAGGACTATGTGGGGCCATTATACTGTATGGAGGACTATGTGTGGCCCATTATTCTGTATGAAGTACTATGTGGGGCCCATTATTCTGTATGGAGGACTATGTGTGGCCCATTATTCTGTATGAAGTACTATGTGGGCCCATTATTCTGTATGAAGGACTATGTGGGGCCATTATTCTGTAAGTAGGACTATGTGTGGCCCATTATTCTGTATGAAGTACTATGTGGGGCCATTATACTGTATGGAGGACTATGTGGGGCCATTATTCTATATGGAGGATTATGTGGGGCCCATTATTCTGCATGAAGGACTATGTGGGGGCCATTATTCTGTATGGAGGACTATGTGGGGGCCATTATTCTGTATGGAGGACTATGTGGGGCCATTATTCTGTATGGATCACTATGGGGGGCCATTATACTGTATGAAGGACTATGTGGGGGCCATTATTCTGTATGGAGGACTATGTGGGGGCCATTATTCTGTATGGAGGACTATGTGGGGCCATTATTCTGTATGGATCACTATGTGAGGCCATTATTCTGTATGGAGGACTATGTGGGGCCCATTATTCTGTATGGAGGACTATGTGGGGCCCATTACTCCGTATTGAGGACTATGTGGGATCCACTATTCTGTATGGGGGACTTTGTGGGGCCCATTATTCTGTATACTGGTTGGCCCGCGACTTTGTCCAACTTTTTCATTTTGGCCCTGTGTGTGTTTGAGTTTGACATCCCTGGCCTAAAGGTTTGGAAGTAGCGTATAGAATAGATGTTACTTTGTACATGAAGTGTGGACTGCGTGGGAATCCTACAACATTATCTAAGACAATATTGCCCCAATCACTACACAAACTTTGCCAAGAAAATATGCGAGATTCTGCAGTACAAAATTACATTGTCATAGTAAAACACGACGCCCCATATTTGTGAGAATTAGGTATGAAACTGATCGGGCTTGTACATGTTTTTTCCTTTTGAAAAAAAAAAAAGGCTGGAGTGAAGTTTCCCATCTGACCCGCACGTTTAGTTGACACCACAAAGGACATGCGGTTCAAGGTCCTGTAAACCCTACTGACAACTCACAAACTGCAGCAGCCTCACAACTTTCTCCAAAAAACAGGCGCTTGTGTAACTTAAATATACAAATGCTGCAGTGAGATAAGTTATGACAGGCCCAGATAAGGGGTCTCCCATCCGAGACAGTTCTGTGTAATTCATTGACTCATCGCAAAATGTACAAGACATCCCGATATGGCCGAAAGCCCGGTTTAAAAAGTGCACGGGGGGTTAAAGGGACAATAAGAAGTGAAAAATGACAGGATGTGAGTGAGCAACTCTGAAGATGAACAGGAACTTTGTGTGTTATCAGCTGACGTTATAAAACAGCTATACAGCAGTGCGTCCTATATGTGTGGTTGTATCGGAGCCTGGTGTTGGGCTCTGGTCTAAAAATAAGCTGCATTTCTGCACCAGTTTTATAATCTGTTACGCCGTCTGTTATTTTTAAGGAAAGGAAACAGGAAATCAAAACAGAATTTTATTCCAAAAAGTAAAGAGGCAGCCAAGCTGGAAAAAAAAAAAATCAATTCTGTAAAATTGTTACTCTTCTTTTTTTGTATTCATTTGAGCCTATTTGGGACATAATATACTGTAAGAGCTAGACTTGGCCTCCGTTTACATTGGCATCATGATTCTATTTTACATGATCCATGACGTATATGACAGATCCGTTACGATTAGGAATGAGCGGACCCGTGGAACTTCGGGTTCGACCTAACTTTAGTCTAAAGTTTGGTTCAGGTACCAGAATTGTACTCAAACTTGAACCTGAACCCAAACCTCATAGAAATAAATGGTGACCCGAACTTAGGCGAGTTTAAAATCTCTCCCTCCCCCCATCCTCCTCCCTCTCACAATCCATCTTCCCCTCCCCCATCCTTCACCACTCATCAATGCTTATTTGGAGTTCATCTGAAGCTATGTCATTTCCCCTGTTTTGTCCATCGTTGTTGTCCATAGAGTTTAGTGGAGGTTGACTAGTGCTCATCTCCTTCCATCCCTAGCAGTAACCATACACCAGGGAGTGTAGGGCGAGGCACGTGTGGGGCGATTGCTGAGGAGGCAATATAGGGACGTTAGGGGAGACAGGCAGATGCTAGACCAGACTAGGAGGTCTCCACTTCCCCCTTTCCCTAGTGCCTGGGCTCCCTTTCCCTTTTCCCTCTGTGTTGCACTAAGTCTTTCCCACATCTGGCGTGACACAGGGTGTGAGCATGGCCCGTGGTTCATCAAAGGTGTCCTGACCCAAACTTGACAGCTTCATAGGGATATATGAGGATGCTAAGTTTGGGTCAGGAGACCCACGGCCAGTTAGTGAATCATATATCTGAAAGTGGTCCTATGTGACAATATTTGTTACACAGTCGGGTGTTGACTTAATAGGTAGCTAGCTCCAATAGGTGGCACCAGATTGCCAGCTTTCTTCCTTTCAGAGGAGACCTAATTTGCATACCTTTATCCCAAAAGAACATTGCCTGGCCTGTAGGGTCTTCCAGAGGGAAAGCTGTACTCCTTCGTAAAGATTGGAATACTTTACTAGTTTAACCGTAGTATGAGTGTATTCACAAAAAAAAAAATCTGTCAATACTAAGATATACGCCCTCTTCTACCTCCCGAAAAATAGACACCACACCTAATTAATTTGTGCTGAAGTTCTGTTTATATTGCACCGTGTAGATTAGAGATCCATACTTCTTGCACAACAAATTGTTCAATGCAACCTGGGACAAGATGAGCCAAATTTTGGGAATATAATTGGAGACTGGTGACATTGTGGATGTGTTTCCAAGAGTTTCCTGGCTATCTTTGACTTTGGGATAGCGGACCAAGTTCTCTTGCACCACCAAAGCACATCAAATTGGTTCTTTATGAAACAATCTGACTAAGCTGTAAATAAGGTGTTGACGGTATTCAAGTAACTTTTTCTGTGAACAGTCTGAGCCAAAAGAACTCAAAAAAAGCAGAAGGTGTCCTCATTGTACTAAATATAAGATGGTCTTTGAGATTTACCAAAAAGCTCGCTTAGAAGGGAGAAATTATCTTCTAACAGTTTTGTCCAAGTCCTTCAAGAAATACTTGGCAATCACTATGTGGGGTTTGTTAAGACTCCAGTGAAGAACTATGGCAGCATGGGCCACAGACCAGATCTTTGATTGCTTAGTGAGAACATGGGTGTGTACTTGGAGAAGAGAGAACATGGGCGTGTACCTGGAGAAGTGAGAACATGGGCGTGTACCTGGAGAAGTGAGAACATGGGCGTGTACCTGGAGAAGTGAGAACATGGGCGTGTACCTGGAGAAGTGAGAACATGGGCGTGTACCTGGAGAAGTGAGAACACGGGCGTGTACATGGAGAATTGAGAACATGAGTGTGTACTTGGAGAAGAGAGAACATGGGCGTGTACCTGGAGAAGTGAGAACATGGGCGTGTACCTGGAGAAGTGAGAACATGGGCGTGTACCTGGAGAAGTGAGAACACGTTCGTGTACCTGGAGAAGTGAGAACACGGGCGTGTACCTGGAGAAGTGAGAACACGGGCGTGTACCTGGAGAATTGAGAACATGAGTGTGTACTTGGAGAAGTGAGAACATGGGCGTGTACCTGGAGAAGTGAGAACATGGGCGTGTACCTGGAGAAGTGAGAACACGGGCGAGTACCTGGAGAAGTGAGAACACGGGCGTGTACTTGGAGTAGTGAGAACATGGGCGTGGACTTGGAAAAGTGAGAACATGGGCATATTCTTCAAGAAGTGAGAACATGGGCGTGTACTTGGAGAAGTGAGAACATGGGCGTGTACTTGGAGAAGTGAGAACATGGGCGTGTACTTGGAGAAGTGAGAACATGGGCGTGTACATGGAAAAGTGAGAACATGGGCGTGTACGTGGAGAAGTGAGAACATGGGCGTGTACTTGGAGAAGTGAGAACATGGGCGTGTACTTGGAGAAGTGAGAACATGGGCGTGTACTTGGAGAAGTGAGAACATGGGCGTGTACTTGAAGAAGCGAGACCATGGGCGTGTACTTGGAGAAGTGAGAACATGGGCGTGTACTTGGAGAAGTGAGAACATGGGCGTGTACTTGGAGAAGTGAGAACATGGGCGTGTACATGGAAAAGTGAGAACATGGGCGTGTACGTGGAGAAGTAAGAACATGGGCGTGTACGTGGAGAAGTAAGAACATGGGCGTGTACGTGGAGAAGTAAGAACATGGGCGTGTACGTGGAAAAGTGAGAACATGGGCATGTACTTGGAGAAGCAATAATATGGGCTTGTACTTGGAGAAGTGAGAACGTGAGCGTGTACTTGGAGAAGTGAGAACATGGGCGTGTACTTGGAGTAGTGAGAACATGGGCGTGTACTTGGAAAAGTGAGAACATGGGCGTGGACTTCGAGAAGTGAGAACATGGGCGTGGACTTCGAGAAGTGAGAACATGGGTGTGGACTTCGAGAAGTGAGAACATGGGTGTGGACTTCGAGAAGTGAGAACATGGGTGTGGACTTCGAGAATACTGGACTCTGAACACTATTAACAAAAGACGGTTTAATGAGAACATAATGAGAAACATTTGGGGACTAATTTTTTAAATTTACTATATTATGGAAAATCTCAAAAAAAAAATACTCACTGCTACATCTTTTCTGCAATTTATGGATAAATTTAGTATAAATATAAATTTTTGAGCCAAAAATGTATTTTCTCCTGACCTTACCTAAAAGAAAAGATGCAAAGTTTCCAATTTTCTCATTGATTATCACTGTCCTGGACACAAAAGCAAAGTTTGTTGGGTTTAAAGGGGTTTTCCGACATTGAAAAGCTGGGCCTAAGGAAAAATTGAATAAAATAAGGCTAAAGATTATTTGGCTAAAGTGGTCACGAGGGTAGTCTGGGTAGTCATGTGTGGGCCAGAGCGTTGGGATCAGTGCAGCAGTATCAGACTTGTAATGTATTAGTGTTATATTCATTATTTTATGAAATTTAACTCCCTTTGGCCCAATTTTTTCAAAAGTTGTAAAACCCCTTCACTGGCAAATTTCTATACTTTAAAGGCAAATGCAACTAAAAAATACCACTTTCAAGCCAGCAGAAAAAATTGCCACCTATTACTGACCATGATGGGATTACTTTCTATATGACCATTAAAAAAAAAAAGCAAGGAATGTATCACCCAGCCAGACTCCAATACTCATCCTGAAGATAAATGAGCTGAAATGTTGTAGACATGACATGTACAGCACACGGACACAGCTGGCCTTACCTTAAGATACAAAAGCAGCTTTTAGCGCCCGAAGATAACCGGCAGAAGCCAAACCTATGCTTGCTGTCAATGTCAGTCAGCACAAATGTAAAGTTTTGCCCGACTTGGCTGGCCGAGAGGCTGGAAAAGGAAGCAAGACACGTGAGATATAAAGAAGTCATCAAACCCACAAATGTACAATATATATGCTGTAAATAGATTTTATAAATATAAATATATATATATATATATATATATATATATATATATATATATATATATATATATACACTGCTCAAAAAAATAAAGGGAACACTGAAATAACACATCCTAGATGTGAATGAATGAAATATTCTCATTGAATACTTTGTTCTGTACCAGGTTGAATGTGCTGACAACAAAATCACACAAAAATCATCAATGGAAATCACATTTATTAACCAATGGAGGCCTGGATTTGGAGTCACCCCCAAAATTAAAGTGGAAAAACACACTACAGGCTGATCCAACTTTGATGTAATGTCCTTAAAAGAAATCAAAATGAGGCTCAGTATTGTGTGTGGCCTCCACGTGCCTGTATGACCTCCCTACAACGCCTGGGCATGCTCCTGATGAGGCTCAGTATTGTGTGTGGCCTCCACGTGCCTGTATGACCTTCCTACAACGCCTGGGCATGCTCCTGATGAGGCTGAGTATTGTGTGTGGCCTCCACGTGCCTGTATGACCTCCCTACAACGCCTGGGCATGCTCCTGATGAGGCTCAGTATTGTGTGTGGCCTCCACGTGCCTGTATGACCTCCCTACAACGCCTGGGCATGCTCCTGATGAGGCTCAGTATTGTGTGTGGCCTCCACGTGCCTGTATGACCACCCTACAACGCCTGGGCATGCTCCTGATGAGGTTGCGGATGGTCTCCTGTGGGATCTCCTCCCAGACCTGGACTAAAGCATCCGCCAACTCCTGGACAGTCTGTGGTTCAACGTGACGTTGGTGGATAGAGCGAGACATGATGTCCCAGATGTGCTCAATCGGATTCAGGTTTGGGGAACGGGAGGGCCAGTCCATAGCTTCAATGCCTTCATCTTGCAGGAACTGCTGACACACTCCAGCCACATGAGGTCTGGCATTGTCCTGCATTAGGAGGAACCCAGGGCCAACCGCACCAGCCTATGGTCTCACAAGGGGTCTGAAGATCTCACCTCGGTACCTAATGGCAGTCAGGCTACCTCTGGCGAGCACATGGAGGGCTGTGCAGCCCTCCAAAGAAATGCCACCCCACACCATTACTGACCCACTGCCAAACCGGTCATGCTGAAGGATGTTGCAGGCAGCAGATAGCTCTCCACGGCGTCTCCAGACTGTCACGTCTGTCACATGTGCTCAGTGTGAACCTGCTTTCATCTGTGAAGAGCAAACGGTGCCAGTGGCGACTATGCCAATCCTGGTGTTCTGTGGCAAATGCCAAGCATCCTGCACGGTGTTGGGCTGTGAGCACAACCCCCATCTGTGGACGTCTAGCCCTCACACCACCCTCATGGAGTCTGTTTCTAACCGTTTGTGCAGACACATGCACATTTGTGGCCTGCTGGAGGTCATTTTGCAGGGCTCTGGCAGTGCTCCTCCTGTTCCTCCTTGCACAAAGGCGGAGGTAGGGGGTCCTGCTGATGGGTTGTTGCCCTCCTACGGCCCCCTCCACGACTCCTGGTGTACTGGCCTGTCTCCTGGTAGCGCCTCCAGCCTCTGGACATTACGCTGACAGACACAGCAAACCTTCTTGCCACAGCTCACATTGATGTGCCATCCTGGATGAGCTGTACTACCTGAGCAACTTCTGTGGGTTGTAGAAACCGTTCCATGCTACCACAAGTGTGAAAGCACAACCAACATTCAAAAGTGACCAAAACATCAGCCAGAAAGCATTGGTACTGACATGTGGTCTGTGGTCCCCACCTGCAGAACCACTCCTTTATTGAGGGTGTCTTGATAATTGCCAATAATTTCCATCTATTGTGTATTCCATTTGCACAACAGCATGTGAAATTGATTGTGAATCAGTGTTGCTTCCTAAGTGGACAGTTTGATTTCACAGAAATTTGATTTACTTGGAGTTATATTCTGTTGTTTAAGTGTTCCCTTTATTTTTTTTTAGCAGTGTACATATACATATACATCCAGAGGCTGGAGGCGCTACCAGGAGACAGGCCAGTACACCAGGAGACGTGGAGGGGACCGTAGGAGGGCAACAACCCAGCAGCCGGACCGCTACCTCCGCCTTTGTGCAAGGAGGAACAGGAGGAGCACTGCCAGAGCCCTGCAAAATGACCTCCAGCAGGCCACAAATGTGCATGTGTCTGCACAAACGGTTAGAAACCAACTCCATGAGGGTGGTATGAGGGCCTGACGTGCACAGATGGGGGTTGTGCCAAGAGCCCAACACCGTGCAGGACGCTTGGCATTTGCCGCAGAACACCAGGATTGGCATAGTCGCCACTGGCGCCGTTTGCTCTTCACAGATGAAAACAGGTTCACACTGAGCACATGTGACAGACGTGACAGAGTCTGAAGACACCGTTGAGAGCGATCTGCTGCCTGCAACATCCTTCAGCATGACCGGTTTGGCAGTGGGTCAGTAATGGTGTGGGGTGGCATTTCTTTGGAGGGCCGTACAGCCCTTCATGTGCTCGCCAGAGGTAGCCTGACTGCCATTAGGTACAGAGATGAGATCCTCAGACCCCTTGTGAGACCATATGCTGGTGCGGTTGTCCCTGGGTTCCTCCTAATGCAGGACAATGCCAGACCTCATGTGGCTGGAGTGTGTCAGCAGTTCCTGCAAGATGAAGGCATTGATGCTATGGACTGGCCCGCCCGTTCCCCAGACCTGAATCCGATTGAGCACATCTGGGACATCATGTCTCGCTCCATCCACCAATGTTGCACCACAGACTGTCCAGGAGTTGGCGGATGCTTTAGTCCAGGTCTGGGAGGAGATCCCACAGGAGACCATCCGCAACCTCCTCAGGAGCATGCCCAGGCGTTGTAGGGAGGTCATACAGGCACGTGGAGGCCACGCACAATACTGAGCCTCATTTTGACTTGTTTTAAGGACATTACATCAAAGTTGGATCAGCCTGTAGTGTGTTTTTCCACTTTAATTTTGGGGGTGACTCCAAATCCAGGCCTCCATTGGTTAATAAATGTGATTTCCATTGATGATTTTTGTGTGATTTTGTTGTCAGCACATTCAACTTTGTACAGAACAAAGTATTCAGTGAGAATATTTCATTCATTCAGATCTAGGATGTGTTATTTGAGTGTTCCCTTTATTTTTTTGAGCAGTATACAGTACAGACCAAAAGTTTGGACACACCTTCTCATTTAAAGATTTTTCTGTATTTTCATGACTTTGAAAATTGTACATTCACACTGAAGGCATCAAAACTATGAATTAACACATGTGGAATTATATACTTAACAAAAAAGTGTGAAACAACTGAAAATATGTCTTATATTCTAGGTTCTTCAAAGTAGCCATCTTTTACTTTGATGACTGCTTTGCACACTCTTGGCATTCTCTTGATGAGCTTCAAGAGATAGTCACCGGAAATGGTTTTCACTTCACAGGTGTGCCCTGTCAGGTTTAATAAGTGGGATTTCTTGCCTTATAAATGGGGTTGGGACCATCAGTTGTGTTGTGCAGAAGTCTGGTGGATACACAGCTGATAGTCCTACTGAATAGACTGTTAGAATTTGTATTATGGCAAGAAAAAAGCAGCTAAGTAAAGAAAAACGAGAGGCCATTATTACTTTAAGAAATGAAGGTCAGTCAGTCCGAAAAATTGGGCAAACTTTGAAAGTGTCCCCAAGTGGAGTTGCAAAAACAATCAAGCGCTACAAAAAAACTGGCTCACATGAGGACCGCCCCAGGAAAGGAAGACCAAGAGTCACCTCTGCTTCTGAGGATAAGTTTATCCGAGTCACCAGCCTCAGAAATCGCAGGTTAACAGCAGCTCAGATTAGAGACCAGGTCAATGCTACACAGAGTTCTAGCAGCAGACACATCTCTACAGCAACTGTTAAGAGGAGACTTTGTGCAGCAGGCCTTCATGGTAAAATAGCTGCTAGGAAACCACTGCTAAGGACAGGCAACAAGCAGAAGAGACTTGTTTGGGCTAAAAATCACAAGGAATGGACATTAGACCAGTGGAAATCTGTGCTTTGGTCTGATGAGTCCAAATTTGAGATCTTTGGTTCCAACCACCGTGTCTTTGTGCGACGCAGAAAAGGGGAATGGATGGACTCTACATGCCTGGTTCCCACCGTGAAGCATGGAGTAGGAGGTGTGATGGTGTGGGGGTGCTTTGCTGGTGACAATGTTGGGGATTTATTGAAAATTGAAGGCATACTGAACCAGCATGGCTACCACAGCATCTTGCAGCGGCATGCTATTCCATCCGGTTTGCGTTTAGTTGGATCATCATTTATTTTTCAACAGGCAATGACCCCAAACACACCTCCAGGCTGTGTAAGGGCTATTTGACCAAGAAGGAGAGTGATGGGGTGCTACGCCAGATGACCTGGCCTCCACAGTCACCAGACCTGAACCCAATCGAGATGGTTTGGGGTGAGCTGGACCGCAGAGTGAAGGCAAAAGGGCCAACAAGTGCTAAGCATCTCTGGGAACTCCTTCAAGATTGTTGGAAGACCATTTCCGGTGACTACCTCTTGAAGCTCATCAAGAGAATGCCAAGAGTGTGCAAAGCAGTCATCAAAGCAAAAGGTGGCTACTTTTAAGAACCAAGAATATAAGACATATTTTCAGTTGTTTCACACTTTTTTGTTAAGTATATAATTCCACATGTGTTAATTCATAGTTTTGATACCTTCAGTGTGAATGTACAATTTTCATAGTCATGAAAATACAGAAAAATCTTTATATGAGAAGGTGTGTCCAAACTTTTGGTCTGCACTGTATGTATATGTATATATATATATATATATATATATATATATATATATATGTTCGTGGATATATATGGATGGGTGTGCGTGTATATATATCTATATGTGCATAAACACAAATCTATATATATTTATTATTTATTCATTTTTTAAGTGTTTCACACAGGTTAATTGTGTTTAATATTTCACAAAGCAATCAGCTTTATTAACACAAACTATTACACACTTAAATTCTTCTTTTATTTACGGCCACCTGCAGTAATTTTCAGTGATAGTCACAGACTGAAAGCCTCCAAGAACTACAAGTGTCACCGGTCTGTCTGCCATATGTAACATAAGATATATAGCTGTATTTGCATATTTTATACACACAAATCTAAAACATGATGGAATATAAAACATTAGTTTTTAGTAACAAATGAGTCTATTCTTTTAAAGGGAATCTATCAGCAGGGTTTTGCTACCTCATCTGAGAGCAGCTTGATGTAGGCAAAGAGACCCTGAATCCAGTGATGTATCACTTAGATTACTGGGTGCATCTGTTCTGACACAATCAGGGTTCTTAGATTTAGCAATGCAGCAGAGCTGAGGAAGCTAACCCCGCCCACACCAGGCTCTCTATGTATATTACCTATAGACAGTGAGCAGCTTATCATAGGAGGGGGTGGAGCCAGACTAGCATGCACGCGCTGCTGAAGCTGCTGTAGCTCGGCAATGATGATCACCAGGTGATAAAACCTTTGTTGTAAGTAAACAACAGCACACTTCTTTACATGTGACACATTGCTGAAATCTGTGTTTTAAACTCTATCTCATGCTGTCCTCAGATTACAAAGCAAAAATCTACTGACAGAGTCCCTTTAATTCCGGGTTTCCCAGTAAGGGATTTAGAGGTAGCTTGTCGCAAGCAGGGCCTGGTGCCTGAAAGCCCCTTTTTCACATACATCACTAATTTTATAAATTATTTATCTTGGGATGGGAGTGACGTGGGTAGCTCCAAATTCTGCATCAGAGCCCAATTAAGGGGGATATCAGGTTTAGAAAACATTTTCATTTAATCTGTTACAACAATCTAATTTGGTTGACAGGGATCCCATAAACAGGACTCCCATCTAGCTGACAAAGTGAAACGCGTCTCTTTTCTTTTTGACGATACAACATGTCTGTACATCAGGCTGAATTCAGGCATTGCTATTTCATGGTGCCTATATGGACCACAATGCCCAGAGTGACCTCGGGTTTCCATACCTGAACTAACAGCCTTCTAGGCATACATAAAGCTATAAGTTTGGGTCAGGAGACACGCGTTCCGCCAGGTCATTGGGGTCCGTACATGTACATGAAATACAGAAGTCTGAATTCAGCCTTACATGGAGACCCAGTTGATTTCAATAGGTATTGTGTGGTCCTTTATTTTCCCCGTGCTGTCCGGCTCCTCCACTAGTTTTACAGGATTTCTGGGAGTTTAAGCAGCCAGACACTTTATCATTAACTTATTGTTACCGGTCCATTCTCACATAAGAAACTGGTCCAATTCCCTTAATTTTGGAACCCTTTGTGACTCTGAGAAGTAAACGCTGGTAGTGATTGGATATGGTCTGTGCCAGGGCTGTTTTATGAAGCTGTAGGTTCTCCACTTGCATTTATATGATGTGATACCCCATGAGTCTGGGTTGTCTACATATAAAATCAGCTAAAAACATTCTGTCACACTTTGCAAATTATACATTTTTACATACATTTGTGGCCTATTTCACAGATTCCGTTAAAAAAAACGTCACATCTTGCTATGCAGTTTAGTCCAGGAGTGGCGGTACCTATACGGACCCAATTATAGTAACTGGGGTCTGATGGGTGCCGATGGTATCGGTCTGGAGAGAGATCTGACACTGCCGTTATTTCCTTGGTTCTGATTCTATTTTTTCTGCATATGTCTCATAGAAACCAAGAAAAGGTTAATCGGACAATAATGTCCAAAAGTAATTTCTGTACAGGATGACACAGAGCATATGTATCTATATGTGCATAAATAAACACAAATATATATATTTATTATTACTTATTATTTCATTTATTTATTCTTTTTTTTTTTTTTAAGTGTTCCACACAGATTAATTGTGTTTAATATTTCACAAAGCAATCAGTTTTATTAACTTTGTTTTATTAACTTTGTTTTTTTAACACACTAAGCCCATTTCACTAGTTAAGTTTTTACATCAGAGTTAACCGAAAAGGTTTGTAGGGTCTTGGTCCAGTATCCTGGTCGGTGATCCTTGGCAGCTGGACCAGGGCAGCGTGGACTATCTAGGCCGGTAGTCGAATGACACCATGATATCGCGAGGCCTAGTAATCACAAAAGGTTCCCTGGTTTCAGGTACTCAAATGCTGACTGAGGAACGTCACCCCTGGTCCGGATGCCATGGAGAACCAGTGTAGATGCTGGAACAGTGTCTCACAAATCTTTTTGCTAAACTTTATTAGAGTCACACACTTTTGGGGTATAAGAGAGACATGGCCAAGACTGTAATCAATTTTAAAGAGAGGTTTTAGCAATGTCAGCCACATCCAGTGCTAAGGGACAGAGGAGATCAAGCACAGAGCCAAGGCATCTACACAGACACAGAGCCAAGGCATCTACACAGACACAGAGCCATGGCATCCACACAGACACAGAGCCATAGCATCCACACAGACACAGAGCCAAGGCATCTACACAGATACAGATCCATGGCATCCACACAGACACAAAGCCAAGGCATCTACACAGATACAGAGCCATGGCATCCACACAGACACAGAGCCATGGCATCTACACAGACACAAAGCCAAGGCATCTACACAGATACAGAGCCATGGCATCCACACAGACACAGAGCCATGGCATCTACACAGACACAGAGCCATGGCTTATACACAGACACAGAGCCATGGCATCCACACAGACACAGAGCCATGGCATCTACACAGACACAAAGCCAAGGCATCTACACAGATACAGAGCCATGGCATCCACACAGATACAGAGCCATGGCTTATACACAGACACAGAGCCATGGCATCTGCATAGACACAGAGCCATGGCATCCACACAGACACAGAGCCATGGCATCTACACAGACACAAAGCCAAGGAATCTACACAGATACAGAGCCATGGCATCTACACAGACACAGAGCCATGGCATCTACACAGACACAGAGCCATGGCATCTACACAGACACAGAGCCATGGCATCTGCATAGACACAGAGCCATGGCATCTACACAGACACAGAGCCATGGCATCTACACAGACACAGAGCCATGGCATCTACACAGACATAGAGCCATGGCATCTACACAGACACAGAGCCATGGCATCTGCATAGACACAGAGCCATGGCATCTACACAAACACAGAGCCATGGCATCTACACAAACACAGAGCCATGGCATCTGCATAGACACAAAGCCAAGGCATCTACACAGATACAGAGCCATGGCATCCACACAGACACAGAGCCATGGCATCTACACAGACACAAAGCCAAGGCATCTACACAGATACAGAGCCATGGCATCCACACAGACACAGAGCCATGGCATCTACACAGACACAGAGCCATGGCTTATACACAGACACAGAGCCATGGCATCCACACAGACACAGAGCCATGGCATCTACACAGACACAAAGCCAAGGCATCTACACAGATACAGAGCCATGGCATCCACACAGATACAGAGCCATGGCATCCACACAGACACAGAGCCATGGCTTATACACAGACACAGAGCCATGGCATCTACACAGACACAGAGCCATGGCATCTACACAGACACAGAGCCATGGCATCTACACAGACACAGAGCCATGGCATCTACACAGACACAGAGCCATGGCATCTACACAGACACAGAGCCATGGCATCTACACAGACACAGAGCCATGGCATCTACACAGACACAGAGCCATGGCATCTACACAGACACAGAGCCATGGCATCTACACAGACACAGAGCCATGGCATCTACACAGACACAGAGCCATGGCATCTACACAGACACAGAGCCATGGCATCTACACAGACACAGAGCCATGGCATCTACACAGACACAGAGCCATGGCATCTACACAGACACAGAGCCATGGCATCTACACAGACACAGAGCCAAGGAATCAACACAGACACAGAGCCAAGGCATCAACACAGACACAGAGCCAAGGCATCAACACAGACACAGAGCCAAGGCATTAACACAGATACAGAGGCATGGCATCTACACAGACACAGAGCCATGGCATCTGCATAGACACAGAGCCATGGCGTCTGCATAGACACAGTGCCATGGCATCTACACAGACACAGAGCCAAGGCATCTACACAGAGCCAAGGCATCTACACAGACACAGAGCCAAGGCATCTACACAGACACAGAGCCATGGAATCTACACAGACACAGAGCCAAGGTATCAACACAGGCACAGAGCCATGGAATCTACACAGACACAGAGCCATGGCATCTACACAGACACAGAGCCATGGCATCTACACAGACACAGAGCCATGGCATCTACACAGACACAGAGCCATGGCATCTACACAGACACAGAGCCATGGCATCTACACAGACACAGAGCCATGGAATCTACACAGACACAGAGCCATGGCATCTACACAGACACAGAGCCATGGCATCTACACAGACACAGAGCCATGGCATCTACATAGACACAGAGCCATAGCATCTACATAGACACAGAGCCATAGCATCTACATAGACACAGAGCCATAGCATCTACATAGACACAGAGCCATGGCATCTACACAGACACAGAGCCATATCATCTATATAGACACAGAGCCATAGCATCTACATAGACACAGAGCTAAGGCATCTACATAGACACGCATTAACAGTAGAATGGTTGCTTATACTATCACAGGATAGCAACATCTGCAGAGGGTGCACATAATGGGGCTGTCATGTGCTGTAGGGCATGCATCCTCAGTATGGCTGCTGTCGGGTTACAGGAATGGCATATCATTCGATGACGTACCGTTCCAGTTGCTTGTCAGGATTTGCTTTATCTGTATTAGTTATTTGCTTATTATTATTGTGTAATTTTGGATGATATTTTGGGAGCTTTGGAACCAAATATTAGTTTCTGGTGTCAATTTACAATGTTTGTCCCACCATTTGAAGGGAACGTGCCATAATGTTTTTACATATGAAAAAAACTCACACGGCCCCCAAATTAACATGATTTCTTTTTATGTAGAGATCTGATGAGCCTGTCATGAGAAATCTAGCTTAAAAGCCATATGCAAATTAGACTGAAATTCCACAGGGGGCGTGTCATTCACTTGGAAGAAGTTTTTCAAGTGAACTGACACACCCACCTTACACTCCCAAACAGTTTTGCATATGGCTTTTAGTACATACCTGGCGGCGTCCTTGCATAGTGGTCCATCTCCCACTGTGCAAGAGCGCGCACTTGATCTCCAGTCCAGACTATCACTCTGGCTTCCCTCCATGCTGTCTGCTTGCCTCTGTTTCTGCTGCTTAAGGGCGGCGCCCGATCACTTCCTGCTTCTTGTAGCTGCTGCAGACACACCCCTTGTGCGTCCTCAGCCTATTGCTGTCTGTCACCTGGTATTTCACCCAGCTCCTTCCTGGAATCATTGCCTGAGCATTGTGTTCTGTCAGTTGGCTTCTGGTCACTGACGTGCCAGGTCCTGTCTAGGTTTCCTGCCTTGCGGTATCAGTTCCCGTGTCTGAACTGAGTCCTGTCTGTTTTCTCTTGCCAGCTGCCTTTCCTGGAGGCTGTATTTCCAGGCCCGTGTGAACACGCTCTTCGCCTGTTCTTCTCGCCCTCTGGGGGCCGCATACCCAGACTCACTCCTGTATCTCGCTACAGTAACAGTTCCTGTCTGAACTGTCTCCTTACCTGCTTCCTGTTTTTCTCTGTGTCCGTACCTTCCCTTTCTCCTGCTTTGTCTGAACCAGCACTTGGCTTTACCTTGGCTCGTTCCTGTATTTGTCGCAGTAACAGTTCCTGTCTCAACTGTCTCCTGTTTTTCTCTATGCCCATATCTTCCCTTTTTCTGCAGAGTCTGAACGCGTACCTTCTCCTGCTCGTTGTCACTGTACTTCCGTTTGTGAGTTTGTGGTCCACTCGCTACTTCACTGCAAGTACCCTGTGGGTATCTGGTTCTGCCTTTCCCTTCCTGCCTGTTCCATGTGAACAGAGCCCTGTCACCTCTGCTCTGCCTTGCTCGCCGCTCCGGCGGTTCTTGCTTGCTCTGACTTTGCTCACCGCTCCTGGCGGTCTCGCTCTGCTGACCCTTTGCTCGCTGCTCCGGCAGTCTCGCTCTGCTCTGACCCTTTGCTCGCTGCTCCGGCAGTCTCGCTCTGCTCTGACCCTTTGCTCGCTGCTCCGGCAGTCTCGCTCTGCTCTGACCCTTTGCTCGCTGCTCCGGCAGTCTCGCTCTGCTCTGACCCTTTGCTCGCTGCTCCGGCAGTCTCGCTCTGCTCTGACCCTTTGCTCGCTGCTCCGGCAGTCTCGCTCTGCTCTGACCCTTTGCTCGCTGCTCCGGCAGTCTCGCTCTGCTCTGACCCTTTGCTCGCTGCTCCGGCAGTCTCGCTCTGCTCTGACCCTTTGCTCGCTGCTCCGGCAGTCTCGCTCTGCTCTGACCCTTTGCTCGCTGCTCCGGCAGTCTCGCTCTGCTCTGACCCTTTGCTCGCTGCTCCGGCAGTCTCGCTCTGCTCTGACCCTTTGCTCGCTGCTCCGGCAGTCTCGCTCTGCTCTGACCCTTTGCTCGCTGCTCCGGCAGTCTCGCTCTGCTCTGACCCTTTGCTCGCTGCTCCGGCAGTCTCGCTCTGCTCTGACCCTTTGCTCGCTGCTCCGGCAGTCTCGCTCTGCTCTGACCCTTTGCTCGCTGCTCCGGCAGTCTCGCTCTGCTCTGACCCTTTGCTCGCTGCTCCGGCAGTCTCGCTCTGCTCTGACCCTTTGCTCGCTGCTCCGGCAGTCTCGCTCTGCTCTGACCCTTTGCTCGCTGCTCCGGCAGTCTCGCTCTGCTCTGACCCTTTGCTCGCTGCTCCGGCAGTCTCGCTCTGCTCTGACCCTTTGCTCGCTGCTCCGGCAGTCTCGCTCTGCTCTGACCCTTTGCTCGCTGCTCCGGCAGTCTCGCTCTGCTCTGACCCTTTGCTCGCTGCTCCGGCAGTCTCGCTCTGCTCTGACCCTTTGCTCGCTGCTCCGGCAGTCTCGCTCTGCTCTGACCCTTTGCTCGCTGCTCCGGCAGTCTCGCTCTGCTCTGACCCTTTGCTCGCTGCTCCGGCAGTCTCGCTCTGCTCTGACCCTTTGCTCGCTGCTCCGGCAGTCTCGCTCTGCTCTGACCCTTTGCTCGCTGCTCCGGCAGTCTCGCTCTGCTCTGACCCTTTGCTCGCTGCTCCGGCAGTCTCGCTCTGCTCTGACCCTTTGCTCGCTGCTCCGGCAGTCTCGCTCTGCTCTGACCCTTTGCTCGCTGCTCCGGCAGTCTCGCTCTGCTCTGACCCTTTGCTCGCTGCTCCGGCAGTCTCGCTCTGCTCTGACCCTTTGCTCGCTGCTCCGGCAGTCTCGCTCCGCTCTGACCCTTTGCTCGCTGCTCCGGCAGTCTCGCTCCGCTCTGACCCTTTGCTCGCTGCTCCGGCAGTCTCGCTCCGCTCTGACCCTTTGCTCGCTGCTCCGGCAGTCTCGCTCCGCTCTGACCCTTTGCTCGCTGCTCCGGCAGTCTCGCTCCGCTCTGACCCTTTGCTCGCTGCTCCGGCAGTCTCGCTCCGCTCTGACCCTTTGCTCGCTGCTCCGGCAGTCTCGCTCCGCTCTGACCCTTTGCTCGCTGCTCCGGCAGTCCCGCTCCGCTCTGACCCTTTGCTCGCTGCTCCGGCAGTCCCGCTCCGCTCTGACCCTTTGCTCGCTGCTCCGGCTGTCTCGCTCCGCTCTGACCCTTTGCTCGCTGCTCCGGCAATCTCGCTCCGCTCTGACCCTTTGCTCGCTGCTCCGGCAGTCTCGCTCCGCTCTGACCCTTTTGCTCGCTGCTCCGGCAGTCTCGCTCCGCTCTGACCCTTTTGCTCGCTGCTCCGGCAGTCTCGCTCCGCTCTGACCCTTTTGCTCGCTGCTCCGGCAGTCTCGCTCCGCTCTGACCCTTTTGCTCGCTGCTCCGGCAGTCTCGCTCCGCTCTGACCCTTTTGCTCGCTGCTCCGGCAGTCTCGCTCCGCTCTGACCCTTTTGCTCGCTGCTCCGGCAGTCTCGCTCTGCTCTGACCCTTTGCTCGCTGCTCCGGCAGTCTCGCTCCGCTCTGACCCTTTGCTCGCTGCTCCGGCAGTCTCGCTCTGCTCTGACCCTTTGCTCGCTGCTCCGGCAGTCTCGCTCTGCTCTGACCCTTTGCTCGCTGCTCCGGCAGTCTCGCTCTGCTCTGACCCTTTGCTCGCTGCTCCGGCAGTCTCGCTCTGCTCTGACCCTTTGCTCGCTGCTCCGGCAGTCTCGCTCTGCTCTGACCCTTTGCTCGCTGCTCCGGCAGTCTCGCTCTGCTCTGACCCTTTGCTCGCTGCTCCGGCAGTCTCGCTCTGCTCTGACCCTTTGCTCGCTGCTCCGGCAGTCTCGCTCTGCTCTGACCCTTTGCTCGCTGCTCCGGCAGTCTCGCTCTGCTCTGACCCTTTGCTCGCTGCTCCGGCAGTCTCGCTCTGCTCTGACCCTTTGCTCGCTGCTCCGGCAGTCTCGCTCTGCTCTGACCCTTTGCTCGCTGCTCCGGCAGTCTCGCTCTGCTCTGACCCTTTGCTCGCTGCTCCGGCAGTCTCGCTCTGCTCTGACCCTTTGCTCGCTGCTCCGGCAGTCTCGCTCTGCTCTGACCCTTTGCTCGCTGCTCCGGCAGTCTCGCTCTGCTCTGACCCTTTGCTCGCTGCTCCGGCAGTCTCGCTCTGCTCTGACCCTTTGCTCGCTGCTCCGGCAGTCTCGCTCTGCTCTGACCCTTTGCTCGCTGCTCCGGCAGTCTCGCTCTGCTCTGACCCTTTGCTCGCTGCTCCGGCAGTCTCGCTCTGCTCTGACCCTTTGCTCGCTGCTCCGGCAGTCTCGCTCTGCTCTGACCCTTTGCTCGCTGCTCCGGCAGTCTCGCTCTGCTCTGACCCTTCGCTCGCAGCTCCGGCAGTCTCGCTCTGCTCTGACCCTTTGCTCGTTGCTCCGGCAGTCTCGCTCTGCTCTGACCCTTTGCTCACTGCTCCAGGCGGCCTCGTCCTGCTCTCCTCTCGCTCACTGCTCCAGGCGGCCTCGTCTTGCTCTGCTCTGGCTCGCCGCTCCGGGCGGCCTCACTCTGCTGTGTTTGTCCACCGCATCTGCGGTTCTGTTCCTGAGTCCCAGTCTGTACTGGGTCCTATCCACTCTGTGCTCCAACCTGTCGTACCTGCCAGTACCTCCCTGCCTGCATACCAGTCGTGCTTACCAACATCCACCTGGCTGCATACCGGCCGTACCTGCCAGTACCTCCCTGTTTGCATACCAGTCGTGCTTGCCAGCATCCACCCGTCTGCATACCTGCCGTGTCTGCCTGTACCCATCACTCTGTGTGCCAGCCTAACCTGCCTGTTCCTGTATTCCCCGGTGTGGGTCAACAGCCGTGTCCGGGGTCTGACCTGGAGTAGCACCTGGTCCCTCTGCTCGGTCCCTCCTTGGTGCACTGGCGTCGTATGCCGTCGTGCGACCTTGGTCGGATCAGGTGGATACTTAGTTACGCCCCTCCAGGCATTTCCTCTCCAGTACGGTCCAGTGGAATCACTACATATACACGCACACGCCAGTCAGTCCGGGCGTGTGCATTACAGCTTTTATGAAAAAAATTTCATAAATGGCACATCGAATCTCTACAAAAAAAGGTATAATTAACAATGGGGTCAAGCTCGTACTCAGCCATATTACAACTTCCATATGTAAGAATGGGAAAACTGTAAAGCAATTTATTATTTATTAAAAGTGACTTAAATCCAGAACCGCTGCCACATTACTGAGCCAACTATTCCTTCAATCCAAAAGAGGGATACATCTCTTTATTCTGATACTCAGCAAGGTAATTCAGAAAGTTTACGAAAACTGTTATAAGCTATAATGTACAATAATTTAGTGAGTACAATATGATTCTTCAAAAAATGGATTAAAAGTAATAGAAAGGTCTACCTGTCTATGGAGAACGGGAAGCAAAACTTGGTGACAGTCTGGAGGACGTCCTGCAAAGAAGAAAAGAACAGTCATCAAAAAATGTTGTATCCATGTTACCTGTAGTGTTAATAAGGTACACAATTTTTTTGTAAAGAAAGCTAAATTATTATTAGGAGTACATAAATGGCACTAATAAAACAATATAGACTAGTTAAAATGTGTGTTTTATGCCTTGGTGTCTTAAAGGGAATCTGTCAGCAGGATTTCACACCCCCAAACTTTTTATATGCTGTAATGCAGCGGCTTGCTGCATTGCTAGAATGTCCAGGGGGTGTGCTCTAGCTGACCATTTACCTCTCCCTCAGGTGACTGATCACGTGACTGTGACATCATCACAGGTCCTGTGTGCACAAAAGGATATATAAACCCTGGTAGTTTTGAAACAGGTAGAGAAAGAGTGGCCTAGTGAGGCCTAGAGAGAGAGGCCTGGTGAAGCCTGGAAGGTAGAGGCTGGATCCCCCTGTGTTTGAGATACCAGTAGCCTTGGAGGGCGAGAGGCCTGGTCCCTGTGTGGGACTCCACTAGCCTGGAAGGAAGAGGCTGGATCCCCTGTGTTTGAGATACCAGTAGCATTGGAAGGTACGTGGCCTAGAGACTACAGCTAGTGAGCCTTAAACGACAGCTGTGGCAGAACCGAGCTGACTGAAGCAGCTACGACCCGGCAAAGGTAAAAACGCTGCTTGATGTGGACATTGATATTGTTACCTTGCTGAAGGCTGTATCTGGAGCCAAGTGGACATATCTGTCACAAGAAAGGCTCTGGGATATTATGTGTAACATGTCGGCGAGCCACTGAGATGGACTATGTTATGAGCGGTTTATGAGATGTAATAAACTGCTGGACTGTGAATTACCGAAAAAACGTTCCATGTGTGCTTTAATTGACCCGGTGAAGCGAGTGCCCCCAGCGTGATGAATAGCGCTACCTTACAATGCGCATGTAGCTCTTTCAAACACAAGTCCAGCAATAGCTTGAAATGGTCAGTCTGTACTTCCATTTCTGAGAAATCAGCATTTTAATTTATATAAAATGACGCTGAAGAGCTACTGGTACTTATTAATCCTCTGTCACTCCAGCTCTATTCCCTGCCCAGTGCCATCTCCTCCTGCTTGACTTGACAGCCTCGATTGCTGTGTGACTTCAGACAATGGAGTCTTGAGTCAAGCAGGAGGCGATGGCGCTGGACAGGGAATAGAGCTGGAGTGACAGAGGCTTCAGATCTACCATAGCCCTTCAGCCTCATTTGCATATCAATTCAAATGCTGATTTCTCAGGAACAGAGGAACAGACTGGCCATGTAAAGGTATTGCTGGACTTGTCATTGACAGAACTACATGTATATATAAATAGTTTGGGGGAGGTGAAATCCTTCTGCAGATTCTCTTTAAGATATGGACGAACTTGAGAAAAGTCTATAGCACAAGTAGAACTGAAAACATGATTGTTCGAAATGTGTTGTGAGCAGAAGTCCTACATAAAAACTCACAATATTACTAAGAGCATGTAAAAATTTGGGCACCCCTGGTCAAAATTCCTGTTATTTTGAACAGTTAAGCAAGTTGAAGATGAAATGATCTCGAAAAGGCCTAAAGTTAAAGATGACACATTTCCTTTGTATGTACGTCGGACGCTGAATTTTATGGTGAGGACGCAGGAGAGGTCTGATGACTCTTTCATGAAGGTCATATTTGTGCAGGTGTTTCTGTACCACAACTCCAGAGTCTGCTAAATCTTTCTGAAGGTCTTTTGCAGTGAAGAAGGCTTCTGATTTGCCGCTCTACCAATCCTATAAGCAGCTATCACTGAAATCTTGCTTGGTCTTCCAGACCTTATCTTGACCTCCACTGTTCCTGTTAGCTGCCATTTCTTAATTACACTTCGAACTGAGGAAAGGGCAACTTGAGAACGCTTTGCTATTTTCTTATAGCCTTCTCCTGCTTTGTGGGCCTCCACCATTTTCATTTTCAGAGTGCTAGGCAGCTGCTTAGAAGAACAGACGTCTGCTGTTTTTTGGCACAAGGTTAGAGGAGGCTGGTTTTTTAGAACGCTGGGAAATTTGCATCACCTGGCCTTTCCTAACAATGCTAGTGAACAAGTCATAATCCTAACATGCTAATGAAAGGAAAGGTGCCCAAAAAAATTTTTTTTAATTTTTTTTTAAATATTATCATTTTTTTTAATGAAATGAAACATGAAAAATAATTTTAAAAGGTTTGGTATTTCCATTTTTAAACACTAGAGGGAGCAGCGGCTGAAATTTGCCATGAAAACCTAGTGTACAACTAGCTCACATTACGACTGCAGTAAAATCAGGGCTGGATCTGCTTACATGTGTGTGATGTCACTCCTCTCCTCCCCTTCTGGGTGTTTGTAAAGGAGCCATTTTGTTGGCGATTGCCAGTTATACTGACAAGTACAGTCACCGAGGACGGACGGCAGCACTGATTCTGTTAGTTGGTGCTGCTTGCGGTATCATAAGCTGGGGCTAAATACATGGGAGTGTATCACGTGCGCGAATAGATACGCTTAGAGTAACACACTGGGATTAGATACAGGGCTAAGTGTAGTTCATCACATGATGGAATTAGATATGGAGCTCAGCAGAGTATCACGCAGGATGGGATTAGATACGCAGTATCTAATGTATGTAAGATGTGACCCTGTTTGTAATGACTCTATATAATATAGGAGTTTCATTTTTTGTATTGAATAACTGAAATAAATTAACTTTTTGATGATATTCTAATTTTGTGAGATAGACCTGCATTTGTAAGAGAACATATAGAAAGGCGTGCACATTTTTATAGATCAAGAACATCAAGTTTTGGGATCTAAAATAAAAGTGGTTGGTTTGAAAAGGACAAGAATGGATTTTCACATAAGACCAGCTAAACCCCTCTCCAATAAAACGGTAAAACCTATAAAATAGGTGAATGGCCCCATAGGAGTCCATAAATAATAAACACATTAGGCAATCTGTAACAGTTTTGTTTTACTCCACTTTATCACAAATGCAAAATACAAGAAGGACTATAACCCACAATGAGGAAAGAATTAATCGGAGAGCAAAAAATGTGAAATCTGCTGAGAGATATTGCCCCTCGAGGGATAGTCACCAGCCGCAGCATATGGGGTGCGGGAAGCAAAACCGACCCTGTGCAACTGCCAGCGCTGGTGTCTGTTACCTAGAAACCAGGGCTCGGGGAACGAAGCAGAGCAACGTGTCACAAAGGAGCACAGAGCAAGTGACAGCGGAGCTTCCAACAGTATCAAAGTGACTGCGCTCGCTTATCACTGCTCGCTTCCTTATTGTCCTATTATTCACGCTGACTCAAGCAGGAAATTTGCAGAATAGGAAATGCTGAATAAAATGATTGTGAGCCGCCGATATAAATTGTATTATGTCTGCATCCTATTTCATAACGTAGCACCTTTAAGTAAAATACAGACATTCACCTCCGCCCCTCGGACTATCCGAAACTCTAAGCTGGATTGGACACTTTTGGGTGAGGTTTAATTAAACACCACCCTCTTCATCACAGGACATGCGCCATTTTCCAGGATTGTTTCCAAAAAAAAAAGCCAGGACATTCTTTGCTGCTGTATGGAATAGTTGCTAACAGCCAAGGCTATGGTATATAACATTGTAAGAGTTATATACTGAGCTCTAAGGGGTAACGTTTCTCCTTGTGCAGAGTGACAAGCCGGGCCTGGCATGTCAGAGTGAGGAGACTTATAGGCCATGCATTCTCTTCTGGGAAATTAAATATGCAAATTGCCTCTTCAGAGAGGAAGAGGACTAGAACTCTAGTTTGGCTTTTATCCTAAATCATATGGCAAGGCTCGTTATTGACTTTTAGGATTGCTACTTTCAATAGGTGGAGCTAGAGTTCTAGTCCTCTTCCTCTCTGAAGAGACTATTTACATACTTAATTTCTCAGAGGAGCACTACATGGCCTATAAGTCTCCTCATTCTGACATGCCGGGCCTGGCTTGTCACTCCCCACAAGAAGAAACCTTACCCCTTAGACCCCAGACCAGAGCCTCTCAAATAGCCAAATCAGATCTCATACTTTGCACTGACAAGGGGCAATATCCTGAAACACTGTCTGCAAACTGAGATTCTGGTTTGGCTTATATCCAAAGTCATGTGGCAAGGCTCGTTAAAGGGTCGATATTGACTTTTAGGATTTCTACTTCCAATAGGTGGCACTAGAGTTCTAGTCCTCTTCCTATCGGAAGAGGCAATTTGCATATAAAAGTTATATAAAAAGGGTATAACATGGGTGTAACTATTTTGGCTGCAGGGTTTGCAATCACACCCAGGTACGGGAGCTTAAGGGGTCCCAAAACAACTCTTTAGCCCATATGAGATCAATACTATTAAAGACCTGTGATAGTCAGGGTCCCTTTTGGAGATTTTACATTGGGACATATATATTGATACTAGATGGTGGCCCGATTCTAACGCATCGGGTATTCTAGCATATGTCTCCCGACCCTCCTTTATAATGCCCCATGCAGGAAGTCACATCCCCCGTATATAATACCCCATGCAGAGTCAAATCCCAAGCATATAATGCCCCATGCAGGAAGTCACATCCCCCGTATATAATACCCCATGCAGGATGTCACATCCCCCGTATATAATGCCCCATGCAGGATGTCACCTCTCCCCTATATAATGCCCCATGCAGTATGTCACCTCTCCCCCATTTAATGCCCCATGTAGGATGTCACCTCTCCCCCCCATATAATGCCCCATGTAGGATGTCAACTCTCCCCCCCATATAATGCCCCATGCAGGAAGTCATATCCCCTGTATATCCATCCCCCCATAGTGTCCCATGCAGGTCCCCTATGGCCCCATACAAAAAAAAAAAATCCAATACTCACCTCCCTTCTCAGCTGCTTCTCTGGACTCCAGCGTAGCCGTCATGTTGACGCTGTGCACTGTGACCAGTCAGGAGAGAGCGCGGTGTAAAGACGTCACCGCGCCCTCTGACCTGAGACGTCACAGAGCATCAGCGGAAGACACAGGAGCTGCTGCGGAGGCACGGGGAGGGGTAAGTATGACGCCGGTGCCGGGGTCCTGATCGAGCGGGGGGAGGGACGGGAGGAGAGGGGAGGGGAGAGGCGAGGAGAGGAGGGGAGAGGCGAGGAGAGGAGGGGAGAGGAGGGGAGGGGTAAGTATGACGCCGGGGTCCTGATCGAGCGGGGGGAGGGACAGGAGGAGAGGGGAGGGGAGGGGAGAGGAGAGGAGGGGAGGGGCGTCACACTTGTCCTTGGGAGATAAGCGGCCGTAGCCGCTGATCTCCCGACGATAGCTGCATGTAGGTCAGCAGCGCCTGCGGTCGGGGGACTTATGCTGCGAGCAGCCGGCTGCATCTCCCGGCTGCATCGCCGCTGACCTCCGTGCCGCACATGAGCCGCTAACAGCCGCCATGTTTTTCAGAAATGCCGCATCGCTGATTGGCCGCGGCCGGACCAATCAGCGACCCGGGATTTCCAGGACAGACAGACAGACGGGATAAGACAATTATATAGTAGATCTGAAACTTGCTTTCCTGTGAGGCAGGGATCCCAATTTTATAGCCAATGTGACAAAGTATTCTTTACATAAAGGGGTTGTCCGGTCCAAAATGAAAAGTTTGCAGTCACTCTGTGTGACTGCAGATTGTGAATCCTCCCAGCGCCTGCACTGTGTCTGCCCCGGGAATGGCAATCAAGTATGCGATAAACATACTTCCGGCCAGAACCCGTCTAGTGGGCCCGGCCTCGCTCCATACAAGTGTATTGAGGGAGTATGTAACGCTTTACTGCTCAGCCTACTTACGACAACATCAAAGGCCTGTGGTCATAAATCAGCTCACCGGAGCTCTGTAAGGCTGTGCGCATGTATTTACACAGCAGAAACGGAGTATAAACTTGTGTTTTTTTCAGGAGTTTTGAGATTTGGCTGGAAAATTTGGAGAGTTTCCGATCAGTTTCCACTACAAAAACTCAACAAAAAGACTCAGTGTTGCCATAGAAGTCAGATAAAAGACTCACTGACAGAGTCTCAGAAAACTCATTCTGCAGCCAGCAACAGACAATGCAACAAACAGACTATAAAAAATAAACTGTGCAAAAAGTTTAATGAAACCCACTTGCACAGGGGGGGGAGGGGGAGCTCACAGGGTAATAATGCAGAGCAGACTAAAGACATGCCCCCGAGGATCCAGTGAGCCACGCCCTCTTGGTAAAGATCTTAAAAATTAAGTATGTAAGTATTAAAGTATGACGGATTTAAAGAACAAACAACAGGCAACTAAAGGGAGCAGCCATGATAAAATAAGAGCAAATACTGGCCACTTTTGACCCGGTGATAGGTCCTCTTTAAAACCAAGGCAAGAAAAAAAGCAGGGGAATGATTATCTTAAGGACTATAAAAAACTAAAACGCTTCATCTCTGACAGGCAATGGCACTTGCTAAACTCTTAACGGGTCCGCTATTATGGTGTCGTAGTTAGCCGGCCACCACATTCTTGCCATGGCCCATGGACTTGCTTCTGCTTTTTCTTTCTGGACTCTGGTCTACTCTGCACATATTCTTGCCATCCAATAAGGGGGCCACCTAGGGCTTGCCCCCTTCTCCCTTCTCCCCAAGGACCCATAGCAGCTGCATGGTTGGCAACTATGATGTTAGTCTTTGCCCACAGGGGTAGTCACCCCAGCAAATTGGCCAAATGTCTGAATAGAAGCAGACATTGGTTAGCCAAGAGTCTGCTGTGTAGTCGTAGCTATGTCTCAGGAGGATTATCCGACATATACCATCACAAGAGGTTTCTAGATTTCCCGGAAAAAAAAAGGGTAGTTGAATACTTTATTTTATCCAGCAAAAATAAAATTATGTTGACATATGTCCAAATAGACGCAAAAACTCTTTTGGCCTTCCACGGGTGGCCTTCCTTGGGTAAACTTGGTCCTAAGTAAATTTTAGATATTTGCCAGGAGCTTTTCCCGCTGAATCCACAACACGGCATCTTGAAAACCCAAATTTTACATTTTCTCTATAAAAAAAAACAATTCCATCTCATCTAACAAAGAATGGAGAGATCAAATCCCCAAACCTTTGATGATGACTTTTAACAGGGCTAGTCTTTTTGTTGGTGACCACCGCAGGTACGTCACCACTTTCCGGCTGGTCTTCTCTTTTTTTTTACATAAATCAAGTGCTGATCTCTTTGCTGCCAGAGGAAAACTTCCAGAAAACATCTTCTCATCCCTAATTAAGACGGTGCGACGGAGAAGCGAGCTAATGTGTCTGACGGCGCCGAGCTCTCCTATGTGACTGGCCGGATGACTCTTCTTCAATGAGCGGCAGCTGATAATGGGATAGTTATTTATTTGGGGAGGTATGGAAAAAGAGCACAAAGATGAAGTACTTCTGGGCACGACACAATATACGCCTTAAGCAAAAAAAAGGGAAACCGGTCTAATAAATTAAACATCAGCCAGAACGGGGGACTTCTCTTCTGGTGGCAAATAATGAATTATCAATGGTAACTGAATGGATGATCCTCACTTCATTTATTCCCGAACCGCCTCCATTGTTCCCAAAACAAGCAATATCAATCTAATAACCTACCCAATGGAGTGGAAATGAGAAACGCGTCACGTTAACTGTTTCTGGCCTGATACAGATGAGTTTGTATTACAATCCATTGTCACGTAAGTAGTTGACACAATGTTATGTTATAGGGGTTGTCTGGTAGAACCCTACTGATCCATGGCAAGGTCGCAGGGAGGGATGGGAGGATTTTCCCCAAAACCATTATGGATGTCTTTCAGATATCGAGGACTTCACTGTGCCATGTGCCAGGAAGGCTCTAGATGCACAATTGTCAAGGGTTTTCCTGTTGTCTTAGATATCTATAGTGCATCCACGGGATGAGCCATAAATGTTCCAGTAGTGGGATCTCCAACTATCTCGAGAATGGAGCACCATCTTACACCAAGAAGAATAGAGAGGTGGCAGCACATACACAACTATCCTTGTAATTACAAAAATTACTGAGATACAGGTCCCAACTATGGGATCTGTATCTATCTGAAATGGCATTTTCTACTGGGATCTGTGCACCAAGAAGAATAAAGAGGTGGCCGCACATACACGTCTTTCTCTCCATTTACTTGTATAGAAGTTGTCGACATGCAGGTCTCCACTTTCTGACAAAGTAATTTTCTATGTATATGCCATAAATATCTGAGATGGGACAACCCCTTTTATTTACCGTAATTATTTTATTCACTTAGATAGCGCCATTAATTCCACAGCATTCTCATCACTGTCCCCATTGGGGCTCACAATCCAGTATGTCTTTGGAGTGTGGGAGGAAACCGGAGAACCCGGAAGAAACCCACGCAAACACGGGGAGAACATACAAACTCCTTGCAGATGTTGTCCTTGGTGGGATTTGAACCCAGGACCTCAGCGCTGCAAGGCTGCAGTGCTAACCCCTTTAAAAGGCCATAAGCCCTCCATTCACCTGCCTTTATTTGGCAGGTACATTCTGGGGCCTCTGGGTTTTTTGTGTGTGTGACATAGGGCTGAAGACTGCGCTGTTCCAATCAAACACGCAAAAGAAAAACTATACTGAACGGTAAGATTTTTTTGAAGGGCTCATTCAGGCGTCAATTTTTTTCCGTGTTTTGCTCGGATAGCACTCGTACATATAATAGTGAATGAGGTGCCTGTGAATTTTCAAGGATTGGGCAGTCCATGCAAAATTACGCCGATGTGTCCGATATTGATGTGTCTGATCAAAATTAGTAATGAAAGTCCTTGGGTCCGTGAAATAAAAAAAAAAAAATCAGACAGCACTCGGACTGACATCTGAATACGGTCTGATTTTTACAGACTGTTAGATACAAGAAGGTGGAGAAACTTTTTTTTCCCACATACGAGAGAAATTGATGAAACTCGGATGACACTGATGAAAATCACTGGTGAAACTTGGTCGCTTTTTTTCATACGTGAAGAAAACCTGACATCTGAATGAGCCTTAAGGTTAAGCTCAGAAAAGCGTTGAACTTTACGGACCACTCACGTCTGTAATTTGCAGCCCGTGACCGGCACCTTGTGCTTGCTGCTATGGTGTATGGGTGTAGGAGCTGCCTACTGTGGTCGTTGTGCAATGAAAATACACCCGTGAACCGAACCTAAGGGTGATAGCTGCCAATGTATGGCTTCCTTCACTGGCGTCCATTCAACATACAAGTTGTGAGCTTTTCGTGATGTGTACAATAAACAGAAGCCACTATAGCCTATGGCCCCAATTCATCAAGAATAGCGTATTGTTTGCCAGTCTTAAGGAAATCTGCACTGAAGTAAGATGTCCCAAAGTCATTAAAAGGTACATCTTCAACTTTCGTGTGCCAAAACCCAAAATATACTCCAGGCAAGAGCTAATGTACAGCGTCGGACTTGGTTGACAAAGGCCCACAAGTAACACTTATTCTTGGGGCCCACTGTTCAGACACATGCAAAAATAACCTGACACTAGTACACAAATGTATTTTTTCTTCTATATAATATTTGGCTAGCTTGTTTAATGAATGATTAGATGATACATATTTCTGCAAATTGTGAATCAAGTGTAATAGCATCACAGGGGCAGCCTACCGGAGGATTCTCCTGCTCTGCTGTGGGCCAGTCCCAGTCTGCTCGTGTACACTTATTGTAATTTACGCCTCTTTTGTGGAATAATTTATCTTGACCCACTTTCTAAAAAGTAAGCGGGACTTCCCGAAACTGGTATAAAAAAAAAGTGAATATTCGAAACAATATTTTTTTTACCCCAAATTCTAAGTATTTAATTGCCAGAATTCTCTCGAAAACTGCATGAAGAATTGGGGCCTGTGTGTATTGAATGCCACTTGAAGGTATACATCCTTCGGAAAATCCTGCAGATGGAAAACTTTGATGCACGCTGCAGATGCAATATGAAAGGAGCCTTACACATTGTGGATTTTTCCAGCCAGGACAGGTGAACAAAGTGCATGAAACACCGCAATATAAAAAGTGAACGCCCAAACAAAAAAACAAGAGTTAAAAAGTAAAAAAAAACAACTCAACTTTTGCATCTGCCAAGTACAAAAGCTGTGATAGCAGCATTCAGCTGCCCTCATCTCGCCCTGACCTACCTGATAGCACCACTCCGAACAAATCACAGGAGATAAACTCTCCAATACTATGGTCTCCGGCATATCTTGTAGGGAATAAGTGCTCAGACAAACAACACTTAGGGTAATGAATGACTGTGTAATCTGAAGACGTGGAAGCAGCAGCCAGATGTTTAACATCACACTTCTGCTGCGGTGCAGCAAGTCCTCCTTTGACAGCTTGCAATCTTCACCTCTCGTTACTCTGCATTTACACACTTAGGGGGTACACAGAGAGCGGGTGGGTGGGTGTGGGATGGTGGGGGGATATTCTCCCACAAGGCTGCACCCTTCTAATGAAGTGCTCAAGGGTCTCAGATTACCACCAGTGCGTGAATGAATGCTAATTCTTACAAATGGATCGCCCCTCTTGAATGATTCACTAACGTTTCGATTGATTTAGGAATTATTTTCGTTGTGTGAAAAGTTCACATTTAGCAGTGAGAGTAGATGTGGAAACAGTCACAGGGAGTAAAAATAGTAGTCACAGAGTCATATATAGAGATGGGAAAAAACACTGGGGCGCACGTAGGAAAGTGTTGGTAACAACGGTTCTGTTAGTGCTGCTAGGTTATAGAAAGTTGTTATGATGTGCTCTATATCATCTACATTTCTCTTCTCTCTCTTGATCCTCTTAGGGATCGCCATGTATTAGAAAAGTTATTTCTCCACCCCAAAAGCAAAACTTTTTGGGAAGTTAATCTGTACAACACGACTAAGTGCACCCGTAAAAAAAACTATGGGCGGGTGTACAGAGAAGTAATGTGCCCTGATAAGTGTGTCGGCCCCAAACCGTTCGCAGCAATGAGTAATGTTGTGGGTTTTCTGCTATACTTTATATAATAATTTACATGTATGTTTACACAGATCGACCGATGACGTTAAATGACAGCCGATCAGCAGTCAGATAAAAAAATGTTTACACAGGCCAACCGCGGTAAATGATGCACGCTGAAAAATTTGCATTCGATCGTTCGGAGCTTATAGTCTGACATTGCTCTCGGCAGCGCGAGATCTGTTTACACAGGACAAAGTGCTGCCGAGAACAGTGATCTTCTGATCTTGATGCAGCACACAAGAGTGAAATCCCTTTCCTTAGCATAGTATTTGGCAAGGGTCACACGACAGTATTTTCTGGGAGAATCGAGTCGATTACGCTAACGACACTCTGATCAGAGTGAGATTCGATTTTTTCGGATGAGGAGAAGATGGGGAAAAAAAAGTCTCCATTTTCTCCATTCTGTCAGTCCGTTCAAATCTTACCGCACTTGGATGTCATCGGACGGCACTTATTCACTTGCATGGCCGGGTGCGATCCGAATATCGTGCATACTGCAATTTTTGAAAAGTTGGACATGTGCACGTCCCCATAGACTAACATTGGTCAGAGTGTGATCAGATGTTTTGTGGGATCGTACTTGGACCAAAAATACGGTCGTCTGCAAGAGCCCTTAGACCAGGGGTCCTCAAACTACGGCCCGCGGGCCACATGCGGCCCATCGAGGATTCTTATCCGGCCCGCCGGGTGTTTTTGTCGCCGCTGCCTGTCCTGCTTAGCAGACGACAGTTCAATGCCGGCGGGCCCTGTAATCGTGGGCGGAACGACGAGGCGGCGAGTAAAGGCGATGCGCTGCCACTCTGGAAGACTTGCGGCCCTCCGTATACAGCACAGACGACGTGATGACGTCACGTGCCTGTGCCAGAAGTAGACGGAATCGAGCGGGCGCCTATTCAGAGCAGTGGGGTACATAGGTGAGTACTGGTAGTTTTTTTTTTTTTTTTTTTAACGCTGGGTCCGGTCTATCATGCATATTGGGGACCTATGCTGCCTATTGGAGACCTATGCTGCCTATTGGGGACATTTACCTGCCTATTGGGGACCTATGCTGCCTATTGGGGACATTTACCTGCATATTGGGGACCTATGCTGCCTATTGGAGACCTATGCTGCCTATTGGGGACATTTACCTGCCTATTGGGGACCTATGCTGCCTATTGGGGACATTTACCTGCCTATTGAGGACCTATGCTGCCTATTGGGGACATTTACCTGCCTATTGGGGACATTTACCTGCCTATTGGGGACATTTACCTCCCTATTGGGGACATTTACCTCCCTATTGGGGACATTTACCTGCCTATTGAGGACCTATGCTGCCTATTGGGGACATTTACCTGCCAATTGGAGACCTATGCTGCCTATTGGGGACATTTACCTGCCTATTGGGGACATTTACCTGCCTATTGGGGACCTATGCTGCCTATTGGGGACATTTACCTGCCAATTGGAGACCTATGCTGCCTATTGGGGACATTTACCTGCCTATTGGGGACCTATGCTGCCTATTGGGGACATTTACCTGCCTATTGGGGACCTATGCTGCCTATTGGGGACATTTACCTGCCTATTGAGGACCTATGCTGCCTATTGGGGACATTTACCTGCCTATTGGGGACATTTACCTGCCTATTGGGGACCTATGCTGCCTATTGGGGACATTTACCTGCCTATTGAGGACCTATGCTGCCTATTGGGGACCTATGCTGCCTATTGGGGACATTTACCTGCCTATTGAGGACCTATGCTGCCTATTGAGGACCTATGCTGGCTATTGAGGACCTATGCTGCCTATTGGGGACATTTACCTGCCTATTGGAGACTTATGCTGCCTATTGGGGTCATTTACCTGCCTATTGAGAACCTATGCTGCCTATTGGGGACATTTACCTGCCTATTGGAGACCTATGCTGCCTATTGGGGTCATTTACCTGCCTACTGAGAACCTATGCTGCCTATTGGGGACATTTACCTGTCTATTGGGGACATTTACCTGCCTATTGGAGACCTATGCTGCCTATTGGGGTCATTTACCTGCCTACTGAGAACCTATGCTGCCTATTGGGGACATTTACCTGTCTATTGGGGACATTTACCTGCCTATTGGAGACCTATGCTGCCTATTGGGGTCATTTACTTGCCTATTTGAGGACCTATGCTGCCTATTGGGGATATTTACCTGCCTATTGGGGACATTTACCTGCCTATTGAGAACCTATGCTGCCTATTGGGGACATTTACCTGCCTATTGGGGACCTATGCTGCCTATTGGGGACATTTACCTGCCTATTGGGGACCTATGCTGCCTATTGGGGACATTTACCTGCCTATTGGGGACCTATGCTGCCTATTGGGGACATTTACCTGCCTATTGGAGACCTATGCTGCCTATTGGGGACATTTACCTGCCTATTGAGGACCTATGCTGCCTATTGAGGACCTATGCTGGCTATTGAGGACCTATGCTGCCTATTGGGGACATTTACCTGCCTATTGGAGACCTATGCTGCCTATTGGGGTCATTTACCTGCCTACTGAGAACCTATGCTGCCTATTGGGGACATTTACCTGTCTATTGGGGACATTTACCTGCCTATTGGAGACCTATGCTGCCTATTGGGGTCATTTACTTGCCTATTTGAGGACCTATGCTGCCTATTGGGGATATTTACCTGCCTATTGGGGACATTTACCTGCCTATTGAGAACCTATGCTGCCTATTGGGGACATTTACCTGCCTATTGGGGACCTATGCTGCCTATTGGGGACATTTACCTGCCTATTGGGGACCTATGCTGCCTATTGGGGACATTTACCTGCCTATTGGAGACCTATGCTGCCTATTGGGGTCATTTACCTGCCTACTGAGAACCTATGCTGCCTATTGGGGACATTTACCTGTCTATTGGGGACATTTACCTGCCTATTGGAGACCTATGCTGCCTATTGGGGTCATTTACTTGCCTATTTGAGGACCTATGCTGCCTATTGGGGATATTTACCTGCCTATTGGGGACATTTACCTGCCTATTGAGAACCTATGCTGCCTATTGGGGACATTTACCTGCCTATTGGGGACCTATGCTGCCTATTGGGGACATTTACCTGCCTATTGGGGACCTATGCTGCCTATTGGGGACATTTACCTGCCTATTGGGGACCTATGCTGCCTATTGGGGACTTATGCTGCCTATTGGGGATATTTACCTGCCTATTGAGAACCTATGCTGCCTATTGGAGACATTTACCTGCATATTGGAGACCTATGCTGCCTATTGGGGTCATTTACCTGCATATTGGAGACCTATGCTGCCTATTGGGGACATTTACCTGCCTATTGAGAACGTATGCTGCCTATTGGGGACATTTACCTGCCAATTGGAGACCTATGCTGCCTATTGGGGACATTTACCTGCCTATTGAGAACCTATGCTGCCTATTGGGGACATTTACCTGCATATTGGAGACCTATGCTGCCTATTGGGGACATTTACCTGCCTATTGAGAACATATGCTGCCTATTGGGGACATTTACCTGCATATTGGAGACCTATGCTGCCTATTGGGGACATTTACCTGCCTATTGGGGACATTTACCTGCCCATTGAGGACCTATGCTGCCTATTGGGGACATTTACCTGCCTATTGGGGACATTTACCTGCCTATTGAGGACCTATGCTGCCTATTGAAATACCGGTAAGTTTGTTGATTTAACTTTACTTGTTCTTCATTTTAAATATTGTATTTGTTCCCGTTTCGTTTTTTTACTTCAAAATAAGATATGTGCAGTGTGCATAGGAATTTGTTCATAGTTTTTTTTTTAAACAATATTCCGGCCCTCCAATGGTCTGAGGGACCGTGAACTGGCCCCCTGTTTAAAAAATTCGAGGACCCCTGCCTTAGACTGTGTTCACATCATGCTGGTTGTGAAATGTGTGAACCTAAAAAGCTTCTGGCGAATAACGTGGCCATAGATCTGACCGAGGCCGAATTAGTCTCTTGTAGGATTGACAATTACACCAGTCTAGGGGTGGGAAATGTTAGGCAGCAAGTGTTCAGTCAGATCTTAAAGTTCATGCATGGGGAAACCTGAAGAACAGGCAAGTGTTAGGATCTGAGCATTTGTGATGAGGCCAAATTGTGATGGATCGGAGCATCTCCATAACTGTAGGTTTTGTATTTATGGCATGAAATGATTATTAAAGAGGTCCAGGAGAGGACAACCGGAGACCCAGTGACCGGGACCATAGCTTACTGACACACAATTGGAGCAATGGTTGGCCCATCTGATGCAAAAACTCTTGAGAAAGTTACCGCTGGCAATAAGAGAAAGGTGTCGAAACACACTTTTTGAAGGGGAAAAGTGTTGCATATCTGACCATACACTTGAGATAGCAGTCAGTCGATTGACTACCTCATATGAGTCTTCACACTTGAGTTCTTGACTTGGCCAAGTGTTCATGAGTTTTCAACAAGGAGAGGGCAGAAAGTCTCATCTCCCCTGAAAAGAAGAGGAGCAGGCGGTGAAATTCCAACTGCCTCGTTCTCTTCCCCGACATTAGGTGTCTGTTAAGAGTCGGAAAGCTCCTATAGGCTGTGTGCCCACAATGCGGATTTAATGTGTTTCCGCTGCGACATTTTTGCCATGAAAACGCATTAAAAATGCATGTTAAGTTGTCTGCCATGTTTCCCAATGATAATCCTCATGTGCTTTGCACATGCTGCGGAAATTTCTGCTGCGGATTATCATTGCGGAAAAATCCGCAGCACAACCATTTCTTGTGCATAATCGCGCCAAAATCGCCGCCATTGACTTGCATTGAACCGCATAACATCCGCATGCATACACGTATTCATGTGGATGTTATGCGGTTCAATGCACGTATGGTACCCGGGTCTGGAGAAGAGGAGACTCTCCTCCAGACCCGGGTACCATTAGTAAAAAAATGGAATCAAAATGTAAAAAATAAAAAAAAAAACATTATACTTACCTCTCAGGCGGTCCCCGGTCTCCTCTCCGGTGGCGTGCTCAGTCGTCGGCATCCTGCGGTGTTCTGAAAGGACCTGCGGTGACGACATTTAGTCATGTGATGGTCACGCGACCGCTGACGTCGGCAGTCGCGTGACCTGTCAGCTGACTAAATGACGTCACCGCAGGTCCTTTCAGAACACCGCGGGACGTCGATTACTGAGCACGCCACCGGAGAGGAGACCGGGGACCGCCTGAGAGGTAAGTATAATGTTTTTTTTTATTTTTTACGTTTTAATTCTTTTTTTCTTTTTACTATTGACGCTGCATTTAAAGCAGCATAAGTTGGTCACACACTATAAATCAATGCCGGTTGCAAGGATTTATATTGTGTGACCAACTTGTCAAGCACTTTTTCAAGTGATGGTCAAAATCGCTTGGAAAAGCGCTTGAAAAAACGCATGCAGAAATGCATGCAAAAATGCTTATCCCTGGCAGAAAAAACGCATGTAAAATCCACATGCGTTTTTTCTGCAAAGTAGATGCAGAAATGCTCAGTAAATTTCTGTTTCATTTCTGCATCGTGGGCACATAGCCTTAAAGGGAATATATTGCCAGGTTTTTGCTATGTAATCCGAGAGCAGATCATGTAGGGGAGACCCTGATTCCAGCGATGTGTCACTTACTTTACTGGTTGCTGCAGTTTTAATACAATTTCTTTTATATGCTGTAGATCCAGCAGTGCTCTGAATGCTGCGCTCTGTATAACCCCGCCCACACCACTTATAGGCAGCTTCTTGTGTACACTGTGCATAGGCAGAAGGCTGCCAATCAGTGGTGGAGGCATGGTTATACAGAGCTCATGAGACAACTATTTCTTTAGTTATAATATCCTGCTGATAAAACTGTGATTTTATCAAAACTACAGCAAGCAGCCCAGCAAGTGACACATCGCTGGAATCTGGCTCTCTGTCTCTGCATTATGCTGCTCTCAGATTAAAAAGAAAAGACCTGCTGTATATGGGGGCATTTACTTTTCTATCTCCATACAGAACACATGTGCTTGGTAAAGGTGAGTGAGCGTGTATGGTATGCTGGGAAAGGTCAGGAGAGATTGCCGTCTAACAAATGTAATGAAAATTAGGATAATGGCTACAATCACTGCTTGTGTCATTGAGCTAACTACAAAAAGCTGACAACTGATCTGTTGCTGTGCTTCTGTGCAAAGTTTGCACAAAAATACAGAACTATCTGCCATGCTCATTTCCATGAATATACAGCTGTGCTCAAAAGTTTACATACCCCGGCAGAATTTTTCCCTTCTTGGCCTTGTTTCAGAGAATATGAATGATAACAAAAACACTTTTTCCCCTCTCATGGTGATTGGATGGGTGAAGCCATTTATTGTCAAACTACTGTGTTTTCTCTTTTTAAATCTTAATGACAACCAAAAACATCCAAATGACCCTGAAGTTGTCATAACCCAGTTCTTAATACCGTGTATTGTCCCCTCTAACATCAATGACAGCTTGAAGTCTTTTGTGGTAGTTGTGGAGGAGGTTCTTTATTTTCTCAGATGGTAAAGCTGCCCATTCTTCTTGGCAAAAAGCCTCCAGTTCCTGTAAATTCCTGGTCTGTCTAGCATGAGAGATCTCCCCAGAGTGGCTCAATGATATTGAGGTCAGGAGACTGAGATGGCCACTCCAGAACCTTCACTTTGTTCTGCTGTAGCCAATGACAGGTCGACTTGAACTTGTGTTTTTGATCGTTGTGATGTTGGAAAGTCCAAGTACGTCCCATGCGCAGCTTCCGGGCTGATGAGTGCAAATTTGCCTCCAGTATTTGCTGATAACGTGCTGCATTCATCTTTCCTTCAACTTTTACCAAGTTTCCTGTGCCTTTGTAACTCACACAACCCCAAAACATTAGCGATCCACCTCCATGCTTTACTGAAGGAATGGTGTTCCTTTCATCATAGGCCTTGTTGACCTCTCTCCAAATGTGTTTATGGTTGTGGCCAAAAAGTTCAATTTTGGTCTCATCACTCCAAATTACCTTGTTCCAGAAGTTTTGAGGCTTGTATCTGTGCTGTTTGGCGGATTGTAGGCGAAATACTTTGTGTCATTTGCACAATAATGTCTTTCTTCTGGTGACTCGACCATTCAGCCCATTTTTCTTCAAGTGCCTCCTTATTGTGCATCTTGAAACAGCCATACCGCTAGTTTTCAGAGTCCTGAATTTCGGCTGATGTTATTTGTGGGTTTTTCTTTGCATCCCGAACAATTTTCCTGGCAGTTGTGGCCGTAATATTTGTTGGTCTACCTGACTGTGGTTTGGTTTTTACAGAGCCCCTGATTTTCCATTTGTTAATCACAGTTTGAATGCTGCTGACTGGCATTATCAATTCCTTTGATATCTTTTTGTATCCCTTTCCTGTGTTATACAGTTCAACTACCTTTTCCCCTAGGTCTGTTGACAATTCTTTTGCTTTCCCCATGACTCACAATCCAGAAACGTCAGTGGCTGGATGAAAGATGCAAGAGTCTGTCTGGATCCCAGAAACTCACTCAGCTTTTATGCACACAGACTGATTACAAGCAAACAGGTCACAGGTGAGGATGTTACCTTTAGTAG
The DNA here is from genome assembly GCF_046119375.1 of Phyllobates terribilis. NCBI lineage: Eukaryota > Metazoa > Chordata > Amphibia > Anura > Dendrobatidae > Phyllobates > Phyllobates terribilis. Next base: position 224,007,914 of record NW_027362767.1, read on the forward strand.
CCATTCAAACCCATTTGTGTCAAATTCTGTGCATGTTATCAGGCCAAAATCACCAGGGTATGTGAACTTTTGATCAGGGTCACTTGGATGTTTTTGGTTGTCGTTAAGATTTAAAAAGAGAAATCACAGGAGTTTGACAATAAATGGCTTCACCCAACCAATAACCATGAGTGGAGAAAAAGTTTTTTTGTTATCATTCATATTCTCTGAAACAAGGCCAAGAAAGGAAAAGTTCTGCCAGGGTATGTAAACTTTTGAGCACGCTAGGTACAAGGTTTACAATTAAAGGGAACCTGTCGCTCGATCCATGTAGCCCAAATCATTCTGAAAACTCACCGGCATTTCAGAAAACAGATAGGGGGAGATTTATTAAGACTGGCGTAGCGCACACTAGTCTTAATAAAGCGCTCGCTAGAGTACACAGACCCAACAGCGTGCACGGTCATGAGAAATGTACGGCCAGCCCATACATTTGTGCAAATTGCCTCATCAAAGAGGAAGAAGACTTGAACGCTATAGCGCCACCTATTGGATGTAGCAATAATAAAAGTTAATATCGGCACTGAAGACACAATTTGCATATTTAATTTCCCTTGAGGAGCATTGCACGGCCTTTAAGCCTCCTCACCCTGGCATGTCTCTCTCCACAAGGAAAAACATCACCCCTTAGACCAATTGTGGATTAAGTTACACCACTATACTGGCAAAATTTATGATGAATTTGACGGATGGCCATGAACATGATCTGTCCGGCCAATGTGCCGCCCATGCCATGCCTACATTGATGTAGCTAGCTGAGATTGACATATAAATGCCAAAAGTCGCAATATTTTTGCTCAACTGCTGAGTTGCACAAAAGTATTGTGGCTTATTAAGGTGTTTATGCCAGATTTTTGGTGTAGGCACATTAATGAATTGCCCCCATAGTCTTAAAAGTTATCAAGAACCATAGAAAGAGCTGGTCGACAACCATAGGGAGTTTCTACCTGCCCTGCTCCAGTTGATTGACAGGTCTCTCCCTATGTACTCACATGAGAGAGACCGGTCAATCACCTGGGGTAGGAAGGGGAGAAGCTGCTCCGAGGGCGCTATGGTCCCTGGTGGGCTTTTGAAACTATGTATTTTTCTGACAAGCTACGGTGTCTCAGACTAACACACACCTGGCTGTAGTCGTGCCGCTCGGCTCTGATTTATTCTGCCTGTGGTTTGGGCAGCATGAAACTAGTGACAGGTTCGAGACCCTTATAAAGCATTGATAGGTGTTGTTCACTGTAATACAACCCCTGGCAAAAATTATGGAATCACCGGGCTCGGAGGATGTTCATTCAGTTGTTTAATGTTATTGAAAAAAAGCAGATCAAAGACATGGCAGAAAACTAAAGTCATTTCAAATGGCAACTTTAGGGCTTTAAGAAACAAAATGTGGTAGTCAGTAAGGGTAATTTTTTTCAGACCAAGCAGAGGGAAAAAATTATGGAATCACTCAATTCTGAGGAAATTACAATTTACAGGGTGATTCCATATTTTTTTCCTCAGAATTGAGTGATTCCATAATTTTTTCCCTCTGCTTGGTCTGAAAAAAAAATACCCTTACTGAGTGCCACATTTTTTATCTTGATTTCTTTTAGTGTTTCTTAAAGCCATAAAGTTGCCATTTGAAATGACTTTAGTTTTGTGCCATGTCTGTGATCTGCTTTTTTTCAACAACATTAAACAACTGAATAAACATCCTCCGAGCCCGGTGATTCCATAATTTTTGCCAGGGGTTATATCTAATTGAGGATGTACACAAGTAGACGCAGGCTTGGACTGGCCCACAAGAGAACAGGAGAATCCTCCAGTGGGCCCCTATGTAAGAGTAAGCCACGTACCCCCAATATGAGCAGTAGTTTTCCAATACATTAATTCACTATGTGCAGACAAATGCAGCATCTCATCATTATTTCAACAAACTACTTAGTTTATTTTTATGTAGAAGCAAAAGTAAATCTGTGAAAGAGGGCTATATAATATTTGCAGGAAGCTGAACAGTGGGCCCCTCAAGTCAATGAGACTGGTGGGTCCCCCAAGTCAATGAGACTGGTGGGTCCCCCCAAGTCAATGTTACTGGTGGGTCCCCCCAAGTCAATGTTACTGGTGGGACCCCCCAAGTCAATGTTACTGGTGGGTCCCCCCAAGTCAATGTTTCTGGTGGGTCCCCCCAAGCCAATGTTACTGGTGGGTTCCCCCAAGTCAATGTTACTGGTGGGTTCTCCCAAGTCAATGTTACTGGTGGGTTCCCCCAAGTCAATGTTACTGGTGGGTTCCCCCAAGTCAATGTTACTGGTGGGTTCCCCAAAGTCAATGTTACTGGTGGGTTCCCCCAAGTCAATGTTACTGGTGGGTTCCCCAAAGTCAATGTTACTGGTGGGTTCCCCCAAGTCAATGTTACTGGTGGGTCCTCCCAAGTCAATGTTACTGGTGGGTTCCCCCAAGTCAATGTTACTGGTGGGTTCCCCCAAGTCAATGTTACTGGTGGGTTCTCCCAAGTCAATGTTACTGGTGGGTTCCCCCAAGTCAATGTTACTGGTGGGTTCCCCCAAGTCAATGTTACTGGTGGGTTCCCCAAAGTCAATGTTACTGGTGGGTTCCCCCAAGTCAATGTTACTGGTGGGTTCCCCAAAGTCAATGTTACTGGTGGGTTCCCCCAAGTCAATGTTACTGGTGGGTCCTCCCAAGTCAATGTTACTGGTGGGTTCCCCCAAGTCAATGTTACTGGTGGGTTCCCCCAAGTCAATGTTACTGGTGGGTCCTTGCACCCCAGTCTGACACTGACTGGATGGTAATAATATAAATCGAAAAAATTGAATTTCTGAAATTTTTAAGCTGTTAAACCATATAATAGCATGTAACGTAAAAAGAATATGATTTTTCATAAGCTATATCATATCATGTGTAAGTTTCAATATAGAGAACATGTAATAATGTATTATGTAAAATATAGCAGACTAATCCATACATATATAATATTCTGTGATAAACACCGACAGGCGAGGGAAGAGGATAAAAGTTGTACAGACGTGAAGTATTACAAAACTCTTAACAAGAGAAAATCAGTTCAGCCTGAGGACTAGATAGACGGGAACGTCAGTCTTTGAGAAGGTCCTGGTGTCTCTGTCTGTCTGATCACCACACTCCTGTCTCATTTATTTCAGAAAGTTTGCCAGCGAACCCAACATAATCAATGAGGGCCGTGTTACCATCAATACGCTCCGTCTTAAATATATTGAGCGGAGCAGGTTTCAGCACAGTTGCATTGAACGCTTCCAAATGTCAAGCCACAATTTGATTATGGGCAGGCTACAACCTTGGGACAAGGAGGCAGGTGGTGAATATCCCGAGCAAGCGGTGACACTAAGAGGTCATTCCCTCGGGGGGACACAGATCATACACTGCACTTTAGATGGAGACACTTGCTATGGATCCATTTGTTCTTTCATCATTAAGAGATTTTATCATTTACAAAAACAAAACTTTCAGATAAAAGGATATATCAGGCCAAGTAGCGAGACACTGCCTTACTGCAAGATTGTAGTAAAAATCCACGTCTACTGGCTGCATAAAGCCTAATAATCATCATGAAATCGTCATCTTTTTATACCTCTATAGGGGAGATTTATTAGCGGTTCTGCGCAAATTTTCTGGTGTAAAAAAATGTAAAAAAATTTGGTGCAAAATTGTATTTTTTTTCCCTTAGGACAGAAATTGTCTCAAATTATTGCATAAATTTACTCCTGCTCGCAGCAAGCATAGACTTCATTTTCTCTCGTAAATTACCCAAAATGTCTGCGTCATTTAGAATTTTGGTGCATCTTGCTCTGGCGAAAATCAGAAGAGTGAAGTATGAATCACCCGTTTTAGTTCATTTACCTACATTTATGAACTGGTAGACATAATGGTAAGTAAAATTTACTTGGATATCTATTGATTGCCAAAACAAGAGATCATCTGTCCCCCATGGCCATCATGGAAGGACGTTGTACAAAGGGTTGGCCAAGCATGTGCATGTCCCAAGACGTACAAATCCAATTGAGACAAGTAAAAAGTTTTATTTTTAACTGTTTCCTTGTATCCCATAGACAGAATGGGATACGATCCCAGCTAGAGATGGTGCAAATTAATTTGCAGGACCCGGCCCATCAGTCACATCGGCAATCTGTGGCCGCTGGATGGCAGCTTTGAGAACTGCATCCTACCACCTGGCAACCTTTGATTGATTAGCCGGACTGGTGTGAAGTCACATGTGCGTTGCAACAAGCTGGCTAATTAAAAAAAAAAAAGAGAGTCAGGGATACCATCGGGCAAGAGACACTTCTCAGGCCTCCCATCCAGCAGCCATACAGTAGATTACTGATGTGGTCAATCGCACGGGTCTTGTGAATCGATTTGCACCAATTTAGATGGAATTAGCTTGGACAGTAGCATAGAAATAACCTTGCACGTATGTATCAGGAGCCCTCACATCTCATTCATCTTGTGGGTTCTGCTTTTGTGACTGGGAGACTTTTTAAGGTTCCCTAAAACATCTCTTCACAGGTGACCTCTTCCTGCTCAGATCTGCAACTAGGTGCCAAGCAATGCTGCTGCCCTACTGCTCCCTACCATGGGGGGGGCAGGAAGGATTTATGCTAGCAAATATGGAAGCACAAATTGTCCTTCAATCTTCCAAAAACTGATGTTAAATTTAGGGTAAGGTGTAAAAAAACAATGCATTCTGATGAGTTTTTGGTTGCGCTGATGGAAGAGTTTTTTTTTTTGCTGCAAATTGCACAAGGTCTAGAGTCCCGCTAGGGTGGGACAGGTTTACAAAATAACTAGTAGTAGATAGTAGTTTTATTTATTTTACTCATTTATATAGCACCATTAAAGGGGTGGTCTATCTATTTAATGTATCGTGATGTCGGTATCGGGGGCTGGGCTGGTCTCTGCTCTCCAAGCTCGCCTCTTTTTCAAAGTGCAGTGACAGTTTACTCTCTTGCTGGCTCGTCACTTCTCATTAGACCTGGCGAGGGAGCGAACTGTCACTGTACATCAAAGGAATATAGCACAGTAAGCAAGGAGTGCATACTGAGCATGTGTTGGAACTGACTACCGACTTATGCTGAGTAGAGCAGGGACTAGCCCAGTCCCTGGAACAAACGTCATTGATGATGCTTTGTTTCAGGGTGGGTAATCAGTCACTTCCCCTGATGATGTCCCATTTGAGTACTCCAACATGCACTGGGGATGCTCAAATGAAGTGTTATCAGAACAGAAATTTAAAATAAAAGTAAGAAGATGAGACCGTGATGTCTGTATTGGGGGCTGGTCTCTGCTCTCCCAGCTCATTATGTTCTCTCTTTATCAAAGCGTAGTGACAGTTCACTCTCTTGCTGGCTCATCACTTCTTATTAGACCTGGCGAGGGAGCGGACTGTCACTGCACATTCAAAGGAATATAGCACCGTGATCAAGAAGTACATGCTGAGCATGCATTGGAATTGACAACCAACATATGCTCAGTAGAGCAGGGACGAGCCCAGCCCCTAGAATGGACATCACTGATGATGCTTTGCTTCAGGGTGGATAATCAGCCACTTCCCCTGATGATGTACCGTTTGAGTACTCCAGCATGCACTGGGGATTCTCAAATGAAGTATCATCAGAGTGGAAGTTTAAAAATAAATTAGGAAGATGAGAGTAGAGAGGGACCAGTAGGGAATTTTTAATTTAAAGAGTATTAGAAAAGTGATTGTTACATTAGATAGATATTTAAAATTAAATTCAAGTTTGGTTTTGGACCATCCCTTTAATTCCACAGACATCATCACTGTCCCTTTTGGGGCTCACAATCTAGATTCCCTATCAGTATGTCTTTGGAGTGTGGGAGGAAACCGGAGAACCCGGAGGAAACCCACACAAACATGGGGAGAACATACAAACTCTTTGCAGATGTTGTCCTTGGTGGGATTTTAACCAACTGAGTGCTAACCAATGAGCCACCATACTGCCCCAAAAATGTGATTCTATAGATACATGCCAAACATACAACCAGGACATATGAAAAGGAAAAATATAGACACCCTCACTCCCTGAATTAGAAAGATCTTTTTTAGTACTATTGGGATAAAAAAAAAAGTATGCTGACATACATGAACTGACACACCTTATCCACAGGTTAGTCCTATTATAGTCTATGGATAAATTCGGAGAAAAGACTTGACAATGTATAAAGTTTATGTATCCATTATACAAAGGCAACATTTGCAAATTTTTTTTTTTTTTTTTTATAACATAAAAAGTTTATTGCTCTGGAAAAACTTCACATAAAGTTGGAAGAGCAGGAGAAATGTAAGTTTATTCTGCAATGCCATAAAGCTTGGCTGAGATCCCTTTCCTTTTCCATCAGCCATTGAATTTACTATCATACTACAAACTTCAAGGTTACAATACAGGATACATGTCTTGTGCATCGTAAAGACCCCTCGAGACAGAGCTGTGAGTAAAAAAAAAAAAAGATTCAAGTGGGGAAACAGTTAATAAAGATATGTTCATAAACCGCCATGAAATAAAAGGAAAAGATGGAACAATAGACCAGTAGGATATTATTTTCAAGAAGAATATATCCCCATCCCAGCATCATTAACATGGCTCACTGGAGACCTGCCTTGGGCATATGCAAAATCCTATTGTTACACTACAGATGCCCAAACCCTTCTTGGCAAGAGGCATTAAGGAGGAGGTGGCATAAAGAGCCTTTGATCATGGCAAAAAATAAATACATATATTTTTTTCCTTTTTTTGAAAAACATTTTATTAAAGTTTTAAAATAAACTAATTATTTATTTATATACATATATCTATGCTGGGGAAAAAAGACGAAAAAAAAAAACCTCACGTACAGGATAGTTACCTATATTACATTAAGACCGCTCACAATGCTACCGTCACAGCAATATGGGAAAACGGTGAGAATTTGTTTAATTTTCTTTGGGAGGTTTTCATTCCTCCCGTCTCTGGGAAAAGCGTCTGCCAAGGCTTGTAGACTTCATTCTGTGTCATTAATTGGGAGCGATGATAATGAGGAAGCCGCCTTGTATTCATCAGAGAGGAGGCGGATAGAAAGCGACTGACAAACGCTGTTCATGAGCACTGGCACCCTCTCCCTGGACGAGGCACTCGTGAACCCGTCCTCCTCTAATCAATAACACCTTTTCTTGCCAGCGCGGGAGTGGAGTGAATATCCAGATCAAAGTCAGAAAGATCCAAAAAATATTAGTTACCTCGCCTATCTAGAGAGTAAACTTCTGGACACGGAGTAACTTTTTGAAAAAAGTTGAGAAAGTTTAGAGGGAGCACGTGACGTCTTGGATACTCTTTAGACTGGTATCCAGAAGTAGAGAGTAGGCTACCCCAAAAGAAAAACTGGGCACTGAAATAAAAAAAAAATAAAACATGACCCAAATTCATTGAGAAAAAGGTGAACTCAAATTCTGTATCAAACTATCTGTTAGGATTTTGGTTTGTGTGGCCTCTGCAACACTAGAAATAATAGGGCAGAGGAAAAGTATGAAAATGGGTCAAATATATCATCCTAGATGATACTTTATGCTACTTTTAGGTACCTAAACTTTGTCAATGCTTGGAGCACCTGATGCATTTGATGCCGGGCCCTTTTCCTACAAACCAGACCTTCCTTTGGCTAATGAACGTCAAAAAAAAAAAGTCATAAAAACTTAAAAAGCATCATATGTGCCAAAATGTGCACATTTTTACCAACTCAGCATCACTGCAGCCAGTGATTGGCTGCAGAGGTGACATACAAATGAGCGGAACAGGAAGTACTGAGAATGGTCTGAATATATTCCTGTTAGGGACATGGTTTTACTGTGTAACACTCTGTTACCTTGGTTTAGGTTTCCATTTAAACAGTGGCACATGGCAGCTTCCATCAGTCCAATAAACTGTGAATGGAGAGGTGCGTGCCTGCTCCACTGCTGTCCCACTGTCCCAGCAGCTCGCCATCCGGTCCTCCGCGCCTCCTCTCATCACCTTCCTTTAACCAGAAGACACGGTCTGCGGTGAAGAGCCTGAAGAGAACGTGTACAGTATGGGTAGGAGAAAAGAGGAGCCACAGAGGACCGAACGTCGGGCTATGGGGATGGTGGGACAGGTGAACGGTAAGGTATTTACAGTTTGGGTTTTTAAAAAAAAAATTGTCAACCTACGTATATTATGTTTTGGGTCTACAGCAAGGATGTCAAACTGAAATACACAGAGGGCCAACATTAAAAATTTGGACAAAGTCGCGGCCAACTTTGATATTTATTAAAAAAAAAAAAAGTCTACAATTGCTGAAGTTTTTCCTCATCAACAAATATAATGATGAACCTTTTCATATGGAAACAAACTTAAAGGGGTTGTCCCACTAACAAAGTACATTTTAATTAATAGATCTTAAGAGTCTGATCACATGACCGGAGCATTGGGTATATCCTCACAGGAATGGGTACAATCAAACAAACAAAAAAACCTGAATATTCGGTGGGGGCACAGAAGAGCATAACGGACAGCTATGCAGCCCTTGCAAAGTAATTTTTCTCTTATTGAAGTCCATAGATTGCCCTTTCATTGCCCCAATAAAATATGATACTAAACAAGAGTGCCCTCGTGCCCCCCAAACACAGCATGATCCCCCCCCCAGTGGATTCCTCCACAGTACTCTACACATGCACGGTATGATTATCCTACTGTACCCCCCCAACCCCTCGGCTAAATACAGTGACCCCAACGCAGTATGATGCGCCAACAGTGATCCCCACTGTATAATTGGCCCCATATATTCCTCCATACAATATAATGGGCCCCACATAGCCCTCCATACAGAATAATAAGCCCCACATAGTCATCCATACAGTATCATGGGCCCCACATAGTCCTCCATACAGAATAATGGCACCACATAGTCCTCCATACAGTATAATGGCCCCACATAGTCCTCCATACAGAAAAATGAGCCCACATAGTCATCCATACAGTATAATGGGCCCCACATAGTCCTCCATACAGTATAATGAGCCCCACATAGTCCTCCATACAGAATAATGAGCCCCACATAGTCCTCCATACAGAATAATGGGCCCCACATAGTTCTCCATACAGAATAATAGGCCCCACATAGTCCTCCATACAGAATAATGGGCCCCACATAGTCCTCCATACAGAATAATGGGCCCCACATAGTCCTCCATACAGAATAATGGGCCCCACATAGTCCTCCATACAGAATAATGGGCCCCACATAGTCCTCCATACAGTATAATGGGCCCCACATAGTCCTCCATACAGAATAATAGGCCCACATAGTCCTCCATACAGTATAATAGGCCCCACATAGTCCTCCATACAGTATAATAGGCCCCACATAGTCCTCCATACAGAATAATGGGCCCAACATAGTGCTCCATACAGAATAATGGGCCCAACATAGTCCTCCATACAGAATAATGGGCCCCACATAGTCCTCTATACAGTATAATGGGCTCCACATAGTCCTCCATACAAAATAATGGGCCCAACATAGTCCTCCGCACAGAATAATCGGCCCCACATAGTCATCCATACAGAATAATGGGCCCCACATAGTCCTCCATACAGAATAATGGGCTCCACATAGTCCTCCATACAAAATAATGGGCCCAACATAGTCCTCCGTACAGAATAATGAGCCCCACATAGTCCTCCATACAGTATAATGGCCCCACATAGTGCTCCATACAGAATAATGGGCCCCACATAGTGCTCCATACAGAATAATGAGCCCCACATAGTCCTCCATACAGAATAATGAGCCCCACATAGTCCTCCATACAGTATAATGGCCCCACATAGTCCTCCATACAGTATAATGGCCCCACATAGTCCTCCATACAGAATAATGGGCTCCACATAGTCCTCCATACAGAATAATGGGCTCCACATAGTCCTCCATACAGAATAATGGGCTCCACATAGTCCTCCATACAGAATAATGGCCCCACATAGTCCTCCATACAGTATAATGGCCCCACATAGTCCTCCATACAGTATAATGGGCCCCACATAGTCCTCCATACAGAATAATGGCCCCACATAGTCCTCCATACAGAATAATGGGCTCCACATAGTCCTCCATACAGAATAATGGGCTCCACATAGTCCTCCATACAGTATAATGGCCCCACATAGTGCTCCATACAGAATAATGGGCTCCACATAATCCTCCATACAGTATAATGGGCCCCACATAGTCCTCCATACAGAATAATGGCCCCACATAGTCCTCCATACAGAATAATGGGCCCCACATAGTCCTCCATACAGAATAATGGGCCCCACATAGTCCTCCATACAGAATAATGGCCCCACATAGTCCTCCATACAGAATAATGGCCCCACATAGTCCTCCATACAGAATAATGGGCTCCACATAGTCCTCCATACAGTATAATGGCCCCACATAGTGCTCCATACAGTATAATGGCCCCACATAGTCCTCCATACAGTATAATGGCCCCACATAGTCCTCCATACAGAATAATGGCCCCACATAGTCCTCCATACATTATAATGGCCCCACATAGTCCTCCATACAGAATAATGGCCCCCACATAGTCCTCCATACAGTATAATGGCCCCACATAGTCCTCCATACAGTATAATAGGCCCCACATAGTCCTCCATACAGAATAATGGCCCCACATAGTCCTCCATACAGTATAATGGCCCCACATAGTCCTCCATACAGTATAATGGGCCCCACATAGTCCTCCATACAGAATAATGGCCCCACATAGTCCTCCATACAGAATAATGGGCTCCACATAGTCCTCCATACAGAATAATGGGCTCCACATAGTCCTCCATACAGTATAATGGCCCCACATAGTGCTCCATGCAGAATAATGGGCTCCACATAATCCTCCATACAGTATAATGGGCCCCACATAGTCCTCCATACAGAATAATGGCCCCACATAGTCCTCCATACAGAATAATGGGCCCCACATAGTCCTCCATACAGAATAATGGGCCCCACATAGTCCTCCATACAGAATAATGGCCCCACATAGTCCTCCATACAGAATAATGGGCCCCACATAGTCCTCCATACAGAATAATGGGCCCCACATAGTCCTCCATACAGAATAATGGCCCCACATAGTCCTCCATACAGAATAATGGGCTCCACATAGTCCTCCATACAGTATAATGGCCCCACATAGTGCTCCATACAGTATAATGGCCCCACATAGTCCTCCATACAGTATAATGGCCCCACATAGTCCTCCATACAGAATAATGGGCTCCACATAGTCCTCCATACAGAATAATGGGCTCCACATAGTCCTCCATACAGTATAATGGCCCCACATAGTCCTCCATACAGAATAATGGCCCCACATAGTCCTCCATACAGAATAATGGCCCCACATAGTCCTCCATACAGAATAATGGCCCCACATAGTCCTCCATACAGAATAATGGCCCCACATAGTCCTCCATACAGAATAATGGCCACACATAGTCCTCCATATATTATAATGGCCCCACATAGTCCTCCATACAGAATAATGGCCCCCACATAGTCCTCCATACAGTATAATGGCCCCACATAGTGCTCCATACAGTATAATGGCCCCACATAGTCCTCCATACAGTATAATGGCCCCACATATGACGTCACTATTTCGTGCCCGCTGGGCTGAGACGTCAGACGCAGAGGGAGAATGATGGAGGAGGGAGCAGACGGCTTCTCTCTTCCATAATTGCTTTCCACTGTATCGGCGGCATCCAGGATGCTGATACCGTTGCAAGTGCGAGGCCAGGCGGGGGCTTTCTGGCGTCGGAGGCCAAATATAATCAACCTTCGGGCCAGATTTGGACGGTGGGCTACAGTTTGACATGTATTGTCTAGAAAGACCCAAGATCATAATAAGGAACTTTCAATTTGTAGAGAATAACATCCCTGCAAATCAAATTTCCTGTAAAATTTTGTGAACTTTGAATCTTGGCAGATGTGATCATTTCTTGTCCTTACGTGTTAAATACCAATCAAATGAACACTCGCTCGACCGACCGCTACCTCTCCCAATTCCCCCATAGACATACATGCTCGGTTCGGCCAAGTATTCCCGATCATTCTCCCTCCCGGATGTCATCTGTAAGGGGAGAGTCGCGAAGTTGTGATACACTACATGGTATAAATGCCGACAAGTTTATCTAACGCACAATATTCCCTCCTCAAATGTGAGCTACAATTGTATCAGGTAATAAATATATGCACATTGTGTAATAAGGACATGTGCATGATAAATAACGAGGCCATGCTACATGTTGTGTCACAATTCTTCCTGCTAATACAGTGCAAACAACCAGAGCAGAAAACAATGCAACTAATATGGTGAAAACTGCCCCAAAAGAGAAATAATTATCGCACCGCCAATATTCTTAAAGATGTATGATCATGAAAAGACGCTGGGGAGGGTAAGAAGCAACGCTAAAGGTCATCTCAGAAAAGTGACGGCGCACAATGTCTAAATCATTAAAATTTCATCATGTAAACCGCACAGATGGACTTTACTCTTAATTGTAAAATCCTTGAATTTTTTTGAACATAATTATTTCTATTCTTTATTCAATCCCTCCCTCCCCCTAGGCAAAATCTCACAGATTAAGCACTACATGGGAACCTCTTGAGCCTGGGTCCCTAACCTTTTACTACAAGGGAGATGGTGGGAGGAGAAACATCCCACCTGAGGCACGAGCCGCAGCCGAGAGAGGAGGCGCAGTCAGCCATAGCAGAAACAGAAAGACCAAACTGTACAAACCCACAGAGCTGTCTGCTGGCTATCTCTCTATGCATCATCTGTCTTTCATTATTAATAATAATACTCACATTGATATCTGGATGCATCCATCATGTCTCTATATTAGTGCTTTATGTATCTCTTTCTAATCTATGCACTTTTCTATCCATATACTCATCTATCTCACTACCTACCTTTCTATATCTACCCAAACCTATCCATTCATCCATATACCCATATCTAATTCTCTATTTAACCATCTATATCTATCAAATCATCTACCCAAATCTATCTATTATCTACCCAAATCTATCTATTATCTACCCAAATCTATCTATTATCTATCTACCCATATATCTATCCACCCAAATCTATCTATCCATCTATCTATCTATCTACGCAAATCTATCTATTATCTACCCAATTCTATTTATCTATCTATATATCCATCCATCCATCTATCCATTTATCCATCTATCTATCCATCTATCATCGGCGTCTCTGCCCCCTGACAGGCAGAGATACCGTCCCTCTTACCGCCGCGCTACCTGCCTGGCGTCCTCCGGCGCTCCTGCTTCTGCCGGCGCGCACAGCTTCCCGGGCACTGTGCTTAGGGCGTGCGCTCCCTCCCTCTTAAAGGGGCCACGCGCCGTCCTAAGGAGTTCCCGGGCCAATGGCCAGAGGACCTCTCATATAAAAGGCACCTCCTCCAAAATGGAGGTGCCCGTGCAAGGTTGTAGCTTTGTGTGTTAAACTCTGCTTCAGCCCTCAGGTCCCGCTGCTAGCCTGACTACCAGTCCAGTCCGCCAGCCTGACTACCAGTCCAGTCCGCCAGCCTGACTACCAGTCCAGTCCGCCAGCCTGACTACAAGTCCAGTCCGCCAGCCTGACTACCAGTCCAGTCCGCCAGCCTGACTACCAGTCCAGTCCGCCAGCCTGACTACCAGTCCAGTCCGCCAGCCTGACTACCAGTTCAGTTTTTTTTTCAGATTTTTTGGGGGATATTCTATCTCTCAATGTTAAAATTAACCTACCCTTAAAATTATAGACTGTTCATGTCTTTGTCATTGGGCAAACTTACAAAAACAGCAAGGGATCAAATACTTATTTCCCCCACTGTAGGTCGTCAAAGTGTTAATACTGGACAACCCCTTTAAGATGTATATTGCTCTGTAAGGGCATGTCTCGGAGCACTACCTAGAGGTAAAAAAGGGGAGTCCTATGGCAGATTGGTGCTTCGGCTTCAAGGAGAGTTGGCCATGTGTTGGTGGAGTTCTAAAAAGACAAGTGCTACATTCTTCCAATTGATTATAAGGATCTAAGGTGGCCCCCATTGGTCTGATATAGCGTATGCTATATACTATAGCTCTATAATGATTGCAGTATTACTACTTGAAAGAGTGATTAGGAAATTTGATTTACTCTGCAAATAACTTTACACTTAAAGAAAGTCTCTGCCACGTTTTCCATTCTAGAAAGCGAGCGAGCTCGACGGAGATGGAATCCAACAGTTTATATAAAAAAAGACTGATGTCACATAATAGAAAATCACACGTAGATCTACACACACCATACACTCGCAGCATGGAAAAGAAATCTGTTTGTATAGTACTAGTAAGTGTATGCAAAGTGTTAGTGATGCAGCAGTCAACAGAATAGAGGAATAAAATGAATGCAAAGAAAAGAAGAAAAAAAAAACATTAAAAGTGACAATACTGAAAGAAATCCCTGCCCTTGGGAGCTTCCAATATAAATATTTATACATTATCCTAAAATCCTTGAATCACAGCGGCAGCATGAAAAGCAGCATGCATCGTATATTCCATATGTCACGTAACACTAGGTTTCTTACAGAACACTGACTGAGCGCTGAGAAATGGGAGAGCAAGAAGAAGAAGGGGTAAGTGTCAAGTCGGGATGCCTCTATCAGTAGTAAAAGCGCAAGAAATGTCCGAGCTTAGAAGACATTAAAGACAATGGAAATAAGACAAAAGGAATGGGGAGGAATCACTTTTTATAAAACTAAAAACTTATTTTATTTTAGCTCATGACCTTGAATACTTTAAGTACTATACTGTCTATGTATTTTTTGTGCTGGATTCAGAATTTTGCCGTTTTTGCAGGATTAAGGTGGCAGCTACAGGTGCATCTCACTAAATTAGAATATCATTGAAAAGTTAATTTATTTCAGTTCTTCAATACAAAAAGTGAAACTCATATATTATATAGAGTCATTACACACAGAGTGATCTATTTCAACTGTTTATTTCTGTTAATGTTGATGATTATGGCTTACAGCCAATGAAAACACAACAGTCGTTATCTCAGTAAATTAAAATAATTAACAAAAAACACCTGCAAAGGCTTCCTAAGCGTTTAAAAAGGTCCCTTAGTCTGTTTCAGTAGGCTCCACAATCATGGGGAAGACTGCTGACTTGACAGATGTCCAGAAGGCAGTCATTGACACACTCCACAAGGTCCCAGAGTCTGGAGGAAGAGTGGAGAGGCCACAATCCAAGCTGCTGGAGGTCTAGTGTGAAGTCTCCACAATCAGTGATGGTTTGGGGGCCATGTCATCTGCTGGTGAAGGTCCACTGTGTTTTATCAAGACCAAAGTCAGCGCAGCCGTCTACCAGGACATTTTAGAGCACTTCATGCTTCCCTCTGCCGACAAGCTTTTTGGAGATGGAAATGTCATTCTCCAGCAGGACTTGGCCCCTGTCCACACTGCCAAAAGTACCAATACCTGGTTTACACACAACAGTATCACTGTGCTTGATTGGCAGCAAACTCGCCTGACCTTAACCCCATAGAGAATCTATTATAGAGAATCTATGGGGTATTGTCAAGAGGAAGATGAGACACCAGACCCCACAATGCAGATGAGCTGAAGGCTGCTATCAAAGCCACCTGGGCTTCCATAACCCCTCAGCAGCCACAGGCTCATCCCTCCATGCCACATTGCCGCATTGATGCAGTAATTGATGCAAAAGGAGCCACGACCAAGTATTGAGGGCATTTACTGAACATACATTTCAGTAGGACATTTTGGATTTTAAAAACATTTTTCAAGCTGTTGTTATAAAGTATTCTAATTTACTGAGATAATGACATTTGTGTTTTCATTGGCTGTAAGCCATAATCATCAACATTAACAGAAATAAACACGTGAAATAGATCACTCTGTTTGTAATGTGTTACGGATCCGGGTGGTGGAACCTCTTTGCTGCGGAGCAAGGAGGGACTAGAGGTGCGTAACTAGGTATCAACTCAGACTGACCAAGGTCGCACGGCGGCTCAATCGACTACATGAACCAGGGAAGGATAGAGCAGAGGGACCAGGTGCTACTCTGGGCCTGTCTTTGTATGAGAGCAGGTGACTCCCAAGGGTAACTGGCAGGAGCCTCTGGGTAGGCTGACTGATAGGCACGGCAGGTAACTGGTAGGAGCCTCCAGGTAGGCTGGCTGATAGGCACGGCAGGTAACTGGTACGTTCTCCGGGTAGGCAGGCAAGCCAGGCCCATAGACAGACTGGCGGGTTTGGATCGTAGGCAGACCGTCGGGCTGGAGAGTACATTTGGCTGGCGGAGACAGGTAGTCAGGCTGGCGGACTGGACTGGTAGTCAGGCTGGCAGACTGGACTGGTAGTCAGGCTGGCGGACTGGACTGGTAGTCAGGCTGGCGGACTGGACTGGTAGTCAGGCTGGCGGACTGGACTGGTAGTCAGGCTGGCGGACTGGACTGGTAGTCAGGCTGGCGGACTGGACTGGTAGTCAGGCTGGCGGACTGGACTGGTAGTCAGGCTGGCGGACTGGACTGGTAGTCAGGCTGGCGGACTGGACTGGTAGTCAGGCTGGCGGACTGGACTGGTAGTCAGGCTGGCGGACTGGACTGGTAGTCAGGCTGGCGGACTGGACTGGTAGTCAGGCTGGCGGACTGGACTGGTAGTCAGGCTGGCGGACTGGACTGGTAGTCAGGCTGGCGGACTGGACTGGTAGTCAGGCTGGCGGACTGGACTGGTAGTCAGGCTGGCGGACTGGACTGGTAGTCAGGCTGGCGGACTGGACTGGTAGTCAGGCTGGCGGACTGGACTGGTAGTCAGGCTGGCGGACTGGACTGGTAGTCAGGCTGGCGGACTGGACTGGTAGTCAGGCTGGCGGACTGGACTGGTAGTCAAGCTGGCGGACTGGACTGGTAGTCAAGCTGGCGGACTGGACTGGTAGTCAGGCTAGCAGCGGGACATGAGGGCTGAAGCAGAGTTTAGGACACAAAGCTACAACCTTGCACGGGCACCTCCATTTTGGAGGAGGTGCCTTTTATATGGGAAGTCCTCCGGCCATTGGCCGGGGACTCCTTAGGACGGCGTGCGCGGCCCCTTTAAGAGGGAGGGAGCGCGCGCCCTAAGCACAGTGCCCGGGAAGCTGCGTGCGCCGGCAGCAGCAGCAGGAGAGCCGGAAGACGTCAGGCCGGGAGCATGGTGGTAAGGGGGACGGCGTCTCTGCCTGTCAGGGGGCAGAGACGCCGATACTACATAATGACTCAATATAATATATGAGTTTAATTTTTTGCATTGAAGAACTGAAATAAATTAACTTTTTGATGATCTTCTAATTTAGTGAGATGCACCTGTATATCAGTGGTTAGCTTTGTTGCTTTGCAGCACTAGGGTCCTGGGTTCAAATATCAGCAAACACAACATTTGCAAGCAGTTTGTATGTTCTCCCCGTGTTTGCGTGGTTTCCTCTGGGCCCTCCAGCTTACTCCAGGCTCTTCAGCTTCCTCCGGGTCTTCCCGCTAGCTCTGGGTCCTCCAGCTTCCTCCCACACACCAAATATATACTGATAGGGAATCTAGATTGTGAGCCCCAATAGGGCTAGTGATGGTCATGTCTGTAAGGTGCTTTGAAAGTGCTGGTGAAATTGACTTACATTAGCGAGTTTTATCCACAACACAGATCAAAGTAGGACATGTCTCAGTTATTAAAGGTTTTTTTTGGGGTGGAAAAAAAAAAAAGACACATGATAAAAAGCACATTCATTGTAATGGGTCTGCGATCTATCAGCAAAAATAACGGATAGCGCAAAAATACTTAAGTGTGAAGGAGTCCTTCATGTATGTGTACACAAAGTCCTTTTCAGGTTGACTCTACTCAGAGAACCACCTGAAAAAGCTAATGAAACGCCCAGAAGGACAAACATGCATTTCTATGTAAAACAACTTTCTGTGCATATGTACAGTCTTTCGAGCATCTTTTAACCACTTCAGATTTCTAAAGATGCCAAGGTTAAACAAAGTGACCCCACCATTCTTCAGGTATCTTCTTCTCTGAAGACGTTCGATATTTTACATTAGAAATTTAGAAGGCACCCAGGGGACTTTGTGAGCGTTTTGCCAGCATTTTTTAAAGTCCGTTAGAAGTCTTTTCCATTCTTGAATAGTTAAAATATAGTAAAAAAAAATACTGCAAAATGCCAGTAAAATATGTAGCCACAAAAATGCTGGAAAAACACCCAAAAAGAATTGCCAGCTGTCAAAAACATTGAAAAAGTGCTAAAAATAGACATTGGGTCCGATTCATGAAAGAATTCTGGTGTAAACCGTTTGACAAGTCGCAAAATTTAGGCGCAACTCGGAGTGGCGCCAAAATGTAGCGTATATTGGAGTCTTCACGTCAGCTTCTCCCAGCTCCACCAAAATGGGTGGGGTTGGGGCGGCCGCCGCTTGTCAAAATTATGACTACTATCGACGTTCGCTACACCACAAATCTTACTCCAGTAGGGGCTGGTGTAAGATTTCTGGCAAGGTGCACACACAGGTGTACGCCGCTCATCCGATACTCCTGATTTATGAAGAGGTGTACGCACCCTTATCAAGATCGTCATGAACAACACCAGTCTTGATGAATCGGGCCCATTGTGTGCACATACCCTTAGCTGGTGCTATTGGTGTGAGGTATCACACCAGTTTCTTTTTCGGGTGGTTGGTAGAAGGCTTCCTGTACAGTCAAGGAAACAATTGTCTAGTTTGTGCTCAAGCCCAGTAGGGGTTAATTTAGCATTAATCCCTTTTTGCTAAACGCTAAGCAGCTATATATTATACGCATATACACCCACATTTTCCTACACATTCATTTTGCATATGCTGTGACAATTCGGAGATAGCCTAGTTTTAATAATGAGTTGAGCACAAGAAGACTCCGGGCATGGTGAGAAGTCTCTGTGGGGCGGCTCCCCTCCGCCTGGGTAGGCTTGATTGATTAGTATATCTCTGTGTACAAAATAATGAGAGACTTGTGTATTTATGCCAACAGGTGTTCCGGATCATTTTTTCGGGATTTGCTTTAGTTCCATGCACTTTGTAGATATAGGGGTCTTGCCCACCCCCTTTCGGCTGCGCATCTTGTCTATTTAGCTTTCCGAAAGGAAGGTCCATGTCAAGTTTTAAGAATGAATTGAGCACAAGAAGAGTCCGGGTATGGTGAGAAGTGTCTGCGGGGTGGCTCCTCTACGCCTGGGTAGGCTTGATTGATTAGTCTCTCACTATATAAAAAATAATGAGAGACTTGGACACTTGTGAACCAAGTCAAGGCGGTTAGGAAAAAAAGCCTGAGTGGTGCTGCCCAACAGATTCTCCTCCCAGTGCCCAGTTCGTACTTAAAACAATGTTTTCTCTAAGAAGCAGCATCGTATGGAAACATCGTGAATGTTGGGATATTACAAGATACCTGTGGATTGGGCAGCATGATGCTAGTGACCGGTTTCTGTTAGTAGGGATTCTGCTTTGACCCTATAAAAACTGCTGTCCGGGCTAGAGAGGAGACCCGGGAAGCGGTTTAAGTATATCTTTGTAAATTCTTAGGGCACGACCGAAAATGAGACGTTTTTATTCCCCTTATGAGATGATTACGGGTGGACTGAAGGTGTTCCTTTCATGTGCAATGTTCAGGGTTGTCTGGGTGGAACAATAACCAACCCCTCGCGTTCTGAGTGATGGGTCTAAAGTCCACCCAGGAGACCCCCTACAACCGTCACAGCAAAGGGCAAAGTTTCATTCGAGAGGCTGGGACAATGCGCTTGAGGAGCAGCCCCTTCGAGGCACTTGTGATAGCTGTTTTGAACATACATAAAGATATGTTTAAAAAGCTTCCTCAGTCTTCTTTTTAGAATTTTCGAGACGTCAAAAATTCCCTAAAACTAGATGTTATAGTAAAATGTTAAGTTGATTTCATTTGGTCACATGTATCATCAGCGCCATCTACTTCTTCTATCTTCCAAAAAATTGTGGTCTGTACGTACACTTCATTGCAAAACGCGTATGGGGTTATGTATAAAGTGCTCAGTGGCTGTAAGGTATGATAACATAAGTTGCCACAATGAGCCACCAGGGAAAAGTCTCACAATTTGTGCTGAATAAATAAAGAAAAATTAAAATCAGCTCATAGTTGCAGCTCTTCCCTCGGGACTTTGCCGCTTGTCTGGCCAAAATCCTCATTGATTTGTTCCGTGTGTGTTATAAAGCACTTCATCTTGGCCAGTCTATCATTAACCCCATGGCTACTGTAAAGTAAAGAACAAATGGGAGCATTAATGTCAGGTGTAAATTAAACTACACCACAGGACATGTGTTCTAAAACTGTACAGATATTTCGGAGAATAGACATAACCTTAGGATTTTATGGAGAACTAGGTTCTAAACATTAATAAATGAGCTAATCAGCTCTATTACCAGAAATTATATCACTAGATCTGGGAAACTAAAGTCTTTTTGTCATGAATCGAAATAATATTGTATACATTAGATAGTAAAATATGATATAATCATCTGTCTGTAGGATAGGTGCTAAATGCATGATCACTCCAATTGCTGAGGCCCTCAGTGATCCCGAAAATGGAATCGAGAGGTAATGGGCATGTGCGACCACCACTCTTATAGGCAGGGAATGGAGTGGAAATGGGCATGTGCGACCATCACTCTTATAGACAGGGAATGGAGTGGAAATGGGCATGTGCAACCTCCACTCATAGGCAGGGAATGGAGTGGTAATGGGCATGTGCAACCTCCACTCATGGGCAGGGAATGGAGAGGTAATGGGCATGTGCGACCTCCACTCATAGGCAGGGAATGGAGTGGAAATGGGCATGTGCAACCTCCACTCATGGGCAGGGAATGGAGTGGTAATGGGCATGTGCGACCTCCACTCATGGGCAGGGAATGGAGTGGTAATGGGCATGTGCGACCTCCACTCATGGGCAGGGAATGGAGCGGTAATGGGCATGTGCGACCTCCACTCATAGGCAGAGAATGGAGCGGTAATGGGCATGTGCGACCTCCACTCTTATAAGCAGGGAATAGAGTGGTAATGGGCATCTGCGACCTCCACACATAGGCAGGGAATGGAGTGATAATGGGCATGTGCGACCTCCACTCATAGGCAGGGAATGGAGTGGTAATGGGCATGTGCGACCTCCACTCATAGGCAGGGAATGGAGTGGTAATGGGCATGTGCGACCACCACTCTTATAGGCAAGGAGTGGAGCGGTAATGGGCATCTGCAACCACCACTCTTATAGGCAGGGAATGGAGTGGTAATGGGCATGTGCGACCTCCACTCATAGGCAGGGAATGGAGCGGTAATGGGCATGTGCGACCACCACTCTTATAGGCAGGGAATGGACCGGTAATGGGCATGTGCCACCACCATTATTATAGGCACGGAATTGAGTGGTAATAGGCATGTGTGACCACCATTCCTATAGGCAGGGAATGGAATGGTAATGGGCATGTGCGACCACTATTCTTATAGGCAGGAAATGGAGTGGTAATGGGCATGTGCGACCACTATTCCTATAGGCAGGGAATGGAGTGGTAATGGGCATGTGCGACCATCACTTTTATAGGCAGGGAATGGAGTGGTAATGGGCATGTGCGACCACCATTCTTATAGGCAGGGAATGGAGTGGTAATGGGCATCTGCGACCACCACTCTTATAGGCAGGGAATGGACCGGTAATGGGCATGTGCGACCACCATTATTATAGGCACGGAATTGAGTGGTAATAGGCATGTGCGACCACCACTCTTATAGGCAGGGATTGGAGTGGTAATGGGCATGTGCGATCACCATTCTTATAGGCAGGTAATGGAGTGGTAATGTGCATGTGCGACTACAGTTCTTGTAGGCAGGGAATGGAGTGGTAATGGGATGTGCCACCACCACTTTTATAGGCAGGGAATGGAGTGGTAATAGGCATGTGCGACCACCACTCTTATAGGCAGGAAATAAGAGTGGTAATGGGATGTGCGACCTCCACACTTATACGCAGTGAATGGAAAGGTAATGGGCATGTGAGACCACCACTCTTATAGGCAGTGAATCAAAAGGTAATGGGCATGTGAGACCACCACTCATAGGCAGGGAATGGAGAGGTAGTGGGCAAGTGTGACCACTATTCTTATAGGCAGGGAATGGAGTGGTAATGGGCATGTGCGACCACCACTTTTATAGGCAGGGAATGGAGTGGTACTAGGCAAGTGTGACCACCACTCTTATAGGCAGGGTATGGAGTGGTAATGGGCATGTGCGACCACCACTCTTATAGGCAGGGAATGGAGTGGTAATGGGCATGTGCGACCACCACTCTTATAGGCAGGGTATGGAGTGGTGGTTCCCACATGCTACAGTATAATTCACAAAGGAACTTTTGGTACCCCGGTCTCATTATCAGTGGCTGTTCCAGTGGATGGACCTACAAATAAACTTGTCAACAACGCTGTGGATAGTGAACACGTTAAAGGAATCTGTCACAATGTTTTTGATATGTAATCTAAGAACAGCATTAAGTAGGCTCAGAGACCTTGATTCCAACAATGTTTCATTTGCTGGTTTCCATGCTATCATTGTGATACAATCACTATTTTCTTTGCTACAGATGTAGCAGAGCTTCGACTGCAAAGCTCAGAATGACCCCGCCCACACAACTGATTGGCAGTTTTCTGTGTACACTGTGCATAGGCAGAAATCTGCCAATCAGTGGGGGGGGGGGGGGGCAGAGTTATACAGAGCTTATGAATTTAGGGCACTACATAGCAGCAGGTTTACTAGTCCTCTAGTGATAATTTCTTGCTGATAAAAAAAAAAAAAAAAAAAAAAAGATTTTAGTAAAACTACAGCAAGCAGCGCAGTAAGTGACACATCGCTGGAATCAGGGTCTCTGACTTTACATTATGCTGATCTCAGATTAAGTGGTGCCAGATTTCTATGAAAAACTGACAGGAGCTATGCCAAAAAAAATTCTAAAATTTCAGCTTGCAGATGTTGGACCAGATTCATTGTTGCATTTGCACATATTTTTTGCAGAGTTTTTGGCGTTTTGCGCCTTTTTTTGCTTCTGCCATATTAAGTTTTACTTTACATTTGCGCCCTTTTTTACTACTATTTTGTGTGTTCGCTTTTTTTTTTTTTTACTCTGTGGGTGGTATTTAGGGTCTTCAGATGTTTTCCCTTAAAGGGGTATTCCCATCTCCAAGATCATATCCCAATATGTAGTAGGTGTAATAATAATAATATTAGCAAATACCTTCAATTAGAATAGAAATGTAATATAGTTTTTCTGATTCGCTATGTCTCTTTCCTCATGTGCAGGCATTGCAGGACCTTAGGTATCCATGGTTACGACCACTGATATAATGACAGATAGTTGCTAGTAGTAGTCGTAACTATGGATACCTAAGGTCCTGCAATGCATGCACATGAGGAAAGAGATATAGGAAATCAGAGAAAATATACTACATTTCTAATTGGAGGTATTTGCTAATATTCTTATTATTACACCTACTACATATTGGGATAGGATCTTGGAAATGGGAATACCCCTTTAAATCATCATTTGCAACTTTTTGTCCATTATGTCTGTAGGAGTACCGAGTAAAGCCAGCGCTGATTGGCTGCAGGGATCGTGTGACATAACAATGTCATGCGATCCCTGGGAGAGACAGTGCTGACAGTGCAGGAACCTCACTGGCACCGGAGGTGACTATAAGTGTTATTATTTTACTGGGGGTGGGGGAAGCATAGGGATTCAGAAGGGGTTGTCCTAGTAGTAGACAACACATTTAATAAAAACTTTTAAGCATAAGTGATATAGATTAGAACTATAGCTATTATTAACCATTTGCATCACCCTAAAGATATAATTTATACTATAGTCTATAGAAAAAGAGAACTCAACTATATATCTGCATATTACATGGCGTTTCCTTATTGACCCCAGAGACCGATGTTGGAGGAAAGGAGACTGATGTAGAATGGTATATTCTTTGAAGATAAAATGCTGTCAAAAGTGTCTATCAGTGGTTTATTCCCCTCCTCATCGAGAGAGGGACGAGCGGACATTTTTTATGGTGGAGTAAGGCAAACGAATATCAAATGCATGCGTGGTGATCATATCAAGTGATTGCCGACAAATTGATCAGATTTCCTAAGCAAAGGGTGACAAAACTGTAATGAAAATTATGCTAAATAGAGACTGAGCTTTGTCACGTTTTACATCTCGACAGATTTGAAAAACGCTGAGTAAAAGGGGTTTGGCCAATTTTTATCATAGATGTGTTCCAAAAATTGGGGTTCGTGCTTAAAGGGAATCTGTCAGCAGGTTTTTGCTATTTAATCTGAGAGCAACATGATTTCGGGCAAGAGAGTCCGATTCTAGCGATGTGCCACTATTTAGGCTGTGTGCTGTAGCTTCAATTCAATCTGTTTTTTTATCAGCAGATTATTATCAATAGAGGACTAGATGTCATGTGCAAACCAGTCCAGCTAATTTGTGTAACCCCACCCCCAGCACTGATTGGCAGCTTGGTGACAGTGTACACAGAAAGCTGCCAATCAGTGGTGTGGGCGGGGTTATACAGAGCTCAGCATTCTGACCAATGCATATCTACATGGATTCCATCAAAATTTCACCAAGCAGCCCAGTAAGTGATACATTGCTGGAATCAGACTCTCTGTCTCTACATCATTTTGCTCTCAGACTCCATAGCAAACACCTGCTGACAGATTCCCTTTAAATGCCAAAAAGAGAAAAGTGTGCAATCCACCTAGTGAGTGCATATGGTAAGGTTTTAATACTAGCGCTTAGCACCATCCCGGATAGGGTCACCGTGACGTGGTGGGATGGCTTTTACATGCACCTTTTAACATTTTTCAATCAAGTGGGCATCCTACGACACAATATATGACCCCAACATGCTACATCTCCTCCAAATGATTCAACGAAGCCTAATGAAAAAAAAGTAAAAACTAAAAAAAAGACCTAAAACAGCAACAAAACAGAATTAAACCTTAATTACCACTATAATATTCTAGTAATCAGAATAAATATCCACGTGACAACCTCAATGTAAAAGGGTGAAACTTTGCCGCTGAACGCTCCCATATGTTAATCAGGTTGCTAATTAATTTACTATGGGATAAGTGGGGAAGAGATATTGATAATTTCACATTTAACCCTTGTGAGACCTCTCTGACATCGACATGTTTCATTGGTTTGAGTAATTGTTAGCTTTGCAGAAAGAAAAAAAAAAGTTGGGGGGAGTGTGGGGGGGGGGGGCAAAAAAAAAGAATAAACAAGAATCCTAATGGTGTACATAACAACCTTTCATAAAACCAATAAAGAAGTAAATCGGATCTGGCAAAGGAAAGAGACAGATCTTTGCAGAAGGTTGGACAAATTTATGCAAATCTTTTCCAAACAATCACAAACAAACATTTATTTAGATTTTTTTTTTTTTTCAAACCCAGCGCTCATTTGAATGAAGGAGGAAGGGTGGGGGGGGGGGATAGAAGCGAGAAAGAGAGAAAGCAAGAGATGGAGAGGGACAGCTTAGAGGCTGCATAAATATTCAAGAGGAAGATTATAGGATTCGTGTTAGCTGGTCTTAGATTTCTCCAAAGTCCACACAGAATAGAGCCGAACAAAACTAACGAGAGGTAGAGCAGATGTCAAACAATGCCGGAGTCCCGTTCGCCCCCCTCTCTTGGATGTGCTTAAGCTTTTCTGTGGCGTGCACACAATATGGTCAGGTCATTGAAGAGCTCCCCTACACACTGCGTATTGTGGCTGCAGACCTATAAGCTGGACCGCTGTCAGCCGTCCAAAAGTTCCCCATGAAAAGGCATTATGCAAATTCCACTTCTAGTCCCCCTTCTATAGTGGAGGGGCGGTGGAAGGCCCCTCCAGTCTGCTGCTTTGGAAGTCCCTGCCTTGATTTCTGTATGGTTGTAGTTTGCCTTAGGGCCATGCTGCTTGTTTTGACAGCGCATCCCCCTAGATAGTTGGGATTAGTGGAGCTTGTTTAGATAAACTTGAAATCAAGGCCTACTCTAGGTAGACAGCTAGATGTAGCTGCTGAGTTTCCAGCTGCCTGCCTCTTTCATCCCAAAAGGATGGCGGATGCGCAGGAGCCATCGATGCCACGGGCTATGTCACATACATAAGTAAGAAATTAAAGGCCGCTAAAGAGAAAGCTTGGAAGTTGTAATGCTAAAATAAGGAATCTGTTTCGCGCAGTTTACACAAGTTAATATATAAAGGGCTCCGTGATGATGACCCTTCGTGTCCCGCGCCGTCAAGAAGCAGAATCTTACAGTGAATCGAGGAGTTAATTCCTCGACAACAAACGCTTGAGTCGGGGCAGATTTCGCCGGCGCACATTTTACGGTACGCTACAATATTTATCGATGCTGATCACGGTGCGCTTGTATAGAAAAAAAGAAATTGAAGATTTTTGGAGGGGCCATCAAAATATATTGATTTGATAATATTCTCACACTGGCGCGTGCTTCTGTCTGGGTAGCGTCAGTAGAAAACGGAGTTTCTATAACTCTACTGCGGATGAAAAGTTGCAGGCGATCAACAACTTTCACCGATTCCTAAAAATAAAGGATCGAAAAATCTGGGCAACAAATTAATGCAAACGATGCAATGCGGGTGTCACTTATAGGAACTGGAATTCGTGCACATGGTCATATTATACAACATGGAAGAAGAATTTTCCTAATGATAAGCACATCTGTGATATAAAATGTAATAGACAAACTTTATTGAGGCAAGAAACGTACTTAAAGAGAACCAGTCGCCAGTTTTTTCCGATATGACCTACGGCCACCATCTTTCAGCCTCATGTGATAGCATCCTATATTGCTCTATATATATATATGACTCCAGTTTGCCCTGCAAGGCATAAAAAAGAGCTTTTATTATACTCGCCCACGGGGCGGTCCGGTCCGATGGGGGTCGCTGGTCTTGTTCCGGTGCCTCCTCTCTTCTTGCAATGCCGTCCTCCTTCTGCGCTTTGTCTGGATGACGCGTCCTACATCATCCACACATTGTTCTCCTTCGCGCTTCTGCACAGGCGCATGACTTGCTACCCTGCCGAAGGCAGAGCAAAGTAATGCAGTGCGCATGCGCCGGGAAAGAACAAAAGAGCGCTGACGCATGCGCACTGCAATACTCCCACTAACAAGCTGCCACAAGTCTAATAGCATCTCTTGTAGAAAACGAGAGAGCACTCAGCCGAGTGAGTGCTCCCTGTTATTCCTCTCAGAAGTGTACGATTAAACCAAAAACTGACTGTTACCACTCCTCTTGACCGTCAGTATGGATTGGAGAGTGTCATTCATACTGTGCAAGACATGCTCTGTTGGCAAAGTAAATTGTAACACTGGTATGGAAGGCTTGTTATTGCTTAAGGAATTCTTTAGGTCCTCAAAGATCCTCTTAAAAATAATATGCGTCCTATATAATCTATCTATATAATTGTCTTATCCCATCTGTCTATCTGTCTTTCTGTCTGTCCAGGAAATCCCGGGTCGCTGATTGGTCCGGCCGCGGCCAATCAGCGACGCGGCATTTCAGAAAAACATGGCGGCCATTAGCGGCTCATGTGCGGCACGGAGGTCAGCGGCGATGCAGCCGGGAGATGCAGCCGGCTGCTCGCAGCATAAGTCCCCCCGACCGCAGGCGCCGCTGACCTACATGCGGCTATCGTCAGAAGATCAGCAGCTACGGCCGCTTATCTCTCGAGGACAAGTGTGACGCCCCTCCCCTCCTCTCCCCTCTCCTCTCGTCCCTCCCCCCGCTCGATCAGGACCCCAGCACCCGGCGTCATACTTACCCCTCCCCGTGCCTGCGCAGCAGCTCCTGTGTCTTCCGCTGATGCTCTGTGACGTCTCCGGTCAGAGGGCGCGGTGACGTCTATACACCGCGCTCTCTCCTGACCGATCACAGCGCACAGCAGGAAGATGCCGGCTACGCTGGAGTCCAGAGAAGCAGTGAGGTGAGTATTGGATTTTTTTTTTTTGTATGGGGCCATAGGGGACCTGCATGGGGCACTATGGGGGGATTTGACATCCTGCATGGGGTATTATATAGGGGGGATGTGACAGCCTGCATGGGGCACTATGGAGAGATGTGACATCCTGCATGGGGTGTTATATAGGGGGAACGTGACATCCTGCATGGGGCACTATAGTGGGATGTGACATCCTGCATGGAGTATTATATAGGGGGGATGTGACTTCCTGCATGGGGCATTATATACGGGGGATGTGACATCCTGCATGGGGTATTATATGCATGGGGTATTATATACGGGGGATGTGACATCCTGCATGGGGTATTATATAGGGGGGATGTGACAGCCTGCATGGGGCACTATGGAGAGATGTGACAGCCTGCATGGGGCACTATGGAGAGATGTGACATCCTGCATAGGGTATTATATAGGGGGATGTGACATCCTGCATGGGGCACTATAGGGGGATGTGACATCCTGCATGGGGTATTATATAGGGGGGATGTGACTTCCTGCATGGGGCATTATATAGTGGGGATGTGACATCCTGCATGGGGTATTATATACGGGGGATGTGACATCCTGCATGGGTTATTATATAGGGGGGATGTGACAGCCTGCATGGGGCACTATGGAGAGATGTGACATCCTGCATGGGGTATTATATAGGGGGGATGTGACATCCTGCATTGGGCACTATAGGGGGATGTGACATCCTGCATGGGGTATTATATACGGGGGATGTGACTTCCTGCATGGGGCATTATATAGGGGGGATGTGACATCCTGCATGGGGTATTATATACGGGGGATGTGACATCCTGCATGGGGTATTATATACGGGGGATGTGACATCCTGCATGGGGTAATATATAGGGGGGATGTGACTTCCTGCATGGGGCATTATAAGGGAGGGGGGGGATGTGACATCCTGCATGGGGCATTATAAAGGAGGGTCGGGAGACATATGCTAGAATACCCGATGCGTTAGAATCGGGCCACCATCTAGTATTATATATAAGCATAAGAGATGATTATTAAAAAAATAAATACATTCCTGCCTTTAAATAGAAGAAAACATTAAAAACTGCATGATTCTCCGGGGCTAGCAGTGAGAGTGGGAGGTCATATAATCGCAAGTATATGAAAAGCATACTTGCGGCCACATTCCAACCAGACGTGCCAGTCACGCTCAATACAAGTCAATTAAGAGAGGGCGCACACGTCTAGTTGACATGTGACCGCCAGCTGAAATCTATCAGTAATTAGAAAGCAATCCTGCCACTTAGTGACAAATAATCTCAGCTGGTTCAACTGATGGTCTACAAAAAGGCATCTTATTACTAAAGTGCCACACAAAAACATCTCATGATGGGTAAAACCAGTGAGCTGTCTCAAGACCTTTGCAACCTTATTACAGAAAAACATATTGATGGCATTGGTTACAGAAGAATTTCTAAACTACTGCAGGTTACAGTGAACACTGTTGGGGCCATAATCCGGAAGTGCAAAGACCATCATTTCACCATAAACTGTCCACGTTAAGGTGCTCCCCGCAAGATTTCAGATACAGGAGTGAAAAGAATTATCAGAAGAGATGTCCAAGAGCCAAGGACCACACGTGGAGAGCTACAGAAAGACCTGGAATTAGCAGGTATAATTATTTCAAAGAAAACAGTAAGTAATGCACTCAACCTCCATGGCCTGTATGCACGCTCACCACACAACCTCCATGGCCTGTATGCACGCTCAGCACGCAAGACTCCAATGGTGAACGTAAAGCATGTTCAAGCGAGTTTAACGTTTGTTCACAACATTTAGACAAGCGAAATACTGGGAAAATACAGTCTGTTCACATCAGACCAACATTGGACTTTTTGGATGCCATAAAACGCACCATGTTTGGAGGCCCAAAGGCACTGCATATCACCCCAAAAACACCATACCAACAGTGAAGGACGTGGGAACATCATGGTGTGGGGTCGTATTTCAGCATATGACAGTGTCAAACTTCATATGATTTAAGGAAGGATGAATGGACAGCTGGCCCAATGCAGAGCCAGTGTCAGTCAGGGTCGTGGCCGCGGTTACAGCCTCCGCTCTGTATACTCAGAGCAGTGACCGAACCTACACCGGTGCCGCCCCGTGACTGAAACCTGAACACTACTGGGGGAAGGGGTGGGGGGATAGAGTTTATTTTCTCCCGGCAGCGTTAAACTAAGTGCCAGCACTGGACAGGTTAATAGCACTATTAACCTGCAGATTAACACCATATCTGCAGGTTAATAGTGTTTTTTCTGGTGACAAGTTGTTATGATTACATTGATACCAAATTTATAATTTTTTTTTTTTTTAAAAATTGATGTTTAGCTACTTTTGCACAGGAAAGTAACTTTTTCTGTTTTTTTTCTTTGCATCATTCAGAGAGTTATAATTTTTTCATTTTTCTGAGTACAGAGCTATATGAGCTCTAGAATGTGAGCCCTCGCGGGCTGGATCCTCTCTCCTCCTGTACCAGTCAGCGACTCCTATTGTCTAAGATTATTGTACTTGTTTTTATTATGTATACCCCTTTTCACATGGAAAGCGCCATGGAATAAATGGCGCAATAATAATAATAATAATAATAATAATATAAGGGCTTGATTTATTGTTTAATGAGCTATGTTTTATATTGCCACCATTTTAGGGTTCATACATCTTTTTGATATTTTTTTTATTTAATTTTATGTGAGGTGGAAAGAACAGAAAAGGAAATTCTGGTGTAGTTATTTTTTTTTTTTTGCGCCGTTCACCACGTGGGATAAATTATGATATATTTATATTGTACACGCAGTCATTTGATAGCATTGATAATACTCTCCCATCACTTATGCAGCGCAGGGCATTATCGAGCCTCTGGCACAGTCTATTAGGGTCCTTTAAAACAGACTGACCGGCGGCATAAGGCCTCCCAAGTCCGATCCGATGGGTCCGATGTACCGGAGACAGTCTACGGGGCCATTCCATGTCCGTGATTATTCACGGACCGACCCATCCACGGAAAATTGCAGAGACATGTCTGATTTTGATCTGCAATGCTAGTCTATTGGTCCATGAAAAAAAAAATCGGACTACACTTGGATGACATCTGGGTAAAGTCCGATTTTCACGGACTGTCACAAAGGAGAAGGTGGGGAAACTTTTTCATTTGGAAGTGCGAGGAATCCTGTTTGCACACGACAATGAACCGCTATGCAATGATCTTTTGTGCATAAAAAGTCATTCCACCCAATGAACAAGGGTTTAGATCAATCATCGAGTGATCGGCAACCTGTTTACACGGCAAGATAATTGCGAAACAAGCGTTTTTAATAAAGCTCGTTCATGATTATCTTGCAGTATAAATGCCCCTTTTATGGGAGACCTGGAAGCAATAGCAATACTCTCTACATGCAGTGGCTGCTATTAACTGCGGCATGTACAGAGTTAATTGTGGACTGAAAAAATGTTCAGCAAAAGTCTGAAATGTAGTTGCCAAGACCAGAGACCTCTGCTGATAGTCGAAGATCGGGACACATTTGTAAATAGAACATTATTACATTGCATGTATTTAAATTAAAAATGGAAGCAATAAACCAGGAAGCAAGGAAACTGTAAGGAGACTGCAGGGCTCTGGACTGCTCAAGAGACAATTTGAGGATACCCCCTTAAAGGGAATCTGTCAGTAGGTTTTTGCCATTTATTCTGAGAGCAGAACAACATAGGGGCCGATATCCTGATTCCAGCGATGTGTCACTTACTGGGCTGCTTGTTGAAGTTTTGATAAAATCCCTGTTTTCTCTGCTGCAGATCTAGCAGTTCTTTGAATACTGAGCTGTGTATAACCCCGCCCACACCACTGATTGGCAGCTTTCTGTGTACACTGTGCATAGGCAGAAAGCTGCTAATCAGTGGTGGGGGCGAGGTTATATAGAGATCATTAATATGGAGGACTACCTGGCAGCAGGATTACTAGTCCTCTAGTGATAATGTCCTGCTGATAAAATGTCCTGATAATGTCCTGCTGATAAAATGTCCTGCTGATAAAATGTCCTGATAATGTCCTGCTGAAAAAATGTCCTGGTAATGTCCTGCTGATAAAACTGTGATTTTATTAAAACTGCAGCAAACAGCCCAGTAAGTGATAAATCATTGGAATCAGGGTCTCTATCTCTACATTGAGCTGCTCTCACATTAGGTGGCAAAAACCTGATTACAGACTCCTTTAAAATGTTCCCAAAGCACATGCCAAACATGCCCATGTGACCCAGGAACCCAGAACGTGTTAAAGGGTTTGTCCACCTTTGGAGATTTATTTTTTAGCTTACTGAATTGTATGTATTTGGAGCTAAAAATTGTTTTTGAGGTTTCATTAAAAGTTTTGCGCTCTTTGGCTTTTACAGGCTCTTTGAGCCCCTGCATATTCATCTTGGATGTGATCTATGGTGATAAATCAGCTGAGTGAAGCTCAGAAAATGGGGGAAAAAAATTGCAACAGGTGTTAGTCTCATCCAATATTCACGTAAAACTTTCCAATAGATTTCAATGGGTGTGAAAAAAAATGTCATATGAGCACCATCCCATTTTTAATGGATCCAATGCAAAGATTACACAGGAAATTCTATTAGGTCTTTTATTCTTTTTTACTGGTGGATGAAAAAATGACGTCATATGGATGTAAAAAGCAGCCATACAGAAGACACACCGACAATCATAGAGATGAAAAAGTGTCATTTTGTTTCTGTACAAAAACGGAAAAAATAAGCTTGTGCGAACTTAACCCGAATATAAACAATGCTTCTATTCACGGATCTCAAGCAGAGACCTAAAAACTACACAAAGGTCCCTTATTCATCATTTGTGGGGATTTTTAAGTGACTTTTTTGTTTTTTGTCTTGTGGTGCTTGAGTTGATACTGGTTTTTGTGCCGAATTCATCCAAATGGCACCCGTGGATTGATGACTTTTGCATACAAAGATGCGTTATTATCTTGTCTTTTGCCTTTGTTGCATCTTTCAAAGCAAAAAGTTGCATGATCCTTTAAAATGTCACAAGTTAGTCTTCAACTGTGCAAAAGCCGGATTTTGCACTTTACTAGGGTACAGGAGCGCTACTGTGCAAAAAATTTTAAACATTTCAAAAACTTGCACATGATGATGAATTAGGCTAAAACATCTAGATAAGGAAATCCATGTCCGCATGGTTGAGCAAAAAAATAAAAATAAAAAACAGATAAACTTAACGGAAAAATGTGCAAATAAAAAAAGTCACTATTAGAACCATTTTTACTTCAAGGGGAAAAGATTATGATGAATCTGGACCAAAGTGTATTAAGTGTATTGTACTGTATGTTTGCTGAACTTTTATTAAATGATTATTTCCACTTTCTTCCTAGATGGATATTGTCAAAAAAACTTATTAAAAACTTGCATCTGTTCTTGAGATATTAACATTTTTGTTTTCATCTCGTCGTCTAGGAGACCGACCACTGCTGCTGTATAGTTTGCAAGCACTGCTCTAAAACTGACTATTATTAGGAGGTAACATGAAGCCAGGATCAATGGAGCGTACGAACAGTGAATATAAGCTCAACAAAAAACAGCTTGTAGGCACTGCGCATGTTTTGCCGTCTAGCAGTGGTGGTCTGTCTCCAAGGCAACGAGAGGTAAACAAAAGAAAAGAAAAAAGGGTTAATATCTCAAGAACGGCTTAAGATTTTCATAAGCAGTAAAATTTCTTGTATTTACAAGCTCTATCTGACAATACCCCTTTATGGGAGGAGGGGTATAAGCCTTTAAAGGGGTATTCCCAACACCAAGATCCTATCCTAATATGTAGTAGGTGTGATAATAAAAATATTAGCAAATACCTCCAATTAGAAATGTAGTATAGTTCTTCTGATTCGCTTAGATATCCATGATTATGACCATTAGCAACCAACGGTCACTATACACTGTGTGCAGAATTATTAGGCAAGTTGTATTTTAGAGGATTATTTTTATTATTGATCAACAACTATGTTCTCAATCAACCCAAAAGACTCAAATATCCAAGCTTAATATTTTTGGAAGTTAGAGTGGTTTTTTTTTAGATTTGGCTATCTTAGGAGGATATCTGTTTGTGCAGGTAACTATTACTGAGCAGAATTATTAGGCAACTTAATAAAAACCAAAGATAATCTCATCTCACTTGTTCATTTTCACCAGGTAAACCAATATCCGTCCACAAAATTTAGAAATAAACATTTCGGACGAGCAAAAACAAAAAACAAAAAAATGAGTGATGAATATAGCCACCTTTCTTTATGATGACACTCAACAGCCTCCATCCATAGATTCTGTCAGTTGCTTGATCTGTTTTCGATCATCATTGCGTGCAGCAGCCACCACAGCCTCCCAGACACTGTTCCGAGAGGTGTACTGTTTTCCCTCCCTGTAGATCTCACATTTTATGATGGACCACAGGTTCTCTATGGGGTACAGATCTGGTGAAAAAGGGGGCCATGTCATTATTTTTTCTTCTTTTAGACCTTTACTGGCCAGCCACGCTGTGGAGTAGTTGGACGCATGTGATGGAGCATTGTCCTGCATGAAAATCATGTTTTTCTTGAACGATACCGACTTCTTCCTTTACCACTGCTTGAAGAAGTTGTCTTCCAGAAACTGGCAGTAGGTCTGGGAGTTGAGCTTCACTCCATCCTCAACCCGAAAAGGTCCCACAAGTTCATCTTTGATGATTCCAGCCCATACCAGTACCCACCTCCACCTTGCTGGCGTCTGAGTCGGAGTGGAGCTCTCTGCCCTTTACTGATCCAGCCTCTGGCCCATCCATCTGGCCCATCAAGAGTCACTCTCATTTCATCAGTCCATAAAACCTTTGAAAAATCAGTCTTAAGATATTTCTTGGCCCATTCTTGACGTTTTATCTTATGTTTCTTGTTCATAGGTGGTCGTTTTCAGCCTTCCTTACCTTGGCCATGTCCCTGAGTATCGCACACCTTGTGCTTTTTGATACTCCAGTAACGTTGCAGCTCTGAAATATGGCAAAACTGGTGGTGAATGGCATCTTGGCAGCTTCACGCTTGATTTTCCTCAATTCATGGGCAGTTATTTTGTGCCTTTTTTGGCCACCACACTTCTTGGACCCTGTTGGCTATTTGCCATGAAACGCTTGATTGTTCAGTGATCACGCTTCAAAAGTTTGGAAATTTCAAGACTGCTGCATCCCTCTGCAAGACATCTCACAATTTTGGACTTTTCAGAGCCCGTCAAATCTCTCTTCTGACCCATTTTGCCAAAGGAAAGGAAGTTGCCTAATAATTAAGCACACCTTATAAAGGGTGTTGATGTCATTAGTCAACACCCCTCCTCATTACAGAGATGCACATCACCAGATTTACTTCATTGGTAGTTGGCTCTCAAGACTATGCAGCTTGGAGTAGGACAACATGTATAAAAAGTATCATGTGATCAAAATACGCATTTGCCTAATAATTCTGCACGCGGTGTATGAGTGGTCATAACAATGGATACCTAAGCTACTGCAATGCCCTGCACATGGGGTGAGTGACACAGCGAATCAGAAGAACTATACTACATTTCTAACTGGAGGTATTTCTTAATATTATTATTATTACACCTACTATATATTGGGATAGGATCTTGGAGATGGGAATACCCCTTTAAATAAGCTTTATTTATGCAAAATCAGTAAAATAAAAAGAGGAAAGGCAAAAGGAGTCAGAAATTAGGAGTGACACAATATCTTCAGGCCACATTATATAGTGCTTATAGCTTTTACACCAGAATTTCCTAAACTGATGCAAGTACTGTACCATTAAGAAATAAAAAACTAAACTAAATTCCTATTTAACCAGTGGCTGTGTAAAAAGACCACCGTATAACAGATCTAACTCTCATTATCTTTGTGATTTACCACAGGCGAGTCTAAATGTGTTTCCATACTAAATTAATGTAAAGGTGCCAATACCAGTGTCACAGCAAGCTTTAAGTTTTTCTATTTTTCCCTCCCATTGTTTTTTGTTGTAAATTATTGTTTATCATTTTCTCTTTTGTATTTAATACGAGTCTCTATACAAAAAAGCTGTTTCACTTGATTCATTCTTTTCAGGAGATATTCCACATTATGTACTTACACTTCATGGGGCCAATAACAATGAGCAGGACTGTAGGACCTTGCAATATGATTCTGCTTCTCACTATATTAACGGTGATACCAAACATGTCCGGTTTTTTATTATTTTAGTGTTAGAAAAAAATCTGCAGTCTGTAAAAAAAAAAATTGGGGGATTGTGTCGCCATATTGCAAAACCCGTAACCATTTTATTTTTTGGTCGATGGAGCAGTGAGTGCTTATTTTTTTGCGGGACGAGAGGAGGATGTTTTTATTGATACCATTTTGGGATAGCTGTGATGTTTTGATCACATGTTACAGCATTTTTTGTGGAATTGCAGTGACCAAAAAAAGTAATTTTATTTCTTTCTATTACGGTGTTTACCGATCAAGTTAATTATTTATATATTTTGATTGATCGGACTTTTCTGAAGGCGACCATACCAAATATGTGTATTTAATATCTGTATTTTTAATGGTGGGAAATGGGGGTGATTTGAAATTTAGTTTTTCATATTTAAAACTTTTTTTTTCTTTTCACTGTTCTTGTTAGCCCCTCAGGGGAATTGAAGCTGCGATTGTCTGATTGCTTGTGCTATACACTGCGATGTCAAAGCATCGCAGCATATAGCAAAAAGCACGATCTCCTTTGAAGCCCGGTCACCAGCAGGATTTAAAAGGAGCTCCATAATGATAAGCACAGGGGTCTTTAGCAGGCCCCTGGCTGTCATAACAACCATCGGCGATCTGCGATCACGTCACGGACGAACTGATAGGCGCATGAAATGACGCGCCCCTCGCGCATGTTAAATGACACTGCCAGAGTTTGACAGCGGCATTTAACAGGTTAACAATAACAAGCAGAGCTAAGCTCCACCGGCGATTGTTAGATGCAGGTCCTGACTGTAACCCACAGCCATGATCTGCTGTGTATGAAGAGGTCAAGGGATAACAGCAGGTGGAATTGCGCGATCCCCCCCCACTGCCTCCAATCGTTAAAACAATTGCACAATTGACTGACGAGAGATGGACGAAGTTGTGGCTGTTTCCACTACTAGGCCGGTTATTGGGGAACTCACATTGAGCGTATGGTATATACACCTCGATTCCAGTTCATGGAATATATGATCACGGTACGATTACTGCTAACTCCACAATAACAAAGGAACTACTTGCTGCCACTACCAATCGTTTATAGAGGCCGATTGGACACCTGTTACAGGTAGCGTAAGGCTTCAGGGGTGTAGTTTACAGAGTAAAAGGAACGGAGCTATTCAATTTTGTATATTTATTCCAAAAAGTTAGGCAGTATTTATAAAAATATACAAAGATGCAAAATGGAAACAATAAGCTATTGCAACGCTATTGCCGGCGCCCCTGCATGGTTTCCCTCCCCCCCAACTCCATGCAGAGATGCCGACATACTCACCACCCCAGCCGCGCGATGTGGTCCCCGGCGTGCTCCCTGTCTTCCTGGTGTAGTGCATGCCACATTTCCCAGTGGTGCGCACACTCCCCTGCTCTTAAAGGGGCAGCGCGCACATAGTAAAATGCCCCCAGCCAATGGTTGGGAGGCATTTAGTAACAGAGTACACCTGCAAGATGGCTCCAAGCCAATAGCTGGTAGGCATTTTGTATATAAGGCACCCTTCCCAATAGGGAGGTGGCAAGCAATACAGTGAATCAATAGTAAGTGAGGTGGTCTCCTACTGAGTTGTGAGGTCTCCTGATCCTGGGGTGGCCAATTTCCTGAACCCGTAGTCCCTGGTCCTTGTGTGGCCAGTCCTGAACTCAAAGTCCCTGGGCCTTGCAGTCCTGAACTCGAAATCCCTGGGCCTGGTGCAGTCCGTCCTGAACCCGAAGTCCGCAGTCCTGAATCAGTATCTGAGACCTGTCTCTCTGAACGTGTGCCTATTTGATTACCCCAAATATCTGGACTGCTACAACCAGTCTCCGAATCAGCCCTGTCTGAGACCCTGTGACAGTAACTGTTCTACAGAGGATCCAGAACTTAGTAGTCTGAACGGAGCCTTAGTCCTATCCGTGTCAGCGCACCTGACCCCTGGGGTCAGCAGCTGCAGTACCGGGGACTGCCTAGGAGTGGTACCTGGTCGCTACCTGCAGCTCAAGCCTAGATCCACCATCAGGAGCTCCAGTGAACACCTGGTAGCCGTTTAGCTATGCCCCTCCTAGGTAAGCCCAGCCCTGGGACACAGTGGGTCCACAAAACCAAGTGCGCCACCTGTGTGCTTAACAGGTGTATACGATAACATGGAATAAAAGGGATAACAAAAGCAAAAGTATTAAACCTGTGTCACGGAAATGGCTCAGAGCTTAGGGGAGGGAGGTAATCCTTAGGAAAACGGACAGAACTACAGCAGGCTGTACTTTCCAAGACTGACAAATGACAAACACCCAACCTCTGATTTTTATTAGATCAAGGTTAAACCCACTTACCTCCCCTTGGTGAGCTCATATGGGGCTAGTCGTGGGATGTGCTAGATCTTTTAGAAGTATAGGAGATCCCCAATTTTCAGGATATCTTCGCCCCTGGAGGTCCCAGGCGGAAAATATGGTTGTCATGTT
This sequence comes from Phyllobates terribilis, assembly GCF_046119375.1. Taxonomy (NCBI): domain Eukaryota; kingdom Metazoa; phylum Chordata; class Amphibia; order Anura; family Dendrobatidae; genus Phyllobates; species Phyllobates terribilis. The sequence goes on from NW_027362767.1 coordinate 224,046,873, forward strand.
TCCTATCAAGATTTTACCTTTCTATAGAGATGAAGCATGACATAGATAGCATCATCCATCTGAACGATATTAAGTTGGAGGCGTTCCGCTGGTGTTACGGTGATGTGAGTGCGCTACGTTTGCTCCTTCTCTACGACGCTGAAAAGATATCTCCCATAAATATTGGATCAATGCAAAGGCCAATATTCATCACTGACCATTGGCTCTAGAAAGTCTGCGAAAATTCTTTTCAACAGAGGAATACCCTGTACTTCTCCTCCTCTGAGTATCCGAGACCTAGGCTTGTTGGCTGGTTCTCATTAGATCCCCTGGGGTAATTACCTATTCATGGCAGGAGGTCCTACTTCAATGGAGGCTTAAGTGTCAGCTTTTTCTCACTTTCCCAGTTATAACTAAACCCATATGTTTAATGTGAGGGTGATATGTCACCTCTCTGAAGATGTCTTTATGGTTTTTACAATTATTCTCTATGACAAGCTGGAACACCCCATGAGCCCATTTTCTACTTGTGCAGTATATGTACAGCGGATGTCGTGAAGGGGTTAAATAGAACATGTCACTCGATTCATGGTGCCCAAACAATGGGGAGCATGAAACAGAGCCTGGTTGCACAATTGCAACCAGGCATATTTTTGCCTGAAACCCATAGAACGTTATAGTTTGAGGAACAAGCAGAGGACCAAAAAGAGAGACGAGACTAGACCGGCGCCACCTCTAGTCGGCTGCTCTCTGCACCATTCTAGTTGATTGACAGGTTTTATCCTTATGTATACACATAGAAGAGACCTGTCAATCAACTAAAAGAGTTTGAGGAAGAAGCCAACTGTGGACCACATCAGACTAGTCTCATATATTTATGGTTCCCAGCTGGATCTTCAAACTATAATGCTCTGACTTAAAAAAATAAATAAATAAATAAATAAATACCTGGCTGCCATCGTGCCATTATTTGGGCAGGATGAATCGCGTGACAGGTTCTTGTTAAATTTTCTTGGCTTTCTGTATTCTATACTATATGTACATGTATATCAATTGCGCCTGTGAGCCTGGAGGGGCCCAACTAAGGGATCACCTGGTTCTAGTTCAGATTAGACATGTTCAGGAATAGACAGGACTGGCACAGGAACACAGGACGGGTGCAATAATGGGGACTTGACAGCGGACTGACTTGTAGGTTGGAAAACACTTAGAGACCCTAACGTTGCTCAGGCACCTTGCAAAAGGTCAAGGTGCCTTAAGTACTAAGTGCCTCCCAGCTACTGTGCGCACTGTCTCTTTAAAGACAGGAGCGCACGCCTTAAGCGTGCTGCCCGGAGACCAGAGTACGCAGGCCCTGGGACATAGGAGGCACGGTGAGACCCGAAACAGAGGAGACACCTGTGCGGCCGCGGCGGTATGTCATCATCCCTGAGGGGGGGAGGGGGAAGCAGCTTGCAGGGAACGTCAGAGTTACAGAAAGTCTCTTCTGTCTCTTTAGTGAAACCCATTGAAGGAAGCTATATATAAGTCATTTGGGGCAACAACCTGGAAACCGCTTCAGAAATGGTGTCACTGTCTTATGATGGAGCTTGGTCCTCAACATTTGCTCTATCTAGAGAACACATTCTGAATATTTCAGATGTTCAACCAATGCCCAAGTGAATCAAACCTTAAGTCCCACATACATGGCTGTCAACAGAACCATGCTTCTTGGGCAAACCGTTTGGCCAACAGCGGTCTCAGCCGATTCTCCCATACACAGGAGCGCTCTCTCGGCCAAAGGGCCAACAGACAAGTCGGCTGATGGATTATCTCTGGGAGAAAAAAGCAAATTGGTAGTCCGAAATCAGACATATCCAATCGACATCTCTCCCAAAGGTCAGTTGGCTGGTGAACTTATATACATTAGAATGTCGACCAAACTCGTCAATATCATTGAGTTCAGCCGACATTAGTCTAACTTGTATGGGGGGGGGGTGATTAAGACAAACACCAGAGATAAATATCTAAATAGGTTTAAAGAAACACAAAACTTAACATTGAAGTCGTCTTTTAAGAATTATTTTGTAATAGCTTTCCCCATTTTTTCACGCAAAGGACCGCCAAACCGAAAGTCTTCATCTTCTTTGATTCTGCCCGGAAGAATCTAAGTGAAAAATCAACAACGCTGCGCAAAGGCATTGTTATTGTGGAGTCGAAGCGAGTCCCGTCTGTTAGGCTTATTCAAGGATGGTCCACAAGATGATGCTAGTGATGCAGGAGAGCGTGCAACTTTTGATTGTTTTCAGTGAAAGCTTAAGATAGCTGTAAAAACTTGTGCTTGGTACGGCCACAGATTCCTGAAGCAGAGTAGAAGTGTAGGATAATGAAGAGCGTCAGTCATCGCTTTCACACTGTTCGGCTTCTTTTTTGCCCTGATGTGACGAGCAGTTTCCATTATATCCACTCACAAACACTGGCAATATAAACTTAACGAGGTAGGACTGTACATATTTAAGGGATAGGAGATATATGGCTGCTCAAAGTCCCACCAATCACAAGACTTACTACTCATTTAAATGGAATGGTGGTCACATAAAAACGCAACCGCTCCAGTGAATGTAGATGTGACTAGCAGGGATGGCCGAGCACAGCGGCTGGCTAGCTTATCAGTCCCACCCGTAGACGATGAATAGTGGAGTTCTTTGCCAGCATGCCCACCACTAAATTCAAACCAGAGAACATACATTTGGATAGGTGATGTTGTTTAGAGTCCATCTCCTTTAATGGTGTTTAAGGGACTCTGTCAGTAGGAGCAATCCTCCTAAGCCGTCTATATAGGCACGCAGGTCATTGAAAGCAAAAGGTGGCTACTTTGAAGAACCTAGAATATAAGACATATTTTCAGTTGTTTCACACTTTTTTGTTAAGTATATAATTCCACATGTATTAATTCATAGTTTTGATGCCTTCAGTGTGAATGTACAATTTTCATCGTCATGAAAATACAGAAAAATCTTTAAATGAGAAGGTGTGTCCAAACTTTTGGTCTGTACTGTAAATGAGCTGTTAAGATCTATGGGCCGGACATAGATCTCCCTGAGAATCTGCCCCTGAGCTTATTTTATATCTAAGGGGGTGTTACCAGTGTGAGACATGTATTGACTGATAGTCTGCTCTCCTGATCTACAGTGGCTTGCAAAAGTATTCACCCCCTTGGCTTTTTACTTATTTTGTTACATTATAATCTGTGTTTAAATATTTTTGTAATCTGATTTGTGTGTGATCCATCAACACTAAACAGTCTAAGTTGGTGAAGCGAAGTGAGAAAAATAAAGGCATAAATACATTTATGGGATTAAATAACTAAAAATTGGCATGTGCATATGTATTCACCCCTTTTGCGATGAAGCAACTAAAAATTTCTGGTGCAAGTAACTACCCTCATAAGTCCCATGTTTAGTGAGAGGACGTCCCCCTGTGTGCAATCTAATGTCACATGTCTGTCAGTATATACACTTTACCTTTTCTGAAAGGCCACAGACGCTGCAACACCATTAACAACAGGCACCACTAACCAACACCATGAAGACCAAGGAGATCTCCAAACTACACCATGAAGACCAAGGAGATCTCCAAACAGCACCATGAAGACCAAGGAGATCTCCAAACAGCACCATGAAGACCAAGGAGATCTCCAAACAACACCATGAAGACCAAGGAGATCTCCAAACAACACCATGAAGACCAAGGAGATCTCCAAACAACACCACGAAGACCAAGGAGATCTCCAAACAACACCATGAAGACCAAGGAGATCTCCAAACAAGTCAGGGACAAAGTTGTTGAGAAGAACAAGTCAGGGTTGGGTTCTAAAAAAATATCCCAATCTCTAATGATCCCCCGGAGCACCATCAAATCCATTACCATCAAATGGAAAGAACATGGTACCACAACAAACCTGGCCAGAGAGGGCGCCACCAAAACTCTCAGCCCGGGTAAGGAGGGCATTAATCAGAGAGGCAGCACAGAGAGCAAAGGTAACCCTGAAGGAGCTGCAGAGTTCCCAAGCAGAGACTGGAGTATCTGTCCATACCACCACAATAAGCCAAACACTCCATAGAGGTGGCCTTTATAGAAGAGTGGGCAGAAAATAAGCCTTTACTTACACACGAAAATTGTAAGGTGTAGCATCGGCATCTCTGCCTCCTGCTAGGCAGAGACGCCGTCCCTCTCACCTTCCTGTTCAGCGCGCGGCGTCCTCCAACGCTCTTTCCCTCGCTGCTGCCGGCGCGCGCTCCTTCCCGGGCACTGCGCTTAGGGCGCGCGCGCTCCCCCTCTCTTAAAGGGGCCACGCGCGTCGTCCTAAGAAGTCCCCGGCCAATTGCCGGAGGACTTCCCATATATTAGGCACCTCCTCCAAAATATAGGTGCCCGAGCAAAGTGGTTTGCACTGTGTCTGATCTGTGCTTCAGCCCTCAGGTCCCACTGCTAGCCTGACTTCTCGTCCTGCCTGCCAGCCTGTTACCTGCCCGTTACCTGCCGAGCCTGCTCACCTGGAGCGCTCACCTGTTACCTGCCTGTTACCTGCCTTGGCTATCTGTCCGCTCACCTGGGAGCATCCGCCTGCCCTGTCTGTTAGACCGCTCACCTGGGAGTGTCCACCAGTTACCTGCCTCGTCTGTCAGACCGCTCACCTGGGAGCGTCCACCAGTTACCTGCCTGTTACCTGCTGTGTCCGTCAGCCCACTCACCTGGGAGCGCCCACCAGTTACCTGTCAGTTACCCGCCTCGTCAGTCTGCCCGCTCACCTGGGAGCACCTGCCTGTTTCCTGCCAGCCTGCCGGGAGATCCTGCCGTCACTTGCTGTGACCACCTTCCTGGTAAACCTAAAGACTGCTACTTGCCCTGCTTTCTCGAACTGTGACCACCTGTCAGCTACCAGAGACTTCCGCCTGCTTGCCGTGTCCATCCGCCATACCGGTCAGTCCCAGCCATCTGACCCGTGGGAGCCACCTGCTCTCTTACAAGGTCGCCCCAGAGTAGCACCTGGTCCCTCAGCCGGGATCCTCCCTGGTCACGTGTCGTTAGCTGCCGTACGACCAGGGTCGGTTCGGGTGGATACTTAGTCACGCCCCTCTGGGTCCCTCCTTGCACCTCGGCACAGAGGTTCCACCACCCGGACCCGTAACATAAGGCTTATTTTGAGTTTCCCAAAAGACATGTGGGAGATTCCCCAAATGTATGGAGGAAGATGCTGCTGTCAGAGGAGACCAAAATTGGCCAAACCAACACAGCTCATCAACCCAAGAACACCATCCCCACAGTGAAACATGGTGGTGTCAGCATCATGCTGTGGGGATGTTTTTCAGCAGCAGGGACATTGAATTCATTCAAGTCGAGGGCAAGATGGATTGTGCAAAATACAGGGATATTCAGGAGCAAAACTTGTTTCAGTCGGTCAGTGATTTGAGACTGGGACGGAGGTTCACCTTCCAACAAGACAAGGACCCAAAGCATACGGATAAAGCAACACTCGAGTGGTTTATGGCTTAAGGGGAAACGTGTAAATGTTTTGGAGTGGCCTAGTCAAAGCCCAGACCTTAATCTAATGGAGAATCTGTGGTCAGACTTGAAGATTGTCATTTAGAAGAGGAAACCATCTAACTTGAAGTAGCTGGAGCAGTTATGCCTTGAGGAATGGGCAAATTTTTCAGTGGCAAGACGAAGAAAGCTCATAGAGACTTATCCAAAGCGACTTGCAGCTGTAATTGCCACAAAAGGAGGTTCTACAAAGTACTGACTTTAGGGGGGTGAATAATTATGCACACTGAAGTTTTCAGTTATTTTGCCCTATTTGTTGTTTCCTTCACAATAAAAAGAAAACCAAATGTTAACAGATGTAGGCATGTTCTTTACATGAACTGAGGCAAACCCTCAAAAAATCCAGTGAAATTCCAGGTTGTGAGGCAGAAAAACATAAGGGGGTGAATACTTTGGCAAGCCACTGTAGGTCCTGCCCAAAGATCTTAACAGCTCATTTACATATTAAGGAAAACGTGGATTTCTCTGGAATAAGACATCGGATCGCAGATATCAAGGTATCATTTTATTCACCTTTCTATGCCCTACATGCCCTTATAGACGGCTTAGGATGGTTGATCCTACTGACAGATTCCCTTTAACAGAAAGATTTACGGCAACACCGATGATAAAGAAGATAAAAGGCTAGTGCTACTGACTTTCCAGAGGAATCGCTCATAAAATACTTTTTGTCTTCTGTGGCATACAAGTATTTTCCCTGACTTTTCCTGAACATACGAAGTAAAAGTATAAGCAGTAAAGAACAGAATGGAACACCTCTTTCCACATCTATCTTTACGGACACAGGATTGAACATTCTTGAGGGTTCACCAATATGCGGATCCATGGAAGTTCGGGTTCTGGTACCCGACCCGTACTTTATTCCTAAATTCGGTTTGGGTACCAGAACCCCACTGAAAACAGTGAGGACCCAGATTTTTTGGGCAAAAAAATTCTCTCTCTTCTGTAGCAGACTTCCCCCGGATCTCCGAACATTGCTACGGACTTCCGGGAAAGTAAGAGTTTGGCGTTTAGCATCGCACAGTAACTGTCCAGTGCGAATGCCGAATTTCTAAGTTCGGGTTTGCCCATCTCTATTCATCAATGCTCATTGTTTTTTTAACCTATGAAATTGTTATAGTTCCAGCACGAGCCCTTTATAATTAGTACTGACAAAAGAGTTTATATTTGGGAAGATTAATTTTTTTTAATGAGAAAGGAGCATTGAATTAAGCATGGTCTCCATATCTCCGCAGTAAACCCCTAGACCCTTTAGATATTGTCGCCTTGGATTTGTAAGCTCCCATACTGGGGACAAAGCTCTACCTCCCTCCAACATTGGATCCATAAAGAAGTCCTATGGATGTGGGAAAAATGACGAGAGGTGGACTACAGTGAAGAAATGTACCTCGACACGCTTTAGGTCAGAAATTGCACTTCAGTAGGTGCCGTTAAAAATCAGATGTGGCATTTTCCAAGGTGTTATAGAAGTTGGATCTTAAAGAAATGCTATTTCTTCTTACACTGATGAGCAAAAGGATAACAATGTTCTGAACTCCTGACTTTCAGGCTTCATATCTCACCATCCACTACTGCTTCTAACATCAGACGAGCTGCATTTAGAAGAGACGACAATTGGTAAATGAGTGTTTATTGGCCTGTATAAACATGTGGCTATCACGCGACAAATGAGCAAAACTTAATTCGTCAGGTTATTGGATCGTTTATGCCAGAATAGAAAACATTGTATTAGACAGCACATAATCCAGGAATATTCTGTCGATAACATGATGCTGTATGAGGACGGGACAATCATACTAATCATTCTGTTCCCATCAGTATTCGTTGGCCTGTGTAAACAGGTCAGTAAACGAGCGCAGGTCCACTTATTCTATTTTACTCACTTATATAGCGCCATTAATTCCACAGCGCTTTACAGACATTATCTTGTGTATAGTTGATCAATGCTCCTAAATAGGCTGAAATCAGAACAGGATGGATGGAGCAAGAAAGAAAGAGAATGGAGAGAACAGAATGGATGGGGGAAAGAAAAAAAGAAAAAGAATGGAGAGAACAGGATGAATGGGGAAAGAAAAAGAAAGAAAGAAAGAAAAAGAATGGAGACAACAGGATGGATGGGGAAAGAAAAAGAAAGAAAGAAAGAAAATGGAGAGAACAGGATGGATGGGGAAAGAAAAAGAAAGAAAGAAAAAGAATGGAGAGAACAGGATGGATGGGGAAAGAAAAAGAATGGAGAGAACAGGATGGATGGGGAAAGAAAAAGAAAGAAAGGAAAACAATGGAGAGAACAGAATGGATGGGGAAAGAAAAAGAAAGAAAGGAAAACAATGGAGAGAACAGGATGGATGGGGAAAGAAAAAGAAAGAAAGAAAATGGAGAGAACAGGATGGATGGGGAAAGAAAAAGAAAGAAAGGAAAAGAATGGAGAGAACAGGATGGATGGGGAAAGAAAAAGAAAGAAAGGAAAAGAATGGAGAACAGGAAAGAAAGAAAGAAAGAAAGAAAGAAAGAAAGAAAGAAAGAAAGAAAGAAAAAGAAAATGGAGAGAACAGGATGGATGGGGAATGAAAAAGAAAGAAAGAAAAAAAGAAAAAAAGAATGGAGAGAACAGGATGGATGGGGAAAGAAAAAGAAAGAAAGAAAGAAAGAAAATGGAGAGAACAGGATGGATGGGGAAAGAAAAAGAAAGAAAGGAAAAGAATGGAGAGAACAGGATGGATGGGGAAAGAAAGAAAGAAAGAAAGAAAGAAAGAAAAAGAAAATGGAGAGAACAGGATGGATGGGGAATGAAAAAGAAAGAAAGAAAAAAAGAAAGAAAAAGAATGGAGAGAACAGGATGGATGGGGAAAGAAAAAGAAAGAAAAAGAAAATGGAGAGAACAGGATGGATGGGGAAAGAAAAAGAAAGAAAGGAAAAGAATGGAGAGAACAGGATGGATGGGGAAAGAAAAAGAAAGAAAGGAAAAGAATGGAGAGAACAGGAAAGAAAGAAAGAAAGAAAGAAAGAAAGAAAGAAAGAAAGAAAGAAAGAAAGAAAGAAAGAAAGAAAGAAAGAAAGAAAGAAAGAAAGAAAGAAAGAAAAAGAATGGAGAGAACAGGATGGATGGGGAAAGAAAAAGAAAGAAAGAAAGAAAGAAAATGGAGAGAACAGGATGGATGGGGAAAGAAAAAGAAAGAAAGAGAAGGGAGAGAACAGGATGGATGGGGAAAGAAAAAGAAAGAAAGAGAATGGAGAACAGGATGGATGGGGAAAGAAAAAGAAAGAAAGAGAATGGAGAAAACAGGATGGATGGGGAAAAAGAAAAAAGGAAAGAACGAAAAAAACAAAGAAAAAGAATGGAGAGAACAGGATGAATGGGGAATGAAAAAGAAAGAAAGAAAGAAAAAAAGAAAGAAAAAGAATGGAGAGAACAGGATGGATGGGGAAAGAAAAAGAAAGAAAGAAAGAAAATGGAGAGAACAGGATGGATGGGGAAAGAAAAAGAAAGAAAGGAAAAGAATGGAGAGAACAGGATGGATGGGGAAAGAAAAAGAAAGAAAGGAAAAGAATGGAGAGAACAGGAAGGATGGGGAAAGAAAAAGAAAGAAAGGAAAAGAGAATGGAGAGAACAGGATGGATGGGGAAAGAAAAAGAAAAAGAGAATGGAGAGAAGAGGATGGATGGGGAAAGAAAAAGAAAGAAAGAATGGAGAGAACAGGATGGATGGGGAAAAAGAAAAAAAGGAAAGAACGAAAGAAAAAAGAAAAAGAATGGAGAGAACAGGATGAATGGGGAAAGAAAAAGAAAGAAAGGAAAAGAATGGAGAGAACAGGATGGATGGGGAAAGAAAAAGAAAGAAAGGAAAAGAATGGAGAGAACAGGATGGATGGGGAAAGAAAAAGAAAGAAAGGAAAACAATGGAGAGAACAGGATGGATGGGGAAAGAAAAAGAAAGAAAGGAAAACAATGGAGAGAACAGGATGGATGGGGAATGAAAAAGAAAGAAAGAAAAAAAAGAAAGAAAAAGAATGGAGAGAACAGGATGGATGGGGAAAGAAAAAGAAAGAAAGAAAATGGAGAGAACAGGATGGATGGGGAAAGAAAAAGAAAGAAAGGAAAAGAATGGAGAGAACAGGATGGATGGGGAAAGAAAAAGAAAGAAAGGAAAAGAATGGAGAACAGGAAAGAAAGAAAGAAAGAAAGAAAGAAAGAAAGAAAGAAAGAAAGAAAGAAAGAAAGAAAGAAAATGGAGAGAACAGGATGGATGGGGAATGAAAAAGAAAGAAAGAAAAAAAGAAAAAAAGAATGGAGAGAACAGGATGGATGGGGAAAGAAAAAGAAAGAAAGAAAATGGAGAGAACAGGATGGATGGGGAAAGAAAAAGAAAGAAAGGAAAAGAATGGAGAGAACAGGATGGATGGGGAAAGAAAGAAAGAAAGAAAGAAAGAAAGAAAAAGAAAATGGAGAGAACAGGATGGATGGGGAATGAAAAAGAAAGAAAGAAAAAAAGAAAGAAAAAGAATGGAGAGAACAGGATGGATGGGGAAAGAAAAAGAAAGAAAGAAAGAAAGAAAATGGAGAGAATAGGATGGATGGGGAAAGAAAAAGAAAGAAAGGAAAAGAATGGAGAGAACAGGATGGATGGGGAAAGAAAAAGAAAGAAAGGAAAAGAATGGAGAGAACAGGAAAGAAAGAAAGAAAGAAAGAAAGAAAGAAAGAAAGAAAGAAAGAAAGAAAAAGAATGGAGAGAACAGGATGGATGGGGAAAGAAAAAGAAAGAAAGAAAGAAAATGGAGAGAACAGGATGGATGGGGAAAGAAAAAGAAAGAAAGAGAAGGGAGAGAACAGGATGGATGGGGAAAGAAAAAGAAAGAAAGAGAATGGAGAACAGGATGGATGGGGAAAGAAAAAGAAAGAAAGAGAATGGAGAAAACAGGATGGATGGGGAAAAAGAAAAAAGGAAAGAACGAAAAAAACAAAGAAAAAGAATGGAGAGAACAGGATGAATGGGGAATGAAAAAGAAAGAAAGAAAGAAAAAAAGAAAGAAAAAGAATGGAGAGAACAGGATGGATGGGGAAAGAAAAAGAAAGAAAGAAAGAAAATGGAGAGAACAGGATGGATGGGGAAAGAAAAAGAAAGAAAGGAAAAGAATGGAGAGAACAGGATGGATGGGGAAAGAAAAAGAAAGAAAGGAAAAGAATGGAGAGAACAGGAAGGATGGGGAAAGAAAAAGAAAGAAAGGAAAAGAGAATGGAGAGAACAGGATGGATGGGGAAAGAAAAAGAAAAAGAGAATGGAGAGAAGAGGATGGATGGGGAAAGAAAAAGAAAGAAAGAATGGAGAGAACAGGATGGATGGGGAAAAAGAAAAAAAGGAAAGAACGAAAGAAAAAAAGAAAAAGAATGGAGAGAACAGGATGAATGGGGAAAGAAAAAGAAAGAAAGGAAAAGAATGGAGAGAACAGGATGGATGGGGAAAGAAAAAGAAAGAAAGGAAAAGAATGGAGAGAACAGGATGGATGGGGAAAGAAAAAGAAAGAAAGAGAATGGAGAGAACAGGATGGATGGGGAAAAAGAAAAAAGGAAAGAACGAAAGAAACAAAGAAAAAGAATGGAGAGAACAGGATGAATGGGGAATGAAAAAGAAAGAAAGAAAAAAAGAAAGAAAAAGAATGGAGAGAACAGGATGGATGGGGAAAGAAAAAGAAAGAAAGAAAGAAAATGGAGAGAACAGGATGGATGGGGAAAGAAAAAGAAAGAAAGGAAAAGAATGGAGAGAACAGGAAGGATGGGGAAAGAAAAAGAAAGAAAGGAAAAGAATGGAGAGAACAGGAAGGATGGGGAAAGAAAAAGAATGGAGAGAACAGGATGGATGGGGAAAGAAAAAGAAAGAAAGGAAAAGAATGGAGAGAACAGGATGGATGGGGAAAGAAAAAGAAAGAAAGGAAAACAATGGAGAGAACAGGATGGATGGGGAATGAAAAAGAAAGAAAGGAAAACAATGGAGAGAACAGGATGGATGGGGAATGAAAAAGAAAGAAAGAAAAAAGAAAGAAAAAGAATGGAGAGAACAGGATGGATGGGGAAAGAAAAAGAAAGAAAGAAAAAAAGAAAGAAAGAAAGAAAGAAAATGGAGAGAACAGGATGGATGGGGAAAGAAAAAGAAAGAAAGGAAAAGAATGGAGAGAACAGGAAGGATGGGGAAAGAAAAAGAAAGAAAGGAAAAGAATGGAGAGAACAGGAAGGATGGGGAAAGAAAAAGAAAAAGAATGGAGAGAAGAGGATGGATGGGGAAAGAAAAATAAAGAAAGGAAAACAATGGAGAGAACAGGATGGATGGGGAATGAAAAAGAAAGAAAGAAAAAGAATGGAGAGAACAGGATGGATGGGGAAAGAAAAAGAAAGAAAGAAAGAAAATGGAGAGAACAGGATGGATGGGGAAAGAAAAAGAAAGAAAGGAAAAGAATGGAGAGAACAGGAAGGATGGGGAAAGAAAAAGAAAGAAAGGAAAAGAATGGAGAGAACAGGAAGGATGGGGAAAGAAAAAGAAAGAAAGGAAAAGAATGGAGAGAACAGGATGGATGGGGAAAGAAAAAGAAAGAAAGGAAAAGAATGGAGAGAACAGGATGGATGGGGAAAGAAAAAGAAAGAAAGAAAAAGAGAATGGAGAGAACAGGATGGATGGGGAAAGAAAAAGAAAGAAAGGAAAACAATGGAGAGAACAGGATGGATGGGGAATGAAAAAGAAAGAAAGGAAAACAATGGAGAGAACAGGATGGATGGGGAATGAAAAAGAAAGAAAGAAAAAAAGAAAGAAAAAGAATGGAGAGAACAGGATGGATGGGGAAAGAAAAAGAAAGAAAGAAAGAAAGAAAGAAAATGGAGAGAACAGGATGGATGGGGAAAGAAAAAGAAAGAAAGGAAAAGAATGGAGAGAACAGGAAGGACGGGGAAAGAAAAAGAAAGAAAGGAAAAGAATGGAGAGAACAGGAAGGATGGGGAAAGAAAAAGAAAGAAAGGAAAAGAATGGAGAGAACAGGAAGGATGGGGGAAAGAAAAAGAAAGAAAGGAAAAGAATGGAGAGAACAGGAAGGATGGGGAAAGAAAAAGAAAGAAAGGAAAAGAATGGAGAGAACAGGATGGATGGGGAAAGAAAAAGAAAGAAAGGAAAAGAATGGAGAGAACAGGATGGATGGGGAAAGAAAAAGAAAGAAAGAAAAAGAGAATGGAGAGAACAGGATGGATGGGGAAAGAAAAAGAAAAAGAGAATGGAGAGAAGAGGATGGATGGGGAAAGAAAAATAAAGAAAGGAAAACAATGGAGAGAACAGGATGGATGGGGAATGAAAAAGAAAGAAAGGAAAACAATGGAGAGAACAGGATGGATGGGGAATGAAAAAGAATGAAAGAAAAAAAGAAAGAAAAAGAATGGAGAGAACAGGATGGATGGGGAAAGAAAAAGAAAGAAAGAAAGAAAGAAAATGGAGAGAACAGGATGGATGGGGAAAGAAAAAGAAAGAAAGGAAAAGAATGGAGAGAACAGGAAGGATGGGGAAAGAAAAAGAAAGAAAGGAAAAGAATGGAGAGAACAGGAAGGATGGGGAAAGAAAAAGAAAGAAAGGAAAAGAATGGAGAGAACAGGATGGATGGGGAAAGAAAAAGAAAGAAAGGAAAAGAGAATGGAGAGAACAGGATGGATGGGGAAAGAAAAAGAAAAAGAGAATGGAGAGAAGAGGATGGATGGGGAAAGAAAAATAAAGAAAGAATGGAGAGGACAGGATGGATGGGGAAAAAGAAAAAAGGAAAGAACGAAAGAAAAAAAGAAAAAGAATGGAGAGAACAGGATGAATGGGGAAAGAAGAAGAAAGAAAGAAAAAAGAAAAAAAAGAATGGAGAGAACAGGATGGATGGGGAAAGAAAAAGAAAGTAAGAAAGAAAGAAAAAGAATGGAGAGAACAGGATGGATGGGGAACGAAAAAGAAATAAAGAAAAAGAATGGAGAGAACAGGATGAATGGGGAAAGAAAAAGAAAGAAATACACACATGTAGAGCTAGTGACAGTGAGTCACAGAGAATTACAGTGAAAAAAGTAATAGAAAGAGATAAGGAGAGAGAAAGTAAATCAGAGACACGCAGAAAGATAAAAAGAAATCATTAGAGAAATAGAGGAAGGAAGAAACAGAGACAAACATAGAAAGAGATAGAATGACAGAGAAGTGAAGGCCCCGTCACACTTAGCGACGCTGCAGCGATCCCGACAACGATACGACCTGTCAGGGATCGTTGCTGCGTCGCTATGTGGTCGCTGGTGAGCTGTCAAACAGGCAGGCTCACCAACGATCAGGGTAGCAGTGACATCGTGGAAAGAATCTTTCCACGATGTCCTGCTCCTGATTACGAGCCTGCTGAAGCAGGAGCAGGCTGGTAACTATGGTAAACATCGGGTTACTAGAGGCACACACGCACCTAGTAACCTGTTGTTTATCATGGTTACCACTCTGCTACAGTGAGCGGGAGGTTACCGCTCACTTTAGCAGGCTCGTAACCATGATAAACAGCGGGTTACTAAGTGCGCGTGTGCCCCTAGTAACCCAATGTTTACCATAGTTACCAGCCTGATCGCTGGTCACACAAGGCGATGTGTGCTGACCAGCGGGAGAGCAACGACCAAAAAATGGTCCAGGACACTTTGCAGCGATCAGCGACCTCACAGCAGGGGCCTGATCGTTGCAAAGTGTTACACACAGCGACATCGCTGGTGAGGTCGCTATTGCGTCACCAAAACCGTGACACAGCAGCAATCTCGCTATGTGAGACGGGGGCTTGAGAGTCAGAAAGACACAGAAAAAGAGACCTGGTGAGAGCAAAAATAAAACCCCAAAAAAGAAAGAAGACCGCCAAAAGAGAAAACAATAAAAAAAATAAAAAAAAAAAAAGAGAGAGAGATTGAGATCCAAAAAGTTAAAGCAACATAAAGATAGAGATGGGTAAAGAGAGACCTAAGATAGAGATAGTATACAGAAAGGTACAGAGAAAGAGGGAGAAGAGAGTAAGACAGAGACAGACAGAGTGAAAGAGACACACAGAAAGAGACGAGTACAGAGAGGGACAGGCGCAGGGAACCAAAGAGAGAGAGATGATGGTAGTGGATGGGTTGGGAATATGGAGGATAGAGAGAGACAGGCACAGAGAGAGAGTCACAGATATACACAGAGAGTTAGGAAGGGGGAGAAAGATAAGGAGACAGGAGTTGATATTCCAAGTTTGGTAACTGCCATTGAACTATTCCTCCTAATCTCCAGAGTTCTCGGGTATAATTTCTGATCGGCAAAACTATTAAAACTACCTGCAAGATGCGAACCAGTGGTAATAGTAGTAATGCATAGCTCCCAACCGTCCTGTATTCTGAGGTCCCGTATTCTGCGGATTTCAGGGCTCAGTCCCGCGTCCCATCACGGCTCAGCTGTTCTCCTGAGTATAAATAACTCACCTCTCCGATGTCGCTCAGTGGCTCCTCCCCCTCCTCCTCTGGGGGCGGAGCCGCTTACTGGTCAGTGAATAAATTATATTACTCACCTCCTCTTTCTCCTGTGACCGCACCTGCCCGGGACTCGAATCGGGAACTCAGTGTCCAGAGGCTGCAGCTCTAATCACTGAGCTACAGCTCTCAATGATGGACATAGGGAGAATTTAGTTATCTTGACTCTACAATGCAGTCAATGACTCCAGAAGCAGCTCATACAAGTCCATAGAAATACATTGTGCATAGCAATGTATTTTATGGCGTCTGTATACGGAGCAGAAGAAAATTATTTGTTCGATCCTATAAATAAAAGTAGTAAATTTGTGAGCAATTACAAACATTTTTTTTTTCTTGTGAGTCCCTGGTCTTGAACCCACAACCTTAAAACATTACTGACACAAACAATTAACCTGCACAGCCACAAGTTCTAGTGATTTGCTAGAATTCTGTCTACTTGATCTGTACTGCAGGACCTGCCTAGGCTACAAACACTGATACATAGCACACAGCACTGTATTTCTAGGTATTTTTATTCTACATAGAGAATAAGAGATTTTTTTCAGCCTATAAAATTGCTAAAAAATAATAATAAAGAAAAACATGTAATGCAACCGCTGACGTCAGCGGTCGCGTGACCTGTCACATGACTAAATGACGTCATGGAAGGTCCTTTTACACCACCACGAGCCGCTCAAGACACCGGAGGAGGAGACCGGGGGCCATCGGAAGATGAGTATAATGTTTTTTTTTTTATTTTTCACCATTTTGTTCTTTTTTTTTTTTTTTACTATTGATGCTGCATTTGAAGCATCGTAACTTGGTCACACTATATAAATCCATGCTGGTTGCACTTTTCCAAGTGATGCTAAAATCGCTCGGAAAAGAGCTTTACAACCCGCATGTGAAAATGCATGCAAAAAGGCTTGACAAACGCTTCTACCTGGCAGGAAAAACGCATGTAAAATCCGCATACGTTTTTCCTACCAGGGAGATGCAGAAAAAAATCTGGAGAATTTCCTCATCGTGGGCACTTAGCCTTAATGCTGCGTTCTTTTTACTGCTTTTTTTCTGCAGGTGTTCGCACCAGAAAACGCAGTAACAATCTTCTCTGATTATTGTGTGTTTGCTGCGCTTCTTTTATGCATTTTCCTGCTTATTTGATGCGATTTTAGGGAAGATATGAAGCAGAATTTTTAACGCTTTTTAATAGTACAGAAAAGCTTTGATTCTGCACTTAAAAATGCAGCAGCATTTTTTTCCTCCATGCGTTTTTTTCAGAAGAAGCCTATAGAGAGAAATGCTCCAAAACCGCAGAGTAGTATTGAGCGAGCGTGTATTGTTAACCCTTTCAGCAAGCACGCTCGTGTTCACCAAGTATTTTCAACGTGTTTGGCATCTATGTTTGAGCCACTGTGGCTGTTAGACTGCTGTGACACATGCAGGGATTGGCTGTTTGTTAGACAGCTGTGACACATGCAGGTATTGGCTGTTTGCTAGACAGCTGTGACACATGCAGGGATTGCTGTTAGACAGCTGTGACACATGCAGGGATTGCTGTTAGACAGCTGTGACACATGCAGGGATTGCTGTTAGACAGATGTGACACATGCAGGGATTGGCTGTTTGTTAGACAGCTGTGACACATGCAGGGATTGGCTGTTTGTTAGACAGCTGTGACACATGCAGGGATTGGCTGTTTGTTAGACTGGTGTGACACATGCAGGTATTGGCTGTTTGTTAGACAGCTGTGACACATGCAGGGATTGGCTGTTTGTTAGACAGCTGTGACACATGCAGGGATTGGCTGTTTGTTAGACAGCTGTGACACATGCAGGGATTGCTGTTAGACAGCTGTGATACATGCAGGGATTGCTGTTAGACAGCTGTGACACATGCAGGGATTGCTGTTAGACAGATGTGACACATGCAGGGACTGTCTGTGTGTTAGACAGCTGTGACACATGCAGGGATTGCCTGTTTGTTAGACAGCTGTGACACATGCAGACATTGGCTGTTTGTTGGACAGCTGTGACACATGCAGACATTGGCTGTTTGTTGGACAGCTGTGACACATGCAGGGATTGCCGTTTCTTAGACAGCTGTGACACATGCAGGGATTGCTGTTTGTTAGACAGATGTGACACAAGCAGGGATTGTCTGTTTGTTAGACAGCAGTGACACAGGCAGCTGTGGTGACACTAACATAAATGCCGAGCGTGTTTGACGAAAGGGTTAACAACACACGCTCGCTCATCACTATCTCGGAGTTCAGCAGCGTCTATATGGAGCCTCAAAAAAACGCAGATACTTCATTAAGTGCAAAATTAAGTGCTTTTCTGTACTATAAAAAGCATCTTAAAAATGCGGCTTCACATCTGCACCAGAAACGCATCAAATAAGGTGGAAGAGATTGTTATTGTGGAGTTTGGTGCGGATCCTGCAGAAAACAAAAAACACAGTATTTCTGCAATGTGTGAACACGACCTTACAGACACAAAAAAACCGAATGTCGTAAAGTGAAGCTACATAGCGATGAGAAAGCTCTGGCGGCTCCGACTGTGCATGAAGAACAAAAAATAATCCCAACAAGAGATGAGCAGGACGCACAGATGACGTCGCTGTGCCCCGGTAGGTAAGATATTCACGGCCTCCCTCCAGCCGCCCGGTACCACTGACCTGGACGCTGGACCAGAGACCCGGGAATCCATCCTTCCATCTCTAGTCCCAACTGTCCCGGATACAGCAGACAGTCCTGGATTTGGGTCTACGCCCTGCAGTCTCTGCTGAATTTCCTTCACTACCAGCGCCCCTCTGACAACTCCTCCTGCCAGGGGAGAAAGTTAATGGTAAATGAGCGTGGATTGGGGTGTGGCCAGGGGCGTGGCCAAAACTTGCCGCGGCGCTCTACGCGCGCCGCATAATTTAACCCTCTTTCTGTTCTTCAAAACTTGGGAGGTCTGGTAATGGTACAGTAATACATAGCAGGGGATTGGTAACACTCGGGGACGATTCCTGCCCTCCTGCTGCCTCTCCACAATATAAACCTGCAGGGAATAAATTATTAAATTCACCCATTATTTTTTTTATTTTGCTTTTACGGGATTCATTGGATGGTAAAACATAACCTAATGATTCTGTTAGCCAATACGATAATGACAATATCAATCTTCTATAGACTTTTTTTTAATTTAAGTAGTAAAAAAAAAAAGTTCTGAAGTTTGTTAAAAAATAATAAATAAAAAATGTGGTTTGTGCGTCGCCATTTTCTGAGACCCGCAATGCTTTTTATTTTTCCGTCCATGGAGCTATGAGTGGGATTATTTTTTTGATTAGCGAGCTGATATTTTTATAGATACCAATTCGGAGTAGATATGACATTGATAGCTTTTTATTATGGAGGTAAAGTGACCACCTCCCCCAATTCTGGCATTTTTTTCCTTACAGCATCTACCGTACGGCTTAATTCATTTTATATTTTGAAAGACCAGACTTTTACATATGCCATGATACCAATTATTCATACAATTTTTTTTTCACTTTATTTTTTTAGTCCCCTTAGGGAACTTGAACCTGTGATTACCTGATCGCTTATACTATATACAGCAATGCCAAGCTATTGCCATACATAGGACAAGTCAGTCTTCTATAAAGCTCTTAAACTTGTACCCTGCGTCCGCACACCGGCGACTGCTCAATGTAGTTAAACAGGTTGTCCACTACTATATAAAATGCCCCAAGGGGCTTCTTCACTGAAGAAGCTATTGCAAAACGCGCGTCAGGGGTACCCACTCAGGTTTTTGACTATTATATATTTCTCTGCCATACTTTGCATATAAGAGCTATGTCATGGATGCACAATATGACAGTCAGACCATCACTGGTGGCTTTTTATAGATAGTATTATCTCTAAGTTGAACATGGGAAACAAAACAGTGACTATTGAGCATGCACAATTTGCAGCAGTATGCATCTATCTATAAACCTATATTTTTGCTATAGAAACCAATGAATCGTATATCTATGTAGGAACTATGTTCCACTATTACTTGATAGGTTCACAGCAGCTCCTCTTTATTGAACTATACTAATAGGGTGGTTACTGAACTGGCAGCAGCATATATAGACTTTCTCCTAATCATGTTATGTGGCTATTAATTCAATTCAGTCATTAATCATGCTTGTGGCCCCCAGTTCTGTGCGATGTCTTCATGTTTTTACCATGTCTTGCTGTTTTATATAAAAATTTATTGTGTATTGTTTCATGAATTCTTGTAATTAATAAAGATTAAATAATTTTTATTATCACTGTAGCACTCCGATTATTATAGGTTATATATTCCGTAGTTAGGAGAGGCATAAAATTATATGGTCATTAATAGGAACTTCTTGAATGAGAAACCTGAGGTCTCATGCACATGTTGCTTATTTTGACTTGCAGATTTGGTGCAAAAATAATCTGAAGCATGTCAATTCTCTGTGCGTTATTCACCAGTGACTTCACTCAAATCAGTCAAAAATGCAGGTAAAACGCTCGTTTTTGTAGCTGCGTTTTTCCTGCCAAGAGACGCAGAAATGGTACAGAAGTTTCTGCATCCATTTAATTAATGTGTGCACATACCCTAAGGAAATAAAAAGAGCTGCCATGACTAACTGCTGGGATTACTTGCAAATTAGATAGATAGATAGATAGATAGATAGATAGATAGATAGATAGATTAGACAGCTACGTACATTTTATATATATATATGTGTAGCGCCCCGAGGGTTCGGTCGCTACAGGGGTATTGCACCTCAACCAGAGGTGTGATATTCCACTCCCGGGTAAGGATGGAGTGTGGACCAGGGCTCGTTTAGCTGCATGCAGCACACACCCCATTTCCGGGGGACAGCTCAACGGTGCTCCCATTAGTACAGTAATGCAGGCACGACAGATCATGTCCCTGGCTGGAGGGGGGAGGAAAACCCAGTGATGTAGGAGCAGGAGGGGACGGTTTCGGGGCATAGGTAGGGGCCCACTGGTTGCAAGTCACCTGGGCTCATACACAGAGAGGGAGGTATAAGAGGTGGGCACCATCTTGGTTCAGAGGGAAGAAGTTCAGTTCAGTCAATGGAGGGAGAGAAGGAGTTCAGCCAGAGAGGGCTGACAGGGAGCTGTGGCTCAGTCTGGGCCCAGCTCCACGAGGCAGGCCTAGGGTGAAGGCCGGAGCCCGAAGAAAGGAACAGAAAGGAACAGAAACAGAAAGGAACAGCAGAGAAAGAGAAGTACCCAAAGTGTAGAAGGGCCCAGAGACACGAAGGCGGAAGGAACCCTAAGGACCCAGGAGATTACGGGTGACGGGTTGGCAGAACAGGTTACCGGATCCTAAGTTGGTGGAGGTGACTAATCATTAACCAAGAACCGGTGGTCGTGATCATTTACTGGTGCGACCCCTCACTACACCTACTAGGAAGGCACACCACATAGGGTCAGGGAAGTGGACACCCAGTCCTCCCAGGAGAAGACCCGAGGCAGCTGGACAGAAGTAGGGTCACTGGTAGGGCACGGCCAGAGAAAGGATAGAAGGGAGTCCTGTGCCACACTCCGGAATTGCTTGGGAGTTGATCGAGCCCCCTGCCTGGTGAACGCAGCACGGCTCGGGCGGTCCTATCTGTGCACAAGTGACCTGGATGAGAACTGTGAGTAAAGAACCTGAACTGCAACACCTTGTCTCTGTGCTTTCTCACCGCGTCAGCACTACTAGTACTGGGACGCCCCGCACCACCACCACCATCATCACTCTACACTGCCCTGAGGCTATACTCCTCCCGTGGGGAGTTGTACTACACTCTGCTGCACCCACAACACCAGCCTCAGCGGTCTGCCCTGCAGCGGTGGTTCATCCTGACCGCAATCCACGGGTGGCGTAGTCAGGCAATTAACCTAAAACCTATAAAAGACTGCCACTGGTTTGACCACCCTGAGCCACGGGACCGGGTCGCCGCCACGGAGACTACAACCCCCAGAGACTCCGGGTATCCCACACACGTGCACACACGGCCCAGGGGGCGCGTCATATATATTATATACACATACATACATATATAATACACAGTACAGACCAAAAGTTTGGACACACCTTCTCATTTAAAGATTTTTCTGTATTTTCATGACTTTGAAAATTGTACATTCACACTGAAGGCATCAAAATTATGAATTAACACGTGGAATTATATACTTAACAAAAAAGTGTGAAACAACTGAAAATATGTCTTATATTCTAGGTTCTTCACAGCAGCCACCTTTTGCTTTGATGACTGCTTTGCACACTCTTGGCATTCTCTTGATGAGCTTCAAGAGGTAATCACCGGAAATGGTCTTCACTTCACAGGTGTGCCCTGTCAGGTTTAATAAGTGGGATTTCTTGCCTTATAAATGGGGTTGGGACCATCAGTTGTGTTGTGCAGAAGTCTGGTGGACACACAGCTGATAGTCCTACTGAATAGACTGTTAGAATTTGTATTATGGCAAGAAAAAAGTAGCTAAGTAAAGAAAAACGAGTGGCCATCATTACTTTAAGAAATGAAGGTCAGTCAGTGCGAAAAATTGGGAAAACTTTGAAAGTGTCCCCAAGGGCAGTTGCAAAAACCATCAAGCGCTACAAAGAAACTGGCTCACATGAGGACCGCCCCAGGAAAGGAAGACCAAGAGTCACCTCTGCTTCTGAGGATAAGTTTATCCGAGTCACCAGCCTCAGAAATCGCAGGTTAACAGCAGCTCACATTAGAGACCAGGTCAATGCCACACAGAGTTCTAGCAGCAGACACATCTCTACAACAACTGTTAAGAGGAGACTTTGTGCAGCAGGCCTTCATGGTAAAATAGCTGCTAGGAAATCACTGCTAAGGACAGGCAACAAACAGAAGAGACTTGTTTGGGCTAAAGAACACAAGGAATGGACATTAGACCAGTGGAAATCTGTGCTTTGGTCTGATGAGTCCAAATTTGAGATCTTTGGTTCCAACCACCGTGTCTTTGTGCGACGCAGAAAAGGTGAACGGATGGACTCTACATGCCTGGTTCCCACCGTGAAGCATGGAGGAGGAGGTGTGATGGTGTGGGGGTGCTTTGCTGGTGACACTGTTGGGGATTTATTCAAAATTGAAGGCATACTGAACCAGCATGGCTACCACAGCATCTTGCAGCGGCATGCTATTCCATCCGGTTTGCGTTTAGTTGGACCAGCATTTATTTTTCAACAGGACAATGACCCCAAACACACCTCCAGGCTGCGTAAGGGCTATTTGACAAAGAAGGAGAGTGATGGGGTGCTACGCCAGATGACCTGGCCTCCACAGTCACCAGACCTGAACCCAATCGAGATGGTTTGGGGTGAGCTGGACCGCAGAGTGAAGGCAAAAGGGCCAACAAGTGCTAAGCATCTCTGGGAACTCCTTCAAGATTGTAGGAAGACCATTTCTGGTGACTACCTCTTGAAGCTCATCAAGAGAATGCCAAGAGTGTGCAAAGCAGTCATCAAAGCAAAAGGTGGCTACTTTGAAGAACCTAGAATATAAGACATATTTTCAGTTGTTTCACACTTTTTCGTTAAGTATATAATTCCACATGTGTTAATTCATAGTTTTGATGCCTTCAGTGTGAATGTACAATTTTCATAGCCATGAAAATACAGAAAATTCTTTAAATGAGGTGTGTCCAAACTTTTGGTCTGTACTGTATATATATATATATATATATATATATATATATATATATATATATATATATATATATGTAGCTTAGATAGGCAGTTTAGATAAGCAGATAAACAGATTAGATAGATAAGTAGATGGATTAGATATGCATTAGATAAATATAGCAGATAAACAGATTAGAATAGATATATAAAATTAGATAAAATAGATAGAAAGTTAGATTATGTAGACTTATTAGAGATATACTGTAGATTAGATAGGTAGATAGATATGTTATAAAGACAGATTGAATAGATAAATTAGATAGATAGATAAAATAGATTAGTTGGATAGACATATTAAATAGGTCGATTAGATAGACTGATCAGATAGAATAGACAGATTAGATTAGCTATATTAGATAGATATATAGACAGTTTAGATGGGTAGATAGATTAGACAGACATTAGATCAGATGATTAGATCGACAGATTAGATAGAAAGTGAGAGAAATTATGAGATAGAAAGATAGATAAATCAGAAAGATTAGATTCTATGACTAGATAGAAAGACAGATTAGATAGAATAGATACCGTAGATTAGATATATTTGGTAGATTAGCTAGACATTAGATCAGATTATCAGATTAGATAGACCTATCAGACAAATTGGATATATCATCGAGATTAGATGATTAGATAGAAAGACAGATTTGATAGATGGTTAGAAAGATATATAGATATATATATATGGTGTGCGCTGTCAGTCCCGGTCCAGGCCGGGTCCGCGCTCATTATTACTTTTGCATCATATCCCTTATTTACATTTCAGATTACATATTTCATGAAACGCTGAGATCAGTTGGAGCTGAGAGGGCTGAAATAATGAGGGAGACCTATTTTAATAAATCCTTGGCCAGGCTACCTTTAAAAAAAAAAAAAAGTGATTTTTTTTTTCTTTTCCCTTTTCCTGCAGTGGCCGCTAAAATATATATAATTACAATTTTTTTTTTTTTTTCCGCCTCGGAAGATGAGATGAGGCTGACGAAGTTTCGCTGGCCGTTTGTCTTTAGCAGACAATTAAGACAGGGAAGATCAAAATGGATTATGGTAGCACGCAGACAACTGGCCCAACAGTAACACGTCTGAGGCTCGGTGGATTTGTATCTCTCTTTCATCACTCCTCTTTCTTCTTACTCCTTGTTCCTTCAGGAAGACGACGCTGGCTTTGTGGCTGGAGGGGAGCAGGAACGGCTGCCCATTATTACCTAGTCGCAGATGTCAATCTGTGCTCGCTCTCGCTCTTTTTTTTTTTCTCTTCCTCTCGCTCGCTTTCTGTTTCTAAGGCTCTAAACCACAATAATTTGTGACAGATTCTTTTACTGTAAGGTACAAAAGGATGCAGGGAATAAAACAGCGACCAGCCGCAGTACACAGACGCAGCGACGCTGGCCAGAAACACAAGCATTCAGACTTTCGCTTCCATCCTTTTGTGTACGTCCCTTTTTAGATGTGGTCTCGTTTCATACCTAGGGCACCCCCCCGCGCCTGCCAGCGATAAAAAGAAACAACGCTGGCGAGTGAGACTGGTTTCTGTGCATTAGAAAGCAGCGGGATCACATATTATTCCAAACTGACAGGCAGACCGGGCAATAACTGGCTTTATGGCTTTATGGCTCCTCGTGTTAAAAAGTCTCTAAAAACACCGGCGAGACGTCGATTTTATTTCCCTCTGTATCAGACATGGACTCCAGTCTGCCGGTGCCATAAAAGAACGAGTCGCCGGTGTAGACACCGTTAGAGGATTTCCACCCGAAAAGCAACCTCGAGCTTGTAAGTTAGCGCAAAGTTCCGGAATTCTGGAATTGTCTTTTTTTTTAAACTTCGATATACTGATATTTTTTCCAGGGAGTTGCAATCATTCTTGTAGACATATCGGGTAATTTTCTGACAAATCTCATTCAAAGATGGTAATCAATTTTATAAAAGTGGCCATTGCAAAAAAAAAATATATATAAAAAAAAATAAACTAAAAATCTAATTTCTCTGTGAATAAAATCAACAGAATGTCCAAAACTTTTGATTACTGCTCCACCTTTTGGATTTCTCATAGATGGATATTTTTACACTGTGGGTGAAAATTCGCTTTAAAAAGGGGTTGCCTATTACTTTTAAACGGTCTCCTAGCTTGTTCTGAGACAGAACAAGACTGCTGCAGCCAATCAGTGGTCACTGATTGGCTGCAGAGGTTCTCCCCTGATGGAAGTTGAAGGGAAAAAAAAAAAAAGCACAGAGGTGAATATAGACAGCACTGTGGAAAAGCCACGGTGATAATGTAAGCAAGTATGAGTTTTGTTTTTTTATTTCACCATGACTAACACCACCATCTTAATTATAGTAGTCATCATCCCCCATAACATACCCAATCAAATAAAAAAAAGAAAAAGAGTGGATCCGAGTATGAACTGTGGGGTTGGAATTAAGAATGGCACATGATAAAGTAGCAGATCTGCTGCAGATCTAGCAGTTCTCTGAATGCTGGGGTCTGTATAACCCCGCCCACACCACCGATTGGCTACTTACTGTGTACGGTGTGCATAGGCAGAAATCTGTCAATCAGTGGTGGGGGCGTGATTGGACTAGGAGGCATGAGACACCCAGCCTATAGTGATAATCTCCTGCTGATCAATCAGTGATTTTATAAAAACTACAACAAGCAGCCCAGTAAGTGACACATTGCTGGAATCAGGGTCTCTGTCTCTACATTATGCTTCTCTCAGATTAGGTGGCTAAAACCTGGTGGCAGGTTCACTTTAGGAACTAATGAACGTCCCTGTTCATAAATGATATGGACATACGCAGATGTGAGGTCCAATATGAATATTGAAAGAATGGTGAGGTGCCTAAAGTTAAAGGGAACCTGACAGCTTGCCCAGGTCCCCCAAGCCGCGACCATTTATTTATTGCTATGTTAATTCCCTTCATAACAAGACCTTTTTATTGTCTCACTGATTTCTGCATATGAGGAAAAAACTATTTTATAACTGGGCTTACAATATGCTAATTAGTTGGTGACTAGTTGTGGGGGCGTTGTTTTCCCCAGACTAGTCATCCCACTAATCATGTCATCACGCCCCCTGGCTTCCTCTATGCACTGTGCATGCCCCGGGAAGGCTGCTGTTACCAGTGGCTCTTGTGGCTAGCTGTGTCCTACGACGGCACCAATATACAGGTTGTCCCTAAAGTCTGGACACATAGGCCAAAATACATATTTTCAAGAAATCAAATTTATTAACATTTCATTCAATTGGAATATTAAATAACTTCTTCAATATGATTTCCATCATTTGCGATGCAAAGGTTGATGCGCTTTGCCAAATTCTTTTATAGTTAATTAAAGTAAATTAATTAAAATGATAGCTAATGAGAATTCCTATGTCCAGACTTTAGGGACACCCTGTATAATGAATTGGAAAGAAAAATCCAAGTGCATCCGAACTGGTAAAAAAAAAAAAAAATTGCAATTCCACTATTGTTTTTTTTGTTTTGTTTTGTTTATGCAGTGTGCATTGAGCCATAAAAATTACCTGGCAACGTGATTTTTTTTACTTCCATACGATTACAGAGCTACAAAACTTTTTGTTTTTGTTTTAAGTGTAAAAACAAATTTGGAAAATTGCAAATAAATAAATTTGTTTTTTTGTCATCATTTCAAGGGACCTGGATGAAGTTTTTATTTATACCATTCCGTGGGACATAAAATAGTTTTGAACACTTTTTATTAAATTTTTTTTTGGGGAGGTGTGGCTAATAAAAAACTTCGAATCTGGCGATCCTATTCTTTTTTTCTTGGACTAGATAATTGATTTTAAATTTAGATACATCGGACTTCATTTGTGTAAACAGGGTGATGATCTGCTATGACCAAGGAGGGAGTCATTCAAGAGGAGGCCCCTGACTGCCATAACTACTCATTGGCATCCCGCGGGTGAGTGAGCACCCTTGGGTATGGGGAGAGATGGACGACAGCTAAACTTCTTCCCTCTCCGCACAGTGGCTTCTGCAGAGGCCATGGAGCATGCCTTGGAAATTCTTCCATAAAGTTTAATGAGTCCTCTCCAAGACTACAGTTTTTAAATGTTCATGTGGCTGCTTTAGAATAAAAAAAAAAATAGGCAACCAAAAATTATAAACTGGTTAGAAAAATAATCTGGTTGTAGTTATATCATAATAAAAAAAATGTAACAGCCCCTTTAAAAGAAAAAAAAAAAAAAAAAAAACCTCCTGTGCCTGTGACTGATGCCTCTAGCCTGGTATACAGTTCTTGGAATTAATAGTTTAGATGGCAAATCTTTAAATTGATGTATTTATGCATACTAATAAGATCCCCTTTAAGGCATCTTTTCTGTGCTGAACATGAATTTTTCAACTATTGTACCCTCATTTTTATCTATTTAGCTGGATATCTTTGCTTCTCTTCAACTTTATAAAATGTACCCAAAAGGGTAAACTCACATGCAGCAAATTGTTACCGAAATGTCAGGTTTTATTCATTCTTTTGGCAGGAAGCAAATGAATTTCTGCGAGCCCCATTCATATAAATGTAAAAAAAAAAATCACAAGACTGCCTGAAAAACATCCGCCACATGTATGTGAATATAGACTTATACGCATGCTCACAAGTGATATATAAAACGACCACAATAATGTCCCCCACATACATTTATTAACAAGAAGGGATACATTAATCAAGGGTTTCTTCTTGAAAATAAAATTTTAAAAAAATGTTTGCACACACCATTTTTGTCCAAAAAAAATTGCAATTTTTTTTTTTTTTTTACAATTTTATGTTACTCTCATCACTTTTTTTTTAAAAACAAAATGGTGAATCGGGTTTAAAGGGGTGTTCCAGGCTAGGGGCTACATGACTGCAGATTTGAGAATCCTCACAGCGCACATTGTCAGGATTCTCCACCACATTACGACTAGACATGTCCGGCCTCGCTCAAATCACTTGCATTGATAAAGGCTGCGCACGTCTAGTCGGCACGTGACCGCATGTATGCAAATCGCATACTTGCGATAATGATCCTGCCCGCTTCTGGCACCGGAGAATCATGATAGTGTGCACAATGCACGCTGCGAGGATTCACAAGTCTGCAGTCATGTGCACTTGAGCCTGGACAACCCCTTTAAGCTTGCGATTTTTAAAAAAAGTTGCAAACTAACTCCTGTAAGGGAAGAGGGGATGAAACAGGGGTGGACATAACATTAGAGCAACACGGTCTGAAGAAGTAAGGGGCCCACTTCTACCTCCAAAGAAGGTGAAATTGTGCACTATGATACGCTATCGGCCTGTAAAAAGGGTCCATATATTGTTCTCTAATGGGGGCGCTACTCCGTCAGTGTGCGACCCTGAGATGAAAGAAAAAATGAGTTCTAGGCAGAAGTGTTATATCTAGATGCACAAACACCATGCCGCTCTTTATATAAAAAATGCTGCAAATAACAGCAACACATCCATAAGCAAAACAGACTTTAAAAACTCCTCATCACGAGTTTCCACTTTTGAGCTTTAGCAGCAGCTGCTTGGTATTGAGAGCTGATGCTTAGAAGGAGATCCCCAAGTCTTTCCTTCCGCTCTGTCCTCCCCTATATTCCACTTGATGCAAGTGGAGCAATAGGATTACTGAAAGCTAAGTATACTGGTAGTATACCAAAGATAAAAGAGCGTTTTCCCTGTTTTATCTGACCAAAATATATTCCTCGCATTATTTTTTTTTTTTATTATTATTATTATTATTCTGTAATCATAAATTGAAGTAATCCAGCTCATTAGAAGACACGGGACAGATGGGATGTGTGAATGGATTTGTAAAAAAAAAATAATAATAATAATAAAATAATAATTTTGCTCGTGAATAATAATTTTATTTTTAGCACACTTCCCCCCCCCCCACAAGAGAGCTTGATTATGAAAAAGGGAAAGATGAATGCATCAAAGTGAGAATCTGAATATAATGTTAGCTTATGAAGCCCTCCGTTCTGAAAGATGAGCCGGATATTAAATTATTAAATTCAGAATACATAAAAGGAGGGGGAAATTTGCATTTGGCAATGATACCGTGACGACTTATGCAAATTACGATAATATTTTAATGTATTCTTAAAAATATTGTTTAGAAATACAATTTAAGAAAAAAAAAAATAGTGTTTGTCCACATTTGAGGATGATTTTGTTCTTTTAGTTAAAGTGAATGTGTCAGAAAGTCTTTGCTATGTAATCTGAGGGCGGTATGATGTAGGGGCAGAGATCCCGATTCCAGCGATGTATCATTTGATACAATCACAGTTTTCTCGGCTGATCTAGCAAAGCTCTTGAATACTGAGCTGTGTATAACCCCGCCCACACCACTGATTGGTTACTTTCTTTGTACACTGCGCATAGACAATAAGCTGCTAATCAGTGGTGGGGGTGTGGTTGGACCAGGAGGTATGAGACACCTAGTCCTGTAGTGATAATCTCCTGCTGATAAAACACTGATTGTATCGAAACAGCAAAACACAGCCCAGTTAGTGACACACTGCTGAAATCAGGTCTCAGCCACTACATCATGCTGATCTTGGATTACATAGCAAAAAAAACTGCTGACAGATTCCCTCTAAATGCATGTATTTGGGGCTAACAACAGTATTTGAAATTGGGTTTCATTAAACATTTTACATAGTTTGCCTTTTATAGCCTCTGTGTGGCTATTGTATTACTGGCTTCAGAATGAGTAAACTGAGAGCCCTTCAGTCAGCCCACTAATATGGTCTGAAAAGAAGTTTGTACTCTTATTTGTCTTTTTTTCTCCTGTAAGATCTCCTGTACCAAACGGTGCAACATTTTTAATGAAATACAATTTAAAAATTTTTTTTAGCCTCAAATACATGCATTTCAGTAAAAAAAAACTCCCAAAAGGTGGACAACCCCTATATCTCACTAAATCATTAGAAATACTCTCCTTTAAGGAGATATAGGCTTTAGGATAAGGCCATACGTGACAGCAGAGTAAATTTTTTACTTATGTTTAACGGGAATATGTCAGCAAGCTTATGCTATGTAATCTGAGAGCAGCATGGTGTAAGGACAGAGACTGATTCCAGTGATGAGTCACTTACTAGGCAGCTTGCTGCAGTTTTGATACAATC
Source organism: Phyllobates terribilis (assembly GCF_046119375.1). Classification (NCBI taxonomy): domain Eukaryota; kingdom Metazoa; phylum Chordata; class Amphibia; order Anura; family Dendrobatidae; genus Phyllobates; species Phyllobates terribilis. The sequence continues at coordinate 224,076,800 of NW_027362767.1, forward strand.
CCTATTTTCTTTGCAGTAGATGTAGCAGAGCTCAGAATGCTGAGCTGTGTATAACACCGCCCACACCACTGATTGGCAGATTCCTGTGCACACTTTACATTGTCAGCAAATGGTGGGGCAGAGTTACATAGATTAGCCGGACTGCTGTTCACGTGAGACCTAGTCAAGCAGTGATAATCTCCTGCTCATAAAACACTGATTGTATTGAAACTACAACACACAGTCTAGTAAGTGACACATCCTTGGAATCAGGCTCACTTACTCAATATTGTGCTGCTCTCGGATTACACTGCAAAAACCTGCTGACAGATTCCCTTTACATAATGAATCATGCGGCGGGTGAAACAGCTGTTCTCCAGCAAAATGAAGAGCGTATATGGCAAGCAATTAGTTGCTGTGGATGTTGTCTGCCATTCGGCCACTACTTGTGTCCTAACCCATAAGCCAGTATGATGCGTAACTCCCCAGCATGTGTGAACTGACTTTGGACACAACAAGAAAAAGACATGGTCCAGCACTCCGAATATCTGGTGGTCTCAAATCATCAAAGCTTTATTAATGCATGTCAGTCATACCGCCATTGTGGAAAAGCAAAAACTTTCTGGGCAGGAGTGTCTCGTTAGGTCACATTAAGGGCACAACGGTGACTTAAAATAGTTCTGACCACTGAACTTGTAAGCCTGATGTGGGACTCATGAATGAAAAATTACTATACTCTCACAGTGGTGTTATGCCCAACGTGGATCAATAAAACATACAGACTTGATATCGCCTGCAATCACTTGGCTGACCTATTTGTTTTCCTTGTTGGAATACTGCAGAGGTTAACTGCCAGGTCTGGCTCCTAACAAGTCTTAATAAGGATTCTTCGGTGTCGGCGCCGGAAATGGGTGGGCGCGTGATATGCAATATGCCTAAATGAGGTCACCTGCCGACTAGACTACACAGACTCGCTCAATAAACTTGTATTGAGCGAGTCTGTGCACATCTAGTTGGCAGGTGACTTCATTTATGCATATTGCATATCACGCGTCCGCCCACTTACGTCGCCGACACCGAAGAATCCTGGCAGCGTGCACTTGGCACGTCTAGTCGGAATGTGGACAGAAACTGCCGGCGCCAAAAACAGAAAATTATGAAAGCGCGCACTGTGCACACAGTAGGGATTCAAAAGTCTGCAGTCACAAAGAGTTACTGCAGACGTGAGCCTCATGCCTGGACAACCCCTTTAAAGGGAGTGCCCACTACCTAAACAACCCATTTTTAAAAGGAAATAATACACCTTCTACACTATATGCTCAACACCCTTATCAACGGCGTTCCAGAGACGTCAACGCCAGTTGATAAGGCTGTTGAGTATAGAGGGTTTATAAGGTAGAAGGTGGATTACTTCCTTTTAAAAATGGGTTGTTTAAGTAGTGGGCACACCCTCTAAAGGGGTTGTCCAGGCACTCTTAATTCTACAGCTTATTTGAGGTTTGTCCAAAGGTGTGAACCTTGGACAAAAGGAAGTAGTAACAGGGTAACAGCCCAATAGCAGTTGCTGATATGCTACATGAGCCCAGCAGCCTAACAATGTCAGGAGAGCCCCTGGAGAACTGGTGCTGACATTGCTGAAACCGCTCCAGTACAGGTGGTAAATATATGGTGTTTTTATTTTATAAAGGGGGCTACTTCCAGGAAAGGGTTGTCCAGGTAGTGGACAATTCCTTTAAAGGAGAAATCAGGAAGCAAAAACTACATCACATGATCATTTTCACAGTTGCTGATTGGAAGAGAGGGAACATGGGCTACATCATGGGAAGCTACAGAACAAGGGAGCGCTTTCCTGTTTTCTAATTGCCCAATTTGGGTCAACCGATACCTGCCTCATTGAGGTTCTTGTCGTTCTTTAGATCAACACTTCAAAATGAGAGATTAGACTTGATGGATCCTTACAAAGCATGGTCCCATGCAATAGTGGCTTAGGCCACTGCCTACTTCTCCTACTAGCCATAATTGCTTCAGAAAAGTGCCAATTAAATATATTATTGACTCCCCCCTCCCTTGATTTTAGCCCTTAAACTTAATTTCCCAAATGAAAGACATCAGGGTGCAGTCTGGCAATAATCTACACCCAGATATCACTCCTTGTGGTCCCCAGCTATTTGTGGCACTGGCATTTTTCAGACTCCTCTATGATCAGTACTTCAGGAGCAAAAAATGATTTGCTAATAAATGTGTGTTCTCTCCAACAAACGAGTTGACGAGCGATGGGAAACGCTTGGCTGTTTACGCAACTCTCATAAATTACAATGGAGGTCGCAGCGCTCACTCGCGTGTCCATCTTGAGTCCATTCTCCAGATAAGTAAAAGTCCCAGGAATGGAAGTAGATTTATATAGATGTTTATGTTTTGCTACTTTTGCACACTATGAACAATGCTTTAGAAAATGTTTTTGCATCGCCATATTTTGAGGGGTATAATTTTTTTTTCTTCACCGTATGAGGGCTTGATTTTTGTGGGACTAAAGGATGTTTTCAGTGATGTTACATTTTTCTGATAACCAACTTTTTTGATCGCGTTATTTTCCAGGGACAGGTGAAAAAAAAAAAAACAGCATTTTTGCTATGTTTTGCTTTTGTTTAATTAATGGCGATCACTAGAAATGTCAAATGTCAGTTTTATAGATTGGGTCACTCCGGAAGTGATGATTATAAATAGGTGTACTTTTTTTTTGGTTTATCTTACTTCTTGTATATTTTTTGTTATTGAATTATTTTTGTTTCTTCTTTCTTTATTTTGTTCTAGCGATTATTCTTTGACCTCTGGCTGTCATGTAAATCATTGGAACCCCGCGAAGCGATGGAGGGTGTCAATGGAGCGAGAAAGAAAGCCCCCTCTCTCACAACCCTCTAAATGCCACGGTCGGTGTAGACCGTGGCATCTAGAGGGTTAAAAAGCCAGGGGCGGTGCTATCACTGGCAATGGCTGTTACTACAGCAGCTCGGATGTCAATTACAGGGGTATTCCCATCTCTAAGGTCCTATCCCAATATGTAGTAGGTGTAATAATAATAATATTATTAGCATATTAGCAAATACCTCCAATTACAAATTTAGTATAGTTCTCCTGATTCGCAATGTTGCTTACCCCATGTGCAGAGCATTGCAGTAACTTAGGTATCCATGGTTATGACCACTAACAACTAACTGACACTATATGAGTGGTCGTAACCATGGATACCTAAGCTACTGCAATGCCCTGCACATTGGGTAAGCGACATAGCGAATCAGTAGAACTATACTACATTTCTAATTGGAGGTATTTGCTAATAGTATTATTATTACTACACCTACTAGATATAGGCATAGGATCTTGGATATGGGAATAACTCTTTAAGTAGCATCATTATGACGTACCATTTGGTTGAACACCAATCCAAATTGTGGGAACACCTCTCCGAATAAGAAGTACCATTATTTATCATGTTAGCAAAGGGTTCAAAGTGTAGATCACCCCACCCCCAGCCTTAAAAAGACATTAATGTAGTCTTAGAACTTTAAAGAAACTTTGCCATCACTAGAAATATTCACCATGAGGTTCTCCCTCTTCTTGCTTTTCCAATACATATTTCAACCCGGCACAAATACATGAAGACACACACAGGCATCTTCCAATAAATAACCTGTGACATCTTACTTAGAAGTAAATCGTCTCTGCTCAGGCAATCAAGATTTCACCTGTATTTATTAAAGGACAGCAGCAACATCACATTAAATAAGTATCAGACATGGAAGATGTGGTGTCACGTTAAAAGGAGGGGGAAATAAAAAAAAAATAAAAATTAATTACGCATTCCAAACCTGGTCACTGAAGTCTTCTGGGAAGATCCGCTGCAGCTCAGGATCTGTAAATAATTGACAGATAATATTAATTGGCTTTGGATTAGTGAGCAAGCAGAGAATCATACATTAATATTTGATCAGAAGATGATAGAAATCCTGGCAGGGGATCCTGCGAGGGCAGCCTGGGTCTGTGTAGAGAAAAAGCAAAAGAACTCTCTCGGAGACTCTTCCCTTTAGCCTCCCCCGAAAGATGAAAAAGGAGGAACAAAAATAAAGTTAGGAAAAAAAAAAATAAAAAATCTCGGCTGCCCCATTAAATCTAAACTGTTACCTGACACTACAACTAACCAGTTTTAAATTGACTTCCAAAAGGAGTAAAAAATAAATAAATAAATAAGTGTTATATTTTTAAAGAACGCTGACTGTTGTCAAATGGCCACTTTGTAACAGCTAAAAGCTGCGTTTGGTCTACCGGAGGGGGGGACGTGGGAAAGAGCAGTCAGCTTGTTATCTGTCCTTTGATTCTGAAAATCAGACACCGAGATACGTTCCGTCGCCGCGTAAACATTCACTATATGTAGACTTCAGGTGTATGGATTTAGAAATGGGAAAAAATGACTGACAGACGCGACAGATATTAGCCTCCAATTTACAGAAAAGAGCCGCGACAATCTGCCGCTCTGATTCCATCCGGCATAAAATGCCATCGGTGTAACAAACACCATTTGTCATTACGATTCATAAGACTCCGAAGCTTCATTACTGTCAGCGAGATACTACCTTCTTTTTTTTTTCTTTTTTTTTTTTTTTTAAGTTAAAATACTTCTCTTATGTGAAAAAGCTGTTGCAAAAAAGGGACAAAATATATACGGGCATCGAATGTAGTCCATCCGAAAAGAAAAAAGGCGAATAGTTTTGACGATTCGTTTTGCAGCAAATGCATGGTGTATTTTTGCTGTAAAATGACAGTGAAAAATATGCATCCAAAGGGTGAAGTCCACAATGAATTCCAAAAAAAAACAAAGAAGTGGCATAAAATCTACACCGAAGCAGAAAAAGTCCATGGAGTATGGAGCAAATCCGGACTGTGTAAGGTGGTATTTCCAGCATAGATACTTATGGCACATATATGACATGGAAATATTTGATAGGTGCGGGTGCCGTTTCAGTAATCTCCATATAATCTAACGGGAGAGGCATGCTACTCTTTCCTTTCTCCTCCACAGCCCATATTGGTTTGAGGACTAGAGGTAAAAAGACTCACAATCATACGATACTTACGGGTGTACCCATTAAATATTTCATACCCTAAAGATTCCGATTTAAAGGAGTAAACTGTACTTTCATTAAACTTTTCACAATAAGGTGCGCTGTGTATATGAGGAATAACACTATTTCTGGCCATTAGATCACTTGTTCCCTGCTGCATTTTTCATCGTTTTCTCTCTTAATATGCAATTGACTCTGAGCTGGTGGGAGGAGAGTAATTGCTGTCATCTTGCACAAACACATCACAGCACGCAAGGATGAATTCCTGTTCTTCACTCCTTAGTTAGTGCACAGAGAGCAGCAATAGCAGGGAGGAAATTACACAGCAGCAGTCCTAAGCAGTGTAGATGTGAATCCAGCAATAAGGCAAGGTAAAAGACTTGTTAGAAAGCTCAAAAAATGTGTTTTTTTTTTTTTGCAGTATACATGGGGGGGATTGGTCCCCTCCAGAGCTCAGCACCCTTAATTACACATCCTTCCCAGACCTTAATTTAGGTTTGCCTGGTTTTGCTTCACTTCCCTATTCTGGTTTAACACACTGAGAGGTAGGATATTAGTGACAGGGACCATCCATATTTAGGTACACCTTGACGTGGTTGGATGGCTTTTGCACTCTTTGATCAAAAAAGACTAAGTGCCTTGTGTTTTTAACGTTCACAGTAACAGTGGAGTTCATGTATTCATTAATCTCAGAGTGCTGACACATCGTGTCTGTAGATGTTTGTCATAAAGCTGATCATGATCTTTCGGTATCTTCCTCTGCTTGTTTTTTTCACTCTGCTCCGAGTGCTCCTGATCACCACTGTTCCCACCCAAAAATATAACAGGAGCTAACCTGACACCACAATGAGCTGGTAGTCTGTTGTGCCTGAGCAACATGGAGTTGAGCTGTTTTTTTTCCCCAGAGTGGGTGGCGAGTTCACGAGGAGGAGGAGAGGGGAAGAAGTGGCTCTTAAGTGGAGAAAGAAGCAGAATTCTCCAATGAGATATATTACAAAGTTTCTTACATTTGCATTTGATTTATGCAAAGTTTGTTGAAAATACAGTTGCCTTTTAAGAAACTTTTGAGTCTCCAGAGTGAATAATCAATACTGTACTCAGTAGAAAACTCTAGTATAAAGTCGGTTTTAGTTTGGCAGCAAGAACTCCATGCAGATCTACTGAACCAAAATCAACGGAAGAGGAGGTTGTCATGACTCTTATAGCTCTAACAGCAAAATTCGGCCAGGAAGTCCATCTCTACTGTGTAGCTGCAGACGACATAACCTGTCAAGACACCTACCTTCCCAGCTCTGCCCTTCTTGATCTCCATATGTCTTCTTTAAGATATACATTTCTGCTTTACTGAAGAGCAGTCATATAGGTAATTATTCCTTACAATGATTAGCTGCAGAGCTCTTCAGACTATCTATACTATATAAGGCTGCTGTGTGCAGAATATCCAGTGTTCCCTACTAGATGCAGTTTCAACCTGACTCCTGTCTGTAAGCGCTGACAAGGGCAACCCATCACAAGCGAAGGCAGAGGATTAACACGCTCTTATCACACTCTGTAAAAGATCAGGGATATAAAACTAGACAAGACTTAGAGCACAGAAACTGGAATGTGATAAGATCTGCAACGCCAGAGTCATCATAGAAAAATGTAGGAGAACCGTATCATAGGAGAAAAAGAATCAATATGGTTGCCGTCCCACAAATGACGCAATAACTAAATGACTAAATTATTTTTCCAATATTTGACCCTATTGTTCTGCACTGGAGTGTAGTTTTAAATTAAAAAAAAACACTTTTCTAGTTTTAGGGATGGGGTCAAGGCCCCGATTGGACATAAAGTCTATGGTGGGTCAACCCCTTTAAGATTTTTTATTTTTTTTTTTGCATAGCAATAAAGCATTGTTTCCACAAATCAGACGCTTTAAGAGCTATGAAGTGGAACTGTTGAGTAAGAGAACAGAGAGGGGGAAGAGAATGGCAGAACGTGCCAACTAAAACCACCAGCACACAACTTAGTGGAAAATTATCTAAACCCGTTTTTGACCAAAAGCAGAATTAGTTCCTAACAATATACTTACATATTTCCTTACTGACATTTTGGAAAATCTGAATAAAAAAAAAAAAGGAGTTTTTTTTTTTTTTTCTTTTAAGTATTATAAAACATTCACCATACCCCGTAGCTGTGATCTACACTATAACCCTTGTGCCAGAGGGATTGAATGTGCCAGTACAGTAAAGCAGTTCAAGCTGAATTAGCCTCAGACACCTTCTTCGTCTATATCATAATGCTTGCAAATATGTGAGCTAAGAGTTGCCTTGGGACACATCGCTAACAGATGCAGACTTCATAGCGCAGAGTTTTGATCATCGTGTCTGGGTGAGGCGATCCTACAATCTTTACAGCTCACTTCATTTTGTTGGGTTTGTAGCTCAAGGGCAATTGAATTCTTTCATGAGTAATTTTAATGTTTACATGTTCCTCAGAGTTGGCTTGAATGCGGAGTTTTCATAGGCCAAATTTGTTTTACGAGCATGTTAATGCACGGATGGTTCCCATTGTAAACCTGAAAGCATAGATTCTACCAATGGTTACATTTTTTTTTTTAAATAAACAGAACACAAGAGTGACTGGGAATACCGTCAATGCCTCTCGTCTCCTGCAGTCATTACCGGCTCCCCATTAAATTTTTGCTTTATTTACAAGTTCCCCCCCCCCCTCTCCTCTCAGACCCTACTCCCCGTTTATATGGATGACTCACTAAAGTCTCCACTTCAGACCATCTATATTGTGCTGCATTATTCAGAACATGCATTCTTTTCTAAAGTCAATCTCTCTCTAAACATGGTGGAAAAGTAAGAGATAATCAAAATTTAAAAAAAAAAAATGTCCATAAAATAAAAAAAAATAAATAAATATACCAAATAAAAAAGGGAAAAAAAGGGGATACACAAAAAGTTTATGCAGCTGTTTTGCCAAGGCTAAGGCTTTAAAGAAGGCAACCAATTGCGATAGAAAGCAATTTTATTTAGAATAGTTGATTTAAAAGATAAAATACACAAAGGAATAGTATGATTATTATGATGGTGGAAAAACAAATAGAGATAATCAAAAGGCAAGAAAAATATAAAAGCCTATAAAAATATAAAAAATAAATATACCAAATAAAAAAGGTAAAAAAGTAGGGGAAAAAAAGGGGATACACAAAAAAAAGTTTATCAAGTTCATCCCCATGGATTTCACGGATAAGAAGCTCTCACAAATAATGAAGAAAACTAATAGTAGATCCAGTTCCTAGTAAAATAAAAAATTCTCTTACATCAGGAAGAAAAGCCGCTCTAGTTAACGCGTTTCAGATAACAATGCTTAAAGGGAATTTGTAACACTGAGAGCAGCATGAATCCGAGCCCGGCTGTACGATTTCAGCCAAGTATATTATTATTCTCGGCAATGACCCGGCATAATATACTTTGAAGAGTACTTACCTTAAGATCTCTTTTCAGTTCTGCAAGAGTTGATTGACAGGTCTCTGACGTACGTGTACAAACCTGTCAATCACAAAGTAGAGCACTGGGAAGAGCCGGCTGGGGACCATAACCGGAGACAAGACTAGTCCGGCTCCACCCAGCACTTTTCAATGTAAATGCTCTCAGAAACATCAGAGCATTTAAGAGAATAACAGACCTGGTTGCAATCGTGCAAGCAAGGCTTCAATTCATGGGTTGTGAGGCATAAATGATCTGACAGGTTCCCTTTAATCATAACTCAAAGTCATTATTAAGAAGGTGTTTTTTTTGTACCCAGAACTTTGCTGCTGGATCTACCCTTTATATTCTTCAGCAGTAAAAAAAAAAAAAGAGCATGCCTTTCCAAGCTACAAATTGACCGAATCTCCAGATTACAAGGAAATTGGTTACAACCAAGAGTGAAAACTAGTGCAAAGCAAAAGGAGGAGGCGCTCCCAATATTGACCAATTCGATTTCAACCCTATTTTTTTTTTTTCATAGCTCCTATAGAAAAAAATTCAAAAAGGTTTCCCATGAACAACCCTTTTTCCTATAATTATTCCTATGAGATAGAGTGGAGAGAGTAACTAATTGAAACTGTGCTCTAGACTGGAAGCTCGGGCAAAATGCCGAGAAGTCACAGCTGATTGTTGGGAGTTCCAGAAAGCAGGAAGGCAATCACATTGTCGGGTGGGGGAAGGGAGTTGTATTTAGAAAACTATTCTCATGATAAAACCCCTTTAAAAGGAATATGTCATCAGAAAATCACCTCTTGTTTAAATCATATTTTTGTGTTAAATATTTAAAAAAAAATGTAGGAAATAGCTTCCCCCCCCCCATATCACAATCTGTATCAAAAATAAAAATTAGAAATTTTAAACGTTGACATTGGACACTGGATCTATTTTAGACTAACACTAGCAGCTGTAGACTGACTCTGACCCTATCTTACATATTCATTAATTTAATGACAGGTAGGACATTTCCTATTGTGAGGGTGGAAGGGGAAAACTCTTCCTAAAGGGATGGAAGCAGAAGTCTAAAATAGCCCCAGTAACCAGTGTGACGATATTTGCATTTTGGATTGCCAGTGGCATTTTTCTTTTAATCATTTTTTTTTTTTTTACTGTTATTTATTTATTTTATATATTGTGCCCCTTACAATGTAATTAAAGTTCTTTCAGGGGCATTTAAAAATTGAAATATTTTTATTTTAAGCTTATTTCCCCTGTAACTGGTATACTAGCCCTAGTGACAGGGAAAATGATAGCAGAGATTTTTGGATCTCCTGTGACCCAGCAGTTCCTGCTCCCTCCCTATACACAGTGATCACATGATGGCTATGTATGGAGGAGTAGGCACAGTCAGCGCTTCCCATTACTGTGTACATAGCGCTTGTTTAGCGATGAGTATACAGCGATAGAGAATATACAGATGGAGGTACATTGCCTCTGTATTCTCTATGGGAACTCCGGTTGTCTGACAGCCGAATCCTCACTTCTGTAGCTACATTACCGCGTGTAACTACTCTACTATACAGTGACGTTTTACAACGTCACTGCAGAGTAGGAGGAGGACCGCCCGGACTTTTAAAGTCTATGTGTGGTCCGGAAGCAGTTAAAGAAACATTCACAAATAAATAATTTGGTTTGGTTTCCGACATCTTTTTCCATCGATGGACCTGTCCGAGGGCTCATTTGCTGCGCATTGAGATAAGGTTTTCATTGATACCAATATGGAGTTCACACAACATTTTGATTTATTTTGTTACGTTGCAGGGCATCACGGCTGATTGTTGCAGGTACGAGTAGAAAGATACTTAACTTATCAGAGGGCCTGTATATCAAGTAGTGATTTTCCAAAGAAGACAGCGCAATTAATAAAAGCAAATTAATGATTACTTGTAGTAGTCCAAGTATTAATTTATTTAAATTTTTACCTTCTCTTTGATCTTAAAAAAAAAAAAAATAGCGAGGTAAAAGGGAGGATATAACATAATGCATACAAATAAAGGCAATGAGCAAAAAATAAAAAAAAAATAGTTATTCAATAAAGAGAAAGATATTTTTGAATCGAAATGACGACGTTTTGAATCGAAATGACATTCATCCACTACAGCATGTCTTCCCTTCATTAACAATCTCCTTGACTACATCGTTATCATATTAGTGATATTGCTGCGAAGAGTAAGCATCTGCTGCACGATGAGCACAGCAAAAAATTTATTTCAGGAAGAAATAAAAATTCATATAATTAATATTTTAATTGCCTGCATTTGATTTGCACTTGTAGGAGTGGTTCTTTAACTTCTCGAAATGAAGATATTTCAGGGCATACAAAGTCTCAAGACATTAGCTTGTATGTAATAATTCATCATTAAGGCTAAAATTACTACTGACAGGAGCAGAAGTTTATTCTCAATTTCCAGGGCTAAATGAGTAATGAAACAGTCGTCGAGGAAAGCAATTCACAACTTGCACTTAAAAGTTTAGGAACACGTTGTATTTACGGGTCGTGGATAGCCATCGCGTCGCTGAGCCTCTGGAGCTCGGAGACGGTGGAAAGCGAAAGCGGTGGAAATATGGCACAATCCTTAGCAAGCGCATATAGTAGGATATAACACATGGTGCAGGTCAGGAGGCAGAGCTGTAAAGTCCGCACTGCCTTTTGATGCTGGAATACTGCTTACAAAGTTCCCTTTTTGGTTGCACTAAAAATATACAGCGTTGCTCAGGCTTTTATCATGAAATCAGTCTCTTTTTTTTTTTTCTTACTGGAGTCGATTTTGAGAACTAAAGGGAGATCGGTGCTTTCATGTGGTGCTCATAAAAACAACGGCTTAAAAAGCTTGTCAATTTGCATTGTATGCTAGTAAGGGTGTGATCGGATCCTCCTGCTATAGAGTATCCTAATCTAAAGGCCCCCATAAGGATGGCTCGGTCGGCAGTCATCTTGGCAATCTCTCCTATACACAGGTGCACTCATTCGTCCAAGCACTCCTGAGAAAGCTGCTGCCAGACATGTTTGGCGGTGGCTTATTTCAGAGAAATTGTCAGTTCAAAATCAGACATGATGGCACTTTAGTTCCCCGGACAATCAATTGTTCGGAGATCCAATCCACATTGGACCGTCATTATCGGCAGGTTTGGCTGACCTTAGTTTACAGCTCCATGAGGCTTTCTACTATTCATTCCCCATACACATTACATACCTGAATGATGGATCGGTAGATCATTCAGTAAGCTGCTATACCGCCCGTTATCTCCTGCGCTCTCTATGAGACAACAACTTCCACACATCCAATCACTAGGGTCAAATAGAAGGCACTCCAACAATACACATAAACCCTACAAAAATACGGAGCCATAAGTGTAAAAATAAAAAGATTTTTATTAAATTCAATATCCATACACAAGACAATACTAAAACTATTTAAAAGGTGAAAGTACAAGCAAAGATATGCACTCACATACTGGAAATCAGAGGTGTAAAATATTAGCTACCTCATAAATCCCATAGACGCTATAAAGAAGTCAAAGATAGTAATAACAAAAAAGTATTCTCCTTAGACCAATGCCCTAAACTCAGGTCGATGACAGTCCGCTACCATATAGAATAATACAACATGTAGAGACAGTGCATGTGTGTAACACACAAACTTAGTGGTCAATCCCTTTAAAAAAACATCTATATAGTAGCAACCCGGTCCCAATACTAAAGTGTGCTAGCAAGTATGTATATAGCTCTGGCAAAAATTAAGAGACCACTGCAAAATTTTCAGTTTCTCTGATTTTTCTCTTTATAGGTATATTTTTGAGTAAAATGTACATTGTTGTTTTATTCTATAAACTACTGACAACATGTCTCCGAAATTCAAAGCTAAAAATGTTGTATTTATTTGCAGAAAATGATAAAGCATCAAAATACTAAAAAGAAACAGAGAACCAGTGCTTTCAGACCTCAAATTACTCATGTTTTAACTCAGGAAGAGTTCAGAAATCAGTATTTGGTGGAATAACCATGATTTTTAATCACTACTTTCATGCGTGTTGGCTGCTTTCCACCAGTCTTTACATGCTTTCCAATAGAAAACTGTTCAGTGGTCTATTAATTTTTGCCAGAGCTGTATATACAGTGGGTACAGAAAGTATTCAGACCCCTTTACATTTTTCACTCTTTGTTTCATTGCAGCCGTTTTGGTAAATTCTAAAAAGTTCATTTTTTTCTCATTAATGTACACTCGGCACCCCATCTTGACTGAAAAAAAAAAACAGAAATGTAGACATTTTTGCAAAAAAAATGAAATATCACATGGTCAATAGTATTCAGACCCTTTGCTCAGTATTGAGTAGAAGCCCCCTTTTGAGCTAGTACAGCCATGAGTCTTCTTGGGAATGATGCAACAAGTTTTTCACACCTGGATTTGGGGATCCTCTGCCATTCTTCCTTGCAAATCCTCTCCAGTTCCGTCAGGTTGGATGGTGAACGTTGGTGGACAGCCATTTTCAGGTCTCTCCAGAGATGCTCAATTGGGTTTAGGTCAGGGCTCTGGCTGGGCCAGTCAAGAATGGTCACAGAGTTGTTCTGAAGCCACTCCTTTGTTATTTTAGCTGTGTGCTTAGGGTCACTGTCATGTTGGAAGGTGAACCTTCGGCCAAGTCTGAGGTCCAGAGCACTCTGGAAGAGGTTTTTATCCAGGATATCTCTGTACTTGGCCGCATTCATGTTTCCTTAAATTGCAACCAGTCGTCCTGTCCCTGCAGCTGAAAAACACCCCCATAGCATGATGCTGCCACCACCATGTTTCACTGTTGGGATTGTATTGGGCAGGTGATGAGAAGGTGCCTGGTTTTCTCCACACATACCGCTTAGAATTATCACCAAAAAGCTCTATCTTCCTCTCATCAAACCAGAGAATCTTATTTCTCATAGTCTGGGAGTCCTTCATGTGTTTTTGAGCAAACTCTATGCGGGCTTTCATGTCTTGCTCTGAGGAGAGGCTTCCATCAGGCCACTCTGCCATAAAGGCCTGACTGGTGGAGGGCTGCAGTGATAGTTGACTTTGTGGAACTTTCTCCCATCTTCGTACTGCATCTCTGGAGCTCAGCCACAGTGATCTTGGGGTTCTTCTTTACCTCTCTCACGAAGGCTCTTCTCCCACAATTGCTCAGTTTGGCTGGACGGCCAGGTCTAGGAAGACTTCTGGTGGTCCCAAACTTCTTCCATTTAATGATTATGGAGACCACTGTGCTCTTAGGAACCTTGAATAATGCAGAAATTCTTTTGTAACCTTGGTCAGATCTGTGCCTTGCCACAATTCTGTCTCTGAGCTCCTTGGGCAGTTCCTTTGAGCTCACAATTCTCATTTGGTCTGACATGCACTGTGAGCTGTGAGGTCTTATATAGACAGGTGTGTGCCTTTCCAAATCAAGTCCTATCAGTTTAATTAAACACAGCTGGACTTCAATGAAGGATTAGAACCATCTCAAGGAGGATCACAAGAAAATGGACAGCATGTGACTTAAATATGAGTGTCTGAGCATAGGGTCTGAATACTTATGACCATGTGATATTTCAGCTTTTCTTTTTTAATAAATTTGCAAAAAAATCTACATTTCTGTTTTTTTTCAGTCAGGATGGGGTGCAGAGTGTACTTTAATGAGAAAAAAATGAACTTTTTAGAATTTACCAAATGGCTGCAATGAAACAAAGAGTGAACAATTTAAAGGGGTCTGAATACTTTCCGTACCCACTGTAGCACCATGATTGGCTGCAAACAAAGAGAAAACAGAGCACACGATAAGACAGCGCGGTTAGCCATGTGTATCAGATTATAAAATAGGTAATCAAGGGAAGATAAGTAAGTATAGTATCAGCAAAATCATAGATGGGAAGGCATACCAGGATGGGGGTGCAACCAAGAACCTCCCCTGACGCGCGTTTCGCATCAGCTTCCTCCGAGGGGTGACTCTAGGGTACCACACATCTCTGGAGGCAGCCTTGCCTCTTAAAGCACCAAAAGATTGGCAGTCCGAAATTGGACATGCTGGAGCCTTATCCTCCCTACAATCATCTGTTGGGTGCCCTCATTCACATTAGACTGTCGGTCGAACGCATCGATATCAGTAGGTTCAGTTAGTCTTCTGTGAATGGGAGTCCTTTAGGCGATTTTAGACATTTTTATGCCAATAGCATAACCTGCAGAAAAAGCAAGTTCTTGCTCCCATTACCATTCATGAGAAGGTAAAACTGCTTTTTAGTGCATATACCGGTCTAATATGTCCAGGAACTCTCCCCAATTCTCATGCTTTGTAAATTGTCATCCACTCTTTTTGAATGGGAGGTTCCTCTTCTTTGACATTGTGCCAGCACTGTATGTGCTGGAAGGTTGCTTCCTGGGATGCATGGCTCCTGTAATAGCCCAACAGCTTGTCTGCCATGAACAGAAAGCCTGCTTCTCAGTTATGCCTGAAATTACTATTCCTATTTAAGCATACCACCATATATTTAAGAATAAGTCAGCAGTGCTTATGAATATATAAATGATGCAATATATCATTATGAAATTTAGCATCTTCTTGACATCTAGAAGCCTGAAGTCTCTCATTTCACTGCCTGTAGGCTGTAAATATTCATAAACCTCTTGTTACCTTAGTATAAGACAAGAAGGAGGGAGATGCAGATGCCCCGGCTTGTGTGTGAGACAGCATGGAGTAAGAAGGGTGAGGGAGCACCAGGATGGAGATGCATGTGATAGTCTAATACTGTCACGGCTGTGTCAGGTTTTACAGACAGTCATACAGGATCCAGCTGTAGAAGGTCGCTGCGTTTGGCCTTGCAAACACCTTTCTGATCCTTTCCTTATCCCTCTCTCTCTAGGACCCAGCGGTGATCTTCACCTTGCTTGGGGATTATACCTTTAGGACTCAGCGGTGAGCCTCACCTTCTGCTGCTAATTACCACACCCTTGCTGAATCCTTAAATACACTCAGTTTCTCTAGAGAGTTGCTGATGCTAGAGTTTCGTCTTCTATTCAGGCCTGGAATTCTAGTAGTCTGCTAGAATTTCCTTGGAGTTCCTTTGTGGACTGCAGCCATGTTCTCTCCGGTGTCACCTTAAAGCTAAGTGTATTCCCTTGTTTGTTTCCCTGGTTTGTACTTTAGTTGGCAGTGGGGCTGACTAGTGGTCACCCTTTCCCCTCCCTACCTAGGGCCTAGCTCTAGGGTCAGCTAGGGCTAAGGTATCATGCTCAGCGATAGGTGCGGAACCTATTTAGGGTCAACAGGGGAGTCAGGGTCTCATTAGATTTGCTTAGGGGTCTCCACTCTCCCTTTCCCTAGTTGTAGGGCTCCCTCCTCTGTTCCCGACATTATACTCTGGGTTCTCCCCATACATAGCGTGACAAATACTCTAATGTGTATGTGGGCCTTAAAGAGGTTGTCCACTACTTTTACATTGATGCCCTATATTTTGGATGTCTGATCAGCTGGGGTCCAACATCCGGCACCCCTGTCGATCAGAAATCAATAGGAGGCTGATGTGCATTACCAAGCCCCCGCCATTACAAGTAGAGTAGACGGCCAACTCCGCAAGTAAGTATTTCCGGCCGGTATACTGTCCTGTCTGTATAACTCTTTTCCTTCCTCCCCTGCCCAGTAGCTGTGGTATGATCAGACCATGTCCCTGTACGGTCAGACACAGCCATTACACAGTACACAGCAGGGACACATTTATAAGATTATCTCAGCACAGGAACATTTTATTGAAATACATCCAATTGTGGAACTTATTATTATTCCAAGATCTATTTATTAAAATCAATTTTTGCTTGTGAGAAAACCCCTTTAAGTTAGCTCATGGCTTAACATTTTGTAAATTTAAATTATTGTGAACGAGTGTTCTTAAGAACGCTCATTTCACGAAACCCTTTTAGTGTAAACAGGCTGCCGATCATCCAGTGAATGAGTAAAAAGCTTGTTCATCGGGTGTAATGATCTTTTGTGCAGCACACAAAAATCATTGTTCTCGGCAGAGCATCATCTTATGTAAACAGGACTCACACTGCCGAGAACAATGGCAGCCTACGCGCACTAAGCGATCTACTACAGATCATTCATTACGCACAGTCTGCCTGTGTAAACAAGCTATTAAGTCAGTAAATGTTGACTGATTGGCAGTCATTTAGTGCAGCAGGTTGGTCCATGTAATTCCTGAGTTGTTTTGGCTCTTGGAATTAAAAGTATTGGTCAGTTCAAGTATAGTATTGTCTGGACTTGAAACGCGTCGACCCAGTGTCTTCTATATTCTGGATGTTTTCAATCTCTCTTCTTTCTTTAACTATTTTTCAATAAATGTGGATGCTGAATTACCGTCCATAGTTATTTTGGCCAATGTGTTTCCCAAACTCCAGTCCTCACGGCCCCCAACAGGTCATGTTTTCAGGATTTCCGTGAGGACTGGAGTTTGGGAAACACTGTTCTAGCCTAACGCACTATCCCAACCCCACGCAGGGGGAAATTCACCCCTATAATGACATCTTCAGGAAAATATAGTAGAATGTTCATAATAAAATTTCTACAAAGGACCAACATAAAAACACAAGCATCAATGGACGCCACGGGTTCCTGCATCATACCCAGTGCTTTGTATGAATATAGATCTTTTTTTTTTTATTATTTCCCTGGGTTATGTACTTCTATGAAACAAAAGTGGCAAACACACAGAACCTACACCCTAAAGCCAAGCAGAATGCAGTTAAATGCTTCCATTGGCAGCGGGCTACTTTTATTTATTTATGTATTTTTTTTTTACTAGCCTTCATGCTCTATAACATGTCAGATGTTTTTCATTGGCTTTGAAACCAGTCTGGGAACATTTTATAAAATGTTTTATAGTTTATATGGAAAATAATCCCACTGAAAAAAAAAAAAAAAACCTTTTCTATCAAATGCTTATTCCAGTATCACCATTATATCATAATTTAGGTTAGGGCAACTTAGCTCTTTTGTGGAATTCAAAGAGACCTAACAACTAAGAAATAAAAACTGATCTTTAAGGAAAATGTTGGTTTAACAATGAAAACTTAGCCAAGCATTGTACTTGTTCAGAAGAGAGACCTTAAAACACCCAAGTGAATACTTTTTTCATATGTACTGTTCTCTAACCAAGTGTCACATATGTTAGAGTAGTCGTCTATGATAAGGCACTGTGGTACTTGTGATACTCCAGGAAAATCTACACACTTTGGAGAAGACCGGAGGTGTAACTTCACAAACCGCAGAAGATCTGATGGGGTGTACTAATAGGATGGCACCTGAACTTCTAAAACGAAAGAAAACATGGCCGCCAACTTCCATCAATATAGTCAGTAATTTATTTAAGTGGGCAGGGAGGGTGACCGACAGGAGCGTGACGGATAGGAGCGTGGAGGACAGGAGCGTGAACGACGGGAGCGTGACAGACGGGAGCGTGACAGACAGGAGCGTGACAGACAGGAGCGTGACAGACAGGAGCGTGACAGACAGGAGCGTGACAGACAGGAGCGTGACAGACAGGAGCGTGACAGACAGGAGCGTGACAGACAGGAGCGTGACAGACAGGAGCGTGACAGACAGGAGCGTGACAGACAGGAGCGTGACAGACAGGAGCGTGGACGACAGGAGCGTGGACGACAGGAGCGTGCACGACAGGAGCGTGCACGACAGGAGCGTGGACGACAGGAGCGTGGACGACAGGAGCGTGGACGACAGGAGCGTGGACGACAGGAGCGTGGACGACAGGAGCGTGGACGACAGGAGCGTGGACGACAGGAGCGTGGACGACAGGAGCGTGGACGACAGGAGAGTGACCGACAGGAGAGTGACCGACAGGAGCGTGGACGACAGGAGCGTGGACGACAGGAGGGTGGAGGACAGGAGGGTGGAGGACAGGAGGGTGGAGGACAGGAGGGTGGAGGACAGGAGGGTGACCGACAGGAGGATATTTTGGCTTGATGGTAGCATAAAAATACAGATTATTCTGAGGTCCCATGGATTACAGGATCCAGGATTACATTTTTCTTAAAAGTGGTTTAAGATTGGCTACAGTTAAGAGCCAATCAGAGTACATGTAGTCACCAAATTCTGATCACTTGCTAAGCAACACCTCCGAGCATCCCAGTCTCCTGTAGAAACTGCTTGTAATTGGTCACAGGCAACATCCAATCAGTGCATATATAATCATTAAGTTCTGATCGCTTCCGAAGAAAAAGCCTTCAAAACCTTCTGTAAGGCTATGTTCACACATCATGTTTTTTTCAGCATTTTTTTATGCAAATTTTCAGCTGCATTTTGCAGTACCAGCAAAGTCTATGAAATTCCAGAAATCTCATGCACACATCATGGTTTTTTTGGTTCAGGATTTTGCGCTTTGCATGGTTTTTTGAAAGATAAAACATGTCACTTCTTTCATCGTTCTTTTCACCCATTGGAAGTAATGGGTAGAGAAAAAAAAACACTGAAAAAACGCACCAAAAACGCCGGTGTCAAGTTTTCAGCGCTTTTTGTGCATTAACCAAAATGAGATTTTCTTTTTTCACTGAACTTTATGTATATGCATAACAGAGACAAAAGGACAGTGAAAAAAACGCTGAAAAAAAACGCACCAATAAAAAAAAGAAATAAAACAGCAACAAAAACCCTGAACAACCTCTAGCAAGAGATCAGGTTTTGCTGCAGAAAATGAACGCAGAAAAAAACATGATGTGTGAACATAGCCTAAATCTTACATACTTCTGACGGCCACCTGTATGAAACAGAATAGCACATGCAACAGAAAGCAGCTCCTGCACCCGCCTGCAACGCAGAAAGGCACAAGGCGCTAATCACATCTGTGAATGGAGCGATTTTTCATACATGACTCTGAACTGCACATTAGATTAACATTTGGGGGATTTAGATCCACTGCTATGCTATTATTTGTGCTCTGTATTTTGATACTGGATTAGCCTTGTATAGTGGTTTTGTTCTGTATTATTTGGGCACTGTATTTAATCTGAGAGCAGCAGGACATAAGGGCCGGGAGCCTGATTCCAGCGATGTGTAACTTTCTCAGCAGCTTGCTGTAGTTTCAATACAATCAGTGTTTTATCAGCAGGAAATCATCACTGCAGGACTAGGTGTCATGTGCCAGGCAGTTCAGCTAATCTGTGTAACCCCGCCCCCCCACAAGTGATTGGCAGTGTGCACAGGAAACTGCCAATCAGATGTGTGGGGGCGGGGTTATACACAGCTCAGAATTCTGAGCATCTTCAGCAGAGAAAACAGGGATTTTATCAAAACTGCAGCACGCAGCTCAGTAAGTGACATATCGCCGGATTCGGGGTCTCTGCGCCTACATGCTGCTCTCAGACTATACAGGAAAACCTGTGGAAACATTCCTGTTAAGCTATATCATTTTCAAGCTACAAAGATCTATCCAGAATCAATTTAATATTCTAGTTTAAGGATGAATTTTATGTACAAAATATACTGTATAGACAGACAGAAAAGTATACATGTATACATCCCCTTAATGTGAATTCTTTACTTACAGTACATTCAACAATTACATTAGCAAAACAATATATTTGGTCACAAAGAAGATAAAACATCTTGTTCCCTTATCAGTTACAGCTTTTCTTTTGCCTCCAGATAGACTTCCATAGGCAAACTCTGCAGAAGTTTGGAGAAAAAAAATGGATTTGGTCTTTACACTGATCTTATGGTAAGCAAAGCGAGATTAATAGAGAGAAAAAAAAATACAATATAGTATTAAGGCTTAAATTAGATTACATTTTAGGGAAAAGCTGAGAACAATATGGAATAGAGCTTTGAAATGTATCCTGAACAAAATAATCTTGTTGCTTAATTTCATGGAGTTTAGCGGCCTTCTCTTCCCCCCACAAGCCTGAACGTTAATCTATGCTGTAACCTGATTTAATTTTCCAGTTCATGGGATGGGAATCTGCTTCAAATGGGAAAATCGGCCAAAGCCGTGCTGCTCTTTTAAACAGAGGAAAATTTTCTCATGTCAAAGGAGCAAATAAGCAAATAGAAATGTGAAAATCATGGAGATGGAATAACAATGTGTATAGATATATATAGATAGATAGATAGATAGATAGATAGATAGATAGATAGATAGATAGATAGATAGATAGATAGATAGATAAAATGTACAGAATAGTCATCCACAGTGGCGGATACCACTTTTCCAAATTAATAATACCTAGTGGAAATCTACTCTTCTTTATTATTAATTTTTCTTTAACCCTTTAAGGACCGAACCTCATTTTTAAAATCACTTTATGATGTCATAACTCTGAAACGCTTCAACGTATCCCAGTGATTCTCGGAATGTTTTTCGTGACACATTGCACTTCATGTTGGTGGCAAATTTTAGTTTGATATGATTTGCGTTTATCTGTGAAAATATTGAAAATTTTCGCAAAAAATGTGAACATTTCACAAGTTTTAAACTTTGAATTTTTTATGCCCTTAAGTCAGATAGTTCTATCACACAATAAATAACACAACATTTCCCATATGTCTACTTTACATTACTATCATTTTTGAAAAATATATATATATTTTTTTTTTTTTTTGCCAGGACGTTAAAAGGGTTAAAAAAGTTTTAATCAGCAATTTTCTATTTTTCCAACAAAAATTTACAAAACCAATATTTATTTTAGGAACCACAGCACATTTCAAGAAAACTTTGAAGGGGCCTATATGACACCAATTTAAAAACTGAACACCTCAAACTGATACAAACCACATTCGAGAAGTATATTAATCCTTTAGGTACATCACAAGTTATTAAAACAATGAGGAAGGAAAAAAAATGAAAATTTTACTTTTTTCCACAAAAATGTTGCTTTAGCCCCAAATTTTTCATTTTCACAAGGGTAACCGGAGAAAATGGACCATATAATTTGTTGTCCAATTTCTCCTGAGTACATCAATACCCTATATGTGGTGGAAAACTACTGTTTCGGGGCATGGCAGGCCTCGGAAGGGAAGAAGCAATGACATTTGGAGTGCAAAATTGGCTTGAATAGATAGCGGACGCCATGTCGCATTTGCAGAGCCCCTGATATGCCTAAACAGTGGAAAACCCCAATAAGTGACCCCATTTTGGAAAATAGACCCTTCAAGAAATTTATCTAGAGGTGTGGCGAGCACTTTGAACCCACATGTGCTTCACAGAATTTTATAACGTTGAGCTGTGAAAATGGAAAATACATTTTTCCTATAAAAATGTTGCTTTAGCCCCAAATTTTTCATTTTAAAAGGGTAAACAACAATTTGTTTCAAAATTTCTCCTGATCACACAGATACCCCATATGTGGTGGAAAACTACTGTTTGAGCACACTGCAGTGCTCGGAAGGGAAGGAGCAAGCACCATTTGACTTTCAGAGTGCAAAGCTGGCTTGAATAATTAGCGGACACCGTGTTGCACCTAAACAGTGGAAACCCAGCACACGTGACGTCATTTTGGAAACTACACCACTTAAGGAATATATCTAGAGCTGTGGTGAGCATCTTGAACCCACAGGTGCTTCATGAAATTTTAAAATATTGGAACATGAAAATTAAAAATTACGTTTTTTCCCCAAAAATGTTATTTTAGCCCCAAATTTTTCATTTTCACAAGGGTAACAGGAGAAAATAGGCCACATAATTTGTTGTACAATTTCTCCTGAGTACAGGGATACCCCATATGTGGTCAAACTCTTGTTTGGGCAAACGGCATGGTTTGGAAGGAGCGCTATTTTATTTTTGGAGTGCAAAAATGTCTGGAATAGTTTGTGGATGACATGTCACATATCGAGAGCCGCCAAGGTTCCAGAACAGCAGGAACCCCCCACAAGTGATCCTATTTTGGAAACAACATCTTTCGAAGAATTCCTCTAGGGGTGTTATGAGCATTTTAACCACACAGGTATTTCACAGAATTGTATAACATTAGGTTGAGTAAATTAAAATTTACATTTTTTCCACTAAAATGTTGTTTTAGCCTCAAGTTTTTAATTTTCAAAAGAGATAAAGGAGAAAATTCGTTATGCATTATCTCTCGAGTACGGCAATGCTGAATATGTGGTGAAAAACTACTTTTTAGGCACACTGCAAAGTTCAGAAGGGAAGGAGCGCCATATTGGAGTGAAAATTTGCCTGGAATAGTTTGTAGGTGCCAAGTCACATTGGCAGAGCCTCCGAGGTGTCAGGACAGCAGTACCCCTCATAAGTGACCCTATTTTACAAACTACACCGCTTAATGAATTATTTTAGGGGTGCATTGAGCATATTGACACCACTTGCGTTTCACAAAAATTTTATGCCGTTGAGTAGTGAAGAAAAAGAAATTACATTTTGGCGACTATAATGTTATTTTAGCCTTAGATTTTACATTTTCACAACGGGAAATAGGTAAAATTGGCACATAATTTGTTACACAATTTCTTGTGAACGTGGAAAATGCCCCATATGTGACTGTACAGTACTGTGTGGCCACACGGGAGTCTCGTGAGGTAAGAAACGCTATTTGACTCTTGGAGAACAAATTTTCGTAGAATAATTTGCGGACTCCATATACAGAGCCCTTAAGTGCCAGAAGAGCAGAAACCTCCCCCATCTTGACCCCAATTTGGAAATTACACCTCTCTAGGAGTTCATCTACAGGTGTAGTGATGATTTTGATTCCATGGGTGTTTTCTATTAATGAGCAGCAATGGATGTTGCCAAGTGAAAATGCAAATATTCCATTGCCATACATTGTAGTGCCCAATACATTGTAGTGCCCCTACATTGTGCTTAGATAGTGCTTCTGGAGACACGCATCCTGTAAATTAAGTGGGCTCTCATGGCTACAGTAATGTCAAATATGTGGAATCTAACTGTTCAGGCACAATGTGGGGCTCAGGAGGAAAGGGGCATTTGGATTTGGGAGCGCAGATTTGCTGGATTTCTTTTGGTGGGAGCCACGTCACTTTTCCAGAGCCTATGTGCTACCAGTAATGTGGACACCCCTCATATTTCTGTTAACAGATGACAAACCTGAGTGGATTGAGTAGAAGCTTTTATTGGTGGCATTTTAGGGTACAGAACATTTTGGATCAGTTCACATTTATCCTGTACTCTACGCTGAGCACTTACATAGAATTTCTATATAAATCTACAAAATAAGTGATTCAGATGAAACCCCTCAGGGATGCAGCCACTAACGAGGCAGCAGAGTTACTCCGGAGACTCGGTTTGGTGGTATCTGGTCAGACGGGGTCCGCAGTATCTCCATCTGCCTCGTTATAGGGAATCTTCCACCGGAAGTTGCGTATGGACCACGTACTTCATAGATTTAAAAGGAAACCCTGGTGTAAGCGCTCAGAGTAGAACCCAGGATAAATGTGAGGCAAGTCTTACTGCGGTCTTTAGGGGGCATAATGAACAAATCAACAGGAGAAGGTTTTAGGTTTGGCTGCTGTCACACTAAAACACAAGTTTTTGCATCACCATATTTTGAGAGCTATAATTTTTCAGTATTTCTGTTGACAGTCATGTGAGGGCTTGTTTTTAGCGGGATGAGTTGACATTTTTATTGGTACCATTTTTGGGCACATAATATTTTTTTTTATTGTTTTCTATTCCGATTTTTGGGAGGCAGAATGAAGAAAAACCAGCAACTCAGAGATTGCTTTTTGGGATTTTTTTATGCCGTTCACCAAGTGGTATAAGTGAGAACATCGCTTTAGTCTTAGGGTCAGTATGATTACAGCGGTACCACATTTATATAATTTTTTTATGTTTTCTCTCTTCGCTTCGATAATAAAAACTATTTTAGAGAAAAATTATTATTTTTGCATCGCTGTATTCTTAGAGCTATAACTTTTTTATTATTCCGCTGATGGAGCTGTATTGCGACTTGTTTTTTTGTGGGGCAACATGACCTTTTCAAGAATAACATTTTCTCGTATATTTGACTTTAACGCATTTTATTCTACTTTTTTTTCAGTGGTATAATGAAAAATTACAGTTTTTCAACACTTTTTTATTTAAATTTTTCTTATGGCGTTCACTGTAGGGTTGAACTTTTGTGGCAGTTTTATTGTTCGGGTCAATGTGGGCGTGGCAATACCAAATATGTGCACTTTTTTTGTTTATTTTTGTTTTTACATAAATATACGGTAAATATTTATTGGTGTGATATTTTTTGTTCTTTATTTTGTGGGGTTTTATCGTTTGCTTTTTTAATTTTTTTTTAATCTTCCTAACTTTTTTTTTTTTTAACTTAGTCCCTGTATGGGACTTTAAATTTTATTACATGTACTGCAATATATGGGACCTGTGACATTACATAGGCAGATTGCCTATTATACCCTACCTATGGCTGGGTCTAACAGGCCACTGTACCTGGCACACCAGGAGGTCATTGTTTGACCTCTGAGTACCATGACAACCATTGGCTCCTCATGATTTAGTCGCAGGGGTGCCGATGGGGATGAGAGCAATCAGTCTTCACTCACACATTCGGTCACAGTACTGTATTGTGCATATGATTAGAAATAAAGCTACTAGGACCACAACAGATACCCGATGTTTGTTCTTTAAAGTGTTTGCCCAAATGCTCGATCTTCAAGAGCAAAATGCTCCCCTGCCTCCCAGCTTCCTGCTTGTCAGGGGGCGTGCGTTCCTGATGAATGGATGATTGATAGCTTAGACCAATATCACAGTTGTACAGATAGCCCAAGCACTGCACTCTCCGATGCTGCACGCTGAAGCGCTTTGCCTCTGCAACACTGGAGCCGGCCAGCTTCAGAGCAGCAGTCCAGCACAGCTTACAACCACAAGTAAAAGACAGCAGCAGACGCTGGTCGCCTGGAAAGTGCACAGAAACAACATCATTTAAAATCTAGAGGAGAGGATTCTTAAAAAGAGGTAAATTATTTTTCCAGGCACTTTGTAATTTTACTCATTTAAAAACATGAGACAACCCCTTTACAGCTGATTTATGGATTTTTTTTTTTATTGTCTGGAAAACTCCTTTAACATCGGTCGTGTCCCCGCACTCCATGCGGGCTCCGGTGATGAGCCCGTATGTTTTCAGGCACAACAGCTGATCTGATCAGTCATGCGCCCCTAACGGCCGCAGTTGGAATTGCAATCCACCCGCGGCTGTTGACATGTTACATACCGCTGTCAAACTCCGACAGCGTCATTTAACATCGCTGTGCTGGAAGCGCATCATAAGACCCGCCTGTCACATGATCGCGGGGCGCCGATGGGTTGGCATGACAACCCGGGGTCTACAGGAGACCCCTGTGGTTGTCATAGCCGATCTGCTATGAGCACCGGCCACAGGTCGGACTTCAAAGTAGATGAGCATTTCTGCAACACATAGCAGGGCTTCCTATGTGTTCCCCATCGATCAGATGATTGCAGCTTCAAGTCTCCTATGGAGACTATTGAAGCCAGTAAAAAGTAGAAATAAAAAGTTTCAAAAATATTTAAAACCAATTAAAAAATATAAAAGCTCACATCACCCCCTTTTGCCCAATTCAAAATAAAACTAAAAAAAAAATACACAAATTTGGTATCGCCGCCGCCCGATCTATCAAAATATAAAAATAATTAATCCGATCGGTAAACGGCGTAATGAGAAAAAGATCAAAACGCCAGAATTATATTTTTTTGGTTGCCGCAACATTGCAATAAAATGTAATAACAGGCGATCAAAACATTGTATCTAACCCAAAGTGGTATCATTAAAAATGTCAGCTCATCGTGCAAAAAATAAGCCCTCACCCAGTCCCAGGTCACAAAAAATGGAGATGCTACGGGTCTCGGAATATGACATTTATTTTTATTTATTTATTATTTTTTTTAACAAACTTTGGATTTTTTTTTCATCACTTAAAAAAGAACCTATTAGAGATGAGCGAGTATGCCTCATTAACCCTTTCGGCGAGCATGCCAGGGTGCTCACCGAGTATTTTGGCGTGCTTGGTGTTTCATGCATTGTCGCGGTGCCAGCAGCTGTCACGGCTGTTAGACAGCTGTGACACATGCAGAGATAACCTGTTCGTCAGGCTAACAGCTGTGACACTTGCAGAAGCGGTGAAAATGAATGAAACGCTGAGCACGCCAAAATACTCCGCGAGCACCCGCGCGTGCTCGTCGAATGGGTTGGGTTAGTGAGGCATACTCGCTCATCACTAGAACCTATACATGTTTGGTATCTGCGAACTCGTAATGATCTGGAAAATCATAATGGCAGCTCAGTTTTAGCATTTAGTGAGCATGGTTAAAAAAAAAAAAACAATTGTGGAATTGCACTTTTTTTGCACTTTCAACGCACTTGGAATTTTTTTTCCCACTTTCCAGTACAAAATATGGTAAAACCAATGGTGTCATTCAAAAGTACGACACGTCCCGCAAAAAACAAGCCCGTACATGGCCATATTGACAGAAAAATAAAAAAAAAGTTATGGCTCAGGGAAGAAGGGGAGCAAAAAATGGAAAATGGCCCAGGGGTGAAGGGTTTAAGACAGCAAGATCTGATTTAGTCAGTGACAAGGGGACTTTTTCCTTGTGTACGTCTAATGACCCTACAATCCACCCCGGCATGCAATTTCCAATTAATCACAAGCATTGTGTTCGCTTTCTGTTCTTGCTCTCATCTCTGAAAACTGCTGATCGATAAATTCAGTTAATCAGTGATTTTTATTTAAGAACGCACCAGAGCTTCACCAACAATCATCCCATGTTCAAGGTTTGGGATACTATGGGGTGTAAGTACAGTGTTGAATTAACGTAGTTGCTGAATATTTTCTTTTTTTGGTCTTTAATAATGACAAAGTTCTTCAGATATCTTAGAGAGCCGCATGCTAGAGTCATTGAATGTCTCCATTTTTTGGATCCCCCCCTATAAGCAACAGGTAAAGCCTGCATGCTGGGTGGCTCAAGGCCACAATATGTTTAAAAAAGTAATAAAAAAAAGGGTCCTAGTTTTTACAGTCAAGCCCCTGCTCACTTACAGTGCCTAGTGAAAGTATTTGGCCCCCTTGAACTTTTCTACCTTTTGCCACATTTCTGGCTTCAAACATAAAGATATAAAATTCTAATTTTTGGGGGGAAGAATCAACAACAAGTGGGACACAATCGTGAAGTGGAACGAAATTTATTGGATATTTTAAACTTTTTTAACAAATTAAAAACTGAAAAGTGGGACGTGCAATATTATTCGGCCCCTTTACTTTCAGTGCAGAAGTTCAGTGAGGATCTCTGAATGATCCAATGTTCTCCTAAATGACTGGTAATGATACATAGAATCCACCTGTGTGTAATCAAGTCTCCGTATAAATGCACCTGCTCTGTGATAGTCTCAGGGATCTGTCTCAAGTGCAGAGAGCATCAAGAAGACCAAGGAACACACCAGGCAGGTCCGAGATACTGTTGTGGCGAAGTCTAAAGCCGGATTTGGATACAAAAAGATTTCCCAAGTTTTAAACATCTCAAGGAGCAGTGTGCAAGCGATCATATTGAAATGGAAGGAGTATCAGACCACTGCAAATCTACCAAGACCCGGCCGTCCCTCTAAACTTTCATCTCGAACAAGGAGAAGACTGATCAGAGATGCAGCCAAAAGGCCCATGATCACTCTGGATGAACTGCAGAGATCTAGAGCTGAGGTGGGAGAGTCTGTCCATAGGACAACAATCAGACGTACACTGCACAAATCTGGCCTTAATGGAAGAATGGCAAGAAGAAAGCCATTTCTCAAAGATATCCATAAAAAGTCTCGTTTGAAGTTTGCCACAAGCCACCTGGGAGACACACCAAACATGTGGAATAAGGTGCTCTGGTCAGATGAAACCAAAATCAAACTTTTTGGCCATAATGCAAAACGATATGTTTGGCGTAAAAGCAACACAGCTCATCACCCTCAAAACACCATCCCCACTGTCAAACATGGTGGTGGCAGCATCATGGTTTGGGCCTGCTTTTCTTCAGCAGGGACAGGGAAGATGGTTAAAATTGATGGGAAGATGGATGGAGCCAAATACAGGACCATTCTGGAAGAAAACCTGTTGGAGTCTACAAAAGACCTGAGACTGGGATGGAGATTTATCTTCCAACAAGACAATGATCCCAAACATAAAGCAAAATCTACAATGGAATGGTTCAAAAATAAAGGTGTTAGAATGGCCAAGTCAAAGTCCAGACCTGAATCCAATTGAGAATCTGTGGAAAGAGCTGAAAACTGCTGTTCACAAACGCCCTCTATCCAACCTCACTGAGCTCGAGCTGTTTTGCAAGGAAGAATGGGCAAGAATTTCAGCCTCTCAATGTGCAAAACTGATAGAGACATACCCCAAGCGACTTGCAGCTGTAATCGCAGCAAAAGGTGGCGCTACAAAGTATTAACTCAAAGGGGCCGAATAATATTGCACGCCCCACTTTTCAGTTTTTAATTTTTTTAAAAAGTTTAAAATATCCAATAAATTTTGTTCCACTTCACGATTGTGTCCCACTTGTTGTTGATTCTTCCCCAAAAAATTTTTAATTTTATATCTTTATGTTTGAAGCCAGAAATGTGGCAAAAGGTAGAAAAGTTCAAGGGGGGGGGGGATACTTTCACAAGGCACTGTAGATGGTAAGTGTACCCCAAAATTTCAATTATACTTGCAGATAGGGTGTTGAAAGCAATTGCTATTTTCAGACACTAAGGCTATATGATCCGTTTGCTAGTATTCAATTTTCACTCTACATTTTGGGGGTATAGGTGAAGAACAAAAGGGAATTTAAGGTCCGAGAAAATAAGACTTTTTTGATCATCTCACAAAAAAATATTTCCCAAGGCAACCAAATCAATCCATGCAATGCAATGAAGTTTTGCACTTCACACAGGGTATTTTTGACCTCCCCATCACAAAGGGGTCCCACCATCTGGAGATGATATCTCCAGGTATATCTGACACTACTGAAAGAGCTGCTTCTGATTGATAAGAGGGCGGATCGCTACATAAAAGAGCAATGTAAATTTTATTTTACTGGGAAGAAAATACATTATTTAATGCCTTCGATTCTTCTCTAATGTTGAAGAAAGCAGAAATTTTCATTTGAAACTGATGCAATGGTATATATATATATATATATATATATATATATATATATATATATATATATATATATATATATATATATATATATATATATATATATATATATATATACACGCACACACACACATATCAATATGCTGCTTCATGTGTGAAACTGATAGATGGATATCATTGATTACATTCTGGTTGGCCATTCCACAAGCTGTATAAAAGCACCATACCTCCTCTTTTGAAGGGACAGTCCCTCCTTTTGCTCTTTAAAAGTATTTCTTTTAGCTAACCAACTAGCTGTGAATTAGAAATTCACTTTTACATTATTTTCATGATTTGATTCATTTGAGGCTCAACCAGAGATAGCATTGCATATTTTACAGTAGAACAAAAATACTCCGCTTAGATTCCCCGTAGAAATGCTATCAGCAGGTTTTTGCTATGTAATCTGATGCAAAAATAATCTAGAGGCAGAGAGCCCAATTCCATGGATGTGTCGCTTTCTCACCAGCTGGTTGTAGTTTCTATAAAATCAGTGTTTTATCAGCAGATTATCACAGCAGGACTAGGTGTCTCGTGCCTCCTAGTCCCTCCTGATCTGTGTAACCCCGCTCACATCACTGATTGGCTGCTTTCTATGTACATGGTATATTGTCAGCAAGCTGCCAATCAGGGATGTGGGCGGGGTTATACACAGCTCAGTATTCCGAGCTCTGCTAGATCTGCAGCAGAGAAAACTGTGATTGTATCAAAACTGCATCAAGCAGTCAAGTGACACTTCACTGGAATCAGGGTCTCAGCCCCTACATCACGTTGTTCTCAGATTACATTGCAAAAACCTGCACACAGATTCCCTTTAAAGAGAATTTGTCACTTGATTCATGCTGTCCAAACCAAGGGCAGTATGAATTAGAGCCCGGCTCGATTGCAGCTAGGTATGTTTTTTCCCTGGCGGGCTTTTCCCCGCGCCATTCTAGCTGATTGAGGTCTCCCATGTGTGTACATACGGAGAGACCTGCCAATTACCTAGAGATATGCGGTGCCGCACCAGACTAGTTACATCTCTCGCTATGATCATCGGCCAGCTCTTGTGCTGCTGCCCCACAAAACAAAAGCATTATTACTTACAATATAACCTTTGTTTAGTTTCCTTAAATGCCAAATTGACCCCAATAAAAATTTTTAAAAAAAGTACATACCTATCTCCCGGACAGGTGCTTTTCCAGCAACATTGGCGCTGTGTCTCTCGATATTATTGTCACGTGTGCGCTGAAATTCCATGTGACATAAGACTGCAGACAATCATAAGCTACTGACTGTCTGCAGCACTCGCGTGACATAATATCACATGCCAACCTGGACACACAGCACAAAGTTTGCTGAAATTTGAACGTCACTGGTCCGGTAGGTGAGAATGTATTGCTATTTTGGGCAGGGCCGTGGAGTCGGAGTCTGTGTCCATTTTGGTGGAGTCGGTCTAAAATGGACTAAGACTCCTAAAATCTATAATAAATTGGGTACAGTAGTTCAATGCAGTTTGTGGGGAATATTTATTTCATAAGAATTTGGGAAAGTTATGAAATATCCTATAAATGTCTGTCCTATTCCTGATCTAAGGGTCTAGACTTTTAGCTGTGATGAATCTGTGCTACAGTAAATTTATCATTTAAACATAAGCCGAGTATGAGGGAGTCGGAGTCGTGGAGTCGGAGTTGGAGAGATGGAGTCAAAGTCGGAGGTTCGGCTTACCGACTCCACAGCCCTGATTTTTGGTGCAACTTAAGCACTTTTGAAGGGGTTGTCCAATTCAAGGTGTTTCCTTGAGCCACCATAGTGAACTAATCTATTTGCCGCCGTTATTATAGATCTTGGTGGTATTTGGAGTAAGAGAAAGCGGAAGATAAAAGAACAAATGGATTCGATTTTTTTAAAAAAAAAACAAAACTTCACCGGTGTAGTCTTCTAAAAGTTCAGCTGCTAAGTTCTTCTACCATGGAAAGACATGCCATAACAGAAGACGACTGGTGGCCAATGAAGGAGAAAAATGCTGAACCCCATTCCTTTTGATAAGCGCAATAAATTAATTTACTGAAAAACATCTTTCTTTCATTTTGTTCTCCTTTCAAATACCAAGCATATTCCTCATTTGGTCGGTGTTAAAAATACATCTCGCTAATGAGATTTTTGGGTACAACTAGCGAAACTTGCTCATTTACATTTTTGACTCCCAGAAAAAGTTAACATCCAACTGTACGTGTAACTACGGCATCCACAGTTCATTTGATGTACAAAAAATTAATTGGTTCTCCTTTCTGCGTTGAGGAAATAGAAGAACAGAACAAAGCAGCGATATAACCACCTCGCCTTCTTGTTGCATAATATTTCATACACACAGAGAAGCTCAGGTTTGGAATATTAAATGGAGCCTAATGATCTGTGAAACATTTAAGAAAACGAAAAAAAAAATAAAAAATAAATAAACTGATTATTTAGATTTCCCTTTTTTTTTTTTTTCGTTATTAAAAAAAAAAAAATCACAAAACAAGGAAATAAATCTCATTAAAATAAAAAAAAAATTAAAAAACAGATATATATTTTAAATAGAAGATAACAATAGGGCAATGCAGAAAATGATACAGTGGGCTGATAAAAGTAGTTCCACTTGACAATGGTGATTTAGGAGTCATTATACAACAGTCGCCTCGAGCTCGAGAAGTGTGTGTAGGCATTTATTTTCCATCTTCTCTCTAGTAGAGTATTATCTCAGGTACAAGAATAGGCAAATATAGGAATAAAACACATCAATTTAATAAATCTTCCTTTAAATAGAGATGAGCAATTTGATTTGTATTGCCTTGGTCCAGTGTCCACTATGTTCCTCCTTGGCAGCCGGTTAACACTTCTGCGTCCAACTTCCTTGGCCCGGCATTATGAGTGCCACTAGGCCCTCACCTTTCGTTATACATAGAGATGAGCAATTTGATTTACGTTGCCCTAGTCAGGCATCCATTCCAGTCCTCCACAGAAGCCAGTTTCAAATTTCTTCAGCCCCACATTATGGATGCCTTTGGTACTTACTAGGTCCAGTGATGTCTACCACTGCCATTCAGTTTTCTTTATACTGTAAAGGTGTCAGCTGGACAGGTCTTGAACGGGAGGTTTGTGTCATCGAGGGGGCAAGCCTCGGTGATGTAGGACCTGGAGGAGCAGGCTCCAGCATGTATAGTGCTGAGAGGTGTTTTTTAATGGGCCCGATTTTTGGGTCCTGGTTTTTGGAACGGCCAAAGAGCTGGGTGGGACTGGCCGTTCCCTTATCTCCAGTTCCAGGATTTGGAATGAACTATAAAAGGCAGTTCACCTGCCTCATTTAGTGCTGGGAGTAGAGGTGGAAACACCTCTGATGTACTGGGTATCTCTGCATGCAGCCTGTGTTCACGTACATGGACTGTTTTGTTTATTTTGTTCCTTTGCACCGAGTCAAGGCTATTTTCTGTTTAGGCTGGAGAGATTTAAGGACTGAAATAAATCTATTTATTTAGATGAAGAGTCTTCAAACCTTTGCCTACCTGAAACCACTGCCAAAGAGTGGACACCCCACAATGCATAGAGATGAGTAATTCAATTTGCGTTGCACTGGTCCATCATTCATTCTAGTCCTCCACGATAGTTGGTCTTCACTTCAGCTGGGCCAAGGAAGTTGCCAACTGTTACGGATCCGAGTGGTGGAACCTCTGCGCTGCGGTGCAAGGAGGGACCCAGAAGGGCGTAACTAAGTATCAACTCGGACCGACCAAGGTCGTACGGCGGCTAACGACTCCGTGACCAGGGAGGGACCAAGCAGAGGGACCAGGTGCTACTCTGGGGAGGACCTTGTAAGAGAGCAGGTGACTCCCACGGGTCAGATGGCTGAGACTGACCGATACTGCAGAAGGGCACAGCAGGCAGGCTGACGAGAGATCCGGGTAGATGAACTGGCAGAGACAGCAGGCGACAGGTGGGAGCCTCTAGGTAGGCTGTCAGGTGGTCACGGCAAGTGACAGGAAGGAGCCTCCAGGTAGGTTGACAAGTGGTCACGGCAAGTGACAGGCAGGAGCCTCTAGGTAGGCTGTCAGGTGGTCACGGCAAGTGACGGGCAGGAGCCTCCAGGTAGGCTGACAGGTGGTCACGGCAAGTGACAGGCAGGAGCCTCTAGGTAGGCTGTCAGGTGGTCACGGCAAGTGACAGGCGAGAGCCTCCAGGTAGGCAGACAGGTGGTCACGGCAAGTGACGAGCAGGAGCCTCCAGGTAGGCAGACAGGTAACAGGCAGGTGCTTCCAGGTAAGCCGGCGGGCAAAGCCCATAGACAGACTGGCGGACTGAACGGAAGACAGACTGTCGGGCTGGAGAGAAGTAAGGCTGGCGGACTGGACTGATAGTCAGGCTGGCTGGCAGGACTAGTAGTCAGGCTAGCAGCGGGACCTGAGGGCTGAAGCAGAGGTAAGTACACTGTGCATCAACTATTGCTCAGGCACCTCCATATTGGAGGAGGTGCTTTATGTATGGGAGGACCTTCGGCAATTGGCCGGGGACTCCTTAGGGTGGCGCGCGCGGCCCCTTTAAGAGGGAGGGAGCGCGCGTGCGCCCTAAGCACAGTGCCCGGGAAACTGCGTGCACCGGCAGAAGCAGGAAGAGAAGCAGTGGAGGACGCCAGGCAGGGAGCGCGGCGGTGAAAGGGACGGCGTCTCTGCCTGGCAGGGGGCAGAGACGCCGATGCTACACCAACTATAATGGAGAACTGGAATGGACGGAGGATCATGGAAATGCAAATCAAATTGATCATCTGCATCACTAAGGAAAGATGAGTGGTAACCAAGGGCATCCAATCAGATCCTAGATGACATTTTTGCCACTTGAAAAACTGTAAAAACCACCTAATTATTTCCTATGAGAAATGTCTCCACTTTTAGCTTCCATTACTTTTGATAAATATGCTCCAATGGGTTTCCTTACAACTTGATTTGGCATCCATCTCCTTATCCATGAGCAGGCATCCTGAATTATTTATTCAGGACAATTTATAGAAACTTTAACGGAAAGGAAGAAAATGGTCTGAGTGTTCAGACGTTATACCTGTTTGTCTACTGTGTATAATAATGTCAGTTTGTTAAAACCAGGGCGGTGGAGTCGGTAAGCCAAACCTCCGACTCCGACTCCTCAATTTCCATGCCACCGACTCCACGACTACGACCCGCTCATACACGGCTCATGTTTAAGTGATAAATTTACTGTCGCACAGATTCATCTCAGCTAAAAGTCCAGACCCTCAGATCAGGAATAGGACAGACATTTATAGGACATTTCATAACTTTCCCAAATTCTTATGAAAGAAAATATTCCCCACAAACTGCATTAAACTACTGTACCTCATTTATTATATATTTTAGGAGTCTGAGTCGGTCCATTTTATACCGACTTCGACTCCACCAAAATGGACTCCGACTCCACAGCCCTGGTTAAAATTGTTCTACATAAATCTACAGTAGGGCTTTAACGTTTGTAAACCCTTCAGAATTTTGCATACTTCTACATAAATTTGACCTAAAACTACATCAAACTTTCACACAAGTACTAAAGGTAGATAAGGAGAACCACATTTAACAAACAAGTTAAAAACATTAGAAAATAACCAAATATCACGTTTCAGTGGCAAAAGTATTTGAGCCTTTGCTTTCAGCATCTGGTGAGACCCCTTTGTGCAGAAATAATTACATCTAAACATTTCCGGTAATTGTTAATTGATCCTGCACATCGGCTTAGAGGAATTTTAGTCCGATCCTCCTTACAAAACAGCTTCAACTCTGTTAATGTTGGTGGGTTTTCTCTCATGACCTGCTCACTTCAGGTCCTTCTACAATATTGATATTGGATGAAGGTCAGGACCATAACGTGACCATTCCAAAACTTACATTTTATTCTTCTTTTAACACATCTTTTGCAGAACGACTTATCTACTTTTGACATGCGCAGCCTCGCTCAATGCAAGTCTAGTCGGAATGTGGCCGGAAATAACTGTCTGCTCCTGGCGCCGGAGAATCTGTGAGGATACACAAGTCTGCAGTCACA
The DNA here is from genome assembly GCF_046119375.1 of Phyllobates terribilis. Classification (NCBI taxonomy): domain Eukaryota; kingdom Metazoa; phylum Chordata; class Amphibia; order Anura; family Dendrobatidae; genus Phyllobates; species Phyllobates terribilis. The sequence continues at coordinate 224,112,627 of NW_027362767.1, forward strand.
TAGAATGACTGCAGACTTGAGCCCCAAGCCTGGATAACCCCTTTAACATTATGACAATCCTTCAGGTATAGATTTGTAATTAAAGAGGTTGTCCGCTACTTTTACACTGATGACCTATCCTTAGGATAGGTCATCAATGTCTGATCGGCCGGGGTCCGACACTGATAGCAGCTGATTTGCGGAGTTGCCGGGTGTCGGACCCCGGCCGATCAGACATTGATGACCTATCCTAAGGATAGGTCATCAGTGTAAAAGTAGTGGACAACCTCTTTAAAGCCAATAAAGGTCAGTATACCTTTCCTTGTTTCCTTACTGTATCCACGTGACGGTGAATGTTTGAGTTGAAGACATTCAACCCAAAAACATCCTCCCTCCAACTCAGTAGAATACTATCTTTGTAGGAGTAGAATAACCATTAATCAAAACTATGGACTGTTTAATGGTGTAATCTATGATTTATGTACGTATTGCAACCAGCCGTCTGAATTTTACCCACAGGTTTAGCAAATTCTGCTGTAATGTTGTTTGTGATTTATTAGATCGTGCTCTTAGCTTGCAATACCTCGAGGAACCAGCGAAGCCACCCCCCCCCTCAAAAAAAGGGACAATGTATTTGGCTGGATGATTGAATACCCAGCTCAGGAACCCCCCAAGCAGCACCTACACACATTTCCAATTACAGCTCTATTGTCCCAGAGAAATAAGTTCATCATTGCATCACGTTTTATTTGCAATCCGTTTCCCAACATGATGTGTGCGAAGAAAAACTGAATCATCGCTGAAGGATGTGACTCAGCATAGCAGAGGGGGCCGCATTAACCCTGTACAAGCTAGATACTATTTTTTCCAAGGGCTTGGGTCTGGCTGTAAACATTTCGTTCTTTCATGAAAAATCTGTAAAGCAAAGCCTCGTTCTTTGGAGAAATATGCGCTGTCGATCTACCGATCCCAACTGCTTTAAAAACATCCATTTCCCAATTTCGTAAAGTCCGTGCTCTCTGTGGGAATCTGGATTAAAGGGGGCAGGAAACGTGTACATGGAAAACAGATTCTTTCACCTACAGGTCACCGGTTCAGTTCCGGACTGGATGAGAAGTGACTGAAAGTTATTAGCATCAAACGAGCCTCAAGAATCCCACCAATATTGGGCTCCGGACAGTTAAATGGACAGGTGCTCGGTGTCACTTAGCCACTGCTGCTTTACAACAGAGCTGGATTTATTCTAGTGGCTTAAAAAGGAATAAGAAGTATTTTCAGTAAAGTATAACTACATAATAAACGGTGCAATAAATTACTGCCTGCAAAGTATCCTTTTTTGCCGTCAAGCATCAAGTCCCTATTAGAAGAGGTAGTGAGGATAAATATTTCACATGGAAATACAATAGTATACAAGTGCATCTACCGCAGCGCCAGCAATTCACTCAAAAGAAGAGGAAGAAAATCCATAAAAATGATGAAGAATTATTCAAAGATGTGAAGTATGCAATCACCATCGCCCTATTCATTCCAAACCAATGTACTGGGGCGGCTGGCGGGGCACACTTCCATCCTGTAGTGGGGCGGCTGGCGGGGCACACCACACTTCCATCCTGTAGTGGGGCGGCTGGCGGGCCACACTTCCATCCTGTAGTGGGGCGGCTGGCGGGGCACACTTCCATCCTGTAATGGGGCGGCTGGCAGGGCACACTTCCATCCTGTAATGGGGCGGCTGGCAGGGCACACTTCCATCCTGTAGTGGGGCGGCTGGCGGGGCACACTTCCATCCTGTAGTGGGGCGGCTGGCAGGGCACACTTCCATCCTGTAGTGGGGCGGCTGGCGGGGCACACTTCCATCCTGTAGTGGGGCGGCTGGCGGGGCACACTTCCATCCTGTAGTGGGGCGGCTGGCAGGGCACACTTCCATCCTGTAGTGGGGCGGCTGGCGGGGCACACTTCCATCCTGTAGTGGGGCGGCTGGCGGGGCACACTCCCATCCTGTAGTGGGGAGGCTGGCGGGGCACACTCCCATCCTGTAGTGGGGAGGCTGGCGGGGCACACTCCCATCCTGCAGTGGGGCGGCTGGCGGGGCACACTTCCATCCTGCAGTGGGGCGGCTGGTGGGGCACACTTCCATCCTGCAGTGGGGCGGCTGGCGGGGCACACTTCCATCCTGCAGTGGGGCGGCTGGCGGGGCACACTTCCATCCTGCAGTGGGGCGGCTGGCGGGGCACACTTCCATCCTGCAGTGGGGCGGCTGGCGGGGCACACTTCCATCCTGCAGTGGGGCGGCTGGCGGGGCACACTTCCATCCTGCAGTAGGGCGGCTGGCGGGGCACACTTCCATCCTGCAGTGGGGCGGCTGGCGGGGCACACTTCCATTCTGCAGTGGGGCGGTGGCGGGGCACACTTCCATTCTGCAGTGGGGCGGTGGCGGGGCACACTTCCATTCTGCAGTGGGGCGGTGGCGGGGCACACTCCCATCCTGTAGTGGGGCGGCTGGCGGGGCACACTCCCATCCTGTAGTGGGGCGGCTGGCGGGGCACACTTCCATCCTGCAGTGGGGCGGCTGGCGGGGCACACTTCCATCCTGTAGTGGGGCGGTGGTGGGGCACACTTCCATCCTGCAGTGGGGCGGCTGGCGGGGCACACTTCCATCCTGCAGCAGTCTTTATGTTGCAGCACTGGTCGTCACACAAAAGAAAGCCTAACAGTTCGGCCGACTGGCTGTCACATAATGAAGTTAGAGCTATGATTTGGCTGTTATTTATTTTTTTTGCATATGAGAAAACAAAAAACAGAGCGTTTTGGATCAGATTTTCATCCGTGTTTGGTTAATTTTTACTACTGGAGTTTTCTCAATCTTCTCCAAGCAGTCAGTGAAAAATGGACCGTGCTAGGATACAACTAGGATGTCATCAGTGTTCTGTCTGAGTTCTGCACAGGCATAGACTTGTATTGGAAAATTTGATCAAAAAAAGTCATCTCGGGTTTTAGTGTTATTTTGCAAACACACAGTCAGCAAAAACAATGCAATGTGTCAACAGGCCCATGGGGAAGAACAGGAACGTGAAAATCTAAATGAGGCTTTACATTTATATTTAAGGGATGAGACCACACGCAACTAATGACCAAACAGCTAACATTTTTGACAGTTGTAGCAGGTTGGAAAACAAAATGCAAGTGTGCATTCTTCAAGCGGCATGTATAGTAATGTCAGGTAGCTTAAAGGTAGTCCAAGAACAGGCGCTCGGTGCACACTTGGTGTGGCCAAACACATAAGTGCGACCTTCCCACCTACTTGTTTTCCCTCTGTCTCCGCCCCCTCTATTTTGATTGACACTTCTGGCTTTATAGAGCCAGAGAAGGGCGGAGATAGATGGAAAACAAGTAGATGGGAGGTTACACTTAAGTGTTTGGCCACACCAAGGGTGCACTGAGTGCCTGTACTTGCTTTGAACATTCATTGTGAGCTGGTAGAGTCCTTTTTAAGTCTAATTCCTGGCAGTGACCACTGCTCCAGTCTTTATATCGGAAGGATGTCTATCTGCAGTTTCCTTGTCTTGCTGCTCTATACCACATTGTCAAGACCATCGGGTGAATGAATCTTTAATAAAAAGACAGAGGATTATTCCTAGTGGTATACCGCTAATAACAGCAAACCACGCAGCTGATATGGCACTCGTGAGTTGGGGGTGCCAGCATCGACTGATCCCACCCTTCTCTCTGGCATCTAAATTTCAACAGTATCTGCATTATCAGGATGTTGATGTAGTTGAATACAAAAGGTGGAACAGAAAGCCATAAACTCCATTAGACCAATGAGCCTGCGCGTCTGAGTCTCAGCGCAGCAGGTGCGATGACAGTACTAGATCATGCCTGCTGCATGAAGCCTCAGTCCGTACACCGCACACAGTAATGCGGTGCAACAGGTGACTGGGGATAGGGGAGTCATTATTTTTCCAGTTTTGTCAGTCAGTACTTATTTGGGGAGATAAATACTGTGTGGTGGGGCTGTGGAGATCTTCATAATGTATAGGGGATTGTGTGGGGGGGCATCATATTGTGACGGAGGCCATCACTTATCACACTGTGACGGGATATGGTGGGGGCCTTATAATGTTTGTGGAGAAACTGTGGGAACATCATATGGTGGGGGTCACTGGGCGCATAATACTGTGGAAGCCTTATATTATTGGGGGGGGGGGGTGGACTATGGGGACATCATACAGTATAGAAGCAATGTCTTTTAGTTGCATCATATTGTCCCAGAAAAAAAACACACAAACGCTCTTAAGGGATTGTCAAGGTCACATCTGTTTCCCAAGCAGAAGACGCTTCCAAAAACTCAACTTCTGTTCGGCGTCTTGTAAAACTGAAGCTTTTTTTAGCGCCTTTTCTTCATTTTCTCAGCAATTTTTCAAAATTTTTGTCCACCAGAGGGTTATTTGAGCATTTACAGTGTTTTGGGGGGCCTTTTGCACTAGGTTTTGAAGATTTTGGGGTTTGTTTGTTTTTAAACCCCATTCATCAATGAAGAAACAGTCTTTTTTCGAAGCAAAAAGGCCACTAAAGAGCTCACAGAAATGCCCGGGTGCCTGTTGAGACGTTCCATTGACTTCTATTATAAAGTATAGAGCGTCTTCAGATCGGAAAACACTTACTTATAAGCGCACTTCTTTTGTCCGCTTGGTGTTTTTGGAAACCTGCAGTGATTTAAAAAAAAAAAAAAAAAAACGCTCAAAAGCCTGAAAATATGTAGAGCAAATTGTTCTCACGGAATTTAATATGTTCATTCCATTGAGCGTTTTGTTTCAGCTTTTTTCAGGCAGTTTTTTGGAGTGGAACAGCTCTAAACCTGTCTCAAAAAAAAACACATTGTGTGAACATACCCTGAGGAGACCACATATACCAGAATACTGTGAATCAACACGGAATCAGATCACTTCTTACTTGATCTTTTTTCCATTGATCACGTTGCTTTTATGATGGATTTCCTGCTCGATCGCCGAGCATTGGGTGCGATCTGCAGTACGGGAGCACATTACATGGTGTCGCTGTAGGAGGTGTTTCTTACGGATGCGAGTATTCGTGTGCGATCAGATCTCTCAGCGGAGCAAGAACCTGGTAGAAATAGGACCTTATATAGTAGAAACTGCTGCAGAGAGGCCTTTAAGATTCAATTTAGCTCTCCCATGTCCAGAAGATTTACACCGAATGCCTGTGATTAGCACCAGTGGCGTCTGAGATTGCCATTCAGATGCACTACAAATCCCAGCATACTCAACCTTCTCTAGAGTCCTAACCATTCACACGGTATGGAGTGAATCGAAAACAATGCCTTTGTTTCTGATCTCCTATTATTTCCCTAAAAGAAGCAAATCAGCACAAAAGGCCGTATCCCCACCTATGGAGCCTTTTTTTTTTCTTACTTAAATGCATGTATTTGTGGCCAAAAATACTTTTTTTTAAATTGGGTTTCATTAAAAATGTTGCACAAATTGCCTTCTATACCCACTGTTGTGCACTGTCAATGGCTGGTTGCAGAATGAGTTAACTGAGAACCCGTCAGTGAGCTGTGTTCAAATTTCTAACTCCTGTCTTATTTTTTTTTTTTTACGTTATGGTACTTTTAGCTGATTTATGGCCATGGTTTACATCAAAGATGAATCTACAGGGAAACAAAAATCCTGTAAAATCCAAACATATGTATACTTTTTTAATGACACTGAACTGTAGAAATAATTTTTAGTCACAAAAAAAAAAAAAAAAAAATTATCCCCCCAATTATCACCTGACTTTCAGGTAAAGTCAGGTGATGCAGTGGCAGTAACACAGACTTGCCTCTACCCACCTACAACGGTACGTTTTTCATCCGATGTGCCAGTTGTGAAAAATCTGGCAGAGAAGCCATATGTAAATTAGGTAGGAAGTGCATTGGGGGCGGGTTATTGCACAATTAGCAATTTATTCAGTGTTTCTCAATTACTTTCAGATTCGTTGGCTCTTTGATGATCATCCTTTGCTGCTCCAGGGTCAGAACCAAGTCATTGACAGTTGAAACCAAGGTGTTATCACTGGCGCTTGGGGGGGATCACATCACTGGCACTTGGGGGGGATCACATCACTGGCACTTGGGGGGGCATCACATCACTGGCACTTGGGGGGGCATCACATCACTGGCACTTGGGGGGGCATCACATCACTGGCACTTGGGGGGGATCACATCACTGACACTTGGGGGGGGATCACATCACTGACACTTGGGGGGGATCACATCACTGGCACTTGGGGGATCACATCACTGGCACTTGGGGGGATCACATCACTGGCACTTGGGGGGGATCACATCACTGGCACTTGGGGGGGATCACATCACTGGCACTTGGGGGGGATCACATCACTGACACTTGGGGGGGATCACATCACTGGCACTTGGGGGGGATCACATCACTGACACTTGGGGGATCACATCACTGGCACTTGGGGGGGATCACATCACTGGCACTTGGGGGGGATCACATCACTGACACTTGGGGGGGGATCACATCACTGGCACTTGGGGGGGGGATCACATCACTGGCACTTGGGGGGGGGGATCACATCACTGGCACTTGGGGGGGGATCACATCACTGGCACTTGGGGGGGGGGATCACATCACTGGCACTTGGGGGGGGATCACATCACTGGCACTTGGGGGGGGATCACATCACTGGCACTTGGGGGGGATCATATCACTGACACTTGGGGGATCACATCACTGACACTTGGGGGATCACATCACTGACACTTGGTACAAATATCAACAATAAAAACCTGGACAACTTCTTATTTAACAGTGCCACTTTATGTTTTGTTGTTTCATTTATTCTTAGGCTTGTTCACACCTACGATGGATCCTCTGCTTTAACATGAAGAAAAAGTTATATTTTGGGGGGATTTTTGATACTGATGAAATCAGATTGTTGGTGGTCCGACACCTCCACTAATCAGCTGTTCACAAATTCTATGGCAGCCGGACATACACAGTGTGCAGAGCAAGGATGGCACAGCTCCATACACTGTGTAGTGGCCATTCTTGGGTATTGCAACTCCGCTGCTGTTCACGTTAATGGAAGCTGAACTGCAATACCAGCGAATGGTCACTGCACAGTATATAGAATATACAGGAAAAAGCAATTTATCAATACATAACCAGATGGATTTACCCTATGGGAAGTTTGGAAGCAATATGAGGCATGAACTCTAGGGAGTCTTGCAGCTATGATAGGTGCCATTTAATATAGGCGCTTCATGAAGTTTAGGAAACCGAAAAAGAAAAAACTAAACAGAATATAAAAAGGAGCGAAGAATACTTGTATTGCTGATTTGTTATTTCATTTTTTTCTCACAACAGATGGAAATCTTCATTTGAGCTTCTAAAAGAAAAAGCCTGACACGTCCCACTGACACTGCCTATTTGTTATTAAAATGCAACACATTATCTTACTTTGAAAACCTTTAATTAAGGAAACTAATAAGGGTTAAAAAAAAAAAATTGAATGGTTATTTTCAAGTTCAAAAATTGCTTTAACTAGTTAGACAGCAAGAAAATAAGCAAGTTTGCAATTGACCTGCTTTTTTCCATCTGCCCTCATTCTCCTGTAATGATAGCTTTTATCTTTTATAGTGTACAGCTGGTTTCCATGGTGCTTGGCCACCAGATCCTGGCCAAAAGTGTGCAGTAATTACATTCCAGGAGAGAGGTTAACTCTTGATATCCCAATCAGCACTCTTCAGGCCACTTATTTCTATAAAGAAGCTATCATGTCTCCTCCCTCTCAGCTTCTGACAAGCTGATAAATCTTCCAAAATCACCAGCTTTCGCAGTAGGTCTCCTAATCAGGGCTCTCACTTTAAGGAAGACACATGAGAGCGGATGCGTTAATAAGAATCCTTGCAAGACACATGGGTCAGTATCTTTTTTTTATGATGGTTTCTAAAAATAAATAAATAAATAAATAAATAAATAATAATAATAATACAATTTAAAAAAAATTGGGAAATCCGACTTAACTCGATTTACTAACACTTACATTTTGTAGACACTCCCCGACGTTTTACCGTCGTAAGTAATTATGACCGTAACTTCAATTATGAGTTATCCTTCGGGGCGGGCGAATGTTCTGTAAATAATCATTGTCTGTCCTCACCCTGCACAATTACTAAGGAGTTTAGTTTACCCTAATTCTAAACTGAGGAACTGCGGGGACCTGTGTTTGGATGCGACCTCTAGTACCAAAGCTTCAAAGGCTTCTGGATTGACCAAAGGGTGAGCAGATCAACCCCAAAATAAAGAGCTGGGAAAAAACAACACAAACTATCCTGCAATTAACAGGAGATTTGCCCTGTAACTGCTGGAACTTCAGAAACAGAGATCCACATTGCCGCTTCAGTGTCAGCAGGGCATCAAAATATTACACATCTAAGACGTGGGAACACTCAGATCAAGATATTTAATGCTTTAAGTTGTCTTCTGTGTTGTGAATTAGAAACTGGCCCCCCGAAGAGGGTGAACACGTGACACCCACACATAGAAACAAACAGAAAGAGAATTAAGTGTAAGCTCTTTGGTTTATCTCAGATTACAAGAGAGTGTTACATTTTCATTAATGAGCATCAAATCTCATAAAAAAAAAAATCATTAAAAAAACACCATCTCCTTCTTGTTAAGCAGCTTTTCCATCGCCCTTTTGAACACGTCCGACTATCCACCATACTCGGATCTATCAGACGAAACATGAAAACCCATCTCTTCAAGAAAGCCTACAGCCAGCCATAACCCCGCTGCCTCCTCAACACCACTGGAGCTGCTGCCTTACCAACCCCGGACCTGCGCCTCACCAACACTGGAGCTGCTGCCTTACCAACCCCGGACCTGCGCCTCACCAACACTGGAGCTGCTGCCTTACCAATACTGGACCTGCGCCTCTACAACACTGGAGCTGCTGCCTTACCAATACTGGACCTGCGCCTCTACAACACTGGAGCTGCTGCCTTACCAATACTGGACCTGCGCCTCTACAACACTGGAGCTGCTGCCTTACCAACCCCGGACCTGCACCTCACCAACACTGGAGCTGCTGCCTTACCAACACTGGACCTGGGCCTCACCAACACTGGAGCTGCTGCCTTACCAATACTGGACCTGCGCCTCACCAACACTGGAGCTGCTGCCTTACCAACCCCGGACCTGCACCTCACCAACACTGGAGCTGCCTTACCAACACTGGACCTGGGCCTCACCAATACTGGACCTGCGCCTCTACAACACTGGAGCTGCTGCCTTACCAACCCCGGACCTGCACCTCACCAACACTGGAGCTGCCTTACCAACACTGGACCTGGGCCTCACCAATACTGGACCTGCGCCTCTATAACACTGGAGCTGCTGCCTTACTAACACTGGACCTGTGCCTCACCAACACTGGAGCTGCTGCCTTACCAATACTGGACCTGCGCCTCACCAACACTGGAGCTGCTGCCTTACCAACACCGGACCTGCTGCCTTACCAACACTGGAGCAGCTGCCTTACCAACACCGGACCTGCTCCTCACCAACACTGGAGCTGCTGCCTTACCAACACTGGACCTGCGCCTCACCAACACTGGACCTGCACCTCACCAACACTGAACCTGCGCCTCACCAACACTGGAGCTGCTGCCTTACCAACACTGGAGCTGCTGCCTTACCAACATCGGGCCTGCGCCTTACCAACACTGGAGCTGCTGTTTTACCAACACCGGACCTGCGCCTCACCAACGCTGGAGCTTCTGCCTTACCAACACCGGACCTGTGCCTCACCAACACTGGAGCTGCTGCAACCCCCCACCTACTGTCTCCTTGCCCATCACCCTGTAGAATGTAAGTCCGCAAGGGCATGGTCCTCTTCCCTCTGTACCAGTCTATCATCGTTTATTTGTTACTGTAAGTGATATCTGTATTTGGTATGTAACCCCTTCTCATGTACAGCACTATGGAATCAATGGCGCTATAAAACTAAATAATAATAATAATAATAACAACAACTGTCTTTGTACTTGTTCTAATTTCCATATCTGTTCTCTACCATGAGTCCTGAAAATACGTGCAAAGAAAAATAAATGGATCCATGAAAAAAGCTCCGAAATTTATAAAATGGAAGGAATTTTTTTTTCCTTTAAATTTTACATGGATCTTCTCAAGTGACGTTTGTACACCAAACCTCATCCATGGTACAGTTCTGCTCCAGTACTTTCGAAATCAATGCTTCTTAGTCCCAGAAGTGGCAAATTTTAGATAAAAAAATAAGTTTAAAGTTCAAGATTATTTATTATTATTTAACAGCCTTCAGCTTGCTCTTGACCCATGGAACTTGATGGATGAACCTTTTGCAGCCTAGATAGGTCCACTAGAATCTTCTGCACCTTTATCTTGATTGATCAAGTCATTGGATGTTGGTTCCTCTTCATCTTGTTCTTTCTAGTCTTTCGACAATGTTGTCCTTCTCCAGTGATTGATCTCTTCGTATGATCTGACCATAGTAGGCAAGTCGTAGCTTGGTGATCCTTGCTTCGAGTGACATGTCTGGCTTGATTTGTTCAAAAATTGGTTTGATCTTCTTGCCATCCATGGTATTGATAACATCCTTCTCCTTCACCACATTTTCAAGGTGTTGATTCTTCTTCTGTCTTGTTTCTTTATCGTCCAGGTTTCGAATCCGTATGTTACTACAGAAAAGACCAAACTATGTACGAGCCGTGTCTTGGTTGCCAGTGAAATGTTCCTCGATTTGAAGACCATATCAAGACACAACTTGCATATTACTTAGGGTCCAACAGCTAGGTCCCCCACCAATGCAAAGTACGGGTGTGTGAAATGCTCTGATAGACTGGAATGGTGGCTGTGCATGAGCGCCACCACCACTATGTTCGTTATCGGCGGGACTGCCACAAATAGCAAAGTTCAGCACTCATATCTTCCATAGTCCCATAGACAATGAAAGGATTGGTAGCACGTCTGCACGTCCACTGCTCTATTCCTACACAGCATTTCACAGCCCTATTCTCGGAATCAGTGGGGAACCCAATGGTCAGTGGTCAAAGCACGATCAGCAAGTTACAGAAGACCCATCAATCGGGCATGACCTGAAAAAGCAGACTGGCTATTAGGAAAGTGCATTTCAATCAACATCCTCCTAGAGGGTCACCCCCAAAAGTTGGTAATTATTGTGAGCAATTATAAGAAAGTTTTATACTTGTTAATCAGGATTCATACATTCTAGGTACACCTAGAAGTCATCGAAGTCAATGGGGTCAACCAGGGTCCATTTGGATCCCTCAAAAAGTAGTAGCCATGGCCCTCTAATAAACAGAAAACAAGAATAGACAAGGTTTTCGATGAAGGACTCAAGCTTAGAATTAAAAACTGTCTACCTGAAAAGTAAACAGGTGGCATGTCTCTTGCAGAATTACCGCGCTCGAACATTGTGACTGCAGAGATAGATTCATTGTTTCATCGGCACTTTTCCCTCCATAGCAATACAATCTATTGACACTCAGCAATACCTTAATGACGAGTCCTGTACCAGGTCATTATCATCTCACTTTAATTGACAAACAATGTGGAACCCTAGGACAAAAAGTCAGCCTTCAATTCTTTGACTTTGAAAAAAAAAAAATCAATGAAGATAATGAATGTCCAGATTTTACTAGCTCTGGACCGTCTTCCTACATTCACCTGGCAACCAAGAAAATTGGCAGAAGCCGGTATCCTTCTAATTAATGTGCATTTAATGAACATAGAGGATGGAGAGGTGTTAAGAGAGGATTGCAGACCTCACTGTGCACATGAGCGCAGACAATGGACTTCCTTGGTGTCTATTCATCGGGACAGCAGCTGGTACATTGCTACCCAAGTGTCACCAAAATAATGGGGCTTAAAAAAAAAGGTAACCAGAGATTTGTTTGTTTAAAATATTTATACAGGAGTGCATCTGTACAAATATATACAATATATAGCGTGATCGTTACATTTCGGAAAAATATCAGTTCTTTTCATGCTCCAAATTCTGACAGCGGTTTCCTAAAATCTGGTAGATCCCATTACCATAGACTTTAGAAACAGTGAGGTCACTTAATGGTGCCCCAAGAGTTGTCTGCACCCGTCGATTTCAGAAGAATCGTTCAACCAACTGATATATAAAAAGGGGTCTACCGACTCTTCCTCAACCGATGATGTCAAGGGTGATGATCCTTTTGGAAGATAAGCTACTGCTAGATGAGTCTGGCAACGACTTACTCAACTCTCCCCAGAGAGTGTTCGCTCAGTTGAGTCAGCATAGCTGTCAGTCAAATGAGAGTTTGCCCGAGAGTTATCTAAGGTGTTTGGGCCGCTTTAAAACTTTACACTTAAAGTAGCCATCTCAAGACGATTACTGCATCTTGTTTAATAGTAAACCTGAAATTAAATAAATGGTCAAATAAAATAATTTGCGGTTAGTTCTCCAAGATGTTTGGAACAATCGGGTTCCTTCAAAAAACTGCATGCAAGAACTGATGCTGTTTTGAAGGCAACAGGGAGGTCACATCAAATATCGGTTAGGTTTAGATTTAGCTTTGATAAACTATTAAAAGGAATCGGTCAGCAAGTTTTTGCTATGTAATCTGAGAGCAGCATGATATAGGGGCTGAAACCCTTATTCCAGTGATGTGTCATTTACTAAGCAGTGTGCTGGAGATTATCACTGCAGGATTAGGTGTCTTGTGCCTCCTGGTCCAACCACGCCCTCACCCTGATTGGCAGCTTTCTGTGTACAATTTGCATAGGCCAAAAGCAGCCAATCAGTGGTGTGGGCGGGGTTATACACAGAAAGCAGCCAATCAGTGGTGTGGGCGGGGTTATACACAGAAAGCAGCCAATCAGTGGTGTGGGCGGGGTTATACACAGAAAGCAGCCAATCAGTGGTGTGGGAGGGGTTATACACAGCTCAGCATTCCGAGCTCTGCTAAATCTGCAGCAGAGAAAACTGATTTTTCTCTGAAACGCTGCAGTGTTCCAGAGTCAAACATAAGTGGCTGAGATCATCCAGTAGATCCAGATACTTGCTGCCCGTGGATCGAGCAGCACATATCAGCTATCAAGTTCCCCTTAATCAACCAACAAATGCCAACCATGGAGGACTAAGGTGACAGCACTGGAGACCATGTGTAACGGGTCTGGGAGGCGGAACCTCTGAGCTACTATACAAGGGGGCGGTCCTTGTAAGGGAGCGGGTGGCGACCAGGGAAGACGGGCAGGAAGTCACAGCAGGTGACCGGGACAGTCTCTGAGTGAACGGGCTGGAGGTCACGGCAAGTGACTGGGGCAGTCTCTGGATGAACGGGCAGATGGTCACGGCAAGTGACCGGGGCAGTCTCTGGATGAACGGGCAGATGGTCACGGCAAGTGACCGGGGCAGTCTCTGGGTAAAGGGTTGGTACGACCTGTGGCGGCTGATGATAGACGTGAGCTCCCAGGTGAGCAGGCGAGAGTCTCTGGATGAACGGGTGGTCACAGCATGTGACGGCAGAGCCTCCAGGAAGACCAACAGACAGGCGGCAGATGAGCGCTCCCAGGTGAGCGGGCAGGAGTCACTGGACAGGCAGGTGGTCACAGCACGTGACGGCGGAGCCTCCAGGTAGGCTAGCAGGCAGGTAGCAGATGTGTGCTCCCAGGTGAGCAGGCAAGCTGGTCCATAGACAGACAGACAGGAGTTGGAAGGCAGACCGTCGGACCTCAGGCAAGCAGGCAGGTGGCTGAAGTGCGCTCCCAGGTGAGCGGACAGGCTGGTCCTTAGACAGACTGACAGGAGTAGTAAGGCAGACCGTCGGACCTCAGACTAGCAGGCAGGTAGCAGATAATCAGGCAGGAATAAGACAGCAAGCTGGCAGGAATCTGGCAGGTATCTGGCAGGTAACTGGCAACGGGACCTGAGGGCTGAAGCAGAGTAGTGAACAGTGCAACAACATTGCTCGGGCACCTCCATTTTGGAGGAGGTGCCTTATATATGGTGAAGTCCTCCGGCCATTGGCCGGGGACTCCTTAGGACGGCGCGCGCGGCCCCTTTAAGAGGGAGGGAGAGCGCACGCGCGCGCCCTAAGCACAGTGGCCGGGAAGGAGCGCGCGCTGCCAGCAGAGCGGGAGGAGGACGCCGGGCACGGAGCAGAGAGGTGAGGGGAACAGCGTCCCTGCCTAGCAGAGGGCAGGGACGCCGGCGCTACAGTACCCCCCCCCTTTAGGCCCCCCCTTTTTTAGGCCAGACAGAAATTTAGCTAGGATAAGAGGGGCATGGATGTTCTCCCGGGGCTCCCACGTTCTCTCCTCAGGACCAAACCCCTTCCAATCTACTAGAAAAAAGGTCTTCCCTCTTACCCTTTTGGTGGCAAGAATGTTCTCTACCTCAAACTCGTCCTCAGCAGAAACCGGAGCAGGAGGCGTACCTGTAGACTTGGAAAAAGAGTTAAGTACCACAGGTTTGAGGAGAGATACATGGAAGGAGTTAGGGATCCGTAAGTTGGCCGGGAGTTTCAATTTATAGGCCACCGGGTTGATCTGACTGATGACCTCCAGAGGACCGATGAACCGAGGCCCTAACTTGTAAGAAGGTATCTTGAGTCGGACATATTTAGATGAGAGCCAGACTTTATCTCCAGGACGAAATTGTGGAGGATCCAGGCGTTTTTTGTCAGCGTGTCTTTTCATCCGTTCGGACGACTGAAGGAGTGCGGATCGGGTACTCTCCCAAATGGAGGAAAATTTGCTAACGAGAGATTCCGCAGCCGGGTTGTCCACAGAGGTGGAGACAGGAAAAGGAATCCGAGGATGCTGACCGAAGACTACAAAAAACGGGGATTTGGAGGAGGATTCGCTCTCGTGATTGTTATAAGAGAACTCGGCCCATGGTAGGAGATCCACCCAGTCTGAATGATGGGCATTAACGAAGTGCCGGAGGTAACTGGTCAGTTTCTGATTGATCCGCTCCACTTGACCATTGAACTGTGGGTGGTAAGCGGAAGAGAAGTCCAGGGTGACGTCTAGCAGTTTACAAGTGGCTCTCCAGAAACGTGAGGTGAACTGTACCCCACGATCCGACACGATGTGGAGGGGCAGGCCATGAAGACGGAAGATGTGGCGGATAAAGTCTTTAGCCAGCTCGGGTGCAGACGGGAGGGCTGGCAGGGGAATAAAGTGAGCCATCTTGGAAAAGCGATCAGCGACCACCCAAATGACCGTACAACCGGCGGAGACGGGGAGATCAGTTATGAAGTCCATAGCAATATGCTGCCAGGGGGCAGCAGGCACAGGAAGCGGAAGGAGGCGACCGGCTGGCAGGTGTCTCGGAACTTTGTTGCGGGCGCAGGACACACAGGCAGAAACAAAGTCTATTACGTCCTTGTGCAGGGTAGGCCACCAGTAGTGCCGGGCAATAAGCTGGAGGGTCTTTTTCTGACCGGCGTGGCCAGCTAGTTTAGACGAATGGCCCCAGTGTAGGATCTTCTTCCGATCAGGTACTGAAACAAACGTCTTACCGGGAGGGAGACGATTTAGACTCACGGGAGCCACCTGCATTACTCTGGCGGGATCGATGATGTGTTTAGGTTCCTCCTCGAGATCAGACACCAGGAAGGATCGGGACAAGGCGTCTGCTTTGACGTTTTTGTCAGCCGGGCGAAAATGAAGAACAAAATCAAAGCGAGCAAAAAACAAGGACCACCGGGCTTGGCGCGGGTTAAGTCTCTGGGCATGCTGGAGGTAAGCCAAGTTCTTGTGGTCAGTGTAAATTATTATCGGGTGAAGAGCCCCCTCGAGTAGGTAACGCCACTCCTCCAACGCCAGCTTGATGGCCAATAACTCTCGGTCTCCTATGGAATAGTTGCGCTCAGAAGAGGAGAAGAGTTTGGAGAAGAAGCCACAAGTTACCATTCTCCCGGAAGATGATTTTTGAGTAAGTACCGCTCCGGCTCCAGAGGAGGAGGCGTCAACTTCCAGGAAGAACTGCTTGTTGCCATCCGGGCGATGCAGCACCGGGGCGGAAGAGAAGGCCTGTTTAAGGGAAAGAAAGGCCTCCTCTGCTTCGGGCGGCCACTCTTTGGGATTAGTACCCTTACGGGTGAGCGCGGAAATTGGGGCAGTCCGGGAAGAGAAGTGTGGTATGAAGAGGCGGTAGTAGTTAGCGAAGCCCAGGAATCGCTGAATGGCCTTCAACCCCTCCGGTCGAAGCCATTTCTCGATGGCAGACAGTTTCTCTGGATCCATTCGTAGGCCGGTCTGAGAAATAATGTAGCCCAAAAACAGAAGCGAGGTCTGCTCAAAGAGGCACTTCTCGTATTTAGCGAAGAGGTGATTCTGCCTGAGCCTGAGCAGGACCTGAGGAACGTCCCTCCGGTGAGTCTGGAGATCCGGAGAGAAGACCAAGATGTCGTCCAGGTACACCACTACGCAGGAGTAGAGAAGGTCCCGGAAGATGTCATTGACCAACTCTTGAAAGACGGCAGGAGCGTTACAGAGACCAAAGGGCATTACCAGATATTCATAGTGGCCGTCCCGGGTGTTGAATGCCGTCTTCCATTCATCCCCCTGACGGATACGAACAGGGTTGTACGCCACACGGAGGTCCAGTTTGGTGAAGATTCTAGCCCCCCTCAGACGATCAAATAACTCCGGAATGAGCGGAAGGGGGTACTTATTCTTCACCGTGATCTGGTTAAGGCCTCTATAGTCTATACAGGGACGGAGAGAGCCGTCCTTCTTTTTGACGAAAAAGAAGCCTGCTCCCGCCGGGGAGGTAGATTTCCGGATGAATCCCCTGGCCAGATTCTCCTCAATATATTCGGACATCGACCGGGTCTCAGCAGCGGATAATGGATAAATACGCCCACGGGGAGGAGTAGTACCAGGTAACAGGTCGATAGGGCAGTCGTATGGTCTATGAGGGGGTAGTGTCTCTGCTTCCTTTTTATTAACGACATCAGCATAAGACCAATAAGGAATCGGAAGTCCAGGTAGATTAGCTGGGGTAGGAGAAGGACGGACGGGATGGACGGGAACCAGACAGGTCTTATGGCAGTCCTGTCCCCAGCGAAGGACTTCTCCGGTCTGCCAGTCAAGCACGGGTGCATGTCTCTGGAGCCAAGGTAGACCTAGCAAGAGGGCGTGAGAGAGTCCAGGCAGAACATGAAAGGAGATACTCTCAGAATGCAGCATTCCCACCTGCAGAGTAATGGATTCGGTGATGAGTTGGATGGGGCGTGGTAAGAGACCCCCATCCACGGCAGCAACAGACAAGGGTACAGCCAGAGGTTTGGTGGGGATGCGGTATTTCTCTACCAGGGACTGTGAAATAAGATTCCCGGCTGCTCCAGAGTCAAGTTGGGCTAGTTCGAAATAACGGTTCTCCCCGCAGACGATTGAGACTGACAACAGCAGAGATGGAGAGGATTTATTCTTGTCTAGGTCGACCTCTCTGAGCGAACCTAGACACAGGCGTTTCCCGACCTCTCCGGGCAGGTACGGATCCGGTGCTCCTTACTGCCACAGTAGAAGCAGCTCCCCTCGGCACGGCGTAAGTCCTGACGGGTTTTGACCATCTTGGTCTGGTCGACCTGCATAGGCTCAGGAGAGTGTACCTGGGTAGAGACGGAGGGAGTGACGGGTTTCTGAAAAGTAGGAGCTAGACATGGTAACCTCCTCTCACGGGTGACCCCTTTGGCACGCTCCTGGAACCGTAGGTCAATCCGGGTGGCAAGAGTTATTAGGTCATCGAGAGTGGTAGGGATGTCCCGACCGGCAAGTTCATCTTTAATACGGCCGGACAGACCCTCCCAGAAGACGGATACCAGAGCGTCGTTATCCCAGGCCAGCTCCGAGGCAAGGGTACGGAACCGTATGGCATATTGGCCCACGGTGAGACTTCCCTGACAGAGGCGTAGCAGTGATGATGCGGATGAGGTCTTCCGTCCGGGTTCGTCGAAGACTTTCCGGAAAGCCGTGAGAAAAGCAGGCAAGTTGGACACCAGGGGGTCTCCTCTCTCCCATAGAGGATTTAGCCAGGCCAGGGCCTCCCCGGTGAGATGGGACATGATGAATGCAATTTTGGCTCGGTCGGAGTTAAACTGGTGGGACAATAGTTCAAAGTGCAGGGTGCACTGATTTATGAAGCCCCGAGCCTGGGCGGAGTCGCCTCCGAAGCGAGGAGGTGCAGAAAGCCGGGGTCCGGGGTAGGATACCATGGTATTAGTGGGCAGCGGAGCTGCCGGATTGCGAGACATGGCACTGGCGGAGGTTGCTGGTGGAGCAGTCAGAGTGTCCAGGCGAGTATTGACATTCCGCAGGTGACCCAGGATGGACTCCTGTTGGGACCTTTGACGGGACAGTTCATGACACAGGTCCGAGAGCGAGGGAGCTTGGGTGCCACCGGGTTCCATGGCCCGAGCAAACTGTAACGGGTCTGGGAGGCGGAACCTCTGAGCTACTATACAAGGGGGCGGTCCTTGTAAGGGAGCGGGTGGCGACCAGGGAAGACGGGCAGGAAGTCACAGCAGGTGACCGGGACAGTCTCTGAGTGAACGGGCTGGAGGTCACGGCAAGTGACCGGGGCAGTCTCTGGATGAACGGGCAGATGGTCACGGCAAGTGACCGGGGCAGTCTCTGGATGAACGGGCAGATGGTCACGGCAAGTGACCGGGGCAGTCTCTGGGTAAAGGGTTGGTACGACCTGTGGCGGCTGATGATAGACGTGAGCTCCCAGGTGAGCAGGCGAGAGTCTCTGGATGAACGGGTGGTCACAGCATGTGACGGCGGAGCCTCCAGGAAGACCAACAGACAGGCGGCAGATGAGCGCTCCCAGGTGAGCGGGCAGGAGTCACTGGACAGGCAGGTGGTCACAGCACGTGACGGCGGAGCCTCCAGGTAGGCTAGCAGGCAGGTAGCAGATGTGTGCTCCCAGGTGAGCAGGCAAGCTGGTCCATAGACAGACAGACAGGAGTTGGAAGGCAGACCGTCGGACCTCAGGCAAGCAGGCAGGTGGCTGAAGTGCGCTCCCAGGTGAGCGGACAGGCTGGTCCTTAGACAGACTGACAGGAGTTGGAAGGCAGACCGTCGGACCTCAGACTAGCAGGCAGGTAGCAGATAATCAGGCAGGAATAAGACAGCAAGCTGGCAGGAATCTGGCAGGTATCTGGCAGGTAACTGGCAGGTAACTGGCAACGGGACCTGAGGGCTGAAGCAGAGTAGTGAACAGTGCAACAACATTGCTCGGGCACCTCCATTTTGGAGGAGGTGCCTTATATATGGTGAAGTCCTCCGGCCATTGGCCGGGGACTCCTTAGGACGGCGCACGCGGCCCCTTTAAGAGGGAGGGAGAGCGCGCGCGCGCCCTAAGCACAGTGGCCGGGAAGGAGCGCGCGCTGCCAGCAGAGCGGGAGGAGGACGCCGGGCACGGAGCAGAGAGGTGAGGGGAACAGTGTCCCTGCCTAGCAGAGGGCAGGGACGCCGGCGCTACACCATGCAGTGTGTGCAATAACACTCATTGGCTTACTGTTCACACATTGCGTATTTGCAGAGGTTTTTTGCTGGACCAAAAAAACAAAAGTGGCAAGAAATATGTGGCGTACAACATGGTCATTTTTGTTGCATTTTTTAAGTGTGTTTTTCACCCATTCAAAAAAGAGCTGCAAAATTAGGTGAATGAAAGGACACGCTGAGTCTAATTAGGGCTCAAAATACGGGCGGGAAAAAAAAAAAGAAGTATGTGCCGTAGATTTCAGATATCTCAGTGACTGGTAATGTAAAATGCTCCAACAAAACCGCTGAGAAAAATACAAAACAAAAATGCCACGTGTGATCGTACCCTAATGCGGGAAATAAATGTTTAATTCCTTTAATAAAACAAAAATAACACAACAAAAAGATTACTTCCAGTAATTCCAAAACTCTAGGCTGGTTTATTAACCTATTCATGACTTACAAGCAGCACTGGGCAGCGACCATGGGACTAACACGCCAGGGTTTCCTTTGTCATACACAATATTACTTTGCCTTTTGCCACTTCTCCATTCTGTGATTTTTCATAGTGAAATGTCTTTTTTTCACAGCACCACATTAAGAATTGAAAAAGTATTAAGGAGCATTAGTAGTCTATTATATTTTACTGCATTAACTTCTCTACCTGAAGCACTGGGTGCTGGATGTGTATAAAATCACAGAGGTGAAAATGGACCCCCTCGCCTCTGAAAGAGCTGCCAGATACTAGAGAAAGTATAGCTTGCTGCAGAATGCATTCAGACCTGCTGCGTACAAAGGACGGCTACTGTTAATAGCCCGAAATTAACTAAGTCACTCAATCCAAAAAAGTCTGCATTACTAAGGCTCTGTTCACTGCTTTTTTTTTTGGCAGATGTCACACATTTTTTTTTTTTCCTTTTTTCATTGGCTTTTGTGCCTCTTTAATAATGTGTTGTGTACCTGCGCTTTTGGTGGCTTTTTTTATGCTTTATTAACACGACAAATAGAAAAAAGTAATGTAAAAATATATACCATATATATTGTGACAAAGTCACTGGCAGAGTGCTGGAGGGGAGATATGTTTCACTGAGGCTATTCGCTTCAGTGATGTGAAACCTGGAAGTCTTCTCCTGCATGGTATCTGCAGAGAGGGTTAATCAGCCATATTTAAATGGGCCAGTTTTTTTGGGAATGACTATAGAGCGGGTGGGAGGTCGCTCACCATATCTCCAACCCAGGGAATAGTCTGGGGTTTAAATAGCCAGCCAATTGAGCTATGGGGTATCCAGTATCTGGAGAGGCTTGCTCCAGAGAGAGGATTTTGCATTTGTTGGACTAAACCTGAACCGTGTGTGCTTAACCCTGAGTGGCCGGACTCCGGCCGATATACAAACTAAACTGTGCTGTATCTTTTTATTTTTGTTTAGCTGTTATGCCGGATGGGCTGTATTTACCTTATGAACTCTATACCGGTTTATGCCATTTTTTTAATAAACCAATCCAAAACTTAAAGAGACAGTGTTCCGTGTCTACCTTCGTGTACAGCCGAGCAGGCTGCTCTAACACAATATATATATATTATATATATATATATATATATATATATATATATATATATATATATATATATATATATATATATATATATATATATATATATATATACATATATACACTGCTCAAAAAAATAAAGGGAACAGTCAAATTACACATCCTAGATCTGAATGAATGAAATATTCTCATTGAATATTTTGTTCTGTACAAAGTTGAATGTGCTGACAACAAATTCACACAAAAATCATCTATGGAAATCACATTTATTAACCAATGGAGGCCTGGATTTGGAGTCACCCCCAAAATTAAAGTGGAAAAACACACTACAGGCTGATCCAACTTTGATGTAATGTCCTTAAAACAAGTCAAAATGAGGCTCAGTATTGTGTGTGGCCTCCACGTGCCTGTATGACCTCCCTACAACGCCTGGGCATGCTCCTGATGAGGTTGCAGATGGTCTCCTGTGGGATCTCCTCCCAGACTTGGACTAAAGCATCCAACTTCTGGGCAGTCTGTGGTGCAACGTGACGTTGGTGAATGGAGCAAGACATGATGTCCCAGATGTGCTCAATCGGATTCAGGTCTGGGGAACGGGAGGGCCAGTCCATAGCTTCAATGCCTTCATCTTGCAGGAACTGCTGACACACTCCAGCCACATGAGGTCTGGCATTGTCCTGCATTAGGAGGAACCCAGGACCAACCGCACCAGCATATGGTCTCACAAGGGGTTTGAGGATCTCTTCTCAGTACCTAATGGCAGTCAGGCTACCTCTGGCGAGCACATAGAGGGCTGTGCAGCCTTCCAAAGAAATGCCACCCCACACAATTACTGACCCACTGCCAATCCGGTCATGCTGAAGGATGTTGCAGGCAGCAGATCGCTCTCCACGGCGTCTCCAGACTCTGTCACATGTGCTCAGTGTGAACCTGCTTTCATCTGTGAAGAGCATAGGGCGCCAGTGGCGACTTTGCCAATCCTGGTGTTCTGGGGCAAATGGCAAGCGTCCTGCATGGTGTTGGGCTGTGAACACAACCCCCATCTGTGGACGCCGGGCCCTCATACCACCCTCATGGAGTCGGTTTCTAACCATTTGTGCAGACACATGCACATTTGTGGCCTGCTGCAGGTCATTTTGCAGGGCTCTGGCAGTGCTCCTCCTGTTCCTCCTTGCACAAAGGCGGTCCTGCTGCTGGGTTGTTGCCCTCCTACGGCCCCCTCCACGTCTCCTGGTGTACTGGCCTGTCTCCGGTAGCGCCTCCAGCCTCTGGACACTACGCTGACAGACACAGCAAACCTTCTTGCCACAGCTCGCATTGATGTGCCATCCTGGATGAGCTGCACTACCTGAGCAACTTCTGTGGGTTGTAGAGTCCATCTCATGCTACCACGAGTGTGAAAACACAACCAACATTCAAAAGTGACCAAAACATCAGCCAGAAAGCATTGGTACTGAGATGTGGTCTGTGGTCCCCACCTGCAGAACCACTCCTTTATTGAGAGTGTCTTGATAATTGCCAATAATTTCCATCTATTGCCTATTCCATTTGCACAACAGCATGTGATATTGATTGTCAATCAGTGTTGCTTCCTAAGTGGACAGTTCGATTTCACTGAAGTTTGATTTACTTGGAGATATATTCTGTTGTTTAAGTGTTCCCTTTATTTTTTGAGCAGTGTATATATTACACACACATATATATATATATATATATATATATAACATTTTGCAATCATTTTGTGGGGGATTTTTGTTCATTTTTTTAAAAGGGGGATTTTTCTACTTGAATTGATTCAGTTGTTAAATTTGGAGCTTTTTTTCATTTTTTTCAATTAGAAAGGCCAAAAGACACACTGCTTCTTTTTCTAAACTGAAAAAAAAAAGATCGCAATAGGCTTGTTTTTCCATTGAAACCGATAGGGAAATTATTTAAAAAATATGATATATTATATTATTATTATTATTATTATTATTAATGGTCTTCAGCTCGATCTTCAGCCATGGTGACTTGATGGATGAATGCTCTGTAGGAAGATCGATCTTGAGCAGCCTAGAAAGGTCCACCAGGGTCTTCTCCTCCATTATGTTGATAGTATCGAGCCATCGGGTCACTGGTCTTCCTCTTTGCCTTGTTCCTTCTATTCTTCCGACCATGATGTCCTTCTCCAGTGATTGCTCTCTTCGTATGATCTGTAGGCAAGTCGTAGCTTGGTGATCCTTGCTTCTAGTGACACGTCTGGCTTGATTTGTTCCAAAATTGATTTGCTTGTTCTTCTTGCCATCCATGGTATTGGAGGTTTAAGGTCTTATTCACATGTAATTTTTTTTCAGGTACGAGAAAAACCTAACTGAGTTTCATCAGTGATTTCAGTCAGAGTTTGGCCCAAGTGTCCTCAGTTTTTCTCATACATGGAGAAAAAAAAAGAGTTTCTCCAACTTCTACTATTTATCATTCTGTGTAAATCAGACGGCACTTGGATGTCAACCGTGTGCGATCTGATTTTTTCACAGACCCATATACTCGCATTGCTGATTTTGACCTGACACTTGGATCAATAACGGACATGTCTCTGAAATTTTGAACTGAATACTCGGTCCAGGAAAAATCATGGACATTTAAACGGCCCCATTCACTATTTTAGTTATGAGTGCTTGCCGTGACTCATACGCGAAATACTGACGTCTAGATGAGCCCTAAAACAATCGTGGAAAGAAAAATCATAGGGAGAGGATGAATAAAGCACCGTTTTTTCTACAACAAACAGTTTTCTGAAACCAGAAAACCCCTTCAAAGTAATGATTTTCACACAAAAAACAACCTATAGCAAATAATGCCTGAAATGAGGTTGCCAAAATAATTTTGCTTTTCCAGAAAAATAAAAACCCTAAAAAGAGAAAAAAAAGGAACGTATGAAGAACGGAGCTCAAAAGCCGCTATACAAAACAAAAATACACCGTGTTATAATTTAGTGGCTATAACGCGCTGAGCAAAAGTATTTTCACCTGCATACAAAGTTTAAAAAAAAGTTAATATGTAAGAATGTCCCTTGAGGGGAAGTACAAGGATTAACCTTAAAGTCTTACACCAAGACTTAAAGATGTAAATTCTTTTTGCAGGCCCCAAAGAAAACATGAAGTCAAGAAATTTTATCACAATGTCTGAAAGCTCGACTTCCCAGGTTAAGAAAGGGTTATCTTCTGCGCAAAACATGAATTCAGGGTAACTGTAAAGTATAATATCTCTCCAGGGTCTTTTCCAGTAGTCAGAAGGGGTCAGGAAGGAGGGGCTTTTTTTCACTTTATGGTGAACTGGGACATTACGAGTTATAAATAAATTGTTCTCTTTATCAATTAGAATTTGTAATTATGAAAACTTAAACTTGTCTTTTCCAACTTTCCAAACTTTCCGCATCTTATCAATGGCGTGAGCCTCGCCATAAATCTGATGAAATATGAATATTCCAGATGAACAACGTCCTATTGCTGCATAGCACCAAATCCTCTGGTAATTTCTGACATTTAAAGGGGAAACCCTTTACCATGAGACATTCGACCAAAGCTGCCAATCACACACTGTCCCATAGCGCTGGCCAACACTCATAACTTAGCACAGTTGCCCTTCTGTTTAAAAAAAAAATTGGCATTATATTCGGAGCTTGGTTCTTCCTAAAATAGGACAATATTTTAATAGGGTTACACTCCAGCATTATTCATAATCTTTTCTAAAACTCGCATGCAATTTAGGTAGACCCAAAATTATTAACGCATTTGCAAAAGTTAGCAAAAACTCAAAGGGGTTTTCTGGGCTCAAGAGAAAATTTCTGCGATTGCAAATTCTCGAATCATGACATTGTGCACACTCTCAAGATTGCCCTCTATTTCCATTGCAATTGGGCAGTATGTGATTTGCATACTTGCGGTCATGTGCCGACTAGATGCTGGAAATAGAGGAGAATCCAACAGGTGGCGCACTGTCACGATTCGGCAGTCTGCTGTCGAAAGGAGCGAATTTCCCTTGAGCCTGGAAAACCCCTTTAATGTGTAAACTTTAGAGCATTATTTTAGGTTATAGGCCTTTAAATTCCCTGTCAATCGGTGTTGGTCCAAGCTGAGACCTTCATTGACTGCTGAGCAATGTGCAGCACAGGAGGCAGAAGCTCTCACCTCCTGCCTAAGCGCACATACAGAGAGAGCGGAGTACAGACTGTGGTAGATCGGCTCACTTGGTTGCACATAGAGGTAGACACAGGAACACTGTCTCTTCAAATCTTTCGTGGTGTATTAAGAGTACTGCATAAACCACAGCAACTTTAGCAAAACAAACTCAGCCTTCCCAGTCTAACAGGAGAAACAAAACATAACATATGGCACAGTCCTTGTTGCTACGGGTAAGCGCCTGCTTCAGGAACGAACACAACAAGGTTTAGCTTTCCTTCACATGACAAAAACAGCTCCAGAGCTTGTGCCTCCAGACCCCCCACACGCCAAATGCTCTAAAAGGCTGGGAATTATCCTCTGACCTCCTGCCTCTCTACAGTTGTTTAATCGCCCTAGCACTAAACATGGCTGATTAACCCCTCTTTACACTTCATGTACTGTAACATTGTTTTCTATGTTTATATTACCGCAGCTATTAATCTCAGTGCTACATATTGCTCCACCAGTATTTCGCCAGTGACTTTGTCACAAGACCCATAGACTTTCTACTGAGCCTGTACTCCGATATGTGTATTCTCACACAGGTGAGCGTTTCTGCCTCTGGAGATGAGCATTTCTCAGCACTCTTTTGAGCAATCGATGGGGTGGCCTTAGCACCCAGACCGCCACCGATCTACTGGGAATTTAAGGGCCAATAAAATATATAACAATGCACCAGTTTAGTTACACCTTTATCTATTAAAAAAAAAAACTTTTTATCCATTGGGCCAAATAATTTTTTTTTGTTTTTAGCCATGTCTTTAAGAGTAGGAACTAAGTTCACTTTCACCTGATGCAAAAACTCATTTAGCGTAGGTCCATACGGCTAAGATGCCGCCCAAAGCCGGCACAGTCATGAAAGTAGCTACCCTTAACTGTTCTCGTCCTTTCAGATACATTTTTTTTCATTACCCATTTACAGCAAAATTTTTCGCAATTCTATTTCTAAGGTAAGCGCTTACAAGCTATTGATATGACTGGCGAAAGATCCACTTGTACTGGAAATAACCCCGGCTGAAGACATTACAAACCAATTTAGAAAACATGGTCTCCAATGGAGGTTCTAGACTGCACTAAATGCTAGATGAGTCCAGAATAGCTCTTCTATATTTGCTTTGTAGTTTAAAGCATAAAATCTGGCAAACAGCCCTATATTAACATCAACGGCTAATACATAACACAGTCACCTGCTGTTATCCTCATGTAGCACCATTTGAAATGCTAATTGCACTTCATTTAATGCTCATGAGCTCACATTCACCACCTGGCACGCTCCGCCAAGGATGGATTGCAGTATTACACTAAATAAATGGCAAGCAAAATACTTAAACATCAATAAAAAAAATATATATAAAAAAAAAAACTATGTTAAATAAACATTTGGATACACACACTCATTTTAACATTCTCTGCGGATCCCCAAGTGCTCGATGCATGAAATCTTTTGGCACGAAACTGAAGGCTTCTTTACACCTAAAGCAGAGGTCGGTAATGCGGCTGACTGCAGGAAGGATAAACACTGCCTGCTCAGATAGTAACTGCGAGGATGTTATGTGAATATTGCCTTCTGTGCATTTTTATTTATGATTGCGCATATCTATACCGTAGAACGAAGTGGTACTAAAAGAAGTGTGTTTCCGAAGGAATCTAGATTGTGCAATGCATATTTTTACATATGGCACATGTCTAAAAACCTAATATAACTCATAAATAAGTAAAGCTGTGCGCCAGTAAAGAGCTTCGCTTCTACGGTGTACGACTGGTCGGAGCTACTCTAATAGGAAACACTAAAACTAAACTTTGGATGCCCCCTACTTATTAGGATTCATTCGGAAGGACGTATAAATCAAAGTGAGATTGGAACGCAGGGCGTGGACTGGCCGGCAGCTTTCCCGACGAAGCTGTCATGCTCGGGTCGGAGGAGCCGCTGCCAGTCAGTGCATTACGGTCCAATCTTGCTCCGATTTATACAGCCACCTGACTGCGCCCTTAAGATGGTCACTTGATAACTTGATCGCAAGGAATCTATCTGCTGGAACCTCCATCAATCAAGGAAACCTGGCAGAAAGTATTCCTTTTTTTAACGAATTGGTATCATCAGACATATTAAATTACTAATTAAACAGGTTGTTTCAGTAATACAAGACAATATAGGTCCTCCGGAGAAAGAGACCCTCTGTATTACTGCTCACCACTCTGGCTAGGAGCTGATGATCCTGAATTCAGGACAGCATTCTATCAACTCTTTCTATTAAAAGGGGTTATCCACTGAACGTAAACACATTTTAATCAATAGATCACGGAAAATTAAGCAGTTCCACTATTGGATGTGCTTAAAAAAAATGTTGCTTTGCGGAGAAAACTTATGAAGGCACCTTTGATGTAGCCTGTGTAACCAGCTGAGCCCGACTATATAGAGATCCTGTAGCTCATGGTCAAGAGGAGGAAGCACAAGTGAATACACTATACTGGTGTCACAGGCAGCGGGTTACTCTAACTGCTTTTTTTGGTGAGTTTACTCCTTGGCCTGCCTGTTTGTTTCCTCACAGGAACGAGTGTACCTCCAGTTTATCAAGCCTTGGAGATCGTGTAAAGAAATCAAACCAATGAAGTACAAACTTAGCGGCCAGCCGGCCACCTAAAGGGAGTACACAGCTTATCCATACAATGAACCCTGAGATGTCACTCATTACAGCCACAAAGTGAATGAGCCAAAAGTCCAGTTAAATAGCATGTACACTTGCCATGCTGTGACATAACTTATGAAGGCGCCCTTAATGTATCTTGTCTAACGAGAGGTGCACGACCATCTAGAGATCCTGCAGATGATGATAAAGGGGAGAAAGCAATAGTGAATACACTATACCGATACCATGGACAGGGGCTAGTCTAGCTGTTTTTTTGTGCTAGCTTACTCCTTTCCCTCACTGTTTGTTTCATCACAGGTGTGGGTGTACCTTCTGTTTTACCAGTCCTTTGAGCTTGAGTAAATAAAACAAACCAATGAAGTACAAGCTCATCGCTGTCTGAAGACGTAAATGGAGCACAGAGCATATCCATACCAGGAAACTTAAGATGTCACTCAGAATGAAGAAGGCGGTCAAAAGTACAGTGAAATAACATGTATGCTTGCTTCTCAGATGAAAATAACAAGCAGGGAGAAGAATAACATTGTTCACTCTGGGGCTGCTTTCTCAGCTGGTTTTTAATGTAAAACCTCTTACCAAATCTACTATATGGCCGGCTGGTATTGGACGCCTCTTCAATTACATGACACAAACTAATGTGGATGTGAAAGGTGCTCGGAAACTTTTTTTTATCTATTGCACGAACCTCTCAAATTTTGTGCATATCCAATTTTATGGGAATACCAAATATGTCTATTACACCTGCCAGACAACACAAAAAAGCCCCATTCATCATTTGTAGGGTTTTTAAGTGACTTTTCTTTTTTGTCTAGTTGTATTCCATGCCCTTCTTTATGACAGATACTTAAAAATAGTGCATGCGAAAATAAAAAATGCTCTTAATTTTTGTTTGTTTGTTCTTACCTTTTTTGTGCTTTTTTTAGGGCAAAAAGTTGTACACAACTTTAACGTTCGTGCAAAAATATCTGGCATTCAAGAGAAAAATACTTCAGAAGGAACAGAATCACAATCAGGATGAAGGATGAGGGGACTGAAGTACTTTTGGACAAAAATTTTGCAACTCTTAAAAAAGTTGCAATTAATGAATTTGCCACAAATATCTGAAATTCAAACAACCATTCCCATAATGTTGAATGTAGACAAAAACAGATGAACTAGAAAATAGACTAAAAAAGTGCAACTTAAAAAGAAAAATTTGGCACAAAACAAAAAAATTGCCTTAAAACAGGCCAAAACATAGACATAAAATAGGTGCAAATGCAATAACGATTCGAGTCCAACATTTTTTCGCAGGTCATATTTTAAGCCTCCATACACGTTAGATAAGTCAGCGAAAGCCGATTTTGGCTGACCATGTGTATGAGGACCTCCGACATTAGGATCGGGTGATTGGAATTTAATTTCCTAATCCTTTTGTTCTCTGTGCAGATAAGCTGCAGCCAGATTCCTCTGCTCTCTATATAGAGAACACATGTACTTAAGGCCAAGCGTTCCTGTATATGGGGGAGTTGGGACAGATAGCGGTCAGCCGCATAATCGTTTGGCCGACAGTTACCTAATGGGTATGGCCAAATTTTTGTGCAACTATGAGTCTTTCCAGATTGAAGATTATTTTTACATGTATCAAATTCTTCCTTTAAATTGCACCCATTTTTGCAAGTTTTGGGTTTTTTACACCAACTCCGCCTACATTTCGAAAAGTGGGTAGAACTTCAGAATAAAGTTTGTATGCAACAAAAGTGGTGCTTCGGTATTTTTACAGAAATGTACCACAGCCCCCTGAATGGGAAACATTTCCTAGTACGTTGGAACAGAGCAAATGAAATTCATTCTTAATTCATTTTGCGTATTAACGCTCTGTTTATCAAGACTGGCATGCAAACACCAGCCTTGATGAATCGGGCCCTAGATGTTTGGTCTCATAGGACAAACCATGCTGATTATTTGCCATTATAATTTTTTACTAAAACAAATGGTACAAGAAATGTCAGAAAGCATCTAACCCGTCATGCACAATTTTGACTGATATGGGGGGGGGAGGCATTAACAGAACGCAATTTTTGGGACTAGTTATTGGCTTGTTTTACAAAAGGTCTTAATAAGAAGTATACGGCCTGTGAACGACACCATTTCTTTAGTTTGCAATGTATGAAAAAGCTCTTTCTGTACAAACACTAAAGTCTGATGGGACTTACAACATTGACAGATAATTTCACACTTGTCGGTTCCAAATTGACGTGGGCAGAGGTGTTAAAAAGGATATCACAGGAGCAGAATGAGCCCTGTGCTTAGGGAGACGTATGGTGAAGCTCCGGCTGGAAGGACTGTTCGGAAAATAAAAGACGGCTAATACGATACATAGAGGTACCTAACCGCTGACCTTTCTGAGCAGACAAGCGGTGAACCTTTGTAGCCCATTTTCTGCTGGTTACAACAGGGAACAGTATGGGATAATGTCAGCGCCTTAAGTGCTACTGTACACACGGGTCAGGAGCAGTTTGCAAATAGCAAAAATGTTTTTATGGGGGGAAATCGGATTCACCAAATGGAAAATCGTACCTGGTGTTAATGATGTTGTCCAGTACTTTTACATTGATTGCCTATACTTAGGATAGGCCATCAATGTCTGATCGGCCGGGGTCAGACATACGGCACCTCCGCTGATCAGCTGTTATCGGCCGGAAGTACTCACTTGCAGAGCTGGCCGTCTTCTTGTAATGGCTGCCACAGGGTACTACACATCTGCCTCCTATTCAAAACAATAAAAGGCGGATGTGTAGTACCCTGCCTTGGCCACTACAAGTAGACGGCCCGAGTACTTCCGGACGATAATAGCTGACTGGCGGAGGTGCCGGATGTCAGATCCCGGCCGATCAGACATAGATGACCTCTCCTAAAGATAGGCAATCAATGTAAAAGTACTGGACAACCTCTTTAATATTTAACCATCTCCCATATAACAGTGTCAAATCCCACAAAAAAATGCAACCTGTGTTAAAAGGGTTTCAGCAGAAATATATTCAGGCTCGGTAATGGTTTATTACTTGAAAAAAAATAAATATGTATATTTAAATTTAGGGAACAAGAACATGTAATATGATAGTCAGTCCAATCATCATACGATCGGAGGGTCCGGCTCCTGCTGAAGATGCAGCGGAGCACCGGAAGTTCTGTTCTTGCTCTAGTGGCTATGATTGGTACTGCAAGCTTTCTCCCAGGCAAGTGAACAATAGAGAGCTTGCTAGACCATTTAAGGCCACTTCATAATCGTCGTAGCTGAGCCATTTAAGCTGCCCATACACATCAGCCGAATGATATGTCAGCAGGCAGCCATCTCGGCCGAACGAGAGCTCCTGTGTTCTCCGCAGGCTAACACGTCGGTCGCCAACTTATCTCCGGGAGAACAATGCCATCGGCAGTCTGAAATCGGACATACGTGATGGACATCTCTGCTGACCATCAGTTGGCCGCTGCCCCCATACACATTAGACTGTCGCCCAAACCTGTCGATATCAGTGGGTTCAGCCGATATCAGTCTCATGTGTATGGGGGGCCCTTACAGTGCGCTGTGGACTGTACATCGGGAGGTGGACAACCACCAACTTGATACTGATGACCTATCTGAAGGTCATACTGTACACTTAGTATGTTTTGTATATAAAATCTAGCGTTTCTATCCTATTCTTCCAACAATGTAAATCTGAGGCTCTTGCCGCGGCAGTCTTAAGAGCCGGCTCTACTGATCAGCGGTGTTGACAACCTGGTGCCAGGACATAAAAATGATCATTAGAACATCTGCATATGAACATGTCCCTATCCATACACCACTATCTGTCACAACATGCTGATGTATAGAGACCACCTACATGATTTTTTTTTTTTATAAAGACCAACATAAATAAGGTCCATAGCTCTGCAGACCCTTCTTTGTTGACCTCTCTCGGGAGACACTTTCCAACCAGAAGGAGAAGACAGCTGGAGGATGCCAGGAACCGCGTAGTAATGACACCAACACACAGATGGTCAATGTCCTCCACCACTGATGCTAGTATGATCCTTGCTGGTTCTAATACATGTCATTATATCAGCTGTGCACATCAATAAGGCCGCTGCTTGAAAGACTTCATTTAAATAAGGAAGGTCCCGAGGTCAGAAAAGTATTCTGTGCCATTGTAGGTAATATATGGAGATGTGAAATGCTGTGCGAGTACGTAGAGAATAAATGAGCAATAACGTTTCCATATATGATACCAAATTAGAAATGTTTCCATGCTAAAAAATTACAGCAATCATTTAATTATGGACATCCCAAGAGAAATATGGTGGATATAAAACACCTTTCGGGATTTTTTTTAATATCATAAATACATGTATTTTTAGATAAAAATCATTTTCACCATTTTGTTTCATTACAAATATTGCACAGTTTGCCTCCTGTAGCCTCTGTGCTGTACATGTTTATTTCTTGCTGCAGAATGAGTTAACAGAGAATCTGTCAGTAAGCTCCTTTGTACAGAAATGTTGTCAATTTTATCTTTTCTCTCCGAACACTCCTCTCAACTGATGTTATGATTACATGGATGCTGACCTGAACTTGGATGTTGTTATAAATCAGTTAAGAGGAGTTCAGGAAAAACAAAAAGATATCAACTCTTCTGTCGGAAGGAGTTCACTTAATGATTCTCAGTTAACTGATTCTACAACAGTGTAACAAAAGAAAGTATAGGAGGCAAAAGGTTGCATTCCAGAGAAGTCCACATTTTTCTTAAGATCCATGGGACAGACATAGATCTCCCTGAGAATCTGCCTCCAGAGCTTATAGTAAACGAAAGGGGGTGTTATCAGTGTGAGACATGTAGTGACTGACAGTCTGCTCTCCTGATCCACATGTATCACACTGCGCCCCCCCTTTCATTTAAAATAAGATGATGAGACAACCCTGGGAGATAATTTGGTGTCTGCACAGAATCTCAGGCAGGGGAAGAAAGAAGAGTGATCTGTCAGTGAAAGACCGAAGGCCGACAGTGAGCATGAGAGCTGCAAGTGCACCGTCCGCCCTCTGCACTTGCCATGAAAACATCAGAGATGGATTGCTCTACAATTTCCTAAGTACTACAAGAAAGGTGTGCATTTAATAAGCATTAAAGGGCTTTTTACAACCATGCCTTTAGTTGGGGGTCTAATTTCCTGATGACAGGTCCCCTTTAATTATGGACGTAGCCTACAGTGGCTTGCAATAGTATTCACTCTCTTGGCTTTTTATCTATTTTGTTACATTACAACCTGTGTAATATCTTTGTAATCTGATTTGTGTGTGATGCATCAGCACTAAATAGTCTAAGTTGGTGAAGTGAAGTGAGAAAATATAGGCAGAAATTAAATTTATGAGAACAAATAACTAAAATTCGGCATGGGCATATGTATTCACCAGCTTTTGCTATGAAGCCCCGAAACATTTCTGGTGCAAGCAATTACCTGCATAAGTCCCATGCTTAGTGAGAGGACGTCCACCTGTGTGCAATGTAAAGTCACATGTCTGTCAGTATATACACTTTACCTTTTCTGAAAGGCCACAGAGGCTGCAACACCATTAACAACAGGCACCACTAACCAAACACCATGAAGGAGATCTCCAAACCACACCATGAAGACCAAGGAGATCTCCAAACAACACCATGAAGACCAAGGAGATCTCCAAACAGCACCATGAAGACCAAGGAGATCTCCAAACAGCACCATGAAGACCAAGGAGATCTCCAAACAACACCATGAAGACCAAGGAGATCTCCAAACAGCACCATGAAGACCAAGGAGATCTCCAAACAGCACCATGAAGACCAAGGAGATCTCCAAACAGCACCATGAAGACCAAGGAGATCTCCAAACAGCACCATGAAGACCAAGGAGATCTCCAAACAGCACCATGAAGACCAAGGAGATCTCCAAACAGCACCATGAAGACCAAGGAGATCTCCAAACAGCACCATGAAGACCAAGGAGATCTCCAAACAGCACCATGAAGACCAAGGAGATCTCCAAACAGCACCATGAAGACCAAGGAGATCTCCAAACAACACCATAAAGACCAAGGAGATCTCCACACAAGTTAGGGACAAAGTTGTGGAGAAGTACAAGTCAGGGTCGGGTTATAAAAATAATCCCAATCTCTGATGATTCCCCGGACCACCATCAAATCCATTATCATCAAATGGAAAGAGCATGATACCACAACAAACCTGCCAAGAGAGGGAGCCACCAAAACTCTCAGCCCGCGCAAGGAGGGTATTAATCAGAGAGGCAGCACAGAGACTAAAGGTGGCCCTGAAGGAGTGGCAGAGTTCCCAACTAGAGACTGGAGTATCTGTCCATGTGACCACAATTAGCCATACACTCCATAGAGGTAGTCTTTATGAAAGAGTGGGTAGAAAAAAGCCTTTACTTATACACAAAAATTATGAGGCTCATTTTGAGTTTTCCAAAAGACATGTGAGAGACTCCCCAAATGTATGGAAGAAGGTGCTGTCGTGAGCTGAGACCAAAATTGAACTTTTTGGCCACCAAATTAAACGCTATGTCTGGTACCAAACCAAAACAGTTCATCACCCCAAGAACACCATCCCCACAGTGAAACATGGTGGTGGCAGCATCATGTTGTGGGATGTTTTTCGGCAGCAGGGACAAGGAAAATGGTCCAAGTCGAGGGGAAGATGGATGGTGAGAAATAGAAGGATATTCTGGAGCAAAAAATATTTCAGTCTGTCAGTGATTTGAGACTGGGACGGTGGTTCATCTTCCAACAAGACAATGACCCAAAGCATAAGGATAAAGCAACACTCAAATGGTTTAAGGGGAAACGTGTAAATGTTTTGGAGTGGCCTAGTCAAAGCCCAGACATTAATCCAATGGAGAATCTCTGGTCAGACTTGAAGATTGCTGTTCACCAGAGGAAACCATCTAACTTGGAAGGAGCTGGAGCAGTTTTGCCTTGAGGAATGGGAAAATCCTTGAGGAATGGGAAAAATCCCAGTGGCAAGATGTAGAAAGCTCATAGAGACTTATCCAAAGCGACTAAGGAGGCTCTACTAAGTACTGACTTTAGAGGGGTGAATAGTTATGGACACTGAAGTTTTCAGTTATTTGGTCCTATTTGTTGTTTGCTTCGCAATAAAAAGAAAACCAAATGCTCACAGTTGTCGGCATGTTCTGTAATGAACTGGTGCAAACCCTCAAAAATACCAGTGAAATTCCAGGTTTTAAGGTAGCAAAACATGAAAAATGCCAAGGGGGGTGAATACTTTTGCAACCCACTGTACATATGAAGAGTTTTGTAAAGTCACAATACATCAGGATTTCTTCTACTTTGTAAAATTTTTCACTTTGCACTTTATTTTAATTTTTTTGCAGCACTTAACTTACCCGTCTGTAATACATTTTTGTGGGTGCATTGACGCTCATTACATAATGTTGCAGGTAGTTTATATATGGAACGATCAGTGACAGATTTCACCAAGTCGTGTATTAAATCTAGTACAAAAGAAGACAATCTACCGCACTGTAGAGGCACGATGCTGGTAATACACCGCACACAGGCTATGGAGATCAGCGTGATATATGGGAACCCAGAGACGTATTTAATGGAGTGCGGGCACAATAGCTGGCATAATTAAGTCAGCGGGGGCATAATAAAGCGAAGAAGTATATTCTATAGAAAGAAACAGATTGCAGGCAGAATCTAAATGTTATTAATGGGCGATATACGTTGGAAAAGTTTGGCATGCTATTGTCAATTACTATAAGCTACAGAGGAGAGATACATTATGTCGGCTATTCTTGGGGTATCATCAAATCCAACTAATTTCTTTTTTTATGGCATCAGTTTTTAACCCTTTGTCAATGTAGTTTTCATGTCTTCCGCTTTATTTTATTTTTTTTTTATTCATGTTTTTTAATTGACATAACCATAGGACGGCTTTTTTTTAACATTTTTTTTTCAGTATAAGTTATTATTTTTTTTATCGTAATTGTTTAACTTACCGTGTACTCTATCGAAGAACTTTATGAAGACACATTCTCTCTAAAGGGCTTGTTTTCAGAAAGGCCATATGACTATTATTATTACTACTTTATTTGCACAGTTTTGCTCTACATATAACTTTTAGGTCATTTTATTTTAAACACAAAATGACTAATTATGGATTTTTCTTTGTATGGCGTTCACCAAGCGGTATAATAAAAGTGATATTTTATCACGGTAGTTTCTTTTTTTTCCCCTTTACTGAGGGACTTGAACATGTGATCATACAATAGCTGGCACAATACATTGTAAAACTGTACGGCACTATATCGCCAGTCCTATAGTAGGCATTAAAAGGCATACTAAATGTTACGCAAGGTGTAGAAAAGACTAAGTGCAACACGAAGGGAAGGGGGAAAAGGGGGCCCGGGCTTTAGGGAAAGGGGATAGTGGAGACCTCCTAGGCTGATCTTATATCACTGTCTCCCCTAACGTCCGTATATTGGTTCCGCACCAATCGCCGCATGCATGCCTCGCCCCGTCTTTCCCTGGAGTTTGGCCCTGGCTAGGGAAGGAAGGGGATGAACGCTAGTCGATCCCCACTGGCAACTAAAGACAACAAGGGGGAACAAACAAGGGAAGATAGCTTAGCTTTAATCGACTTCAGAGAGATGAACACACATCCTTTTAGCACCACAGAAGAAGAAGTAATGCACTTGCTACAA
The DNA here is from genome assembly GCF_046119375.1 of Phyllobates terribilis. Lineage (NCBI taxonomy): Eukaryota > Metazoa > Chordata > Amphibia > Anura > Dendrobatidae > Phyllobates > Phyllobates terribilis. The sequence continues at coordinate 224,149,302 of NW_027362767.1, forward strand.
GACTTCACCAGTGAGTACAGCCCGCACCTCCCTCCAGCAAACAGCAGTTATTTATACACTCAGGCCAGGGTGTTAATTAGCAAGAGGAAGGTAGCCGCTGGGTCCTAGAGACAGCTTTTAAGAAGGTGTCTGTAATGCCAGATGAAGAGATCTCCTGCAACCAATTGCAGGGCGACTGTCTGTCACTTCTGACACACCCGTGACACTAAAATGTAAGGTCTGGAGGCCTTTATTAGGCCACCAGCTGTAAGAGATTTTCCCATTGGCACCATAGAATAGTGTTGCAGGAGACAAATTGGGTGTGAAAGGGGTGGTCTAAATGCTTAAACCCAGCGGTAGCTATTTACTGCAGCATCGAAGTGCTTAAACCTCCGGGAAAAGTGTTACTTCCCTGCAATTTCAGGCAGGTGTCAGCTGTAGGACACAACTGGCACCTGCAACATATGGAGAGGGCTTAGCTCCTGAGCTGAAAAATGGCATATATTATCTAAAATCAGTAAAGGGGGGAAAAAAAGAAACAAAACTAATAAAAACCAATAAAATATCACATTGATTATCCTACTTGGTGAACGCCATACACAAAAATACAGAATTGGTCATCCTGGCTCTCAAACAAAAAAAGGAATAACATGATCTAAATGTTGTATGGAGAACAAAATTATGCAAAAAAAAAAATAAAAAGAAATAAATAATAGTCAAACCGCCTTGCTAAAAATAAGCCCTTAGACAGAATGGTTAATTTTCATCCATGATAGCAACAAGAATTATATTTAAAGAGAATCTGTCACCAGGTTTTCGGTATGTAATCTGAGAGCAGCATAATGTAGAGACAGAGATCCTGATTCCAGTAATGTGTCACTTACTGTGCTGCTTAGTGTAGTTTTTATACAAATTATTGTAGGAGGTTATCACTAGAGGATTAGTAGGCCTGCTGCTGTGTAATCTAACCCCGCCCCCATCACTGATTGGAAAGCAGCCAATCAGTGGTGTGGGCGGGGTTATGCAGAGCTCAGCATTCAGAGAACTGCTAGATCTGCAGCAGATAAAGCAGTTTTTAATTAAAACTGTAGCACCCAGTAAAGTAAGTGATATATCGCTGGAATCGGGGTCTCGGTCTCTACATGATACAGCTCTGAGATAAGGTAGCAAAAACTTGCTAACAGATTCCCTTTAAAGCTGACCCGATTGGAAATCCAAATTGTAAATGCCTACTTGGCGTGTTCAGAAATAATTATTAGTAACACTGAGTGTGTGCACCTGCACAAAAGTGAAGGCGCCCTTCATTTACATCCGATGTCATGCTATATCTGACGACGGGAAAGGTTTGAACAGAAGAACACTTGATGTACATCTGCCAGCTCTTGTGGCAACAGACCCTTCTAAGAGGACTTAGGGTGGCTTCAAACACAAATCAGAGTCCTCAATGATAGAAGCCATGAATACAGTGTGTCTACAAAGAATTAACTGGATTAATTAGCAAGCAATTCGAGCAGCAGATTGGAGCTAAGAAACCAAAACACTAAATTGTTTAAATACTTTGGCAAAGGATCAAGGTTTCCCGGCACCAAATGTTACACTTGTGTTTTAGCGCATTTAACCTGTATGAGGTGCTTTCTCATCAGTAATAAATAACATTGTAAGAAATACAAAAGGAGGGGAAAAAATAAGAAACGAAGGAGGAAAAAAAATGCCACAAGCTGTTACCAGGTCAGCCGGAGTATAAAAAAGCCGAGGCAGTATTAATTAAAAATCAATAACCTACTACATAAATGGCTCTTACCATTAGTAAGATAGATCCTTAAAATACCCGGCTTTATGATTACACAAAGAAGAGGCTTTTTTCTTTCCATCGTGATGAATAAGATTTAGAGAACAGAGCAACGAAACAGTACAAAAAAAAAAAAACAGGCAACTAAGAAAAGCTGAAAAAAAGTAAGAATGGAAAACTGGAAGCGTGAATGTCTGGAATGCCTCGTTACCAATAAGGATATTGTTAAGGTGCAATGTATCCCTGGAAGAAATATGTCATTTCAGATACATTGATTTCTGAAAGCCAAGGGCCTCTTATTTGTAGACTGACTGTCAGAATGGTTACGGCCTGAAACAATGAATGTCAAAAGTGGGGGCATATTGTAAAGCAGCCGAGGCTAAGGGCAACCTATTCTATTCCCCATCGATAGAGAAGAGTCATATACAGCTGGAAGCCTTAGTGCAAATGCATAGAAAAGAAGACATGGTGGAAGAAAAGAAGACATGGTGGAAAAAAAGAAAACATGGTGGAAAAAAAGAAAGCTATAAAAGGTGTAAAATCAGGCAGCAAACCAGGAGTGACAAATGTTTTTCTGGCTTTTCCCCCATGGTAATAAGTTTGGGATTCATCCACAACACGGTTGACTCCTGGCTAAATCGTAAAATAAGGCGATGTTCATGCGTGAGAACGGTAGACACCCCAACGAAACCTGGAGGACCGTATCGTAAAGCAATGGGGTCCGTCAGAAGAGTCAATGTCCAGCGTGCGATGGATCAGGAGGTGATGGCAGTCATGGTTAGGATTCAGAAAAGAAACCACAAGACAGATATAATTAGGGGCAGAGGAGACGTGGAGTCGGTGTCCAGTTTGGTGGCGTCGGCATTAAATGGACAGACTCCTAAAATATATAATACATTGGGGTGCAGTAGTTCAGTGTAGTATTTTATAAGAGTTTGGGAAAGTTATGAAATGTCCTATAAATGTCTGTTCTGTTCCTGATCTAAGGATCTGGGCTTTTAGTTTGGATGATATCTGTGCTGCACTTTATGTACACGCTCAGTATTGAGGCCGCGCTGAGGAGTCGGAAGTCAGGAAAATTGAGGAGCCAGAGGTTTGGCTTACCGACTCCACAGCCCGGGTCTTAACTAGAGATCAGCGGATCGATTTGCGGGGCCCAGAGATCCGGTCAGTGGCACCTGGCGGCTAAACAAAAGGCTTGCAAATCTCTCAACCTTCTGGCATCCCCAGTGTGGCATGGCGGGTGCGACATCATCTATGTGTGATGTTGCACAGATGACATCATGCCAGCCTTGACGAATCAAATCCCACATTGGGGACGCCGGGAGGCATGAGATTTGTAGGCCTCCCATTTACACCTGGACCGGGGCCCCTTGACTTGATCCGTTGATTTCTAGTCTTAACAATTCCATCTTGATATCTGTAGATTTATGTGATTAATGTTATTCTTTAGTGTATTTTATTGTCTGTACAAGTCCCCTCTAAAATGTAAAGTGCTGCAGAATATCTTGGCGGTATAGAAATAAAATTAGTATTATTAATAATAATAATTTTAATAATAATAATATCATCATCATGAGATCATATTCTACCAAAGAAAAAAAAAACAAAAAACAGAAACCTCATTTGTACAAGTGTTAGGCACTTGTCGAGTTTAGGCAGCACAAAATAAAATAAAAAAAATAATAGTCACAAATTCAGCTGTGCAATATAAATAAGAAATAATACATGTGCTTCTATGAGGGTCTCTATATATTTTAACTGGGTCCTGGCTAAATGTGATTTGATGTGTCCGCAGTTGAAATAATATCCTGTGTTTATATACTGCAGTTACATTCTAGTTATGGCGCCCCCTGCTGTTTCTCTGATTGCCTTTCAGAGCCTCCACCTAATTTGTCCAGGGACAGTGGTCGCTTCTGCTTAGCCAGACCACCTGGATGTCCTTAGGTGAGGGATTCCAGCTATTGTGCTGACCAAAAAGGAATCAGCAAACTAGAAGCAATGCCTCTTACCAGCAGCCATCACATTAGACCATACATGTCAAACTCCGGCCCGTGAGCAAAATCTGGCCCGCAGTGTGGTTTTATTTTGCCCGTGACACCAGAACCACCACCCCTATGTGAGGCCCATTATACTGTATGGAGAACTATGTGGGGCCCATTATACTGTATGGAGGACTATGTGGGGACCATTATACTGTATGGAGGACTATGTGGGGACCATTATACTGTATGGAGGACTATGTGGGGACCATTATACTGTATGGAGGACTATGTGGGGACCATTATACTGTATGGAGGACTATGTGGGGCCATTATTCTGTATGGAGGACTGTGTAGGGCCCATTATACTGTATGGAGAACTATGTGGGGCCCATTATACTGTATGGAGGACTATGTGGGGACCATTATACTGTATGGAGGACTATGTGGGGACCATTATACTGTATGGAGGACTATGTGGGGACCATTATACTGTATGGAGGACTATGTGGGGCCATTATTCTGTATGGAGGACTATGTGGGGCCCATTATTCTGTATGGAGGACTATGTGGGGCCCATTATACTGTATGGAGGACTATGTGGGGCCCATTATACTGTATGGAGGACTATGTGGGGACCATTATACTGTATGGAGGACTATGTGGGGCCCATTATACTGTATGGAGGACTATGTGGGGCCCATTCTTCTGTATGGAGGACTATGTGAGGCCCATTATTCTGTATGGAGGACTATGTGGGGCCCATTATTCTGTATGGAGGACTATGTGGGGCCCATTATACTGTATGGAGGACTATGTGGGGCCCATTATACTGTATGGAGGACTATGTGGGGACCATTATACTGTATGGAGGACTATGTGGGGCCATTATTCTGTATGGAGGACTATGTGAGGCCCATTATACTGTATGGAGGACTATGTGTGGCCATTATTCTGTATGGAGCACTATGTGGGGCCATTATACTGTATGGAGGACTGTGTGGGGCCCATTATACTGTGTGGAGGACTATGTGCGGCCATTATTCTGTATGGAGGACTGTGTGGCGCCATTATTCTGCACAGAGGACTTTGTGGGGCCCATTATTCTGTATGGAGGACTATGTGGGGCCATTATTCTGTATGGAGGACTATGTGGGGCCCATTATACTGTATGGAGGACTATGTGAGGCCATTATAATGTATGGAGGACTATGTGGGGCCCATCATTCTGTATGGAGGACTATGTGGGGCCATTATTCTGTATGGAGGACTATGTGGGGCCCATTATTCTGTATGGAGGACTATGTGGGGCCCATTATTCTGTATGGAGGACTATGTGGGGCCCATTATTCTGTATGGAGGACTATGTGGGGCCATTATACTGTATGGAGGACTACGTGGAGCCCATTATACTGTATGGAGGACTACGTGGAGCCCATTATACTGTATGGAGGACTATGCGGGGCCATTATACTGTATGGAGGACTGTGTGGGGCCATTATTCTGCACAGAGGACTTTGTGGGGCCCATTATACTGTATACTGGTTGGCCCACGACTTTGTAAAAGTTTTTAATTTTGGCCCTCTGTGTGTTAGAGTTTGACATCCCTGAATTAGAGGGACATTCTGAGGGTAAATTAAAAGAACAGTGGGGGACACTACAAGTATAGACCCACATTATCTACACACAGGAGCATTTTCTTTAAATGACTCCACTTGAAAACTTCTCATGTTGTGCCTGATCTAACAGAGAAGAGTAATATTCAACTATGGGACAGCCCTTTTAATCATAGTACGTTGGGTTGACCCAGTGATATACGGGATGGTTCCTTTAAAGGGGAATCTGTCACCAAGTTTTTGCCACCTAATCCGAGAGCAGCATAATGTAGAGACAGAGACACTGATTCCAGTGCTATGTCACTTACTGGGCTGCTTGTGGTAGTTTCAATAAAAACTTTATTTTAATCAGCAGGAGATTATCACTAGAGGTCTAGTTGTCTGGTAAGATATAGTCCTCCTGCTCTGTATATCCCCGCCCCCACCCTGATTGTGCATAGGCAGAAAGTGGCCAATCAGGGATGTGGGCGGGGTTAAACAGAGCTGAGCATTCACAGGACTGCTAGATTTGGAGCACAAAAAATAACCATTACTTACCTGGCAACTCCAGCACTGCTACTGCTCTAGTGGCCCTGCAGGATTTTAATAACTATCATGCATAGTTTGCGTAGGGTCTGCACGTCATCATGTGAGGATGTGCAGACCCTACCTAAATGACTGTTGCAGCCCAATCAACATACTCAGTGGTGGGTGATGGCAGCATGGACATTAAGTGATGGCGGAGGGCAGCGAGATTACCCTGCCATGAGTGCACGACAGATCACAAAGACGATGGAACCATTGGTGCGACAGTGCCGAACTAACCAAGGCTGTGTTCACAAGTTACGTTTTTGCTGTGCTTTTTCTGCAGGCAAATCATGCTCTCTTGACAGTAAATAAACATCGTAAAAAAAAAGAGTAGGTTTTCCTGCGCTATTATTGTCTCCCCCCAAAAAAGATGATGCAACTTCCTTAGGTTTTTGTACCAAAAATCGCAGCAAAACCTGATATCTGCGTTTTCTGCTGCTTTTTTGCACTCCCCATTGCTTTCTATGGGTGAAAAACGCTGAAAGAAGAAGTGACACGCTGCAGTTTGCAAAAAAGCAGCAATTTTCCAAATCAGTCTGGAAAAAAAAAACTAACAATGTACATGAGATTTCTGAAATCTCATAGCTTTTGCAGGTACCGTAAAACGCAGCTTAAAATTTGCATTAAAAAAGTGCAGCAAAAAACGCAACGTGTGAACATAGCTTTAGAGAGAAAAAAAAAATTGATCCATCACACTTTTTTTGCTTTCAGTCCATTTTTTTTTTAATTTTTTTAAATCTAGGACAACCCATTAAAAAAGTTTTACAAGGCAGCGGTGTGAGAACTTAAAAGAGTTTTTTTTTTTGTTGTTTTTACTAGACATGGATGTTTTAAAGATTAGAACCCTGGGCATATTCACTTTCTGTCAGCTCTGGAGGTCTGCGCCATCCGGATGTCAGCAAGACTGTTTCGGGTTGGGATTGGCTGCAGCGGTCTGGGAACTAGAAGAGAGCGTCGTGTGATAAACATCTTAATGTAACTTATCTAGTAACCAACTGCTGCAGTCAATCACTGGTTTCAGGAATCCTATTGGCATTGTAAAAGAACAAAAATTGGGCCCAGACCCCCGGAGTTGCCTGCGCTCGATCCATGAAGGTGACAGAAGGGCAGCATGCCTCCATTTAGTGTCGGACTGGGGTGCCAAGGACCCACCAGTAACCAACTCCAGCGCCCCACTTTTCACCTACATGCAAATGTGACATTATCCTCAATCACAAATGTATATAACAATGATCTGGGCAGATTGTTACATTTATAAGATGCTGCCTTTATCTGTACATATTGATTCAAGTATATTGTACCAAGAACTGCTCATATAAGAGGGTGGTGGCCCACCAGAGGATTCCCCTGTTCTCCTGTGGGCCAGTTCAAGCCTGCCTCCATTTGTTATTTAAAAAAAAAAAATTGCCTAGAAGAAATAAAAAAAAGTTTTCAGTGTCCGACAACCCCTTTATTAGAAAGTAAAATGGACAAGAAACTGAACACAAATATCTTATTTAATTAAACTCTAAAATATCTTTATTCTAAGATTAAATTGACTCTACCCCGGGCCCCTGCCGCTCCAACCTTAAATTGTCTTACGATGTTAAACCTTAAAGCAAAAAAAAAAATATATATATATATAAAAATATACAAAAAAAAAAAAAAAATCGACAATAATTGAGTAATTATTAAAATAATCCAACCATTTGTTCCCTATTCTCCTTGGGGTTGTTAAACATAATGTCATTACTTTAATAGGAAGTCCGGGCAAGGACACTGCAGAAAAGGAGAACATATAAAAAAAGATTAGTTTAGGCTTCTCTTAAAGGCAATAATACACAACGTACTGGAGGTTGGTTAGGAACGTCATTAAGATGAGCAGCTAATGAGCGATACGGCATTATAATGATAATATGTAACCTATACTCAGGCAATACATCTAACACTACAATCACAGGGAAAACCCCTTTCATTTTTCTTTGTTTCTGCTCATTAAATTTCCTTTAGGAGAATTTTTTTATTTTTTTTTAAAGATTTTTTTTTTCCCCTTAAAAACACACAAAGTTTCAACATGATAATTATTAGTAGAAAAAAAAAAAAAAAAACGTAGAAGGTTTGTTTGGCTGTTTAAAGAGGTTAAAACAAATGAGCGGAGAGGAGCCGATAGCGAAGCTTCGGTCTTTTCTTCGCAATCAGTTTTGAATCTGTTTGTACAAACTTTGCTGCGGCCGCTGATTTGTTCGGCTGAAAAGCACAAAAGCCCAGTACAAAAAGTATCCAATTGAAAGCACAAAAGAAGGTTCCTTCCAGCATTGTGCACAATTAGTGACAATGCTCTGTGCTATATGGAGGTTCAAGTTATATTCCAAACTCAAACTTGGTCTCTTTGATCTCTCTGTCCATGTTCATGCAAACAACAATAAAAGCTAAAGCATGGTGGGGGGTTGTTCTACAAAATAATGATGCATGATTGCTTAGACAGAAACAGGCGGGTAATTGGTTAAGCTTAACTTCGGAGCAGGCGGGGGTACAGCGGAGAAAAAGGCCGAGACACGGCTGAATTAGGAAAATGACTGTTTACAAACAATTTCTCTTTCTCGAAATGTGTTTGGTAGCTTTGGTTCATAAACAAAAAAAAAAAAAAAGGAGCGATTTGTGATCTGAATTGAGGTTTGCGGGCATATTTCCAGCAGGGACCCCCTAATGTCATCAGAGGTGTTATAAAGGAGAAATAAAAAGAAACTAGGGCTATTTGGAAAGTTTTTGGGAACTGTTAACATATTCTTCAAGATTAATAGAAAAGTTTTCAGCAAAAAAAAAAAAAAAAATCATCATTATGTTCTGGTTGAGGGAAAACAAACCTCAAAAAAACAAACAAAAAAAAATATTCAGCTCAAAAAGGCAAAAAGTTTTTATGAGGAAGTTAAGAGAAATTCTAGTTATGTGGACTTTGTGGCCTGTTTCTGTCAACAGATTTTATAATGCAGACCGTAGAAATTGTTAATCGTTATCCTTGAGCCTTGATGAAGCTGGTGTTCTTACTTTGAAAACCCATGTCAGAATGACTTTTATAATCCTGATATTCAGATGACTGTTATCCTGCGTAGTCCTTTCTGAAGGTTTTCAGTAATATCAGACAGGAACATTTTTGAAAAGTATTAAGCAGGCATTCTGCCCTCTAAGTAAGTCCTCCAGGCTCATAAGGTCTAGTAGATCTACTTAATGTAAAATATGCTGGCAGATCCGCTCGGAGGTTAAGAATATAAAGGTTGTAATTCTGTCAAAGTTTTAAAGGGGTTGTCTAGTTTAGAAACCCCTATTAAAAATACCCAACTAGGTACGTCAGAATTAATGGTGGGGTTCACCTTTGGGATCCTAAACTATGACCTTGAGCAGAGATGGGCTACAAAGAGCATTTCTCACTTTGGCGGACCCTGCTCATCTACCCTTTACATGGACATCCTATTGATTTCATTCAGAACTGTGTAAGGCCGAATTTAGCTTCCAGGATCCCCCACAGTTTACATCTGATCCTTGGTTCTAGCCACAAAACTATGACCAACTGATCATTCTAACAAGAAGGGATCTTCCAAAGTGGAGAACCTTTTTACTAGACAGAATTTGTGACATTTCTCAGTCTTTTTGCTGTTTTCGGTGCAGAAACCAAGTGGAAACTCCATGCTAGTGAGTAGGATTTGGAAAGTTTCTGCTTAGGTTTTGTTCCAAAAACTCCTAAAAGAAACCTCAGTATGCACATACCCTTAGAGTTCAAATAGGTATAGTAGACTTTGTGCCTTACACAACTAGTTGTAACACACATTTAATAAGATGTAATGGAAATCTCCCAATGGAGATTATGAAACAATTGAAGAGGCTATCCAGGAATGTTTATAAGAACCTGTTGTGTTCAGGGCAGATTTCTGCAGGCACAAATCGGTCACATGCCGCTCCCACCAGTGATTCCGTGTCACAGGCGTGTCAGGTGTGACTGACAGTCGCTCCGGCAGTAGAAGGTCACTGCGCTTGGCATTGCAGACGCCTACTTGATGCTCTCATCTCTGTAGTATAGTGATATCCTTCTCCCTTTAGGGCTCAGCAGCGACCTCCACCTTCTGCTGCTGATTGATACACCCTTGCTCGGTAGTTAGAAACTCTCAGTTTCTCCAGAGAGTCGCCAGTGAAAGCTCTATGTACCTCTGTGCAGGCTTGGAGTACCAGCAGTCGGCTAGTCTCGTCTTTGGTGCCCTTGGAGAATAGTTGGCGTTATCTCTCTGGTGTCTGCTCAAGCTAAGTGTATCTCCTTTGTGTGTTTACCTTGTTGTTTTTAGTTTGTAGTGGGACCTGACTAGTGTTCTCCTCATCCCCTTCCTTTCTAGGGCCAAGCTCTAAGGACATTCAGGGTTTAGGTTCCTGCTCGGCAATAGGTGCAGAACCTATACAAGGTCGATAGGGTAGTCAGGGTGATATTAGATCTGCCTAGGGTTCTCCACTCCCCCTTTCCCTAGTTGTTGGGCTCCCTTCTCCCTCTTCCATTTGTTGTACACTTATTCCTTCACCTTGTGTGAAATTCAGCTTCTGCTGATATCACTTCGACAGAGTACGGGCTTCTCTTCCACTCTGCTCTGTTGATGTGGCATGACTGCCAATGTCATGCAGATTGTCAGCCGGATCCCTGCTGCCTAACTGCAGGGAACTGTCTGTCAATCAGCATGACATTGGCAGTCACGCCCCGTCGATAGAGCAGACCGGGGGAAGAAGAGCTGCTTTGCTGACGTGGAGCAGCTGAATTGCCGACAGGAGCGGTCGGTGATGGCTCTGAGCTTGTGCAGAGTTAAGCAGGCAGGATCTTGCCTCTGTTAACAACTACCTGCCTGATTTTTTTTTTTTTTTTTAACTATGGGTCAAAAAACTATGAAATAGTTCTGGACAACTCCTGTAAGAAATAGGCACTGGGTTAAGAACACATGTCCCTGTTCTTCACCTTCTTAAGACATTAGAAAGGAAAAAATGAAAGATACTTTTTCACAATGCTTGACATTCCAGATCTTGAGACAACCGATTAAAAAACATTCCAAATTAGAAAGCTGTTTTTCCATTGGTGGAGACCATTGACAGGTCTGGTCACAAGTTCCTCCTTGAGAGTCCAGAAGAGGACAGGAGAGATGACCCTTCTGGGAGGAAGGCTTTAAGAACAAGTGCAAGAGGAGAACCTGTGATATATTAGTAAGTCATAAAGTCATACCCACAACACAACAAAGATAAAGTGGACAACCCATAGAGGTTCAGCACAACCCGCAGCCAAGTTTAACTTGGGAATAAACGATCCACATACAACATGAGTGTTGAGCCTGATCTAATTATGGAGAATCCTGTTGCATGGGGTAAATGATGTAAGCACATTAAGAGATTTTACAACATGTTAATCAACGTCCTCAGTGGGTGGTGGGTAGTCTGTGAATAATTGGAAATCCAGTACCAGCTTCCGGACAGTGACTGGCACTCCGGTTGTCACGTTAGACAGGGGAAACAATCTTCTGGAACAGATTCTGTCTTTACTATGCACCCAATGGATGGCAGACATTCAACCATGGGCTTAAAATTTACACTTTGAGGGGTTTTCTCGGAACCAAAAGGTTCACTCAACTGAGGCTCAGCTGCCAGTAGAGCAGTAGATAAGGATGTGCCTTCTTGGGAGACCTAGTGGTCAAAAAAACTTATTTATCACAATAACAATGGATAATACCCACGTTTTAGCGTTGCTTACTAAGCATAGATCTAGAAGAATTGTTGGGTATCTAGCTAATAAGACCACCATAAATCCAGAGACTCGGCTGCGCTCTCCACACTGTAGCTCTACCTGCTGAGACTGTGCTTTGTATGAGCACAAGATCACCTGCGGCAGGAGGATTTCCATCGCAGTAAAGGCAGAATAGTTTTATAGTGAATGGAGTTAAATAGCAATGATAAGAAAAAAAAAGGACTAGAAAGAAAGAAGAGAAAGAAAGAAAGAAAAGAATGAAGAGAAAGAAAGAAGAGAAAGAAAGAAGAGAAAGAAAGAAGAGAAAGAAAGAAAAGAAAGAAGAGAAAGAAAGAAGAGAAAGAAAGAAGAGAAAGAAAGAAGAGAAAGAAAGAAAGAGAAAGAAAGAAGAGAAAGAAAGAGAAAAAAAGAAGAGAAGAAAGAAGAGAAAAAGAAGAGAAAGAAAGAAAGCAAAGAAAAAAAGAGAATGAAAGGAAATAAAGAAGAGAAAGAAAGGAAATAAAGAGAAAGAAAAAAAGAGGAACTGAAAAGAAAGAATAAAGAAAAAGAAAGAAAGAAATGAAGGGAGAAAAGGAGAAAAAAAAGAAGAAAGGAAGAAAGAACATGTAGAGAAGAGAATAAAGAAAGGAAAAAAAAAGAAAAAGGAAATAAAAGAAAAGTAAAAGAGGAAGAGAAACGAATGAAAGAAAAAGAAAAAAAAATAGAAGGAAAGAAAAAAGATCAAAAAATACAAACACAGAAAATCAAATAAAGAAGAGAAAGAAAATAAAGGCCAGAAAAGGAAAGACAGCGGCTCCACTTCCTCAGACTATCTGCTTTGTATAAGCACAAGCTCACTTGTTATTGGACGATTTCCACTGATGTAAAGGCAAAATAGTTATAGTGAATGCAAGTAAATAACAAGGGATAAGAAGAAAAAAAAAAGAAAGAATGAAATAGTAAGAAAGAAAATGAAGAGAAGAGAATAAGGCTGTGTGCCCACGTAGCATTTTTCAAGCGTATATGCTGCGGAATTTCCGCAGCGTAAACGCTTGAAAAACGCATGTATATCCGCACCCCATGGTCCCCAATGGGATTCCGCAACTTTTATGCACATGTTGCGGATTTTTCCGCAGCGTTTATGCCGCGTTCAAAAATCCGCAGCATGTCATTTAATTTTGCGTTTCTGCAAGCGGAATTGCCTTTGTCCAATGCATAAAAAACGCAAGGCAATTCCGCATGTGGAAAACGCGTGATAAACGCGCGAAAAATGCGCGATAAACGCGTGCGGAATTCCACATGCGTTTTTCCGGGAGAGGACTTGCATTTATGAAGCAGAAATTTTCTGCTTCATAAATGCAACGTGGGCACATAGCCTAAAGGAAATTAAAAAAAAGAAGGGAAGAAAGAATGGAAATAAAAGAAAAGATGAAGAAATAAAGAGTGAAAAAAAGAAAGAGAAAGTAAAGGAAAAAAAAGAAAAGAAATCAAGAAAGGAAATAAAAGAAAAGAGGAAGGGAAAGGAATGAAAGAAAAAAGAAAAAGAAAGATGGAAAGAAAAAGAAACAGATAGAAAAACAAAGAAAGAAGAGAAAGAAAATAAAAAAGGAACAGAAAGAAATTACAAGAAAGCAAAGACAGCAGCTCTGCCTGCTCAGACTCTGCTTTGTAGAAGCACAAGCTCACTTGGTGCGATGATTTCCATTGAAGTAAAGGCAGAATAGTGAATGCAACTAAACAACTGAAGAAAGAAAGAAAAGAAAGAGAGAAAAATGTAAAGAGAGAGAGAGAGAGAGAAAGAAAGAAAAAAAGAAAGAAAGAAAGAAAGAAAGAAAGAAAGAAAGAAAGAAAGAAAGAGAAAGCTTAACAAATACTATAAAAATTGAGCTTACTGTGGTTCAATCATGATCACCACAAAGTCCATAAATGGTACAAGGCAATACATTCATAGATCAGCTATAATACTGGTAGCAACTTAAACAAGAAAATAAAATGCAGCACAATTACAATACGTGCCATGGGCAAATAAAAAAAAAGTGCTGTCAATGTGACCATTTCATCGGTTTGCAGACATCACACAAGCCACTCAGTCGAAGGTTGGGAATTCACACCTATAAGTCACAGTTTCTAAGCATATCAAAAAAAAAAAAATAAGTGGGACATGATTTATAAATGTTGCCAGCTCCCGACACTGCTACGCTGGGATGTGAACATGCAGAATCGCAGCAACAGGTTCAACCCCAAGATGCAAAGTGTGAAGAAGAAAATAGAAACAATGCCAGTGCTAAAACTGCCACTCCTGATAAGCAGCAGCCGCATTCATTGTCTCTCTCGTTGCCTTAGAAGATACATAAGAAAAGATTTGCTGACATCCATTTCCACATTTTAGTATATGTTGGTGGTTGCAGTGGGTTTCCTCCAGGTTCTCCAGTTTCCTCCCACACTCCAAAGACATACTGATAGGGAATGTAGATTGTGAGCCCCAATGGGGACAGTGATGATAATGTCTGTAAAGTGCTGTGGAATTAATGGCGCCATATACCATAAAATGAATAAAATAAATAAATAAAAACTAGCCACACATGTACAGTGACACCAGAAGAACGACTATCAAGTGTTCTCCTAACTATCTTACAAAGAATGAACATTCATGGACAAATGATCTCTCATCTGATTCTTGCATGAAAATTTCTAACATGGCTGACTTTGTAGCAGACGATGACGGACAAAAGTAACGTTTTCATCCACCACATGTGTGGGTACTTAAAGAGTACTGTGGACTGCGCATCACTGTAGACGTCATGCAGATTCACAGCTAGCTCCCCGCAGTTAGGCAGCAGGGAGCCAGCTGTCAATCAGCATGACATTGGCAGCCACACCCCGTCAACAGAGCAGAGGGGAAGAGAAGCCGTTGCCCTGTCGACGTGATGTTAGCGGAAGCTGCTGAATTGCCGGTAGGAGAGGTCTGTGACCGCTGTGTGCTGGCAGAGATAGGCACCGGGCACAACAGGCAGGTAGATAGCAACTACCTGCCTGTAAATTCTTATGCCCCTAGTATTAAAAAATGTAAATATTCCCAGATAACGCCTTTAACCAAAAGGAAACTTTGTCTTGAACACATTTTCCTTTCCTAGTCTCAGCTACTTCCTTCCATCATGTCAATCTATGATCAGTTCCAAAAGATGAACATTTTAAGAGCAAAAAAAAAAAGCAATTGGGTTTGATCAAAATAGGTTCACCCAAAAGAATGGCACTTAGAAAGTCTGAGTATATTAGAGATCGGAGTGATACACGATAACACTGTAAGGGCATGTGCAAAGCACCAGAGACCCTGAGGGTGGGGAGTCGACACGAACTTCTTGTTTATTGGGAGGATTTTGCAGTGGATCATTGCTAAGTTGTACCAATTACCATACAGCTAGAAATTTAAATATTATTTACATCAGGTTTTTCAATTCATTGTGTTTTTAACCATTTTTGATATTTTTTTTCCAATTTTCAGTAAAACTGTCTATATTGTAGGAATTCAAGCTCTCTGGTAGCCGTTTGAGTACACAAGGGCACTTGGTTCTTATGTAAATCAGTCTTAGGTTTATTATCCGTCATAATCTTCCTTTCACTGGTTAGGCAAAGATATAATACGGACTCACCCATGCAGCAATGCAGGCACTGCTTTCAGCTCAGTTTGGTCAGCAATCGTGGTCACTCTCCAGCTTCAGCACATCAGACACACCTGAGCCAACCCAGCTACCTTTTATAGGACCTGCAAGACCCGGCTGGAGTGTATGGGAGCGACCATTCCCACCCAAGCTCTTTTGGTCACTCCCAAGTCCTGGACCCAAAATCCAGTCCACTAAAAATCCTCTAAGTAACCTGCTGTTACTGGAGCGCTCTATTCTGGGACCTACATCACCACGGTTACATATACATGCCATCCAGGATTTTATCTCTTGCTTCCCTACCATATATATAAAAAAATATTCTGAAATCTTCACACTAAGTCTTATGCTGGACTTGTACTTCCTGGTCTGTACAGCAGACTTTTCAGCAGTCTCATTATCATCACTGACAGAATTACAAAGGTAACGCCTCGGTACACAGCTCTGCCGTACTGTGTTAGTTCTAAGTTCGGCTGTGCTGTGCTAGTTCTGATCTCAGTGCAGAGCTGTGTGTGATTATGAAAGCAAAGAGGTAATCATTACACTGGTAACTCCTCCTTTCATTTACAGTAAGCTCTGGAGGCGGAGTCTCAGGGAGATCTATGTCCGGCCCATAGATCTTAACTGCTCATTTACATATTACGAAAAATGTGGATTTCTCTGAATTAAAACATCAGATCGCAGATATCAAGGTGTCATTTTATTCCGCTTCCTATAACCTACATGCCCCTATACACGGCTTAGGAGGGTTGATGCTACTGACAGATTCCCTTTAAGCAAATGAACCTGGAAGTGTATTGGTAGTGGGCCGATATACTAGATGTCCTGGCCGGTCCATTCCCAATGCACCTCCAGCTTCATATGCATAAAAACTTTCTGTTTTTTTTTCTCTGCACTGGGGCAATACAGATATGCACGAACTTGTATTTTAATGACCTACACCGCCATTTGTTTTTAGTTACATTAAACATCCTAAAAGATACCTTTTAAAGGGTAGGTTCACACTTACAGGATTTGCCGCTGAAATTTTTTAGAGCAAAGTTGTAAGAATCCACGGGTAAATCTGCAGCATCAAATTGTTAAGATCCTGATGCAGATTGCATAAAATAGTTACAGTAATATCTATCTATCTATCTATCTATCTATATCTATATATATATGTGTGTATGTATCTGTATCTATATATCTATATCTAGCTAGTGGAGCTTCTGTTTGGTCCCCTTCTAGACTCGTCACATTAGCGCTACCGAGGATTTAAATTCATGCATTAAAACATATCCATAGTCCATAATTAATTTTTTGTGGTATACGATCACTGACCGGCTGCTCACATCTTATATAATAGTACAATCTATCACTGCATTAATATACAACGAGCCCCAAACAACAAAAGAAGTAACAGGAGCGGGATCCTGTGATTGATTCCACTGGTGCGCTGCAGGTTCGTACATTGTAACACTCCTTGGGCCGGACTAATGAGTGCAAATGGAAATGAGAACACCTTGACTGAGAGAGTACTCCAGTTCATTTCACACCATCTCCAGCGCAAACATCCCCAGATCCGCAATCTATCATCTCCAGCCTCCTGCCAGCTCACCGCAGTCTCTTAGGAAAACTATAGCGTATTTTTTTTTGTCAAGCAGCTATTGGAAGTTTATGATCAATATTAGAAAAAGAGAGCCACATTGCCTCCATTTACATATGGATAAATCATTCATTTCTGTATACTTTATGGTCACATTACAATAACCAGCATACAATATGGTGCATGTAGTATGCATGTTTTTTTTTGTTTTTTTTTTATGAATACATTACATATGTGATATTACCACAAAGCTAAAATACAAGCCACCGCTACATTTTAATAATTTTAAAGGGAATCTATCAGCAGGTTTTTGCTATGGAATCTAAGAGCAGCATGATGTAGAGGCAGAGACCCTGATTCCAACGAGATCTCATTTACTGGGCTGCTTGCTGTAGTTTTGATAAAATCCGTTCTCTATCCTGTAGATCAGTATGCTGAGCTGTGTATAACCCCGCCCGCACCACTGATTGGCAGCTTCATGTGTACACTATCAGCAAGCTGCCAATCAGTGTTGGGGGCGGGGTTATACAGAGCAGCAGGACTAGGAGGCACGCAACACCTAGTCCTGCAGTGATAATCACCTGCTTATAAAATGCTGATTGTATTAAAACTACAGCATTATGTAGAGAAATATTTCTATGTGAGAAATATATCTTACTCAAAGAAAAGTGAATAGACACTCAGGAAATTCAATATAAAATATATTTTTTTAATTAATACATGAAGATAAAAACTAGGGGAAAAATTACATAAATAGGAAATTTACACGGGAAAGACGTAATCCCAAAAAAGCATGTGGGGAGTGGGTTTGTTAAATAAGTAATGATTTCCCTGATTCATATTCAGTCATGGGCGGGCGCAGCATTCACTCACTGTTGGCGCCGCCCATGTATTTGAATCCTGCTCCTGGCAAGCGCTATTATTGTGGGGCGCAGGCGAACTTGTATATGTCCGGCTGCCTGCGCAGCGAGGCTGTGTGATTACCAGCTTCACTGCGCATTCGCGGGGAACATAGCGCGTCATAGCGCATGCGCAGTGGTGGGGGCGGGGTTACACAGAGCAGCAGGACTAGGAGGCAAGCAACACCTAGTCCTGCAGTGATGATCTCCTGCTTATAAAATGCTGATTGTACTAAAACTACAGCAAGCTGCAGAGCAAGTGACACATTAATTGAATCAGGCTCTCTCACCATACATGCACTTGCACCTCCCTAGACAATGACGGCGCTCACAAACCAGAGGCGGGGGGATAGGGTCAGAGGCAAGTGTGCCATCCTTTGCACTAGCGAATCATCTACATAAGATGACAAAGATAGATTTCTCAAAAATAGTAAAAAGGATTTCTACAAGCAAGGTATGGATTTATTCAGCATTACAGCGCCTTTACATACATGCCCTTAGCTTGGGGTATACAATCATGATAAGTTCCCTTTCATTTTAGACTCATCGGAAAGTCATTCTTTATGTTGCGAAAATAATAAATATTTTCTTTGCTTGATTTTTTTTTTTTTTCTGCTCTGATGAAGTTACAATGGAAAAAATGAAATAAAATTGTGTTCCAAAACATGGGTTTGATGATAGTTTTACACTGGCAGGGTTTATGGAAACCTCCTACTGAGCTCCAAGTCTTCGTGGTGCCCAGGAAAATGCGATAAAAGAAACGTTTCTGACTCCCTAATTTTTCACGATCCTCTAAAATCAGTAGTAAAGGACAAGCAAACATAATGTTCTTGGCGTCGCTATTTGTCACTGAGAATGCCGAACGCTTCGCAAACTTTATCCTTCAAGGAGATCATCTCTTCTAAGCCAATGATCTCAAAGCCTTTGTTAAGTTCACCGAACAGGATCAGGATCGTTGAGACTTCCTAGACTGGACAGCAAATCCGTGCAAGTATGTGGCAATGCCAAAGCAAAGGGATCTATCATCGCCTGTCTATGGGCATTAGGCTTCCAGGTTTCAGGAAAGCTGAAGGAACTACTTTAATGGAGCTAAACAACTACTATTGGTGAGAAGAATAAAGTTTTTCCCTACACAAGTTTTGTCATCCTGCATTAATTAGAAAAGAGCTAAAAGAGTCATGGAGGAGGTTCTTCTCTTTTGAACAGTGGAGCTGGTCCATTCCTGGCTGGATTGACATCCCTCCGGTCACTTCATTGGCATCCGTAGTAAAGCGGGCTTGGCCTCGATGTCATCTATATACTGCAAATGCCCTGAATAACCCTAGAAATGGCTTGTGATTATGTATGCTGGGCCAGAAAGAGACTGTTCAGAAGAGAGGAAACACCTCTCTGACTCTCTCAGTCATTTGCATACTTCATGTTAAAACTTCTTTTTTTTTTTTTAAATAATGCAGGAACACAATGTTTGTATAGGGACATGTTCAGAAACATTAATTTCCATACTATAAAACCTTAGTAAGCATTAATTGGGGTAAAAAAATCCTTAAAGAAGATCTGCCACTGGAACAATTGTGACCGTTTTTATTTAAACTTACTTTATTCCCGCTGATCCCGATTATTCCGTGTTGCGGTTTTTGTTTTATCCTTTTTAAATCTGCCATACAACTCCAGAGATATGGGGCCTTTTTGTTTTAGCATGCATTTATATGGCCTTTACCAAAAAGGTGGGGTTTACAGGACTCGGACTCTTTGGGGGCATGTCTTTTGGATGCTCTACATTATTACCCTGTGAGCCATGTCCCCTTTGCAAAGATAATAAAAATAATCACTAAATAAATAATCCCATATCTATGGAACTGTATTGCAGATTTAAAAAAAAAAAAAAAAAAAGGACAAAAAAACATAAAAATCAGGGGAGCAGCAGGAATATAAAAAGAGCATAAACTGGCTACGCTTGTCCCGGTCCTCTTTAAAGATTGCAGTTTCAAGAGGAGTAGAAATGTATAGATAAATTGACAAAGGGGAGTGTATCTAGACGAGATGACACTCTCCAATCAGTGGTCATAGCTTCAGACTGTCGGAAAAGAATAACCCATACACTTCTAAAGGTGAATGAGACTGTTCACACATTGCATTTTTTTTCCAGCATTTTTTTGCTGCAGCAAAACCTGATCTCTTGGCAGGAAAGAAGCTGCATCAAAAACTCAGGTTTTGGTGCATTTTTTGGTGCGTTTTTCAGGATCCCAATGTTCAGTTTTGCTTCCATCACAGAAGCATGAACACAGGTCACCAATGCAAGACATATGTGTAACCATATTAACCATAATTTTAAACAGTGGGAGAAGTAAATTATTCAGGTATAGTTTACCTAAGACACTGGCAATGCATTGAGTTAATATGACATGATTTACTTTCACACTATGGTTTGCCATTGAGTTGCTCAGGGCAATGTTCAATTTCACACCTCCATGGGCCATAGGTATTGTTCAATCTCACACCTAGCTCAGCCAATGTTTACACTTCTCCACATCACTAATTTAATTAAACTCTCCTAATACAAACTACCATCTCAGTGACCAAGACAAGATGGTAAAATCACAAAAATAAATGTGTTTCACATGCTGTCGTACTTGCATATTTTCACTAAAAACGCAGCAAAACCTGATAAATATGTTCACTACTACTTTTTTCACTACTCATTAATGGGTGAAAAACGCTGAAAAAAACGTCAAACAAAGTGGCATGCTCTATTCTGTAAAAAAAACATGCAATGCACAAAATCCTGGTTAAAAAAAAAAAACAAGATGTGTGCATGAGATTTCTGGAATCTCATAGACTTTTCTGATACTGTAAAATGCAGCTGAAAATTTGCATAAAAAATGCATCATAAAATGCTGAAAAAACAAAGATGTGTGAGCATAGCCTAACAAAGGAACAGCACAACAGTAAATTCTAAGAAAATGTGCTCCATAATTGTTATATTATGAAAATACAAGTATTAAGCGACAACAAACGGGTGGGGAGAGATGGCATATACTCTTCAAGTGAATCTGTCAGCAGGATTTCACACTCTAAACTGTTTATATGAGCATTTATACATTTCACAATCAAGTCCAGCAATACCTTTACATGGCCAGTCCGTTCCTCCGTTACTGAGAAATCAGCATTTGAATTGATGCAACTGAGGCTGAAGAGCTAGTATAGATCGGAAGCCTCTGTCACTCCAGCGCCTCTGTCACTCCACTCTATTCCCTTCCCAGCGCCGCCTCTTCCTGCTTGACTGAGACTCTAAGTTGTGAGACTTCAGGCAAAGGAGCCTTCAGTGAAGCAGGAAGAGGCGTGGAATAGAGCTGGAGTGACAGAGGCGTGGAATAGAGCTGGAGTGACAGAGGCCTCCAAAGTTCTTCAACCTCATTTGCATATCAATTCAAATGCTGTTTTCTCAGTAACGCACCGACCATGTAAAGCTATTGCTGGACTGGTCGTTAAAAGGGCTACATGTGCATATAAATAGTTTGGGGTATAAAATCCTACTGAAAGATTCCCTTTAAATTAGAAGCATATTACCTGCCTAGAAACAGATATAACTAAGACACCACTTAAAATAATTTTTATTAAGTTGATATCAGACGACTCAAGGACATAAAAGTGGACAATTTCTCCTGGACAGAGAATTGTGGAAAGTCACTACAAGGAGACACAAAATCGATTATTTTACGGAGGTGGATAATACCATCCATTGATTGATACCAAATAGTAATAACATCTGAAAGACAGGCTGCTGTTTAAAGGGGTGAACATTTATGGCATATCCAACTCTGGGATCATATCTATCTTGAGTTTGGGGTCCTATTTTGTGCTCCCATAAAGGAGAGCAGGACATGGATGCAAATACCGCAATCCTTCACTTATCCCCAGCCCAACGGCAGCACTTTGTTGGCCTTTTAGGCATAGCCTACAAAAATTGCATTCTACCTATAATCTAATATAAAACCAAGGACACAACTTCAACTTTAAGCCTTACCCGCTGGCAGAGTTATACCAACTACTAAGTTGTACATGCAGTTAAAAGGCAGTGCCTGTCAGTTGTCCCTTCTTACCGTGTCCTCCATAGAAATCCTGACAGATCACAGAAGCTCCCTTTTGTAAACCAATTCGTGCTTCTTATTTGTTAGGTTAAAGGTTAAATTGGTGACCTCTGCCCTCCTGCCTTGCAGTCTTTCCCTTTTTCTGTATGGCTTTATTTTTTCTTCTGTATTTACATGGATTAGTCGCCTTTCACGCTCAGAAGGAATTCGTTCACAGCCAATGTCTTAGTTCTGGTAGCACAAAAAGCAGCCACAATTATTCAGCGGTAGACAATGACCGTATTGTGGCTTTACAAAACCGTCACCAGACTCTGGCAAGTCTTGTCCTTGCTTCAAAAAAACAATGGGGCAAAAAAAAAAATAAAATTTTTTTATCAAGCACTGAACATAAAGCAAACAAAGCAAGCCTACTGTGAACTTGATGAGGATGTCAGGCATGGAAAGAAGAAAGAGGGAAGATAAATCTACACGAAGAGGGCTTCCCTTAGGAAGATGCAAGGCGGAATTGTAGCCCATGTATTCATTCTTCAGGACACTTCCAACGCAAATCGGAGTAATAGAACATGAACCCGTCCATTGTGACCACTGATCGGTACCTTAGATGCCACCAGTAATACTTTGAGAAATCATCTTTTAGCCCAAATTTGAATGGACACGTTCATTCATGGGCAAAAATTTTACATGAAACAGCCACAGCTATATGAAAAATTGTTCTGGACACCAAAACTTAAAAAAAAATGTGCATGGTTTTTTCTCCCCGATAGGAGCATAAAAATGTTTACGTCGGATTAAGCTTCAACATTAACTTATTTGTATCACAACAGATCATTCTTTAGAAGGGACCTGGCTACAAAAATCACTTTCGTGCACTATGAAGACGGAACCGTTCATTTTTAAGAATATCTGTCACCAGTGCGAGAGTGTCCATTTTTTGATCTTATTCCATTCCTGCTGCTCCCCTTACTATTCGGTTTTTGTTTTTTTTCTAAATCCGCCATAGAGTTTTTTGAAACACGAGCCTTTCTATTCAGTACTAATTTTTATGATCTTTACCAAGGGGGTGTGGCTGACAGTACAATAATGCTGAGCAGCCTAAAGACCCGCCCAAGAGGATCTTGTGAGCCACACCCCCTTGTAAAGACCAGAAAAATAAGCACTAACTAAAAAGGCCCATATCTCTAGAACCGTATGGAGGATTTAAGAAAAACAAAATAAAGCATACTCAGGGGGGCAGCTCAAATAAAATCTGATCAAAAACTGGTCACTTTTGACTTGATAGGTCCGCTTTAACAGGCATGAACCACTGGAACCCTGTGATCAGCTAATAAAAAGTGACCAATGCGGATAAACCCTTTTAACCCCTTCATGCCACAGCCTCTTTACACCTGTCACGCACGGAGTGGGAAACAATAAGTGCAGCACGAAGGGAAGAGGGAGAGGAAGCCCAAACACTAGGGAAAGGGGGAGTGGAGACCCCTAAGCAGATCTGCCTACCCTACCATCACTATATAGGTTCCACACCTATCACTGAGCTGGACCCTAAACCCTGGATGACCCTAGAGCTTGGCCCTAGATAGGGAGGGGGAGGGGTGAGCACTGGTCAGGCTCCACTACAAACTAAAGTCAACAAGGTAGACAAACAAAGGGGATAAACTTAGCTTGAGCAGACACCAGAGGAGTAACGTCAACTGTCCTCCAAGGGCACCAGAGAAGACGCTAGCCGACTGCTAGTGCTCCAAGCCTGTACATCGAAGTATCACCAGCGATTCCCTGGAGCAACCTTAGTGTTTTTAACTCCCAGGCAAGGGTGTGTCAATCAGCAGCAGGAGGGAGGTCGCCGCTGGGTCCTAAAGGCAAAAGGATTAAGAAGGCGTCTGTACTGCCAAGCGCAGTGACCTTCTACAGACAGATTTAGAGCGACTGCCTATTACACCTGACACACCCGTGACACCACCATCCTGACCAAGACAAATTTTAAAATTCTGACCAGTGTATTGTTCTAATGTACCCAAATCTCCATAACTCTATACGACACACTTAACCCTTCAATATTAGAATCATTTAAGCATAGAGACATCGATGAAACAGCTTTACACATACCCCAGTGATATCAGGGCTGTGGAGTCCATAAGCCAAACCTCCGACTCCAACTCCGACTCCGACTCCCTCATACTCGGCTCATGTTTAAGTGATAAATTTACTGTGGCACGGATTCATCTCAGCTAAAAGTCTAGACCCTTAGATCAGGAATAGGACAGACATTTATAGGACATTTCATAACTTTCCCAAATTCTTACAAAAAAAATATTGCCCACAAACTGCATTGAACTACTGCACCCAATTTATTATATATTTTAGGAGTTGCAGTCCATTTTATACCGACTCCGATTCAGACTCCACCAAAATGGACACAGACTCAGACTCCACAGCCCTGAGTGATATAACAAAGTTAAAAACTGAATCAGTTCATGTTCAATTTTGTCTCACTGGCTCCTGAGAAATCAATTTTTTGGATTTTTATGGGGCAAGTCTTCATATACTTTATAAAAAAAAAAAGTTTGTAACTCCCAATGTTTCACCCACAGCAGATCCGATTTCTGAGCAACAATTACTAACTGAGAATTTTAGGAAGTTCATATATTTCTGAAGAAGTAAGCGTACG
The DNA here is from genome assembly GCF_046119375.1 of Phyllobates terribilis. NCBI lineage: Eukaryota > Metazoa > Chordata > Amphibia > Anura > Dendrobatidae > Phyllobates > Phyllobates terribilis. Next base: position 224,173,847 of record NW_027362767.1, read on the forward strand.
ATCAAAGTTTCGTTTCATGACTCCAAGTGACCTTTTTGAATTTTTGAGTACATGTATTTTAAAATTAAGGAAAATAAAACTTTATAAAAACTCGAGACTCTCTCACGCCAAAGAAAAAAAAAATAAATAAATAAATAAAAATCTACTCTAAATTTAGAAGTAGATATAATCAAAGCTTAATCTGTCAGTCTTGTGCATAGAATACTTTTGCATATTAGGATCCTGCAAATCTTGATTTTTTTTGCAAGATTTCTGCAATGATTCTAGAGGACCATTACAGAAAGTTTGCGAGTCATTTAACTCAGTTTTCAGAGAGGAAACTGAGCAGAAACTCCAAGTTTTTGCAGCGTTTTGAATTTTTGAGGAGAATTTGGAAAATTTTCGTTCAGTTTCAGTTAAAAAAAAAATCCTAAAAAAACTCACATCCCTTAAGTTTAAAATGCTCGTACTAAAGTAGATCTTTGTGCCCCATGTCAGACTGAGCAGGAGACTATAATTATAAGGACACTTTACAGTGAATGCGTCACCAGATTTCACAATGCAAACTGCATACATTAAATAGATCTGATGAGGCTGGTTTACTTAATTGAAAATCAATGTAGATTTTCGACATAATCATCCTTTGTGAAATTTTTCCCATCTGACGTCAAAATGCAAAGCTTGATGCCAGGATTTTGTAGCCATCCTGACACTGATTTTCAATGTAAGTACACAAATCTCATCAGGTGTAAGATCTATTTAATAATGTTTGCAGTTTGTATTGTGATCGCCTTGAAGTTTTGATCTGACCGTCTGATTAGAGTAGTATTCTTCTAGTGCTTGCATTGAATACCTCCAAGAAAGAGGATACACTGGTAGTAGGATTTAAAGGGGTTGTCCGGCCTCAGGCTACAAGTCTGCAGTCACTCTCTGGAACTGAAAACTTGTGAATCCTCACATCGTGCACGGTGAGGATTCTCTAGTGCTGGCGCCGGACCGGTGACTTGAGATATGTGATTTGCATACATCCGGTCACTTGCCGACTAGACGTGCACGGCCTTGCTCAATGCAAGTGTATTGAGGGAGCCGGCCATGTCTAGTCGTAATGTGGACAGAAGTATGCAAATTGTATTCTTGAGATCACATGACCCCCTGCTCCCAGCGACGGCAAATCCTTGCAGCATGCGAAGATGCGCAAGTCTGCAGTCACATAAGGCTGGACAACCCCTCTTTAAAAGTAACTACATTTTTATAACCAATTTTATAATTTCAATGCATCTAAAATAGATATAAAATATATCCACTATAAAATATATTATAACAATATAATATATACACACTATAGAATTATACTTTGTGGGAAATAAAAAAAAAAAATAATAATTAATTTAATTATTATAATTAATTGATAAATAATTAAATAAATATTTTAATTACATAATAAATAATTAAAAATTATTTTAAAAAAATTCTGATATTTTGGAGTTTACAGCCCCCATGCGGTCTTGTGTGTTGCTATGGTTACAGACTACAAATAAATACTGTATACAGTTCCATCCCAAAGTGATGTGTTCCTCTTCCACCTGCCCATTCTTTTAGACAACCGACAGACAGTAGGAGGAGAGAGGGATGGATGACTGACGGATTGGACTAGACAAGGGTTTGCTGAATTTTAAGAGGACACATTCAAGCTGTACATACGAAACTGGTTCAATATCGTCTATTGGATATTGAAGACCGAGGATACAACTTATTGCCGAATGCAATGATTGTGAAAGAAGCCATACAAAAGAATTAAGCTGCGGCCAATGATGGTGATCTTCACAGGCCTCGGGAAAGCCGAGCACACAAATCAACTACCAGGGTAAAAACGGAAGTACTTCAACCGCTCCCAGACTCCTGTAGGAACAGAATTATGGGAAGAGCGAGTCTTTCAGATGCTAATGGGGGGTTCTTTGCCCTCAAACAATGATGAACTGGCTCTGGAGTTAATAGATTTCTGTGGAAGAGATTCATCTCTAATTTTAACAAAGCAGGATGTTTTGGAGGGAAGGGGGAAAAGCGTGTGGTAGAGTTTGTGAAAGAAGCTTTCGCAAGCTTTGTCTTGACACATAAGCTGCATTTCCCTTCCTAATCCTCAACAGGGCATGAATGGAAGGGTTTGTAATAACTCCTTCGTGGCCAGTTTGACTTGGGTCTTAATGCCGTAATTCCACCAATTTGTCTTCTCCATCCTATATCATCAATAGAAAGTATCATCGTCGGGCGGTAGAGAGGGATGGGAGAGTCTGCTCCGATACCATCAAGAACTCATCTCTCTCGGTCTATGATACTAAATACCAATTATCTCACACCCCTCCCTAGAAAGGTAAGGTGAAAACACTCAGGAAATAATAGGACTATAAGATAATGAGCTTGGCTACCAGAACTTCGATGGCTTTTACACAATAAATGCATAAAAACAATTTGAACATATACATTTAGTAGAGTAAAACTATCCGCCAAGGGCAATGCCACCAAATTTCAACCAGTATTTGTTTTTAGAACCATTATTATTATTTAATGGCCTTCAGCTCAATCTCGAGCCATGGATGAACGATCATGTGCAAGCCTAGATAGGTCCACCAGGGTCTTCTCCGCCGTTATTATCGTGATAGTATCTAGCCCCCAAATGCTGGTGTCCCTCTTCTATTCCTTCTAAATATACCTTCTGTAAATTCATGGCTACATTAAAACCGAACTCAAGCCGCTAGACTAAAATCTCATTACAAACCCCATGTATAAAAATATACATTAAAAAAAAGCACCTGGTCTCAAGGACCATCTTCTCCCCAACACTTAAGGACGCTTCATAGAGAAGAGTGGGCAGATGTCTACTGTTAAGCGTCATCTGGAGGTAGTTTCAGGCCGTCCCTTTTCCCTATGAGGTCACAACAGTCCAAAAGGGTTTCAACTCATTAATACGAGATGCGATACAGGTCTCATTGTTGTCGGTCCCTGGGAAATCTTCTAGTGTAATATCGGAAAACCTTAAGTTCTCTTGATGCCCAGTACTTCTAGCTATTTCAGTGCTCATTGGGGGTCGTCTTACCAGCTCTTCACTCAACCTGAATGGTAGGTCATCCTACGAGGTTAGACCCTGTTCAGATCGGGTTTGTGATCCGCTAAGATTGTACGACAGAAAGATCCATTCACCCAATGAAGGTCAAAAGAATTGTTATTTTGGCTTTTGTCTGGCCCACAAATGCTGATAATACTGTACAAAAAACAAGAAGGAATAGTGTAATAGACTAAATGGCGGGAGCTTTTACTGGCATAAACCTTGGAGTATCCCCATCTGAAAATGTTAAAGGGGTTGTTCGGTCCAAATCTATAAGTCTGCAGTCTCTCTATGTGACTGCAGACTTATGAATCCCCCCAGCGCATGCACTGTCCATCTGATGGGCGTGGGCCCGCGCCATACTTTTGTATTGAGCAAGGCTGCACCCCATCTAGAGAGGCGGCTGTCCAGTGGGCGCAGCCGTCTAGAGGGCACGGCCCCCGCCCCCAGCGATTGGCCGCTTTCTGCCTATGCATAGTGAACACAGAAAGCAGCCAATCAGTGGTGTTGGCGGGGTTATTCAGAGAACGGCTAGGTCTGCAGCAGATAAAACAGTGATTTTATCAAAACTGCAGCAAGCAGCTTAGTAACTGATACATGGTTGGAAACAAGGTCTCTGCCCCTGTGTCATGCTGCTCTGAAATGGAGTAGCACATACCTGGTGACAGATTCCCTTTTGACAGAAACAAGCCTGGAAACGTACCTTTTTTTTTTGGGGGGGGGGGGGGGGGACTGTTAAAATTAAGGAAATGACTAAAAGAGAAATAAAATTACAAAAAGGTAGAAGACAGAAGGATGAAATCATCTCGGAGAGAAGAATAAGACGATCTAAGCGTAGGAAAGGTTATGGACCATTATAATTCAGAAAGTGAAAAAAAAATATATATATATATACAAAAGAAATAAAAAGGTTTTCTAACAATGGCAGATCTATAAGAGTATGTTTCAGCCATTCAGCAAACACTGTATATTTTAGAAGGATGAGCGCCCAAGATTACAGAGCAACGGCATTGTCGAAAGCCTCAACATGCAACCGGCACAGGATCTTACAGAAGGATAATGGCACCAGCATTGTTCAGAAGTGTGGTAGCGGGGTGAAGATACAGTACCTGGGGGCACTCGCTCTATTACAGCTGCTTAGCAGAGCAGGGAGGCTTCTCCTGGCCAATTCTCCCCACGGTACTCTGTTAAACCCAGAGGGCCACATCCAGCCTGCATAACATCATTAATTGTGTCTCTCAAGAGCCTCCACACTTCAAGATCTAAAACATAGGATGCCCAGACCTTACCTGCCTACAGAAACCGCAGCCCGTCTTGGATGGAGCCAGTCTGCAATAACTAACTTACGTGTACTTGTTTCGTCGCAACTTTACAGAGTGGCTGTGCAAGCTATGAAAGCATGTGGCTATAAGGGTTACATCGACGATATCCTTCAGGGACTGGCGCATTAATGGTAACTTCAAGCTCCATGAAATTTTCTCTACAGTGTGAAAATACTCCACGTCTTTCCACACACTGGTGATTTTCCATTAATTTCATTTACGAAAACATTATAACTAAATCTTCATAATGTCAATAACCAAGAAAGTATCTAACGAACCGTAGAAGGTCATAAAAAAAAGGCAAATACCTTGCTTAGATGCATTTTCTCCAGGACGACTCACTTCCACATAAACTTCAAAGGTGTTCTCTGGGTTTTGCCTGAAATAGAATTAGTTGTCGTTTTAAAGTTTATAAGTGTAAGAGACCTGTTTTTTTTTTTTTTAGCAAATACAGAAAATTATTTTGGTCTATAAGTTCATAGCTCAGTCATGTTCATGGGCATGGCAATGCAATGAAGCAGGTCATACACATTATCCTCCAACCCGGAAACAAAAATCTGTCATGTTAGAAAGGAGCAGACACAGACAGAAGAGGCCCCTGTGCAAGAATAATCTATGGGCCCTTTGCAGTCCAATAGCTCATCATAATGCACAATTCCTCCTGCTTTGGAGGGGATAGTGACTCCCTTTATCTATCGGGAACCTGCACAGACTGCATCAATGCCATGTCCACCCATCTCTGTATTCAAGTAAACTTTGCATGATTACCACATCTGCATGATTTGAGGTTCTGGTATCCGACTCAAACTTTATTCCAAAGTTCAGTTTGGGTACCCAAACTAAATTCTCATTCTCTCTCTTTCTCTTGCAACAGACTTCCCCCAGAACTCGAAACATTACAACGGACTTCCCCCAGAACTCGAAACATTACAACAGACTTCCCCCAGAACTCGAAACATTACAACAGACTTCCCCCAGAACTCGAAACATTACAACAGACTTCCCCCAGAACTCGAAACATTACAACAGACTTCCCCCAGAACTCGAAACATTACAACAGACTTCCCCCAGAACTCGAAACATTACAACAGACTTCCCCCAGAACTCGAAACATTACAACAGACTTCCCCCAGAACTCGAAACATTACAACAGACTTCCCCCAGAACTCGAAACATTACAACAGACTTCCCCCAGAACTCCAAACATTACAACAGACTTCCCCCAGAACTCCAAACATTACAACAGACTTCCCCCAGAACTCCAAACATTACAACAGACTTCCCCCAGAACTCCAAACATTACAACAGACTTCCCCCAGAACTCCAAACATTACAACAGACTTCCCCCAGAACTCCAAACATTACAACAGACTTACAGGAGAAGTCCGTGTTCGGAATTTAGCACCGGCCACTAACTGCTCGGTACGAACGCCAAACTTTTAACTTTGGGTTTGCTCGCCTGTACACGTGAAGTTACAGAGCGAACTCACCATGTGCTCAGTCACATAGTGCATAAACGTTGCAAACGTTCTGCATTGTCCTCTGACAATAACATCAGCTGAAAAACTTTGCCCCCGCCTGGAGTTTCATAGCATGGGCTTCTATGGCTGAGCAGCTGCATGCAACCCTTACATCACCAAGCACAATACCAAGCATCGGATGTAGCGGTGTAAAGCAGACACCACTGGACTCTGGAGCAGTGGAAAAATATTGTGTGCAGTGATGGATCCCACTTCTCAGGCATCTAATGGATGAGTCTGGGTTTAATGAATGCCAGGAGAACGTTACCCGCCTGACTACATTGTGCCAGCCTTAAGGTTTGGTGGAGGCGGAGCAATGATATGGGTTGCTCTTCAGGGGTTCGTCTAGGTCCCTTAGTTTCAGTGTAGGGAAATCTTAAAGGGGTTTTAACCTATCCTTAGAATAAATTATCAAAATCAGATAAATGAGGATCCGATACTTGGCATCCCCACCATTCAGCTGTTTGCAGTGACGGCAGAGGAGTGATGTAAACAGTGTACGGCGCAAAACAGATCTGCTCTGTCACCCGGTTTAGTGTCAGCTGCGGGGTAACTTAGATTAGCTCATATTCAAATTATAGGATAAGCTATCCATACCAAAGTGGTGGAAAACCATTTTAATGTTTCAGCATAGCAAGATGTTTTTAACAACGGTATGCTGCCATCTTGACAAAGTTTGGGGAAGGCCTTTTTCTGTGTTCGAGTGCACAATACAAGGTCTACAAGAACATAGTTAGGGGAGAAAAACATGACCAGCTGCCTAGAACCTTTACCTGAGCCCATTCAACACCTTTGGGATGAACTAAAATGAAGATTGTGAGCCCGGCCTCTCCTCCAACATCAGGGTCTGACCTCACAAATGCTCTTCTGAATGAATGAGCAAAAATTCCCTCAGATGTCTCCAAAATCTAGTAGAAAACCTTCCCAGAAGTGGTGAGGTTGTTTAAGATATGAAGGTGGGACCAGTCTAATTTAATGGACTGTAGACGGGGCTTACAAGTGCCTGTGACCTCTCAATAGTCTGTAGATAGGGCACCAGGGCGCATGCAGTCTACAGACAGACTGTGTTACTCTCGACAGTATTTTTAGAAAAAACAAAAAGACAATCGGTCTTTAAAAATATGAATATGACTTGCAAAGTATCTTAGGTAGCAGCCATTTTGGGTGGGGAGGGATTACCAATGTAGACTTGTTAAATTGTAAGCTTGAGATGTATTATATAATGTGCAAAAGCTGGAAGCATAAAAGTACAATATCATTTTCTATAATAACATGGCACTTGGCCAACAGCCATCTCTGAAATCACACATGATTCCGCCAACTGAGCGCTTCCTGGAGGCGAAGCCTCGCTCTTGCCTGCTCTTCTCATGTTGGGGGCAGCTGACTGTTTTATACACTTTAAATTAATTAAAAAAAAAAAAGTGATATTAAAAGTGTTCACACATAACACAGTTATGATAACCTAACGCAAACTTATAAAATGCATTACAGTTACCAACAATATACGGTAAAAAAAAAAATTCCCGTTGTGGTCTATTCAAGTAGGTTTCTTGGAAAGCTGATCTAGTGACACATTGCCTCCTACAGATTAAAGGGAATCTGTCAGCAGCTTTATACCGCCTAATCTGAGAGCAGCATAATGTAGAGACAGAGACACCGATTCCAGCGATGTGTCACTTTAATGGGTAGCATGTCAGGGAACCCAGCTGGGGGATGGATATCGCCCCACTGATACCAATTTATCACAAACCAGCACTCCCCTGCCTTCAATTGTCAGGACAATTATGCAATTGACTGACGATTGTTGAATAAGGCCAAGGCTGCTTCACAACTTGGCCAGATATTGGGCAACTCGCAGAAAAGGTATAGTATATACACCTCCAATTCTAATGCATGGAATATATATATTGTAAAATGACAGCTGGACAAGTCCTGCATAACTGAGGTGCCTGACAAGTCCTGCACAACTGAGGTGCCTGACAAGTCCTGCACAACTGAGGTGCCTGACAAGTCCTGCACAACTGAGGTGCCTGACAAGTCCTGCACAACTGAGGTGCCTGACAAGTCCTGCACAACTGAGGTGCCTGACAAGTCCTGCACAACTGAGGTGCCTGGCCTCAGTGATGTGAAACCTGGAGAGAAGGCTCCAGCACTCATAAGTGCTGAGATGTTCGTTGAAATATTATTATATATATATATATATATACACACACATATACACACACACACTATGAAAATTGTACATTCACACTGAAGGCATCAAAACTATGAATTAACACATGTGGAATTATATACTTAACAAAAAAGTGTGAAACAACTGAAAATATGTCTTATATTCTAGGTTCTTCAAAGTAGCCACCTTTTGCTTTGATGACTGCTTTGCACACTCTTGCCATTCTCTTGATGAGCTTCAAGAGGTAGTCACCGGAAATGGTCTTCCAACAATCTTGAAGGAGTTCCCAGAGATGCTTAGCACTTGTTGGCCCTTTTGCTTTCACTCTGCGGTCCAGCTCACCCCAAACCATCTCGATTGGGTTCAGGTCTGGTGACTGTGGAGGCCAGGTCATCTGGCGTAGCACCCCATCACTCTCGTTCTTGGTCAAATAGCCCTTACACAGCCTGGAGGTGTGTTTGGGGTCATTGCCCTGTTGAAAAATAAATGATGGTCCAACTAAACGCAAACCGGATGGAATAGCATGCCGCTGCAAGATGCTGTGGTAGCCATGCTGGTTCAGTATGCCTTCAATTTTGAATAAATACCCAACAGTGTCACCAGCAAAGCACCCCCACACCATCACACCTCCTCCTCCATGCTTCACGGTGGGAACCAGGTATGTAGAGTCCATCCGTTCACCTTTTCGTCGCACAAAGACACGGTGGTTAGAACCAAAGATCTCAAATTTGGACTCATCAGACCAAAGCACAGATTTCCACTGGTCTAATGTCCATTCCTTGTGTTCTTTAGCCCAAACAAGTCTCTTCTGCTTGTTGCCTGTCCTTAGCAGTGGTTTCCTAGCAGCTATTTTACCATGAAGGCCAGCTGCACAAAGTCTCCTCTTAACAGTTGTTGAAGAGATGTGTCTGCTTCTATAACTCTGTGTGGCATTGACCTGGTCTCTAATCTGAGCTGCTGTTAACCTGCGATTTCTGAGGCTGGTGACTCGGATAAACTTATCCTCAGAAGCAGAGGTGACTCTTGATCTTCCTTTCCTGGGGCGGTCTTCATGTGAGACAGTTTCTTTGTAGCGCTTGATGGTTTTTGCAACTGCACTTGGGGACACTTTCAAAGTTTTCCCTATTTTTCGGACTGACTGACCTTCATTTCTTAAAGTAATGATAGCCACTCGTTTTCCTTTACTTAGCTGCTTTTTTCTTGCCATAATACAAATTCTAACAGTCTATTCAGTAGGACTATCAGCTGTGTATCCACCAGACTTCTGCACAACACAACTGATGGTCCCAACCCCATTTATAAGGCAAGAAATCCCACTTATTAAACCTGACAGGGCACACCTGTGAAGTGAAAACCATTTCCGGTGACTACCTCTTGAAGCTCATCAAGAGAATGCAAAGAGTGTGCAAAGCAGTCATCAAAGCAAAAGGTGGCTACTTTGAAGAACCTAGAATATAATACATATTTTCAGTTGTTTCACACTTTTTTATTAAGTATATAATTCCACATGTGTTAATTCATAGTTTTGATGCCTTCAGTGTGAATGTACAATTTTCATAGTCATGAAAATACAGAAAAATCTTTAAAATGAGAAGGTGTGTCCAAACTTTTGGTCTGTACTGTATATATATTTTACAAAAAACTGACCAGTACATCCAAGCAGTGTGTACAGGTGCAAGCTAACCAGGTCAATAGAACTAAGAAAATAAAGCCGCACATTAAAATTTGAAAAATATCAAATTTGGAAAATAGGAACTACATTACTGCCATAGAAAGCGTGCAGCGCTGTTCACCTCTTCCACTTGGCTGTCTGGACACAGCGATGTTTGACAAAGACCAGGGACAATTCGAAACGTATCGCTTTCTGTCCTGATACCCAGAACTATGGTGAAATATTTATTCTACTAACATAATTACAAGCATTTATTTTAAAATCTTCTGTGACTGATTATCTTCTACTGACGGTTTGGATTCTCCAGTCCAGCCTGCACTCCCCCTGCCAACGCTGAGTGTGCACCTTAATCTTTTTATTAAGTTCAAGAGGGTGGCAGACCGGGAGAAGTTGCCTCCGGAACAGTGGGCGGAGGTTCTGGCGCCATATCTGACTGGGGAACCTCAGAAGGTGTACTTTGATCTGACCCTTCAGGATGGCAAGGAATATAGCAAGCGAAGGGCGAAGATTTTGGCTTGTCATAGTGTGACCAAGGCAGTCAGGGCACAACAGGTGCACTGTTCTGGCTATAACAGGGACAAGCCTCCACGATCACAGATGTTTGACCTCCTGCATTTAATGCAGAAATGGATGCAGCCAGAGACTTGTTCCCCAGTCCAGATGGTGGATAGAGTGGTAATGGATCAGTTTATCCACTCTCTGCCGAGACCGGTTCAATCCTGGGTTGCCCAGGGAGATCCCCAGAATGCAGATGACCTGGTGGAAAGACACCGGGCTGTTGATTATTCCCTGGGCAGCATGAGAACCGCTTTCAGGGATACCCAAAATCAGAACCGCTTTCAGGGATACCCAAAATAACCTCTGAGGGGGTCCCAAGGTCTCAGGAGGGATCATAGCTGGGTTCGAGGGGTACTTCTTGTGACATTAACTGTTGAAGGTGTCATGCACCGGGGAATATTTCAGCCAATTGTCCCTTGACCTCAGATTCAATGGAGTGCAGCATATCCCAGCGCTGCTCTCACTTAGCCAAACCCTGCCAGCAGTGCTGTTCCTCATGCTGCAAAGGGTATCAGGAATGCCAAGTGACTTAAACACTTAGTTAAAAACTTTTCGCATCCTGTAATTATTGGACATGACTTTACTTTATTTCTGACATGTGGGGGAAAGCGGTACCGCATGGTAGCTCAGCTGACAACCAGGGTCCACTGAAAAAACCTTGTCACATGCTGTGGTGGAGGAGCTTCCATCGTCGATACTTAATGGAGACAAGGAAAAGGAAACATCCCCAGAAGACATTATCCTTGAGCAGGAGGTGTCCAGGGGAAACTTTGGAACAGCGCAAATCAGGGACTTCTGTGAAAAAAATACTCAGGGAAAAGGGCGCTAAATTTTGTTCCCCAGGAGCCTGGAACAGATGTTCAGGTTCCGCGTTTGGTTAGGCATAATGTTCAATTATGCCAAGGGATCAAGGTGACGGGCCAAGCAAAGGAGCGCCTCCTCAAGGCACGATCCAGGGGGTATAGTTTGTTGACTCAGGTGAAATAATTTAAAGCTGTGGATCTGGTGTAGGTGTTGGTGCTGTTAGTTGGAAACAAATTTCTCGCCAAGTGGCAAGGACTCTATGAGGTGATGGAAAGAGTTGGTGAGGGCCGCTATAAAGTTTCCCAACCAGCGAAAAGGAAGTTCCACCAGGTATGTCATATGGGCTTGGTCAAGCCTTGGTGAGACAAGGTTCACTGTTGGTTGGGTGAAGGTGCCCAGCCAATGACTTTAGGCAGTGGGGGTCCAGCATGGACTGTATGGATACCTTAGGTGTCTGGCCTTGTGATATCAAACCTCGAAAGAAGGCTCCAGCACCGATAAGTGCTGAGAGGTTTGTTTAATAGGGCAGCATGGGTCCAGGTCATTCCCATCCTCCAGTCTGACAGGTGCAGCTGAGCTGCTTCATAAGTGGATGTGATTACAGATGGAAAAACCTCGGTCACTTGTGTCAGAGTGAAGGTGAAAAGACCAGGTATACGTTGCACAAGCTATGCCAGAGATGGATGGGCAAGACTGAGATTTAAACAGGTAAGCCGTACCTTCTTTGGGACTTTTATTGGTATGATTCCACATTTTTGATGAAGAACAGACTGTTACTTTCTGTTGGAAGTTTATGGACTCAAACCTTCCTGCTTTCACATGAACTTGCGTGTCTGTGTGAACGGTGCTGACTACCAAAAGAGCAGATTCCCTACAATATATATTCCCGTTACGTCACCGCAATAACCCAAGAAAATTAGCGGCCACCACCAATTGTTTATACAGGCCGATTGGAAACCCATTATACGAGCGTATGGCTCCAGGGATGCGGTTTATAGAGCAAGAAGAACGAAGATATTACATTTTATATATTTAATCCGAAAAGTGGGCAGTATTTATATAAATATACAAAAGATATTACAAAAGGGGACAAAACAATATAGTATATACAATAACAAACTAAAAAGGGATAACAAAAGAAAAGTACTAAACCTGTGTCATGGAAATGGCGCAGATATTAGCGGAGGGAAGCTCTCATTTTAGGAAAATGATACATAACTACGGCAAACTATATATTCCAGGACTGACAATGATTACAATTCAAAGTCTGTATTCATCAAATACAAGTCATGCCCACATACGGTACCTCAGATTGGGGCTGGTTAATGAGATACAGCTAGATCCCCAAAAATTATCCAAATTTTAAGGATATCTCCCCACCTGGACGTCCCAGGTGGAAGATATTAATGCCATATATTCTATTATGATTTTAGCTTCCCACAGATAGGAAACATGGCATATACACCGTTATCCATATGTCCCATATTAACCAATGTGTGTCACAAACGATCGGAAGATCGCAGCTTCAAGTCTCCTAAGGAGACTATTGAAGCAAGTAAACAGTAGAAAAAGTTATTAAAAAATTAAAAAAAATTATATATAAAAGTTCAAATCAACTCCCTTTAGCCCCATTCAAAATAAAATTAAACAAAATACACATATTTGGTATTGCTGCGTTCAGAATCGCCCGATCTCGTGGAGGGTTAAAGTAATTAAAGTGAATCTATCACCTTTTTATAAAGATTCTAGATGTTCACAGTGAACTAGTAGCCGAAATTATGTGGATCCTCAAGGACAATCAGGAGGGAAACCTTGTAAATAGCGCACTTAGCAGCTCTGAAATGGTTTATTCATACTGGAGATTAACTAAACTTTTGAAATTCAAATTCGACAAGTTTGAGGAATTTTTAAAGTAAGCTTGACTCGCAGCAAAGCTTCCAAAAATGTGTGCAACACTCCGAGGTCTCTTAAGACTGTATCTAACCCCTGCCAAAGTAACCTCATCATAGAAATGGATGGTAATGTGGTAGTAACCAACAGTCCATTTATTTGTTTTTTGTTTTTTTTTCTCAAATAAAAACGTTCAAAAATGAATCCTTTGTGACCAGGCAGACCAGTCTGTGCACAACACTGACTCAAACTGATAGTGTCGCTGTTAGAGGTAACATTATCCTCCTGTGACATAGACAAGTGATGCGCCATGTATTCCATAATGCCTTCCATTTCCTGCCCACTAATATGCTTGCCAGAAGTAAAGGGGGGGCGCTTCTGCTGCTAGTAGTGGCTCCCACATTTTTAGCCGTTATATGTGCCTTTTTATTTTATTTTAAACTACCCCGTCCATTATCATTCCTACTTTTTCTTTTACTACGCATTTTGTACAAAACTTTAAATAACCTAACAATGAGGTCAACCTTGCCAAAAAGGATACAATAAGAACTCTTAGCCATCCTGAGCGTTGATATTTATAGGGGAGTTAGGTGAGATAGCGGCCAAGCAAACCCTCCGCTATGTCAAAAGTATGGTCAGCGTAAGGAGCTGTCAGTCATAGTGACACGTTCTTTATGCACTGTTCATCTAGTTTCCATAAGAAACTTCGCTATGGTAACAGAAGATAAAACTAATTTTGATTTTAACTTTGTTAATTGAGTAGAAAGCATCATGCATCTCCAATCAGTACAATAAGCTAAGTAAGATAAATTACAGTACTTTACAAAGTTAATCAGCATTATATATATAGGTTGTAAAATTACGAGGGTCAGTCAATAAGTAATGCCTCCTATTTTTTTCTCCTTTTAATTGGCAAGAAATTCAAATGCAATTACATAGGTTGAAAACCACGACATTAACGATTAATTTGTCACTTTTCAATATAATCTCCATCCATTTCCACAGTCTTGGCCCACCGTTTAACAAGGGCATGTATTCCAGCACGGTAAAAAGCATTCTTGGGACCCACCGTGCACAAACTTTTCTGTATCGCAGTTGAAAATTATTGGACATCACACTGCCTTTACTGAGGCGGATAATGCCACTCAATTCATCTGCGGTCACCCGGCGGTCACCACGAATGATGTCATCGACTCGCTGAATGTTGCTTGGAGTCACTGCGGTTACTGGCCTGCCACTCCACATTTTGTCAGCCAACGGTGATGGCCCTTCAGCTGTGTTACAGCGACGAACCCATCGTCTAACAGTACTGACATCCACTGTTGCATCACCGTACACATTTTTCAGTCTCTCATGAATTCGAATGGGCGTTTCACCTCCTGCGTGCAAGAATTCAATCACCGAACGTTGTCTAATACGAACATCGATGTCAGACATTTTGCAAACGGATACAGTCCTGCCACCTGTTGGTGCAGGAAGTTGCAATTGCTGTGGATTATAGAAGAAGGTTTGAGGAATTGTGCCAAATTCGAATATTTAACATAACTACCTTATTTAAGGAGAAAAAAAATAGGAGGCATTACTTATTGACTGACCCTCGTAGAATACTGTAAAAAGGTTACTCAAATGAGGAATCTTAAAATGGCTTTGAAGAATCTGTGAAATTTTCACGCATTTTGACGGAATGTTCAGAAAATCCAATGTTCTAAAAAAAAAAGTTAGTTAAACAATACATTGGCTCTTTGGAGGTGAAAACACTGAAGTATCGAAAGAGAAGTCCAATGTATGTAATTTCATTTTTGAGGCATCTCAATTAATAACAGCTAGCTTTAAGTCCCTTACGTTGTAAAAAAAAAATTAAACAAGCGCAATGCTCAACTTATAACTTTTCTGCTGCTCCGCCGCAACTCTGATGGTCCGTGCCGGTATTTGGTTACTTTGGCCGCAGAAGTCAAATGATACATTCACGTAACCGCTGCAGCCAATTACCGGCCTCATTGGTCTCTAGCATTTGGTCCCCCGAATGTGAAGTCATAGCGGACATTCCCGACACCAGGGTCACTGGCATAAGGTCTGCGAAGAGGTTGAGATTTGCGAAAGGGATAACCACACTTGCAAATAATTGCATTTTTGATAACCCTTGAGGGCACAAGAAAGGGAGGAGCTGCCCCAAAAAAGGAAACCTAGGGATAAAAAGGTGAAGCTCGCCGTTATTCCCACGTGACCTGCTACCACTGGAAATGACGCCTGAAACCCAAAAGCTCCTCTGCATCCCAATACACTAACGCCCATGGCATTGCCAGAATCAGCATAATGACGCCCTTCACACATTGCAGTTTTCACCCTTTTCAGGGCTTAGTAAATGGAGTAGGGCGAATTACGCAGCCAAATCCGCAATGATATCCACAAGTAACACATGCAGATTATGTCCGTGGATTCGTAACTAGTGATGAGCGAGTATGTTTTGTTAACCCTTTCACCGAGTATGCTCGGGCGAGCACCGAGTAGTTACAGCTGCTCGGTGATATGTTTGAATCGCTCCCGTGTGCATGATTTGCAACTGTTTGACAGCTTTAATACATGTGAGGAATGTCTGCTTCTTACACATTCCTCACATGTATTAAAGCTGTCAAACAGTCACAAATCATGCACACGGGAGTGTTTCAAATATATCACCGAGCAGCTGTAACTACCCTGTGCTCGCCCGAGTATACTCGGCAAAAGGGTTAACAAAACATACTTGCTCATCACTATTCGTAACCAAATCCACGGCGGAAGTTTTCAGCACAGTGTGAACACAGCCTTATATTCTTCAGGTCAGGACAATTACAGCTATACTAGATTTACAGTATATTTTATATGATTTTTTAGTTATGTTTTGCTACCTTTGAACATTTAAAAAGATAAATAACACAAATTGGCTTATGCATCAAGACTTTTTGAGAAAGATAATTTTTTTTTTCATTTCTCCACTTAATAGAGCTGTTTTCAATCTAGCATTTCCTCGGTAAAAAAAAAATGCTTATTATTCCATTTTTTTGGTGGTAGTATAATAAAAAAACAGCAATTTGGCAAGTTTATTTTATCGTGAACACAGCACAGATTAAAGGGAATCAGTCAGAATTAGAGATGAGCAAACTCAATGGGGTCCATGTTCAGGTTCAAGTACAGTTCTGGTACCCAAACTGAACTTTAGACTAAAGACTAAAGTTCGGTTGGGTACCAGAACCCGAACTTACACGGGTCTGCTCAGCTGTAGTCAGAATAATTTCACACCCCAAACTATTTATATATCTTTCAAAGACAAGTCCAGCCGTACCTTTACATTGCGAGTCCGTTCCTCCGTTACTGAGAAATCAGTGTTTGAATTGATATGTAAATGGATATGGTAGATCTGAAACCCCCGCCACTCCAGCTCTATTCTCCTCCTAGTACTCCTCCTCCTGTTTGACTGATGGCTTTTTGGCATGAAGTCACACAGCACTGAGGATGTCAGTCAAGCAGCAGAAGGAGGTGGTGCTGGGCAGGGAATAGAGCTGGAGTGACAGAGGCTTCAGATCTACAAACAGCTTTTCAGCCTCATTTGCATATAATTTAAAACGCTAAAGCTATGTTCACACATTGCGGGTTTTGTCTGCAGCAAAACCTGATCTCTTGCCAGGAAGATTTGTTCAGGATTTTGCTGCGTTTTTTTCACTGTCCTTTTGTCTCTTTATGCATGTACATAAAAGTTCAGTGAAAAAAAAAAATCTCATTCTATTTTATCAGGTTTTGCCACAAAAAATGCTGAAAAAACTGACACCTGTGTTTTTGGTGCGTTTTTTCAGTGTTTTTTTTCGCCACCCATTACTTCCAATGGGTGAAAAATGCTGAAAGTGACATGCTCTATTCCGCAAAAAAATCATGCAAAGAACAAAATCCTGATGAAACAAAAACCATGATGTGTGCGTGAGATTTCTGGAATCTCATAGACTTTGCTGGTACTGTAAAACGCAGCAGAAAATTTGCATTAAAAAAAAACTCTGCAAAAACACAAATGTCTGAACATAGCCTTATTTCTCAGCAAAGGAGGAGCAAACTGGTCATGTAAAGACTAGTCTTTCAAATAGCTCCATGCCAGTGTAAACAGTTTTGGTGGGGCTGAGTGAAATGCTGTTGACAGATTCCCTTTAAATATTGTGACAGTTTTAAAGCCCTGACTGTTCCAAAGGCGGTAATAATAATTATTTGCACCTTTGTTTTTGTTTTTTATAAATACTATTTTCTATGGAGAAACATTTTTTCCAGTGTTAGTCCCACTATAAGAAAAAAAGACTCCTCTTTGGTATAAAACACTGCCAAAGTATTGCAGTGTATTAGATTAGTCTCAAAACTATTAGCCTTTGTGTCAGCTTTACAGTTGTGGCTATGTTCACACATCATATTTTTTTTGCGTTCATTTTCTGCAGCAAAATCTGATCTCTTCCCAGGAGGTTGTTCAGGATTTTTGTTGCTGTTTTCATGTTTTTTTTTGCTTGCTTGTTTTTGGTGCCTTTTTTCAGCGTTTTTTTTCACTGTCCTTTTGTCTCTGTTATGCATGTACATAAAGTTCAGTTAAAAAAAAAAATCACATTCTGGTTTATGGACAAAAAAACGCTGGAAAAACGCTGAAAACTTGTAACCTGCGTTTTTTCAGCGTTTTTTTTCACCACCCATTACGTCCTATGGGTGAAAAAATGCTCAAAGAAGTGACATGCTCTATTTTCCAAACAAAAACATGCAAGGCACAAAATCCTGAACAAAAAAAAAAACAAACAAGATGTGTGAACTAAGAATTATGGAATTTCATGGACTTTGCTGGTACTGCAAAACGCAGCAAAAAACGCTGAAAAAAAAATCATGATGTGTGAACATAGCCAAATTCTGGTTTTCTGCATCAGTTTTTGTAGTGCCAATTTGTATGAACACTACATTGTTATGAAAATTTCCCCTAAATCAACAGTTTATAGGCTCATCAAGAACTTTAAGGAGAGAGGCTCCTGTGAAAAAAGCTTAAGGCCATGAAAAAGTCAATTAAGTGCCAGGACCATTTCTCTTAAAGAGGATTCAGCTACGGAATCGGTTCAACACCAGTGCAGAGCTTGCTCAGGAATGGCAGCAGGCAGTGGATCTGCATGAGTTGTCATAACAGCCGGGGGTCTGTTGATGACCCCCATGCTTGTCATTATGATCCTCCTGTGAACGCTGGCCAGTGCCGTTCATAAAATATTGTGATTTTCAGTATACAGTGCCTACAAGTAGTATTCAACCCCCTGCAGATTTAGCTGGTTTGATAAGATGCAAATAAGTTAGAGCCTTCAAACTGCAAACGAGAGTAGGTTTTATGAACAGAAGCATAAATCTTACAAACCAAAAAGTTATGTTGCTCAGTTGAATTTTATTACATTTTAAACATAAAACTGTGGGTCAATTATTATACAACCCCTATGTTTAATATTTTGTGGAATAACCCTTGTTTGCAATTACAGCTAATAATCGTCTTTTATAAGACCTGATCAGGCCGGCACAGGTCTGTGGAGTTATCTTGGCCCACTCCTCCATGCAGATCTTCTCCAAGTTAGCTAGGTTCTTTGGGTGTCTCATGTGGACTTTATTCTTGAGCTCCTTCCACAAGTTTTCAATTGGGTTAAGGTCAGGAGACTGACTAGGCCACTCCAACACCTTGACTTTTTCCCTCTTGAACCAGGCCTTGGTTTTCTTGGCTGTGTGCTTTGGGTCGTTGTCTTGTTGGAAGATGAAATTACGACCCATCTTAAGATCCTTGATGGAGGAGCGGAGGTTCTTGGCCAAAATCTCCAGGTAGGCCGTGCTATCCATCTTCCCATGGATGCGGACCAGATGGCCAGGCCCCTTGGCAGAGAA
Organism: Phyllobates terribilis; assembly: GCF_046119375.1. NCBI lineage: Eukaryota > Metazoa > Chordata > Amphibia > Anura > Dendrobatidae > Phyllobates > Phyllobates terribilis. The sequence goes on from NW_027362767.1 coordinate 224,192,766, forward strand.
ACAGCCCCACAGCATGATGCTGCCACCACCATGCTTGACTATAGGGATGGTATTCTTGGGGTCGTATGCAGTGCCATCCAGTCTCCAAACGTCACGTGTGTGGTTGGCACCAAAGATCTCGATCTTGGTCTCATCAGACCATAGAACCTTGAACCAGTCTGTCTCAGAGTCCTCCAAGTGATCATGAGCAAACTGTAGACGAGCCTTGACATGACGCTTTGAAAGTAAAGGTACCTTACGGGCTCGTCTGGAACGGAGACCATTGCGGTGGAGTACGTTACTTATGGTATTGACTGAAACCAATGTCCCCACTGCCATGAGATCTTCCCGGAGCTCCTTCCTTGTTGTCCTTGGGTTAGCCTTGACTCTTCGGACAAGCCTGGCCTCGGCACGGGAGGACACTTTCAAAGGCTGTCCAGGCCGTGGAAGGCTAACAGTAGTTCCATAAGCCTTCCACTTACGGATGATGCTCCCAACAGTGGAGACAGGTAGGCCCAACTCCTTGGAAAGGGTTTTGTACCCCTTGCCAGCCTTGTGACCCTCCACGATCTTGTCTCTGATGGCCTTGGAATGCTCCTTTGTCTTTCCCATGTTGACCATGTCTGAGTGCTGTTCACAAGTTTGGGGAGGGTCTTAAATAGTCAGAAAAGGCTGGCAAAAGAGATCTTTAATCCACACATGTGAAGCTCATTATTCTTGGTGCCTGAACTACTTCTTAATACTTTTGGGGGACCAAACAGAATTCTTGTGGTTTGAGGGGTTGAGTAATAAATGACACTCTGAATTAACTTTTAACGTTTTTTTTTAAAAAAAAAAAAAAAAATTTGCTGCAGTGCATTTCCCACTTCCAGGCTGATCTACAGTACAAATGTCACAATGCCAAGTTAATTCCGCATGTGTCAACCAGCTAAATCTGCAGGGGGTTGAATACTACTTGTAGGCACTGTACATAGTAATACAAGCGATCAGATGATTGCAGGTTCAAGTCCCCTAAGAGGACTATTAAATGCAGTGAAAAGTAAAAAACAAAAATATTAAAAACGCCAGAATTACAATTTTTTGACCGCCCCAACATTCCAATAAAATGCAAGTGAGAGGCGATTAAAACATTGGATCTACCCCAAAATGGTATCAATAAAACGTTAGCTCAGCGCACAAAAAATAATCCTTCACCCAGTCCCCTATACTGAAACATGAAAACGTCATGGGTCATGAAAAATTTTTCTTACAAATTTCTGAATTTTTTTTTCACCACTTAAATGAAAAAGTATACAAGTTTGGTATCTGAGTACTCGTACTGACCTGATATTGCCAGGTCAATTTTACCGAATAGTCAACATAGCAAATAAAAATCAATAGTGGAATTGCACTTTTTTTTTTTTGCAATTTCACCGCACTTGAATTTTTTTCCCCACTTTCCAGTGCATCAGATGATAAGATGAATGGTGTCATTCAAAAGTACAACTCGTCCCGTGAAAAACAAGCCCTCATACGGCTATAGTGATGGAAAAAGAAAAAAGATGATGACTCTTGGAAGAAGGGGAGGAAAAAAGCATGGAGTGAAAAGGTTAAAAAGCAGCTTTTAATTTGCATAAGAAAAGCTGCAAAAACGCTGCATGTGACCTTACTCTTAAAATATATCTTCATGCAGCAGACTTGAAGGAGTAACTTCTACATCTAAAAATTAATTGAATTTAATGTATTTATCAGAGCACGTTTTGGTAGGAAATGCATGGATTTTTTTGCAAGCAATGAGTAGGACAGTTGAAAAAAATTATTTAAAAAGGAGCCTGTCATCACAAAATGACTAGTCAAACCAAGCACAGCATCTCCTAATCAAACCTATGGTGTCCAAATCCACTGCTGCGTTTTCCAAAAAAAACAATTCATTATTCAAACATGCTAATGAGATGTTTTATGCATCTACGGTATGGCCGCGTAACTCACTGCGCCTTCCCACCAACTTGTTTTCCATCTCCGACCTCCTTAGACTCCTATAAAGCCAGATCTGCGAGTCAAGAAAGAAAAGGGTGGAGACAGATTGTACACGTGAAAGGTGGGAAAATGCAGGGAATTACTCGGTCATGCCAAGGGTGCACTGTACTGTATTAGTGTATAGGAATAAAAAATAATTCACGTCCAAATCTATTGCGGCACTTGCCAGAAAAGGTATAATTTCAATAACTGCTATCTCTCCTACAATGTCTTGTTCTTGAGTTGAACAATAATAATTTTGTGCTGACATATAGATGATAGGATCGATTCGCAGGACTCCAGTTCAGGTCAGTGCTACCTGGTGGCTAGACGGGAGGCCCATGAATCTCTTACATTCCGGCATTGCTTTTGATCTGTCAGGGCCGGAGCAACGTCATCTGTGAATCACGTCACACACATGACGTTGCACCAGCCCTGACAAATCAAATGCCACACCGGGGACTCTGGAAGGTGAAACATTCGTGGGCTTCCCATCCAGCCACCAGGTTTCACTGACCTGCACTGGAGTCCTGCGAATCCATCCGCTCATCTCTACTGACTGTCCATGATTTCCGGACTGG